>NC_084961.1:4432419-5032419 GCF_949316205.1 Platichthys flesus
CTCTTAAGGAAAAAGGCGTGGATTGGAATTCAATCGCTGCAGCACAAGGATTGAACCAGATCAGTCTACAAAGCAGCAAAATCGTTCTCCCCCCCACCACCACCGCCACCACCGTTCCTCACCCCTCCGCCCCATCTGCCTCTCTGTCCCGCTCTCTCTCCCCCACTCCCTCCCTCGTCTTTCATCTCAGGTGATAAAGGCTGAGCTCAGAGATCGGCATCCTGGATGGAGGAATGTGGCACATCATCAGTTTTTTTTCTCCCCTCCACAATGATAAGTGCCTGAAAGGGCCACTTGCATTAACAGGGTTTGAAAATGTGCTTCATTTGATTATGAACTCTGGTTATCTGGGTTTATACAAATCATATTTTGTGTGATTTTTAAATATCCTGAAGCCTTTTTCTGCCAATTATCTGGAAAATTGGGTTCAGATATTTTCCAAAGTTTGTCATTCGCATGTGAGGAACACAGCAGGAGATATTTCGGGTCAGACACTTTCACAGCAACAGGAACATGTCCAGAATATTTAGCCGCTGTAGAAATCACGTGTTTTCGGTTGTATCTTGCTGTTGGTCAAAAAACATCTTTCCCATTTGACATATTCGTTTGCGTCTTCTTTATGAATGACAACTCTTTTGTCATCCTGAGATTTGATCATTTGAGTTCTCTCGTACAGCCGCTCTGAAAATTGCAGGAGAATGTTGTCGGAGCAAATTGTGTCTCCCCCCCCCCCCCCCCCCTCCACCCGGTCAATCTTGTGTTTTATGTTGTGAGGAGGACGTGGGGGCAAACCTCTGACCCCCTTGACTCCCCCACCTGAGCTTTCATGTTGTGGTGTTAATGAACTGGTGATGAAGAGGTCTGGGGTTTTCTTTGGCAACAGGCTTGGTTGACGTGTAGACCCACAGACGCTAGGTGAAACACTCACGCACACACACACACACACACACACTTTCTTGTGCATGTACCTACAGTACATTAGCACAAAGGAGTAGATGCAGGCACGGAGGCTGAACCCACCCTCGGCCTCCTGCTGGTTTTACAACACTAGCGAGACACACACACACGTCTTTAAAAGGCCCAGTTGATGGAAACCATTCCCCTTCATTGACGAAGTGACAGAGGAAACCAGACTGGGCGAGGTGTGGGAGACGTGTTCTGTGACACGGAGCGCTGGAGGGTTGTGTAGCCGGGGCCGCCGACCACCAATGGAAGAAACCGCTGACAATCCATCGATCGCAGGATTTCTCTGCTATTGAAACTTTCTTTGTAAATTCGGCTTCCTAACAACTGACTAATTGGTTTGTCCCGTATTGACTTGACTTGTTTCACATCTGACAGCTGGAATTGAATTGACCCTGCGCTCCGATGGTTGGAATACAAGTTGATTAGCTTAGCACTAAGTCCAGAGCACAGGATCAGTACTTAATGACATTGACGCCCTTTTGAGCCAGAAACTATGTGCATTGTTTCAAACACTTTATTTGACACGTTTGTTCTGTGCCCGAGGTTTAAAAGTCCCAAGAGCTCAAGGATTTTTAGTGTCTACGTTGTTTTCATCGTGTAAATTTCATGAAGCGCAGTTCGACGATGCTTGAAGAACAAAGAGAGAAGGTACAAAGGCTGCCAAGGCCTCATTATAGTGATAGGACTCAAACAACACATTCTAGCTGTGTGTGTTTGTGTGTGTGTTGACAAAGTGCAGTCAGTGATGCAGATCACAGGACTCTGGATGAACCCATGTGCTACTCTGGTGATTATGATACTTGTATAGTGTGTGTATATAATGTATAGAAGGATAGAGAATAACACAAGCCTACAATCATCCAAACGTTGTCCTCACAACCATAGAAAGATTTGGACACAATCATAAAAAAGTCCAGCAACACAATCAGTCCCACTGCACAAACCTCTGCAGTAGCTTTCAAAAGTGGAATGGTGCACATTCCTTTAATATTAGTGCTATTTAATATTTAAAAAGAATCATCAGGACATTTTGACGACATCTTTAGCAAGAATTGTGTATTTTGGTTTCCGAATCCTCATTCATTGAATGTATACAAGCCTCAGTTTGTTAGATATTACAAAACTGTTGCTTACGTACCTTCCGACTGGAAGTATTTTGATATGTTTAACATCAGCACACATCTGGACACACACAAACACACACACTCATATCTACAAATATTTACATGTACTCTCAAATATTCATTTCAGTGGACTTCTCCGGCAGCGGCAGCCGCAGCACCTGTGTTAGCACAGGAATTGTTGACATTGTAGGTCTGCTGCAGCTTCAAAGACGGCATTCATCCCTTTCCAGCGAAATGACTGACTCACTGTGTGTGTGTGTGTGTGTGTGTGTGTGTCTGGGTGTGTGTGTAGGGAGAAGGCCATTTTACTGCATACTGTAAAAGTGTGGATCATTGCTCAAGCTAAAGTAACTGTTTGTGTGTTTGTGTTCATGAACACGTGGCAGCTCATGTGTTAATGCGTATTGACATGTCAGAACTGTGTGTGTGTCTGTGTGTGTATTCAAGGCACTGTATTGGCAATGTGTGTTTGCGCGTGGCACAGGTGTGTGTATGCACTGCAGTGATTTAAACAGTATTACCCACAGCGTGATAGATCTCAGCTGGTCGCCCCGCAAAGCTTTTGAAGTCTTCACTGTTACGGTGGTGATGTTTATTTCAGAATATGTATTTTAATGCTAATAATTCTTTTCATCGGTCAAATCAAGCAGTTTGGACGCAGCATGTCTTCAAAACACTAAATACCTGCGTAGGACAGCGGGGTGTTGTTTGGAAGAAATCAGATGTGGACTTTAATTTGTGCAACGAATATGAAAGACAAGGAAATGTGACCTTCACAACCTACCAGAGCTGCTTTGTCCTCACACTGCTGGTCTCAACAAAAACAGATAAGACTGTTTTCCACAGCAGAAAAGACAAATTCTGGAAAATATCCCTTCATGTCTGAAAACAGCTTGAGAAAGGCTACAGATATATTTTTCTGATATGATTACTAAGCAGCTGATCAGCTATAAGTTCCTGCAGTAATGAGAACATAAAGAAAATGTACCCTGACCCATTATCCCCACAGTAGATAAAGTATAGCTCAACGTTAAGCTTCCACAAATAATTGTCCAAGCAGTCTCCATCCATCCACCCCCCCACCGTCCTCTTAGCCGGGGCCGTGTCCAAGGACATGAGATAAAGAGAGACCTGTGTTCTCTCCCTCCCAGAATCCGGGCTTGGCTCTGAGTCTCTGAGTCTTCCTCTGTCCCCGGGCCTTCAAACCAGAAGACTCTTTCTGTGCATCAGCTGTGTGGCGGCCTCTACACACAGCAGAGCTTCAGTCCTGGGCCACATGCTACCAGGCTGATCCCTGTGGACCTGCACCGGGGCTGCAGGACGTGCATGTACGAGTCGCACATGCATTTAAATGGAGTGAGGATGTATAAATGCACACATTGCTGCCCACTGAACTGAGGATTACAGAGCAGGGACGAAAAAAGATGGGAAATCATGCACTGGCACTGATGGGGATGGGGAGTGGTGTTATTCAGGCTCTCTATTCGCCTTTCTCTAATTTACACTGCAGCTCCTGGGAGGATTTCTGCTCAGTTAGCAGCATAACTATTCATTTCCTGCTCTCGCATATAGACAAAATGCTCGGGTCTCGTACCGTGTGTGCACCTGTGGGCTGAAGGGTAAGATACTCTGTGTATCACTAGGATGCAGGTGAAGGCTAGAGCAGCTGCAGTGTCAGGGCCGAGGGGAATGAGGCTGTTGTGGAGGAGCAGAGGTCTGATTAGTGGCATTTATAGAAGTATAGTGAGAGAGAGAGAGAGAGAGAGGGAACAAGCTTCCATCGCCCATGATCTCAAGGTTAAGTGGGCGATGAAGGAGTGGTGTGCAGCTTCCAGTTGTTGGGATGTGAGAGAGAAAAGCAGCCGAGGAGGGGTTTGGTTCTAAAGGTTACGAGCACGAGAGCCAGAGGTGGCTATTAATTAAAGCAGGAAACTGATGATGTCCATGAAAATGAGTCCATGAGTGTGTTTGTGCGTTTCTGTTGATGTCAGCTCTACATTCCAGGTACCTGAGGCTACTGAACATCCTGGGCTGTTGGGTGTTTGTTTTGCTTCTGACCAGAATGTCTGTGAACTGATTTGTACAGATGATGTCAGCTTTGACCTTTAGGAAGCTTTGACCTTTGGGACGTTTTTGTCCATTTAATAGAACAAATCAAAGTTCTTTATCACATCACTTTTAACCATTCACATGCAGAGCGTTGTAAGAAACTCAGCAGCAGTATATTGGATTTTAACCGTTTCACTGTCTAGCGTTGTTTCCACTCGTAAATCCAGCTATGTCCACACGTGGATCCGAGGGCACAGTTTACGAACCAGAGTGCACGAGACTGTGACTCCGACAGCGTGACCTGTAAACCCAAGCTGGCCCCAGGGCGTCTCCAGACCCCATGCATTTAAAATCTCACAATAGGTTTGTGGCCTTAAGCCTTTATTCGACAGGACAGACCTAAGTGTGAAAGACAAAACCTGGCGAGGGACTCAAGCCTCCGTACATCGAGTCCCCGCTAAACCAGTTTAGCTACTGGGCGCCTTCATACCTCTGTACATTTGGTATAGTAACACCTGACCAGTACACAAACTATCAACCAATGAATGGTCAGTTTGTGGCCTTTCTGAGCTCTCGGTAGAACCTATCTGCATTTATCAGCTCTTGTTAAACAGACGTCACTTCTTCATACGGCTGCTCACATTCGTTTGTACACGGCTCGAGTCCCTGCAGCAGAATGAAACCTCTGATATGTGGTATTCACGATATGGGCCGGTGCTATCACTTCGAGCTAAGTGGAGCAACTCCAGATTGCTCCCATGCTGCGCCTTAGTGCTTTCGGGTTACTGGAGGCTTTTGAGATACAGAATATGAAACCTGTTTTTATATAATGTACTTAAATCTCTCTCTCTGTCTCCCTCTTTCTCTCACTGCGTCTGTGCTGCTCTACATTTACTCAGCCCCAGCTTTTCTGTTAAGCTTCATATTCCTCTCCTGTCTGGAGGGAAGGAAGCTGCAGCAAATCGCACCATTCTCCCCCCGCCCTCCTCAGCACCAGAGATGACTGGAAGGTGAAGCCCATTTCCCAGAGTCTAGAGTTTCACAGCTGACAAAGAATCTCGGCTTTCCCGTGCGTATCAGAGGCCGGTGGACGGGTGTAGCGGTTGGGGGGGGTAGAGCAGGGAGGAGGAGAAGGCGGAACTCAGCGGTGCTCACCACCAGCCCTGGGAAATCTGCGGGGCTCCTTCATGTGCAGAAGGCAGAAAGAAAGTTAGTTATGGTCCACGGGGCTGGATACCACAGCACTGAGGTATTCTCTAAATAGGGCCATGTTGAAGCCACATGAGCCCCACATTGTCCCCCCCCCCCCCCCCCCCCCTTGTTTTTATGAGTTCTGGCAGCGCTAAGGAGTAAATTTCACACTGAGAAGGTTAGCATTAAGTTTACATTAAATCTGATCAGGGCCTCCCGAGAGCCGCTTGGCAGAATCAGACAGCCTTTAATTAGAGCGGCGGGTTATTTAGCAGTAAGGTAAATCAGCGGTAATGTCTTGCAGCACGTGAGGAAATCTTCATTCTCACATCCAGACACACACACTGATCTGAAGCTGCAGTGAGGATGGTGCACTTCTCCATTGTTTCCTGCATTAGTCTCCAAACAGAACCGGACATGTGAGGCGAGAGCGAGATCGGTGGCCTGTCAGCATGTGGCTGTTTTTCTTGGAAGCCATGAAATTGTCTTTCTTCCTGTTGGGAAGCAATACTGCGAGGGAGGAAATCACAGCCGCTCCATATTGTGACTTACTGGTCTGTGGGAATGAAGCACAGAGTAGCATGTGGCGCTGGTTTCCAGAGCAGCACGTAATGATCGCCAGGGTTGAGTCTCGACCCATCGGCCAATCTCTAGCTGTTTAGTTTTCTTTCTGTTACAATTAGATCTCTGGTGTCAAAGTTTTTAAAAGTGGACTTTACTCGGCCTGTCTGCACCAAACTTCCTTTTTGGAGACAAATAAACAAAAAAGAAAACACAAAAACATTGAATATTAGGGATATAATAGATACAATCTTATCTGTGAAAGGCTCATATGGACTGACAACTCAGATGTGCTCTTGAAATTCTGAGAATGGGTCATAATTTCAGTTTCTACCCTTTCTTCTTTATATCAGTCATGTCCATTTAGCAGCAGCACTCACACAGAGAGGTCTGTAGTCCTGCAGTGTTTGCTTTATCTTTGTGAGGACATGAAATTGTGCTAATGCACCTGTAAAGACTGGTCTCATCCTTGTAATAACAGCGTGCAGGACAGTGTGAGAGGAAAGGGTCAGTCGACTTTTCATCTGCGTTCTCATGTGAAGAGCCTGGACAGAGCGATGGGTTATACGGAGATACTGCAGCTATGAATACATATTCCCTGTATGCTTGAACTAACTCGAGGTAATTTGCAGTTGCAATGACAATCACTGATGTATGGTATAAAAACCACAGGTCACAGCTGCACACTACCTGCCCAGCACGAAGCAGTGGAAGTCTCAAGTAACTGAGTAGCTGCTGAACACATTTAATTATGTAGCAGGTAAAGAGAGCCAGATGTTTTTCTGCAGGACTGCGCTGCCCGAGCCAGATGTAAAACTGTTTAAAAAGCTATTATTGTTCTATATGGATGTATGATTTAAAGGGCGAAAGTGTTTGGGAACATTTTGTTTTTTTTATTTTGTCATTTTCATCACTTACTCTGATGTTAATCAACACAATGAGTGATTAATCAATAGTCACCAATGTTTATGTCCACGCTCAACACATCTGTGGTTCCAGCTGCAGAACCATTAGTTTATTCATTAGGGTGTAAACTTTAAAAACTGGACAAGAATATGTATTTTTCAAACAGGAGAAAATTGTGTTTTGCTGGGGCCTATTTTCAGACGAGGATTAATACACATGTGGTTGTGCCACTGGGTATTTAGCGCTGCAGGATTAGGTTGGCAATCTTTTTATTGCAATAAAAATAATATAGTGGTGCATTTAAATGTTTTTGGTGGAGAGCACACACTTCTGCCAAGGCCCAATAATCCCCCAGTGAAACCACATGTATATCAGATAATATTTGGATCTGCACCAAAATTGAATGACTTCCTTCATGGCCCAGGTTCCATTTCGTGCATTCGTCTTTGACATAATCCTGAAAACAAACAGATATATAAATAACGGGCCTCAGTGTGACCCATAGCTTTCACTGTACGTTGCCCAGGGTGCAGTGCGGTGCAGACAGTCTCTGAAAGCCCGGAGCTAGAAGCTGCCCCTGCTCCCCCTGCTCCCCCTCACGAAGGCGCTTGAGCCCAGTGGAATGTGCTGTATGGCTTTCTATGTCAGACGGCCGTTTGTTTTGGAATCAGAGACGATATGAATCTGAGCTGAAAGCTCCCACATGCTCGGCTTGTGCTCAGGTTGTTGAGGGGGGCCTTTCACCTACCGAGGCAATGTGATCTAATCCCAAGGGAGGAGGGGGTAAATGAACGGGGTCAGAGGGGATGGGAGGAATTTTCCAGAGGATACTGTACGGTGTTGAGCTTAGTCAAATCAGTGTCGCTCTTTTAAGGCTCCCTGAGTCATGAAGGCTCTAACAGGTGAATCCTCTTCGTGGACAAACCATCCCAGTATGCATTTAGCTTCGGTGGCAAACGTCGCTTTTTTAAAGTAAGTAAAAGTAACGTTATACATAAAAATACCAGATGGCGTTAAAACTTTCTCGGGACAAGCCGGTGTCGTAAATCACAGAAATCCTCCGTAGTCCAGACCGACTCCTTTCAGTTTGGCTTTTGCGATCTACGCGGAACACGGCTAACGTAACATTTACTGGCTCACTTTACTGATAGGTCAGGAATACATGCAATAGGTCAAAGTGATAGTGAGCGCCCTCTGCTGGATCACAAGGCGTAAGACTTCATGTTGCACTTCTAGAGATTTTAATTCAAACATTAACGTCCAAATATGAACTTTCAAAAACTGACCTAGCGCTAAATGACAACACAAGGTTGAGATTTTACGAGATTCTAGAGAAACTCACAAGTTCCTACGATGAGTAAGCACTCGTAAAAAAGCCAACACTTGTTCTGAACAGGAAGAAACCTCCGACTTAAGAAGTGGAAGCTCAGGTGCTTAAGACGGGAGGCAAGGAGATGTGTGAGCCATAAAAGTCAACTCCAGACGACGGCTCTTATTTTATCTTAGTCGCACTCTTTTACACATTTCCTCTCTTTCCTTGCCCCCCCACCCTGTACACACACACACACGAACGCACACGTACCACAACTCAGCTGGAGGAGCTCCAGACCTCAAGGGCTCGGGGAGAGTTTGATTTGTGTTGACTTCCGGCAGGAACTCCCCCTCTCCCCAGCCCACAGCTCAAAGACTATCAATTAGTTCCTTATTATGATCCCTGGGAGGGCAATAAAAGTTAGAGTGGGTTCAAAGAGCACAAAGACACACACACACACACACACACACACACACACACACACACACACACACACACACACACACACACCGGGTACAGACTAACTTTTCTTAGCCTGTAAGAGTTATGGTCTGACATCCTGACTCCTGTAGGTGGCTGTTTCTGCCTGTTCTTCCGATTTACATTTCCCAAACATTGCTCACCACCCACCCACACACACACACACACACACACACACACACACACACACACACACACACACACACACACACACAGAGACTTTATTTTCCTCCCAGCAGTTTGTCTACTGATCAGCAGGTGTTGGACAAATTCGATGTTTGCCAGCTCTGCCTGTCTCTAATAACAAACACCATCACGAATCCAGCTGTTTTTCATGCACCGACCACGGAGCCGCTGCTTCTTGGATTCACCGGATCCAGTTTGTCGTCATGAACGGACGCCAAACCAAACACTCCCCCGACTCGGCTTCTTCTGTCACTCCTCGCCTGCTGCTCATTACGGCTCCTACCACCCATCAGGGAGGCTATTGTTCATTTCCTCTGCTCCTCCCTGTCACTATAGAGTTGCAAAGCAGGAGGAAGTTTCTTTTTAAAATCACATTTGAAGGATTTGGCCTCGGCATAGACTAAGATCTCCAGGATGATTAAAGACACATCTGGAAGTCTGGACCACTGCCCAAACCAAGGTTCATGTCTTTGTTACGCTGTTTACATTTAATCCAGTTAGTTTTGGTTTCATTAGGGAGAGGGATAATAAACATGGATTTTAGTACGACCTCCCTACATCCGGTCTATACGTCCTATACTTGACATTAACTGGTTTGTAAATGGGTGTGTTCTGGTTTTTTCTGTTCGAAATTTAATAAAATGCATGAAGCAGTTCATTCCATTATTGTTGTTGCAACTGCAGAACTCAACATTAGTTTGAATGTCAAATGAAAGTCTGCATTGTTCATATCATTTAGACACAGACAGCAAAAAGCGTCTTTATCTCTTTCTATCGTTTAATGTTGTCTCAACTTGTCGCAGTTGGTCTGCTCTCTCTCACTTTCTGGTTATATTATCTCCATCAATTTGATATTATTCCAGCTTTCTGACAAAATGTCGTGCTTTTGTCGGTCTGTTATGGCAAATTGCACTAAATTTCAAGATTGCTCTAAATCACTATGGTTAGAAAGCCACTCAGGTGTGCGGAAATCAGAGCTGTTGTGGTATCAAGACAAATCCAAATGTCACACATGCCTGGGAAATCAAGTCTAACCTTTATCAGGAGTCTGAAATGAAATAGATTCAAATTGCTAAATGCACAATCAGGTCTTCAAACACCTCTCTGCCTTCAACCTGCTCCTCTTCCCTTCTGTTTTCTGAGGGTCCTGTCTGTTGTGCAGTGATAAAGCCTGTGTCAGGGAGGAGGCAGTGTGGGGGGGGGGGGGGGACATGTGGTCCACAGCAGATTGACAAAGGTTGCCTTGCCACACTGTGTTGCTCTGTCGCCCCTCTATATGGATCTGTGGCAAGCCGAGTACAACAGATAAAGTGAAAGCCAGCAGGCCTCTCTGCCACCTTTTACTTTGTTAATTAGGGATTATCCCCCCCACACACACACACACTCCCCCCCCCCCCCCCTTCCCACTTTACTTAGTTATCTAGATGCTGATAATTGTTTGGATATAAGCTAATGGCTGCTTTAGCTTCATATTTAATGGACACGTTTAATAGTGGTGGCAATCTTCTCATGAAACTTGGCAGGAAAGTGGTCCTGCCTATGTTCCCAAACCGCCATGACTCTTCTTTTATATATGTAATTGAAGTATTGCGATAGTTAGCTTAAGCTACGACAAAGATTCAGAGGGAATCGAACACAAATCATTCATAGGACTGGATTTTTACCACATGTACGTGATGTAGCCAGAAAGTGGTAAATAGACATTTTGTCCAAAATGTTGACCTGTGCAAATGTTTCCCTGAAAAACTAGTTAAATAATAACTTTATCATGGAAACCGTTGCTGATTAATCTTCTAAGTTGCTCCATTCGTGTAAGTACTGTCTCACCAGTGTACCTTCACTAACTTAGGCAATGTGTAGCAAAAGAGTGAAAGTGTGTTGAATTAAATATACCAAAAAGAGGAGGCACGTTTGTGAGTGCAGTGGCTGATGAAAGTGCGTTTGCTGGAGACAATCCGATGAATTATAGAGAAGTAACGGTTGTAACGCACGATGCCTTCAACTTGGTGGAGCGACTGTGCTTAGAAAGCAGCGACTGGTGTTGTGTTTTCCTCAGTTGTGTTTTTTTTTTGTGTTTGTCGTGTTTCCTACGCTTCTTGCAGTTCTGAGGTAGACTTCAGGAACTGGAACCGGAGTTATCAGAGGACAGACAGTGGAGGATCGGAGCCCCCCCCCCCCCCCCCACTTGTTTTCCTGCTCTTCCCCTCCCTCTGAAGTCGGTGTTATGATGTGTTTCTGTGTATTCCTCTCGCGCCTTTTGAGATTTGAGAGCTGGATTCGGGGGGGTTTGTGTGTCTGTGTTGGCACATGTGCGTGTCCCATGGATGCTTTCATGGATACGCAGATGTTCAAGTGTGTGTGTGTGGGTGCATTCCTTTGAGGAACACTTCTTCTCCCCCCCCCGGCCTTACTCAGAGATGAGCTAATATTTGTTGAGTTCCAAAGCGAGCGCAGTGTGTCAACAGTAGAAAGTCTGGGGCCCTGGGTTGGTTCAGATGACTCTATTTCCCTCCATATGTATCCCATCATCCCCTCCGTCCATCTCTTATTAAAAAGAGGAGAGACTGACGCAGATATCCCCCCCCCACACACACTCTCAGATAGTGTAAGCACATCCAGGCCTGGTGCCTTTCAAGCCCCGCTAGGCATGGACATGGTGATTCTGACAGGCTTTTAGCACAGCAACCTCCCGGCTACAGGATTGTCTGCAGCACCGGCTTCTCTCCCTCCCTCCCCTCATCCTCTCTACCCTTTTGTCAACCCTACTCTCTCTTTTATCTCCTCTTCAATCCCTCCTTCTATTTCATCGGCAATTTGTTGTGCAGCTCCTCGCCTCTGCTTCAGATTTTCAGGTCAAGCTGACACACACAGACGGACGGAGAGCCGCACTTCCTGCCGGCTTATTAGTTCATTAGCAGGCAGAGATGCCAGTTGCTGTCCTCGCGGCTAATAGAGGGCACACATCGCAAGCTGCTAGCTCATTACAGCCGCTCTGCTACCTTCCACTTGCTCTTTCCTCGTCCGTCCATCTGCTCCTCTCGCCGTCTGTAAACTTGATCCGACTGCTTTGTATCTGCTTGTTAAAAAGTGGCTAAAGGAGGCTGTGGCTCAAAGTGAAGGCCCAAAGCTCCACCAGTTAGAGTGGGATCATAATGGTTAAAAGAAGAATTGAAAGTAGGGTTGACAAATCTAGCTCTACAGACTGACTGGAAATGAATTTGCTCCCTCATATCATCAAGAATATTCCAGAGCGCTGGAAGCTGAACGGCTGGCTCCTCCCCTCCTCCATGTTAGTGG
The DNA here is from genome assembly GCF_949316205.1 of Platichthys flesus. Classification (NCBI taxonomy): domain Eukaryota; kingdom Metazoa; phylum Chordata; class Actinopteri; order Pleuronectiformes; family Pleuronectidae; genus Platichthys; species Platichthys flesus. The sequence continues at coordinate 4,444,492 of NC_084961.1, forward strand.
ATTGGACATGGAGCAAACTAAAAAGTCAAAACAATGCAACATTTCATCGAATACTTCTTTCCTTAAAGAAGCTTTTTGTCATTTTCAGTAATACTTATCAAATCGATGTATGTTCAAGTGTCAATCTTTCTGATAAGTTTGGCTTTGATTTGTTATTTGATTATATTAAAACAAGGTAAAATGTCATAATGACAGCTGAGACTGACTCTGTATCGGTGTCACCTTGTTACCATCGCTCCTTCCCCAAGTCCCTACTTCAGACACCAGCTCCAAATTACGATAGGCTCAAGATGGCAAAATTCGTATTCAGATATTTGTATATGTTTTTGTATTATATACACAGTTATGTCTTTATTTGCTAATGTGTAGTTTTGTGTATGATGAGGGCAGCACACACGTGGTTGATTTCTATTTGTGTATGAACCTTGGCCCTCTTTCTTACTCGCTCGTCTGTGCACAAAGGCAAAGCTGCTTTGAGCATGTGTGCGTTTGTGTGCGTGTGTGTGTGTGTGTATTGTACTTCTTACTAAGTGTCACTCAGGGGCTTTGATGTTCGCCTCCCTCCTTCCTCTGCTGCTGTGCTTCTCTCTGGCGCTCGGTCTTTTTTTAGTCCACTACGAGGTGTTCAGCTCAGAGACTCGTCAAAGCAGCACCGGGGGGAAGTTGAGCCTCATTTATGGAGAGCGACTCAACGTGTTTCTTTGATGCTCATAGTTCCCAGAAAGACCTCAGCTTTTATTAACGTAGTTGTCATAGTGAAGATAGGCGAGCTTCTTCCACTCTGCAGCGTGTTCGATTGTTGTTGATTTGTGTGCACAGATCATGTTGGATTCACATGTCAGCATATAGAGTAAGATCAAAACTAGAGCATATGATACTGGGATCATAACATACTGTTGATTATTACTACTTGTATCATTAAAGCCTCATAGATGAGCCAGACCCGAAATCTTATTCTTGGATTTGCACCCCTGTCCAGGTCTTTAAGTTTATTATTTTATGAAATATAACATTAACTTTCAGGTTTAATGACTGACGATATAGCGAAGGAAAGGGCGCAGTTTTATGTTTCTAAGGAGGGATGAGTAACTTATCTATTGCTGTATAATAAATGGGAATCTGAATCGTTTTCTCTACCGTGGGAAAACCTAACATCGATCGCCTTAAATTAATTAATAAGTTGCTAATTACAAATTTCCAACTGGATCAATTAATCGTGTAGCCTTGCCGCAGGGAAGTAGCCTGGTGGTGTTTGGTGTTCCCTCTGCTTTACTTGTCAGCGGACTGATGTCTGGTTCAGCTCACAGACTGTGATAAGGGCAGAAAGCAGAGACTACCTGTAAATGTCACTGGATTGATAAAGAGAGCAGAGTTTATCAGGGCTGCTGTGTCTGTGCACACGTGTGTGTCTGTGTTTCTGTGTGTGTGCGCGTCCAGCCATGGAGAAAGTCGAGCTTTATCAAGTTTATTGCCTGTGCGCACACACTGGCCAGTTTGTGGCTGGGACTCAGATAAAGTCGTTGAAGTTTATCAAGGTCAAACAGACCATTTCCTCCTCTCAGATCTGACTGGATTGGGTGGGAGTTGTGTGGCTCGTGCAGTCGGACCTCTCTAATCCAAGTGCTTTGTTTTAACTGTTGAAACGCGGAGATTACAGACGAGACTGTGCAACCTCCAGCTGCAAATAAACAGAGCCACTGAAACACTGGGTGCACCTTCTTTTATCTTGTTCTAAACTCGACAGCAAACAAGTGGACTCCCTTAGAATTCGAACATGTTTATTGAGTATAATTAGATATATTTTTCATATTCATATTCTTCGGCACCTTATTCTGTTGATTTAAAAGTTTTTATATCGTAACATATCTGCTCACGGAAACAATTCAGTCTTTGAAAGGTTATTTTCAAATTGTATCGGCTGGGCTCTAAATTTAATTCATCCAACTCTGGGAGCTGATTGGCTCTTTATCTTTTTGCTGTACTACACTGAAATAGTGAGAAATCAAGAAAATAATCATTATATTAATTGATAATTTAAATAATAATCAGTCTGAGACTTTATATTGGAACATAAAGGAAAGATCCTAAAGGAATTTAAAGAAAGAAAAATAGAACTATAATTAGATCTGACTCCTGGAGCATCACATACGATTCGTCCGTTAATATAATTAACAAGTCCGATGAGCGTGATCTCATTGGAGCGATAATATCTTTGAACTCTGCATCAAAGAGCCCCAGTGGGAGTCAAAGCCACATTGTTATTACTCCACTTGCCTGCATGTCTGCCTGGTTTCATGGCATGTTCTCAATCGCTCCCGCTAATGTGTGCGTATGTGTAATCAATGAATCGATGAATGCCTGCATGCATTTGTAAAACACATCCACTGATGCATGTGTGTGTCTGTGTTTGTGTGTGTGTGGCCTCTCTCTCATTAGTGGCCTTTGTCACCATTTGATCTGCAGCCTTGCCTCCTCTTTGCCCCATTGTGCTGGTATCATCACTGCATAAAGACCTGTGGACCACATGCACCGGTGCATTGGTGGAGTGGAGAGGGAGGGGGGGGGGTTTATGTGTGGAGGAAAACAAGGCAGGAGAGGTTAAGATAAAGTTGCTTTGAACAAATTCTCCCTTTGATCAGGCGGCTCAGCGGTGAAAGGCCTGTAAGTCAGCGTCGGGCGCGAGAGCAGAGATGGAGAAACGTATTGTTCTGTTTCTGTCTTCCCCTTCTCTCTCTCTCTCTTTCACACTGTTGTTCACTGTGTCTACTCCCTGCTTCTTTGTTATGGAGAGTGCCAGGTCCCTTTCTTTCATGGCTCCACAAAAGCACACACATACATATGCACACACACACACACACACACAATGACTCAAAAGCATTACTGAACACACTCGCATTAGAATACTGGCTGTAATTAGAAAAATGCCGAGGATGGAGCAGGGAGGCGACAGAAGCGTTTTCTCTCTGTCCGTCATTGAAGTGGCTTATCAAGATGGAACCGGAGGATTTGCTGCCACTAGAGAGATTGAATATATTTGGAATTTTTCAACTGACAAAAGAATAACAACCAGAAGATGCTATTTTGGGTTCTGTGAAATTGTGAAAGGGAATTTGTATCAGGGATTATTTTGGATTTATTTATTTATTTTATTCAACTTTACTTTTATTGGGCCCAAAGGAAAACCTGCACTCAGCCCTGCACGCTTACACTTGATAAGGATTTCTGGGGGCCAATACCAGTATAACAGCCTATGTTTATATATTTAAAATAATTGTTGAAGATGTCGTTGTCAAACCCTTATGAATAACCAATGTTCTTTAGGTTTGATAGTTTACAGTTTAACCATAAACTTTATTTTTACCTGAAATATCAGGTCAATCACATCAAGCACATCCTTCTATAATGTTTATTCTGTGAAATAATGAGTCTATAATGTCTATAAAAGGCTCATATCATACCATTTCATCATCCTACCAATAAATGATCGGGCTATAAAGTGAAACTACTTTAAAAAAACTGATCATTTACAAACCAATTAACAGTTGTAATACTGTGGCTGTTCCTCAGCTGTACTGTACCTGCTGCTTCCAACCGGGGGGGCTGACAAAGAAAATAACTTATTTCCTGTCAAGCCAATTGATTATTTCCTCCGATCCGGCTTCACTCAGCCTCAGATTTATCAGCTCAACACGCACAGAGCAGTGGAAGCCTGGAAGTGTTGCAGCCAGCTTAATGGGTGCCACACACACTCACACTCTTTTGTACCTTTTTTCTAAAGCAGGACTATCAGTATAGAAGGGGCCGTACAGCCCACCACTGATTGGTGAATAGGAGTTGAATGGATGTTGCCATGGATGTGTTTATATCTATTCCAGTCACACACACACACACAAACACACTCAACCCCTTTAATACTCCTGTGCAGCATGTACACACACACTTATATAACAGCAGTAATGTATAGGTTTCCAGCATATTTCTAGTCCCTCAGTGTGAAAAAGTCTTATTTCCGAGTTTAGTTTTAATGTTGTTGGTCTCATTAGAATCTCACCGTGTGACGAGCGGCTTTCCAAACAAACAGGCCTTGTTAAACTCTTCAGCCAGTTACTCCATTAAGCTAGAACACAAACATTCCCACTGGTTGGGTGAGTTGTCCCGGTAACAAACGGTAGCGAGGGAGTGACGAAATCCTGCGATCGCTTCATTTGATCATAAAACAGGGACGTGAGCTACAGACGAGGAATCCCACAGATTGTCTGACCTTCCCTGTCGGTTGACTTTTGCGATTTTGAGGGGAATCTCCCAATTAGGACTGAAATAATAACTCAAATAAGCAAATTGAAAGTCAACTGACACCTGCAAAAGTAATGACATGACGTTTCTCTCCGGTTTTATCGCATGAAATCTTTGGTGTGCGTTTTGACTTTTAAGTTTGGTGCATGTCCCATCCACTAACATGGAGGAGGCTGGAATTATGACCTAAACAGCAGCCGGCCACCAGGGCGGCGATCACAGCACTTTGGCTTCACTTTTGGGGAGCTGTAGTGTCTTAGTAAATGGTTGTTTGAAAGAAGGCGGTAATATCTACGTTGTGATCTGTTCATATTCTCGGCTAAGAGACAAACGCCCAGCTGAACATTTGTGTTTGCACTAATTCTGTCTTTATAGCTGCTGCAGCAACACCGACCGTCAGGCTGGTTTGTCTGCACTTAGCGGACCGTGAGATCTCGGGATGTTGAATTTAGCTTTAAGATTTGTGCTGCTCGAGTCGCACTAATGATCCGAGCTTTGAATTGCTACCCGAGAGGTTTCGTGTAAGACATGACCAGTCACTGAAGTGCTGGTCTCAAGGCGGAGAGGGAGTAATTAATAATTTAAAGGCCAGAATTAAACAGTGGCCGCTTTTGGATTCAGACTAAGCTGAAACTCTGAAAAGGACAAAGTGTTCTGTGTGGAGCAGGCGCAGAGAAAATGTTTCACGTAGACATTGTGTGTGTGTGTGTGTGTATGTATGTATGTGTGTGTGTGTGTAGAGATATGTAATGGAGGTGACATGAGTCCTCACCAGTATTATCTTGTGGTTTTTTGCAGATAGCAGAAGCAGCCAAGTCGTCCTCTCAGGCTGATGACTTGTACCTGGATGACACAGGCTCAGGAGGTTATTACCCTGAAGATGATGACGACTTTAACTCCGGGTCTGGCTCAGGTAAGACACGTTTACACACACGAACGAACACACATACACCAACACAGGCAATTACCCTGAGGTGTGATGACATTCATTTTAAAGTCTGCCGCCAGTAAGTTTTATGAACCGAGAAGTTTTTCCTTCTTTCAACTGTAGAGTAAAGTTGTGCACTTGAACACTCCCTCCCTCCTCTCTCTTCCTTATTCATTTCCCTGCTTCCTCTTCCTCTCCTCTTCCTCTCCTCGTCCTCTCTTTCTTTCATCGCCTCTCTCTTTCTCTCACTCGATTTGAATTGAGATTGCCTTGTCACCCCGGCCCGCCCATGGGCAAGTGTGCACATTTTCAGATGTCCTTTTTATTAGCTCCTCTGTTCCGCTTGCTCTAAGCCCCTTCTTTCTTTTTTTTTTGTAAATCGCTCCTTCCTCGGTCACAAGTAGCTCGTCTCCTTGAGGGAGGTGCAGAGGGAGAAGGTCACGTCAGGTAAAAGGAGGACAGTGATCAATAGCACTTCCAATACTGTATATAACCCATAGCTCTGCTCGGCTGCATCTTTGAACTGTAAATCATGCGTTCAAATCTATAAAGTATGAAGTTAAGTGAGACAAAGTACTTGGATTCCATGGATTTGAAATATTGATCACGTGCATGCTCATATTTTACCTCTTTGCACATTCACACATCGCTGCTTTAACGCCTTTACATGCCCTGAAGAAAATAACCATAAGAAGTCATACGTTACTTACATTTTCACAGAGTTTAGCCTCTCCGACATTTTATTCCTCCGTCATTGAGCGACATTAATCAACTGTCATCCTCTCTCTCTTTTTTCTGTATCACCCAGGAGTGGGTGAAGAAGTGGTGAAGGAAACGGTGACTATCAGCGCGGTGTATTTCGAGCCCAACGCGGCACAGCCCACCCAGGACTCCACCAAAGATTTCACTCCCAGGGTGGACTCGGCTACGGTCAGGGAAAAGACACGCGACAGCACGCCCAGGAAACCATTCAGAACAGAGGTAAGAGGTTCTGTGATATCGACAGGACGGGCAAACAAGAATTGATTCTGTATCTCGGGCTGAGGGACTGGACACAAGTGAGCAAGAGATAAAAGAAAGTTGTGACTTCTAGAGGTTGTTTAAACAAAATCTATAACAGCTAAAACTTTCATTCTTCTTGTAACAGGAGGCTGAAGCCACCGTCCTTAGCGACAATTTAAATACTTGTATCGTTTATGATTGTTGATTCAATTAAATGAGCCTTTAGCTTATGTTTCACAGAGTTTATGAATATGAACTATTTGAAGATACTCAAGGAAATCATTATAAGCACGAAACATCAAGGTAGGCTGAGGCTGATCATTTCTACGTCAGAGTCCAAGGTGTTAACTTAAAGGATTTAAACGCAGGGTTCTTCACTTTGTGTTGGAGAAGTAGATTAGATGATCGCCACACTCTCATTTATGTCAGATTAAAAATTAGTTGAGGATTAGCTTAGTAAAAATTAATGGAAGCAGGGGAAACAGTGTCTGTCTGTTCAGAGGTTAAAAAAAGGAGGTTCTAAAGGAAAAATTGAATCTCTTGCTATTTGCTTCATTACAAGCAGATATATAATGATATTATGAATTTTATTTTCATTAATAATCATGCATATACTTGTTTCATATCCTCTGTGTCTTGCGGTGCCTCCACCAAGCGTTTCCCCTGTTAGGAATAATCAGGGTGGCTCATTTCTAACAGCCTGGACTCCACAGAGCGGCCCAGCAGCCTCACGTGTCTTTATCTGACCCAGTATACAGTCATCAAATCCCTTGTAATACCAGCAGCTGCGAGGTCGCTTTCAGGACAAAGATCAAGTGCGCACGTCAATTCTCAATGTTTTTTATCGCTCCATTGCAAAAAATATGCAGGATTACATCTCCCTGGGACATAATCACATATTCTGGAGCCGTCCTCGGATCTGGCTGCTGGGCCGGCTCCTGCTCTTACTGTACTGGAGACTGCATCTGTTTGGGATTAGTCGTCATGGTCTCAACCGCCCTAAGCCGAGCCTACCTGGCCGCGTTCCATTTATCCTCCTCACTACAACTCTCCTCTCCGGTCAACTGTACTGGTTCATGTCCATGTTCGGCCTTGGCATCCTCTTTTTTCTTTAAAGGAATACATCAGTAATTTGGGAAATAGAAAACAGAATAATAATTTCTCTGCAGTTGGCTAGTTAGCTTTCCTTAGCATTAAGACTCAAAACAGCTTATATCTTGTTTGTTGTGCTGTGATTTCCTAAAATGTTGCCTTCACTGTGAGAGTCTCCTGAAATGTTCTGCTCCCGGCCAAAAATAGTTTGGCACTTACAGTCGTTATCATACCAGGGAGGGATTTGGGGATTAAGCTATAACACCAAAATGATCCAAGTCTTCTGAACGCATGTTGGAGGAGAGGGTTTGAAAGTCTGATGTCAATAAAAAGTCACACTCAAAACTCTCTGTCTTCCTTCCATCTCCCCCCCCCCCCCCCCCCACCTCTCCTTACCCAGGCACCAGTGCCAGTCACAGAGGACATGCAGAAGATCACCAGTACGACCAGTGCCCCCGACTCACCCCTGCAGCCCGTTGAGGTTCACACTGAAAACCTCTTCCAGAGGACAGAGGTGTTGGCAGGTATGTAACAGACACTCGATCCTTGTCTTCTTTGGAGAACTCCGTCCACTCTACTCCGGAGTCTTCAAGTATCTAAACATCCTGGGTTGCATTGAATCATAGACCCTTTAAGAAATGAGACGTCTGGAAACAATGGCGCAGTGTTGTCTATGACGCAGGTTCTTATCAGTCATAACTTGATTTCAAGCGGTGGAGGCAAAATACTGTAAATCATTTAGGGACAGTTCCACCTCATCAGGTCCAAGAAAAGAAATCCCTTTTCTCACTTTTCACTAGAGTTTTTTCTTGTTTGTAGTATTTTATTTTTTAATTAAGCTACAATCTGTAGAGGGGATAATCTGCTTCCTGTTCACACATGCCCTGTGTACATTATTGGTCACATGATGTGTGTTTTCAGGTGTATTATCACTGATATGCAGCGGAAATGCTCATATATAACACAATTATACACCATTAACCCGACTCCACTTTCTGTTCCCACTGAAGTGTCTTTGTTTTAGTTTTCCCTCAGCCTCTCCACCAATGATGCATTCTGGGAGTTAATCTTTATTTTGCACTCTACTGTTTCTCAGATTCTAATATATTAGAACATGTGAGCGTAATTCCGGGCCTGGAATTATGGGTAATATTTCTCCCTAAAGTCTCCCTCCCAATCTGTTCTCAAAATAATTACTTTTTAATAAGCTCTGCCAGAGTCGCTCTTTGGGGCCGAGCCGAACTCACAACAATCGTGGGCGTTCGCTGCTTTGAATATACGACAAAAAGGAAAATGATTTGCCTCAGAAATCGCAGAGCTCTCTGAGGGCGTCTCTCTCCTCCCTGCGTGTCTGAGGCAAACATTGATTGGCACCTCGCTCGCGCTCTGTTGTGATCTCCATCTGGTGCTGAAGAAACATCAACGAGCACAGATCAGGATGAGGGATGCGTCACAGCTCCCTCTGACTGATGGGCTCATTTCCTTTTTAGTTTTTGTTTGCATATTGTTCTTGGAATGTAATGGGAAAAATGTGATTGCCAATGTAAAGTCTTCGGATAATGTAATGAAGGTGTAATTTTGTCACCTCCGACCTTCTTCCTCTTCTCCAGCTCGTTCAGTTCACCCTTTCTTTTCCCTTGTGACCGTTTATCTTCATCTCCTGCGTGATTCCTATGAAAGATAATTGCCCGTAATCCAATTTTCATTCACTCACCGTGCTGCTGCTGCTTGGTGGAGCTCAGCAGTTTGGGCGCGTGCCAGGATCTTTAACCAGGGGGCCGCGGGGTTGGGGGGGGGCAGCAGTCAACATGTGGAAACCCCAAGTGGAGCAGAGGGCAGATCGTAGCACCAGACCTTAAACAGATTAGGAAGCTATAAAGAACCTCATACAAGCGTAATTGGGAGGGAGAGTAAAATAAGCTCATGTGGCGAGTTAGGAGCATTAGTGAGGAGAGTCCGGGTCAAAGCTGGAGTGGGGGGGGATTTCTGAATAAAGCCTCGGTGGATTTAATTCAGATTTCCCTTTATGTTAACCCACTGTTGGCCAATTGCTTCACAAAGTGTCCGTTACAGAAAGTTAAAGCTCAAACGTTTCTGTCTCGGTCACACAGGGTCGGATTCAGAAACTGTGTAGCAGATTAATTAGTATTATTTGTTACAGTTGAACTTGGGACAGTAAACTTGGGAGAGTGGAAATCCTCGAGTGACCTACAAGCTTAAAAACAAGGACAAAAAAGAGCAACGGAGCAGAAAGAACTCATGAACCATGAGAGACTTAGGTCCTGTAGACGTCCGTGCGGAGCCGTTATAATCAGGGTTAGGATTTAAATTACAAGACGTCTGCAGCACTTTAACACCAAAGGAAGGCAGAGGACAGATACCATATTGTTAAGTGATGAAATTATAGTTTTTACAACCAAAGAGGACTTCAGAATATCTATTGTAGTGAATATTTTTGGTCTAGCCCTAACCCATTTATCGGTATCAGCCTGTTCAGCGGCAGGATCCAGTTCTACTTTGTTTGTTTGCCTCTCTCTGGATTTCACCTCAGAGATGGAGCCAGCACTTCCACTCTCCTCCTCTTCAGTCCCAGTCGGCCTCAGCTGATTGGAAAACAGTCCGTGTCGAATCAGCCCCACTTGGGGCAACACAGCTCTGTGTACCAATCAAGGACTGGAGCATTAATATCCTCTTAATGGAACGCTAGCTTTCAAACCCACCAGCACATTAGAGGAGGTGAAGTGAACCACGGAAAACGACCGACTCTGTTGATTGAGATTGACATTTTAGTAACAGCACTGGTTTCCACAGTCGCCTTTTGGTTACACTACATTTAATCCCTAAATTCTGATGATGTGATGTTGCAGTGCATTAGTATTCCAATTTATTCCAACAATAGCAGGAACTGCTTGTCACAGCCTTGCTGGAAGGTTCGGCACAAAAGAGGGAGAGCACATAATGTCTGTAAATAATGATAAATGTTTATAGAAGACACTATGCTCATACTCAGGCTCATAATTTCAATTTGGGTTATTATTTGAAAAGGTTACAGGCTCTTATGTTCAGGAAACACGACTCATCTCATTCTGTCCATTGCTGCAGCTCCTCTCCTCAGCCTCTGTCTGAAACACGTGGTTTTAACGCCTGTCGAGAAACTATATATCACTCGAGAGGAAATAAAAGAGAAAAAGCATCAATGCAATAGGATGAATCTGTGTGAGTGAGCGATGAGAAATGTTACTTGTTAAGTTGTAAAGAATTGCACAGGACGAGGAGTCTGCCATAACGTCCTCCTTGTCCTTAAAGTGCAGGATGTCCAAATTATAAGGCTGCACAACAGGCCCGACTGCACCAGCCTCTTATTTGGATTCTACTTATACTACAATTAGCTTCTCGGAGGCCAGATCTACCTGAAAGTGCTGCGAAGCCCAGATCACTGCCAGAGCTTCTTCTACCACCCCCGTGTCTTGCTGATAGAAGCTTGTAGGAGTGGAATTGTTTTTGGAAGCGAAGGTAACGGGACGTGGCTTATCAGCCTGAAAGAGATGTGCACCTGCTCCACTGTGGAGGCTGATCCAACAGAACTGGAGCAGAACACAACAAGGCTTTAATGTCATCAAAAGATTCAGCTCCACGCCCATCAATTTCCTAAAATAAAGGGAACACATGGATGAAAAAGAAGACGACGAGGGCGGGGCCCACCCAAAGAGAGATAGAAGAGTTGCCTTGTGTTAAACCATAAAGAGGCAGCTCTCCGTTTTCAGGCAGCCTGCAATTTAAGGTGTCACTCTCCAGGAGGACCCACAGTAGATTTCACCTCCTGAGGCTTTGACAGCTAACTTCCCCTTTTTGTCTCTACCTCTCTCTCTCTCTCTCTCTCTCCCTCTCTCTCTCAGCTGTTATCGCAGGCGGCGTGATCGGCTTCCTGTTCGCCATCTTCCTCATCCTCCTGCTCGTCTACCGCATGAGGAAGAAGGACGAGGGCAGCTACGACCTGGGCGAGAGGAAACCCTCCGGCGCAGCCTATCAGAAGGCCCCGACCAAGGAGTTTTATGCATAAGGTCCCGCCTCCCCACCTCCCATCACCACATTGACAAATCTCAAGTGACTGTTGGAAGAAAAAAGAAAAGAAAAACGCAGTCCACAACAACAACAACAACAAAAATCTCTTCACACACAGCAAGAAATGACAAAAAACAATTGTTTTCAAAGTTGATTATGGAAAAATAGCTTAAAGGAAAAGCTTTTGCATAGAGTATCGTAGGTGAGACCTTTTCTTTCTTCTTTTAAAAAAAAAAAATGAAAACCAAGCATTTCTCATTTTATGGCAAATCTCAGTGTATTTAAACATTTTGTGTATTATTTGAAAAAGGCTGGAAAAAAATAAAATAAAAACAGGATTTTAGTCGCTGACTACTTTTAACTGTAGCAGTTTGTTATTTGTAAAGAAAAACAATTTAAAAGTGGAGATAATTGAAACATAATTATCCTGTATCAATCCTACGTTCAATTTTTGTTTTCATTTTTCTTTTGTCCTAGCATGTCTGATGTTAATCTCTAAAGGTGTACTACATTAATTTATCTTTTCTCTGATGTTTAAAAAAAAAAAAATTGCCTTTGTAGTTTTGATGAAGCTTTTTGATCTTCATATTAACGCTGTTAATGGTCAATGTAAATGTTTCTCCCCTTCAGGTTACAGTGTTTATTATTTGCTCTCACATCCGTTTTTTTTTTTGTTTTTGTTTTTTTAGTCAAACGTGAGCGTTTCATTTTGTCTTGTTGATTTTGTTCGTCTCTTTCTCGGTGTAGCCTTTCTTTTTTTCTCGACAGCGTTTTTATTTTCTTAACCAGGAATCGGTCTTTACAAAAAAAGAAAGGAAGAAATAATAGTGTGTCAGGGCTCGATGAATAATCACAAACCTTGTTTCTCCTCTTTTCTATTTAAATGCATTCTCTCTCTCTTTCTCTCTCTCTTTCTCTGACATTGCACATTCACTGCTTTTGCTTCGAGCAGCTTTGTGTGTGTCAAGCGTTTTTCGGGGGTGACGTTTTCTTCTCTGTGGCTTGTGGTGTTTTTCCGGCCCATAGCCACCTACGTCCTCAGCGTGTCCCTTCACTTTACTGACTGCACCAGAACTCTGCTAACACCCCCCCCCCCCTCCCTCCCTCCCTACCTCTCTCTCTCTTTCCCTCTGTTTACCCTCCCTCACTCCCACCTTCTTTTTAATCAGACTTGAGAAGGGCCCAGCTACACCTTCCTCCATCACCAATCTCTTTTTCTCGTACCTTAACCCCCCCCCCCCAACCCCCACGTCTGTTCTCCTTTCTTGTCACAGGACCTAAGGTACTGAACTACTCTGAAAGAACCCAAAGACTCACAGTATTTCGACCGACACCTTCTCCCCTCCACCGCGGCCGCATCATTTCGTTTCCCCACTCACTCTTTTTTTTTTTCATCACCCCTTCATGGTTTTCTTTCCTCTTTCTCTCTTTATTAGAGATCTGACCTTTGAGTCCAATCGCTTATTAGTATATGAAAAGATATATAAATATATATAAATGTATATTCACAAATGTTTTAAACCTTCAAAGTGCCTACCATTTGGAAATGTACTTGCTCGGGGTGAGCATGTGGCGGGTGTGTACACAAAGGAGGGGTGTAAACGACTTGACTGGCATTCTGTGAGCATGGATGACTGTAATGGTAACTTTTTTTTTAGTCTTACAAAAGCTGACAGTATTGTACCTATAAATTGAAACAACACTACTGAATAAACATTGTGGCCTAATACCAGCTGCTTGTCCCATCTTGTTTTCATTCTTCTTGCCGACGTCAGGTTTCAGGTGAGAATGAATCACTAACAGATTACACAGTGGATTGAGTCATTTATTAAGCAAACTCAGCAGTTTTCACTGTTTCACAACATTTTAAATTGTACTAATTTGAATTAAGTTGTATAAATTGAAGCCAAAATATCTCAATCACCCCCTGGTGGCTGGCTGCAGTATATCTCGTAAAACTCGCCTTCTCCATGTTAGCAGATGGGACATGGACCAAATCAAAATACACCTCACTACCTTGGCTCTATCCCCTAATAGTATACTTTACAATGGATAGTGGAAATCTGCTTGTTTAGACCCTGTTCCGAGATTAAACAACATATTAGATAGCTAATTTGTGGTGATTAGCTACCAGCTAGTGTTAGCAGTCCAATACTTTGAGCTAACATGACTGTTTGATTGGGTAACCTGACACAAACCAGTGGAATGTTAACAGTTTGTCAGGTTCCCAATGTTTTTGCAGCTTGTCACCATCATGACGACATGACGCTTGTTCACTACAAATACCGAACTATTCTTTTAAATACAGAAAAACTACAACTACTAGTGCTATCAATTAATATGTCGCTCACGCTGTTGTGTTGAGGCACTTAGTTTAATTGTTTCCTTTAAATACCTTTGAGCAAAGACTCCTGGGATGTGTTACTGAGTGTTTTCTGTCTTTAAAGTTAAAAGCAGATGTTTTGTATTTAACGGCTCATTAAACAGGGCGACTTTAAAAAATGATTTCGCCTACAACCTGCTCATGTGGCTAATTATTCTAAGGTAAGCTTTTCTTACCATGGTTACCCTGAAGCCCAATATACCCTACAGCAAATCTGTGCTTAAAAAATATCTGTGTCTATAAATAGAACACAGACCATTTAGAATGTAGGACAGGCTCTAATACTCCACATCACATTCACTCTCTTAACGTTACTTAAAGTCTGAGGAGATTATCGATGTGCAGATGCATAATCTCACTACGTGTTTCACCATATCATCATTTTAGTGAGGATGAGACAAAACTCTGAGGGGGGGGGGGTACTCTATTTTCAATAACTTGCTTATGTATCACCTGAAATCCATCATGATGGAGTAAATGGGATTCCTTTGGCAGTAATGGAGACTTCATTGGGAACGTGCAGATCTGTTTTTTCTACTTTAAGGGAGAATAAATGAGTCCTGATTTAACTATAACAACATTTTACGTCAAAATAACGTCTTATTTCGATGAAGGCCAGTTCTCTAAATATTGTTGTAAACATGGATAATTCCTAAAATCTATTCCTTTACGTTGATCTTCTTTCTTACTTCAGCTGCGGGACATCAGGTATTGTCTTTGACATGTGATCGTCACTGTGTCGTGACTTTACGAGCTGCCTCATCACAATCGGGTTATTCATATTCATCCCCACACGTCTGCCCGAGTGCTGAAACCACCTTGTGATGTTTTCTTTGAAGACTGAAAGGGAACGAGGAACTGAACATGCATGCATCAGTGCATATTTCAAATGTGTGCGTGCTTGTGTTTTTGTGTGTGTGTGTGTGTGTGTGTGTATCTAACCCGAGGGGGAGGCAGACCATTGGGGGTGCGATAGAGCTACCTCTGGTTTTTTGATACGTTGTTTTAAGTGAATACTCCTCTTTCAACTCCTTTCTGAGGAATCGGGTCAGTATGTTCTCGTATGGTATGTGATATTTGCCCAGGGGCAGTTTGTACAAGGCATCCCACCAGGATAGGACCCATTTAGAGGGGTGGTGAAGCAGCCAGCCAATGAGAGAGGCCGTATATGTTGAGGCTGTTGTAGTAACAAACATTTCCCAATCTGTCCTTTCCTCTGTGTGCGGTTGCGTTGCTTGTGTTTGCCCTTTTAATCTCAACTTTGTGTCAAAGTGCAACCAGGATTTACGCAGTGCCTGTGTTGTGTTTAGGTTAGTGTAAAGGGTCAGCGTGTGTGTATCCCCCCCCAGGAATGTAAATGTAAACCACTCTTGGATTTTTTCGACCACGATATAACTTTCTTTTCTTTCACTCTATTCGCTCTTTTCCTTTGTTTCTCTCTGTCTCTCTCTCTCTTTTAGTTTTTTTGTTTTTCCTTCTCTCCCTTTGTAGCCGCAGAGCTGATTCAATAAAGCTGTCGGCCGTCGACTGGCAGTCAGCGCCAAGCCATGCAGAAACGCTGCGGAAACGCCGTCCAAGGTAAACAGGCTGTCAGGGCTCATAAGAGCTCAGGGCTTGAGACTAAGCCCGGGCCCGACTGGGGCGGACACGTAGGACCTCGCTGACCCAAACACAGAGAGCAGCAGCCCAGTGAGCAGACACAACACGGCACTGGATCAGGACCGACGCACGAGTCCAAGCCCGAGGGTTTTTGGCACATAACCCTGTGATAATTACAGTGGGATGAAGTCTAAGCCTCAAGTCCTCAGCATATCTGTGCCTGGTGTTGCTCGTAAGCCTCGGTCTCACTGCTGCACGTTGACTGACGGCTTCAAACCCAGGAACAGTTCTGACTTTTACAGTTAACGTATCATTACAGTCGACTTCTGACGTAAAAAAAGTGGTGATGCATTGTCTCTCAAGAGGAAACTACACACAACTAATATAGAATAAGGAGCAGAACCCGAAACACAAGCTCTCTACGGACACTTGACGTCAAGAATGTATTTTTATAGTTTCGCTTTGAGTGCGTGTCCTCGAAAAGGAAGAAGTACTGAACAGAGAAAAAGAACATTAAACATTTAAGCCGTATTAAAAGCAACTTGAAGTACCGGGGAGACATTTCATATCAATCCATCAAGCAGCGGTTGAGACATTAAAGTCTGGACAAAGCAACACGGCCATCAACAGAGCTAATGCGTGTAGAGTCACAAAACTAACGTTCGCTTGCTGAACTTATAAAAACAAGATAATGAGCACAAAGTTAAAGAAAAGCCAGATATAATAAACTTCAACAACAAAGGACATGAAGAAGATCGGCTGGGATTGGATGAGACAAAGTAAAAAGGGAAAAAAAGAGGACCTTTTTATGTTAGCTTGTCCGATAGTCGCAATAGTTGTGTCCAAATTCTAGGTTTCATTCCGAAGGTTCCTTCAAATGTGTCCTACAAATGCTTCCTTCCAGCAGCAAAGGATCCAACGGGTCAAATCTTATCCTAGGATTCATTGAGCTGAAGAAATTCATTGACAAACTCCACAAGTTAGCTTTAACGACTGGGTTATATGCAGTTAGCGCAGCCACTCAAAGGAGCTAACAATGCATTGGTAAGGGGCGGGACAAGCTGGTTATGCAAATAGGAAATCCTCCTTAAACCGGAGCGTCTCATTTTCGGTTCAGACCTCACGGTTAGTCATAGACCGAGTCCTTTGAAAGATTTGTCCTCTGAATTGGGACAAGGCTTGTATTTCCTTTGCCTGAAGACACCTGGCGTTAGTGATTCCAGCCTCTGTCCTGCCTGAGTCCAACCATTTTATTTTTTTTTCCAGTTGAATGCTCTTTACTGGATTTAAGGTTCGACTGGTCGAAGAGGAGCGAGGAGAGAACCCAGCAGGAGCAGCATTTCCTCGTCCTTCCTCACAGCAGTGCAGCCGGTGTAATTCACCGCCGAGCACTTCCTCAGATCAGAGGTTTTACTGCTCTAAAGATACTTAGGAGGTAAATCCTGTCTGAATGTTGTGAAAGGACCACAATGCACTGGGTTGGTGGCAGCTCTGTGCCGTGGCTCAGTCTCCATCGACTTCCCTATCGCTCCACTCTGAGTCATGTCAGAAGAATGTCATTTGGGTCTTTGGGTTTTTAAAGCTTAATGGTGCTTTTAACATGAGGCAGGGAAGCATGAAAGTAATTATGCAAAAAATGTGGCTCAGTTTGGTTGATCCAGTCGGGAATTTGAACAATTTTAATTCCTCGGTCGAGAGTTTAAAACAGAGCGGAACTGGGTTCGGAGCTCCGGCTGCTCTGAGGAGGCGGCAGCTGAGTTGGTTTCGAACATTTAGCAAATCAAACCATCCGAGCTGCATAAAGAACAAGTCATATGGAGGGCAGGGGGGGCTGTAATGACTATTACCAACCCAATCTAATGATGAGGGAGGAGGTTTTCCGGCAAAACAAAAGCATGGTGCAGGAATCAATCTGGAGCAGCAGCCAGCTGCGTTTGAGACGCTCATTGAAACACAATTTTAACTGTCGTCTGAGAAAATCCATGTGGCGATTAAAGCTTTCTGTGATTTGAACGAGAGGACAGAACTAACCTCTCCTCTCCTGGCAACAGACGAGTTAATCATGTTTTCAAAGAGCAGAATTACCGCGTTTCCAATTTCCTGTCCACTTAGACGTAAGAATAGAAAGAACAAAATGGCGCTCATAGAGAGCTCATACGATCGGTCTCATGGCCTCTCTTTATGGTTTTATCTTTTTAAAACGTTTCTTAGTGTATTCAGTGAGGTTTAAACAGATTCCACTCATCTAACATCCAATTAAATGTCATGATTGCACCCATTTGTATAATAAGCTCATCTGTTCTGAAGACACTGAATCCCGATTTTGATAAGGAGTAACTGGATTATTAAGAATTATTTATCAAGGTAAATTTCATGTTTTCACATTCTGATGGCACACAACACAGCGTTTTATCCAGAAGGATTACCGCTCCCTGATAAGATACGTAACGCTTGTTTACACAGAATCATTTTCAGTAATGTTCTCGAAGATTAGGAGCAAATGAAATCGAAACATTCTGCTCCACATCGTCCATTTGTCCCACTTTGTCTCACGTGATTTTCAGAAGTAGGTCTAAGAGTGTCTTAAAGTGTAAGTGTGACTCGATTCAGGCCACAGCTCGTAACATTTCCTGCAAAGTTATTCAACTTACAAACCACGAGGTATTAAATCTTTAGTTTTTGCAAATCCCGTATTATTTCGCCACTATAGTCAAAACATATCTGCTCTCAGAAAACCCCCCGGAAACAAAAGGTGGTAACTTCCAAACAGAAGAACTGTTAATAGGATGATGCACGTTACACAAACTCTTGCTGATACAATTTAGAAATATATCCGACATATAACAAACTCAATTCAAAACCACAAGCTTTTCACTTTGCCTCTTAATTACCGACTTTCCTGATTAAACGCCGCTGATGGTGAACTTTAATGTGCGCCCCCCCTCCCCCCCCCCCCCCCCCTTCCTCTTGATGGGATTTGGACATCATTCAGTTTCAAACCCGTCACACAAACACCTCTCTTCTCATCTTTCCCAGCTTCCAGCACTATAACGTGATATCTCCATTTCATTGGCAGTCCACTGAGGGGGAAATGTAACTTTTGCTTTTGATTAGGCCGAGCGTGATGGGGACGGCTCTCACCAATATATTACTAATTAGATCTGAAGCTACAGGGAGTAAGAGTCGTGTGGGAGTTGTGCTCGGAGCCCACGGGGAACGCTCGGTTTACTGGGGATGGAAAAGTTATATCAGTGATGGTTTGAATTGTGGTTTTTAATATAAAGTGTTTAACGGCTCTGTTACATCGACTGCAGCTGCACTCGCTCCTCTCTGCACAGTCAGTTCTCTTTGTAGCAAAACATTTTCAGTTTTGCTGTGAAAAGTTCCACTAGAGATCAATCGAGACAAAGAGAGAGATGAGTTGAAAGTTTCATTATTAACTTTATGATAAATCCCACATTTCAGAAGGAATGTTAGTTAAGTTACAACATGCTGGTCCCATCGTTCTTTTGTCTTTCATATTGTTTGATTATGTTTTCATCACAGAGCGAGTGGGGTGGGGGGGCAACTTTTAAGCCATTGAACTCCGCCAGACCTTTTTTTTTCGAAGACCAGGGTTTGAACTGCTGCCTTTGTTCTCATAATCATTGCAGTGCTGCGTGATGAAAGCCTCATATCTCCAAATAAATCATCTTTCCAGGGCGTCACAACCAGAGGCGTGAGAAGGGGGATTGGTCTTTGATGTCGACAATCTGACTGGAGACAAATCAAAGGCTGTTGTAGCAGAGAAGAGACAGAATAAATATTTGTTAATGCTGAGAGTAGTTTTTTAATCACGTACGTGTAGTGATGTGGGGAAAGTGTCTGGATGACAGGCGTCAGTGACAGCTGGTGCCGGGAGAAGGCCTCATGTTCATCAGCTGGTGATGGATGTGCCGCCGCAGCGTGTCTGACGTGAAGAGCCACTTCCTGTGAGGCCAGACGGGTTCGGGTAATGAAAGAATTGACAGATTAATAACAGTCATAGCGGTGAGTCACTCCTGACTGGGGTTAATCGGACCACTTCTTCCTGTAGCTGAGAGTAACACATGGATCTGCTGAGCCTCGGGGGTGGGGGTGGGGGTGGGGGGGGGGGGGGGGGGGGGGGGGGGGGGGGGGGGGGGGGGGACAAGATGTATTACCACTATGTTTGAGCGGACCATTATAATTAGGGAGGCTCCAATTAGGGATGCTCCAATTAGTTCAAATGACATGTGCAAACCAGAACAGAACCTGCTCCATGTTGGTGGACCTTCGGCTTTCAACCATCCCTGGATCCAACTTCTGGTAGTTGACTTCTTCTGAATATGTGGTATTAATTATTAATTAGAGAACAAGCTTGACCAAGACCGGCCTTGATCAAACAAACTATTTGACAGCAAAAAATATGATGATATATTAAAAGAAACTTAAAGAAATGGAGAGAGGTCAGTATGCTATGTTAGGAGACAGATGTAGTTCTCATTGCTGGAATAAGCAAATATGTAATTTGGTATCATCTACCTCTATGGTGTTAGCGATTCATTAAAGTCAAACGAAACTCCCTGAATGACTGAAAATCTCTTTTGGCCCAAAGGCTGCAGGAAGATCTTTGAAGATAAAGTCTAACCAGGAGCTACTGTAACACACTTCATCAATATAGGTTAACAGAGGCTTTGATGCCAGTGACACTGTACATCTGATAAGTGAAGCTGACATCTCTGACAACTCTATACTCTCAAATACTACGGATGTGTCAGCCGGAGCAAACATCCTCGTACTGATGCACAGATTCCCTCCTGGCACGGTGGCTTTGTGATTCCCTGGGACAGATGTCCATGCCCGTGTTCAATCAGAGCAAATAACACTGGCTTTCTCCTTTGATTCACCATGTGATGTGAAGACCTAAGTGCATGTTCCCAGGAGGATGCTCCCTATGTGGAGCTAATGATCAGCGGTGCCGCCCCCCTGAAGTTTCCCTCAGCGTGGTGTTCACTAACATGTCGTCCTGACGTTGACTGGACCTGATGAGCTCACTGCAGGTCTGGGATCAGCAGCATCAAAAACACTTTATAATCATTTCAAGCTGGTTGCAAAATCAAATCCAAAACAGTTCATGAGATTATTACCAGAGTCTGAATTTTAAAGAAATGTAAAGATGGGTATTTAACTTCTTCGGATTAAGTTTAATGTCAAACGCTAGAAAATTCTTAAATCCTGAGATTGACTTTTTGGGGACACTGTGTTTTTTCCATGTGACAGATAATAAGTTATGTGACACATCACCAGGCCGCGACAGGCCTCAGACATCGTGAAGCTTTTGCCTCTTGTTTCTTTTCTGATTCTTCACTCAAGCCTGTGGACACCTTCTCATCCGTCTCACACTCGTCCATTCACGCTGCAGAGAAGAAGAAGAACGGGACAAAACTCACAGGCCGAGCTCGAGCGGCAACAAAAGAAGATTGATTCGGGGGAAAAGACATTCCCCCCCCCCCCCCCCCCCTCAACAGCCTGTGTTGCCTGCTTGGATGCTCTCTCTCTCTCTCTCTCTCCCCTTTGTGTCCCCTTTGTCTCTTCCTCGCTCTTCTTCACTTTCACTTTGCCTCCCTACCTGCTGTTTTTAATGGCTGAGCGGAGGCCCGGGAAGAAAGAGAGAGTGAGTGAGACAGACAGGGAAGAAAAGAGGGACGAGGAGGAAGGGGACGGAGAGAAAGAAAGAGAGAGAGCGGAGGGAACGAGGGCTCCCATCTCCGGGCAAGGCTTTAATGAAGAGGCTTTGAAGTCTGCAGTGATTGAGCAGCTTCCGTGACCAACATCTCTGTGAAGGCATGGCGTCGTTTCATCTCCCTTCCCGTCCTCCGTCGCTCCCTCTTGATTCGCCCTCCCTTTGTCTTCATCAATTCCATGTGAGATCTTCACCTCCTCTCCAGCCCCCCCCCCCCCCCCTCCCCCCTCCCTGTCTTTCACCAAACCCCACCCTACCCCCTGACTGTGATCAGGATATGGATCATGTGTCTACTTAACTAACCGTGCTGGTCCCCTGTCCCATCAGGACTTTGAAGCCCATGACTACAGGACAGGGAATGGGATGTATGGAATGAAGAAGTGTGTGTGTGTGTGTGAGAGAGTTAGTGTGTGTGTGTGTGTGTGTGTGCATTGTCAGTGTTCATGAATCTGTGTTACGCAGGCGTTCACTAAAGGTACCAGTATCTACAGTACGTGTATCTAACACACACTCTCCTGCCCCAAGCATTCAGGAGGAGACAGCGACCCCCCCCCCCCCCCATCCCCTGACACTTTGCTGTTATCTCAACAAAGTTATCCATCAATCCCAAACCTCCGATGTTCTTCCTCTTCCTCTTCCTCTTCCTCTTCCTCTTCCTCTTGCTCTTGCTCTTCCTCTTCCTCTTCTTCCTTCAGGTCATCCTCCTCGCTCGCTTCCTCCTTTGCGGTGGCTCTCCATCTTCCCCTCCCCCCCAGCCAACTGATCCATGCCCCACTCTGATGGGCTCCTGCCATTTACAGACTCCTGCCTGCAGCCAGCTATTATAAGGCCATGTGTTATCACCAGGAATGTATACTGTGCATTTGAACTGAGGGGAAGTGAACTTAAGACTGCAACGCCTGTGACGGTGTGAGGGAAACTATTACTATGATATCACCAGAGCAGCCATGCACCCAAAAGACCATAATAAAGTTTTATACTATACTTCTTGGAATTCTCTCCTTTCTACAATTAAGGGAATTCCTCATGGACTTAACAGTGTGATTGTGAGTTTGTAGTTCAGGGAAAGAGCTTATTCCTGTTTCAACATCTCATCACGCCTGTGTGCAAAGCAAGATCTCTTAGAGTTCAGTGTTTTGTCCTTATTGGTTGACAACAATGTCCAAACTCTCTAATTACTCTTGTGGCCAAATGGGATTTAACACCAGATCCAAAAAGTCTCGCAGCATGGACATTTTGACGGTGGTTCCAATTCTACTCTGTGTATAAATATCGTAAAAAGTTGGTTTAGTCGTGTGAGCCAAGAATTTCTGCACACTGATTTCCACACAACCCCAGAATACCAAACCAACCAATCCATCATGTTTACTGCTCATCCATTAAGGATCGTGGGGGGGACTGGAGCCACTCCCGGCTGTCAATGGGAGGGGTTAGAAAAGTTGTAGATACTGTATGATTGGTTAGATGATGAGTATGATCCTGTAAATAACATATAGCTTCACACGTGGGGAGCGGTTGTGTTTTGTGTGTTTGTTGTGAACATGCTTGATGACGTATATGTGGATATTCCTAGACAAAAAGTTGTTGGCATTGATAAGATGCTTGGAAATATGTAAACAATGCAGGTTTGAAATATATAAAAAATGTCTTTCCATAATTGTATTATGCTTGTTTGGCTTTTGGTGAGAAACATGTCAACATAATAATGTTGGACTCTGAGAAAGCTCCACAGGGAACCTTTAAATTTGGAGTTTGAATGGCCACCCACAGCTCTGTCATGGCATATGGCCTGTTATGAATATTTTACATCAATTCAAAGACAGACAGATTTTTTTTGTTGTCGACATTGTGTTGAACTGTCTTCACCCGTGCAGTCATGTGCTGTTGTGTTTGTCGGGGGGGCCATGAATTTGAACTGTGGATTTGACGTGGGCGGACAGGAGGCCACAGACGGTCAGTCGGCCACAGACAGAGCTCAGTCTGTGTGATTCCAGCGCCCTGCTCGTCCAGGTCCTGTTTTTGCGGCATGGACAGCGAGAGATTATTGAGTTGAAAGGAAATATTAACGCGGCGCTGCGCTCCGAGCCTCCACCTCCCGGCCTCCAGCCGCTTGAACGTGCCGCCCTCACCCTTTCCTCCCCCATCTGACTCGAAACCCTGCGTGTACTTGTATTTTACTTTGAAGGAGATAATCGAGGGACATCTTATTCTCACGTGCTCTCGACCTTGCTACTCAGCACGAAGCTAATCCTGCTATTTGACATTGAATTTTGAACTAATAAAAAATTCTACTCGACCGCGTCACAGATGAAAAACACCACATTGATGCACTTTTCAGTTTCATGTCATAATGACCCCACTGTGAGCTTTTTCTATGGGACAGCTGTTATTTGTGTAAATGGTTTTTCATCACAGATCACGCGGGGACCAGGTCAGTGGATAAATTGTAAAACCATTTGCACATGGGGGAGAAAAGCCGATGCAAACATTAAGAGGATGCAAAATCTTCTTTAAAGGACCTCCTCTGTTCCTGCTCGCTCTCCTCTCCGTCAGCTGCTCACCCGAGCGCCTGTCTGAGGTTTTCAGTCCCGCTGTGCAGCCTCATGCCTGGAGAACATCTTTGATTGTGAAACCATAAATGATTCACCGAGTCATATTTTTAGGGCTGGAGTCGTTTTGAATGATGTATTTATCAAGCGAGGCTTGTTCAGTAATGTGTGCATATTCCATTTGGCTTGAAGATGTCAACCGGTGAGATTTTAACTCTGGGGCTTTTGTAAAATATTGATTCAGCCGCCTTGGTTTGTGGCTTTCTGGTCCTTTTTGAAAGCAGAGGGAGTTTAAACTTTAGAATTTGGATGAGAGAACATATTGTTGTGTATTGAACGCCGGCCCATGTTCATTTGATTTTGTGCAGTCGTTGTGCTGCTCTACGGGGGGGGGGGTACGGGTTGACGGTACGGTCAATTTAATTTGTGCATTATTGGTGCATGTGCAAGCACCAGAAATAGTTAAGCAATATCACTTTATTTTCATTGGCTGCACAGGCAGTTAACCAGGCAGGGGGCCCAGTGGCCTTGTTAGCTGTGGTACCAACTGTGAAAGGAACTCTGTATAAGTGCCTCTGTAACACATGGAAGATGTACAGTAAATGAACAACATTTTTTAACATTAGTGATACGTTTCCACCAAGTAGAAGCTAGTTAGCCTAGCTTCTAACCTTTCATATACAATACAACACTTAGATATGTCGATTTTGTGGGCGATAGTCAAAAGTTACATCTCCAGTATTTGACCCTCACTTTCCGACTTGTATCGCCCATGCCTTCACCCCCCCCCCCCCCCCCCCCCCCGGCTGAACTACTGCCCTGGACAGGCTCCAGTATGTGAAGAACTCATCTGACCCGCATCCCTCTAAACTGTCTCCCAGTTAAATCCTGGATCTCCTACAAACTCCTCCTGCTCACTTACCCATCCATCCAGAAATCTGCGATCCTTTGACCTGAGTCTGCTCATCATCAACGTCAGACTTGTGTAGACAGAGCTTTTAACGTGTTGACTATGAGTCTCTTAGCTGCTTCTTGTAGCTCTACACCTTTTACTTCTTGCACAGCAGTTTGACAATATGTCCCAGATGTTGTATTTTGTATAAATTGTATAAAGACCTTACATTTTGTCGGCTGTACATGATAAATCTATAGAAAAGTAAACCGTGGAAGATGAGAGTGAATCTCTTTCTTATCCAAGTCTTTTGAAACAGATTTTTATCTATGCTTAAGTTTTCCATGTTTTTGTTTCTAACACGTAGGCCTAATGTTTCTCTGTGGCTATAAGCCTTCTCTTTTCCTTTTCTCTGGACAAGCAGCCAAATGAACATTTCATAGGACTCATCGACGTCGGTAAGACACCTTGATAAAAACCTTTTGTCCAAAGCTCCACACAAAAGGACCCCATGATTGAACTGTTGTTTATTTTCCCACCCAGTGCATCCAGTGTGTGTGTGCACTAATGTACCTGTCACCAGAGCTTTGGACCACACTGAAGTCAGATGTCAAAGAGACGAGGTTCAGCCCAAACAACACAATTACCTGCTCCACACACACACACACACACACACGCCCCTGACATGTGACGACCTGTGAGACGCACCGACGCCGTCCGGTCATGTTTTTTTTCAGGGTGAATAGACGTCGGGAGTGAGGAAAGAAAAGAATCCTAATCCAGAGGAGGAGGTTAAGCTTCACACAGACACACACAGAGGAGGCAGGTGTTACATTTGACATCAGGTGAAACGTGAAACAGTCTTTTAGAGACACTTTGCAGGAGGGAGTCGGTGTCAGAGGGTTCATGTTCAAGTTTAAGATGCGATTTGTGCAGAAGTGAGAGTAGTGAAGGTTGTACCCTTGTCTGTGTCGTGATTCCATCGCACTATAAATATCTCTTACATCTACGTGTTTTTGTTTACCGCACAATTTCTATCAACATTCTAAATTTAAAGACTTTGGTAATGTGGACTTTTGTTTTTCATACTTACTTTATATCTTGATTTGTCTTGTATAACTATACGTTGGTCTCGTCATTTCAACAAAAGACGAACCTGGATTGATCTGTCCAAAAATCCAAGAGAATTCTCCCTACCCTGTCTAGTGCCCCTGAGCAAGGCACCTTACTCCCCCAACATCTGCTCCCCGGGCGTTGTACATGGCTGCTCACTGCTCTGTGTGTCCTGTACCAGATGGGTTAAATGCAGAGGATAAATTTACCTACCATTGCATGAGTGTGTTGTGTTTGGTATAAATAAACATATCTTAATCTTAATCTTAATCCTTCTTAATCTTCTTTGTGTTAGGTTTTTGGATTTGCGTTAATATCTCAGTTTTTTGCACATTTCAGTTTATTAGTTCCTGTTTTACTTTGTAGCTTCTTTTCTTGAGTGTCTTTCTCTTGATTGACTTCCTGTTTTTGTCTCGTTTCCCTCCACGTTGATTGTTTGAGATTGATGTGTTTCACCTGTGTTCAATTATATCCAAACCCCCCCCCTTGTGTATTTCCTCTCTGTGCTCCTCTCTCCTTCTGGCTTTGTCAGTTCAGTTCAGTTCACACTCGCAGTTCCTGTTGTTTTTGGGCTGATGAGTGTTTCCTGTCCTGTTCCCTGAAGGTTTTAACACCTGAGTCTTCTTGTGTTTTGGATTCCTGAGGCCTCTGCTCCCTGCCACCACGCTCTGTAATTAGTTGCACTTACCTGTATTTGTCCGCGTTTGGGTTCTGTACTTATAAAAATATGTACCTCATCTACTGCGAACATTCCTGTACTGTGTCTGGGAAACTGTAGACATTAATAACAAGAAGTTCTATTTAAACTGGGACTGTTCTTTTAAAATCCACTGATGTTTTGTCCGAAGGTTGTAATGGATAAGTCGCATCCGCTCCATAAAGGTGCCACCTCCTCTTCAGATTGTTTTACCTGTGTAGTGGATCATGTTGGGATGTGCAGATTTCTGCAGACACGACTTGAATCACTGAACAAAAGTATAAACATGAAAAATCACCCAACACACCAATGATATCGTAATAAACAAGTTGTTTAAGACTCTCTTCTCCGAGTGGGACCCATCCAGTCACTACTCTGTGATTATTTCCTAAGTGTGCCTGAAGTTAAAATCCCTCTGGGGCGTCTCTGAAGCTGAAGACGCTTTGTTAGATGGATTTTTACGATCATCTTAAAGACGTTAGATGCTATCAGGAGACGTGGCTCTGCTCCAGACGAGGAGAGAGAAAGAAAAGATGACACAACACTCTGGAGCATCATCTGAAGATGCACACATTCTGCTACACACACACACACACCCCGCACACACTCTAGTGCCCAGCTGTTTGTTTTGACTCGCTGCTTTGCGATGCACTTTTCACCTCCCAAACATCATGAAGAATTCATATTTCCACCTCTGATAATCCAGAGAGCTGAGGACGGCTTCTCTTCTCATTGGATTGTATCAGTCCAACAAGGGGAAGAAAGAATGATGAAGAGCGGCAGTCGTCTTTATGCAGTGAAACATTTCATAAATCAGAGGAGTGGGGGATTTACTGTTCTCCATCTCACTTGTTATGCAGACATGTCACGGAGTTCACACAATCTTTATGCCGTTTCCTCTTTCCTCTGTGTTTCCAGGTACACGGCTTCTCTATTTACGATAATGGGTTTTCACCCGACGCCGGTGGTAACGACTGACTGTAAATCTCATCTGCTCTGTGGGAACGAGTGGGTGTTGAGAGCGTGAATAATCTTTCATTTCCCTACTTGAGTGGAAATATGAACACATTTTTCTTTCATTTCAGCGGAACATCAGATAATCTTCTAATGCTCGCTGCCTCCCACCGCCCCCCCGCCCCTACTCATCACACTGATCTATATTAGGATGCTGTTCAAAAAAGATGTCAGAAAAGATCACCGCTGCAGACACTTCCATATTCCTGTGACGTCTGCCGGTTATTGGTGGGAAATTGCGCAGTAGAGTTCACGTTGTATGAGAAAGCAAACGAGTCCGAGAGTCTCACGTTGTTCTCGGAGCAGGTGAATCACAACGTTAGTCGTGGTTTCTGTTCTGTGTGTGTGTGTTTGTGTGTGTGGGGGGGGGGAAATGTCTCATTAGGCTGCGGTCAGGACCGTTCTGATACCACAGACGTCTCACCAACATTCCTGTATAGCCCGTTTCAGACTTGTCCTGCTGGCTACACAGTTTACCCAGAATTCTCCTTTCACACATGCCCAAATACCAATGTTTCTTTTTTTTAATCGGAGAGATAAACCAAAAAGTGCTGCCTGATTTATCCTTTACTGATTTCTCTGAATCCCTGTCTGAGATCTCTCCATGTTTTTTTGAGTCAGACAAACCGCAGCTCTGCAGAACCTTTTCAGTCCATTTGGTCTTTTTTGTTTTGTTTTCAAGCCCACAGCTTTAGTTTCTCTTAACTCATCACTTTCGATGCGTCCATCCGAGCTGCAGCAGGCGCTTGATTCCCAAACCTCTGAACCTCACCGTGCTTCACAACCTGCTGAGCATCAAACAGCAGAGGGAGCAACGCTAGTGATTTGCATATGGCCATAAAGCACTTTACAAGAAGATTGTACCTCAAATGACCAGATGGACAGAAACCAGAGCTAATGCAACTCCACTCGTTTCCCTCAGGCAGGCAAATAAATCTGTTTCTGCAAGATTAAGCAACAGTTTTTTGCCTCATTACAGTTGTTGCTGATCTAGAAAAGTCCAACACGTGGAACTCTGGGCGTTAAATGAAGTGTTCTCTCGTGTCTGAGACAAAGGATTTTCTGTTTTGCTGATTCCACATCGCACGCTGCCTCTATTCTGAGCTGCACCTTTCCGGGGATTCCCTCAGAAAGCTGCGCTGGGACCTGCTCGGCGCAGATAACAGTTTGCCTTTCGTCAAGGAATTGCTTAAGTGGTTATGGTTGGACCTTGATTCCACCCTGAGCTGCGGCACCAAAACACCACTCCCCCCCCCCCCCCCCCCCCCCGCCGCACTCACACCCATCTAACTATACCCTTAGAGAAAATTGCGTTTCTTGCAAAAAGGCACTTAGAGAAAACCACACCCTTGTAAAGTTCTGGTGGTTGCATGTGACTGCTTATAAAAACAGACAGTGGCCTATTAGTACTAAATTAGGCAATTACAGGTTTTTTTTTTGGGGGGGGGGGTATAGTGAGAGAAAGTCTGTAATAGAAGATCGAGCTGTTTGTAATGAACTTATCTTTTTTACATCTTATCTTATCTTTTGCATTCAAATCGTGGGGATTCCACAGGTCCAATATGAAAACAAACTTATTTAAAAACTTATTATGTTGCTGACAAAGCTGCTATTATTATGATTATTATTATTATTATTTATCACTTTATTTGTCTAATATTTAAAGACATTCACTGCTATTTAGAAAACATAGGGATGCTAATGTGCTAAAGTATGATCACAAACATGGTTAAGTTTACACCTCATTATGAGCATTCATCAATCTATGTGGTACAATCAAAGAAAACATACATGGTGAATTCTGCTCATATTCATATATCATCTCTTGCTATGGAAATCTCTTATACTTTTGATCCCTCAAACAAACACAACCTTCAACCTGTTTCTCCCCCCCCACACCCTCCATGTTTGCAAACCACTAACCTTGGTCCTTAAACTTCATCCGGCATTAATGCACGAGCAAACCAGCAGGAACACAAATTGTTTTTTTAACAAATCCATAGTATAGAGTGCATATTAATCATTTGATGTCATCTCTTTGTCGATCGTTATACCCGCTCTCTCTATTTTCCTTTTCCAGACTTCCCTATGGATTCAGACCAACTACCTGCGGCCCCCCCTGCCAAGAACCCGGCCTCACATTTACCGACACAAGTTGAGGAGCACGTTTCTATTGTTACCGGAGCGGCTGAACTGCTCAGGAAGCAGAAAGGCTCCTTTGTTTCTCCTCTAGACAAAAGAGGTGGGTGCGCCATCACTCGAAACACTCCTTGTCTAGACTGCACAGCCGAAAGACCCTAATAAACCTCTCAGGTTTTGTATTACACCCAATCAACATGCCGTGAGGGTGCACTTCAGACACACTTGTTAGGCAGCGGAGGACATAGGACGAGTGTGTGTTTCTGTTTCTGATCTTTAAAAAGGGAGATTCTTCTCCAGCGAATCCTCTTTCATCTGAGTCGTGTGCGTCAACACTTCCTGTATAGAGGGAGATCACTATCTGAGGGAAGCTGCTCTCAGGTCTGTGCATGCACTGCGTCTGCTATACGGTGGATTCAGCAGCTGCATTCACTGGAGGAGAAGTGTGATATTGGTTTGAGGAAGAGGAGGAGGAGGGGGAGGAGGTGTCAGACTGTAACACCAGTGATCTGCACATCAAGTACTTCTCTGTTTCCAAATCGGATAATTGTAGAGACTTTGATCGTGAATTTTAGAATCTTTGGCATTCATGACTGTTACACACATTATTCAAGATGAGCACACACTCCACACACACACGCACACACACACACACTCACACACACACACACCGATATAGAAAGCCACACATAGCTTGTCACACAGACTTTTTAAAATAAGGACGGATGTGAAGGCAATTTCAATCAAATGGAAAAATACACGAGAAATGAGGTCTGACATTAGATACACATCTGTGTGGTTATTTTAATAATTCAAACTGCATAATCTTTAAAGGACCTTTTAACATCTCTTTACTTTTCTTGACTCATTTTAGTTGATTTTACTTTTTACAGTCTATTAATTATGTTTACTTTTGATCTGTTACTGCTATTCTTGGTTTTTAATCATAATTTTCATCTTAATGGGACTAACCTGTTTGATTACAGGCTAATACTAATTGTTAAAATCTCTAATGGATCTGTGTGTTTGTCTTTTTGGCCGACAAGTTGAAAAATGGCGGCCCCTTGCTAACAACACTCCTGCACTTAAAAACACTGCAGTGTTAAATGTCAAGTTTTATTGTCTCATCTCATCTCATCTCATTTTCATCCGCTTATCCGGGGTCGGGTCGCGGGGGGAGCAGCTCAAGCAGGGGGCCCCAGACTTCCCTTTCCCGGGCCACATTGACCAACTCTGACGGGGGGATCCCGAGGCGTTCCCAGTTTTATTGTCGACTTCGGAAAATGAAAGAGCAAGTGCTTCCCATGTGTTTTTAACAAGGACCAAAGTGCATTGGAGATGCAGCCAAGACTGATCACTGCTCCTTGCTGCTGTTACAACGCAACTACACAACTGTAAACTTTAGGATTCAGACCGAGGAGCAAGTTCATTTAGTTCAGAGTTGAGAGGAAACGTCTCCAAGTGTTAGTGAGAGCTGCAGTAAATCAGGTAAACTGAGGGAAGTTGATGCAACTTAAGAACTTCATCATTCACGTCCCAACAGAACTTCTTCATTAAATACTTTAAACTGGGAGTGTAAGTGGAGAGTGGAGCTCTTCTCCAGCAGCCTCATGCAGTAGTAGTGATGCACGCTTGTTGCCAAAAGGCTGCAGGCGGAGGTGTCGTGCTTACGGAGCGCACAGGAAAGACGCTGCACCGCTTTCTTCTCCCTGTGAGGAAATAGAATATTAATCATTAAGATCCAACTTATCATTCATGTCGAGCCAGGAGCCCAAAGAATAAATGGAACAGTCGAGGTGGTCATAGATAAAGTCAGTTGAACATTTGATTTGTGTCGTCAGATATAGTCGACTAAAGTGTCACCTGACCTTCAGAACAAGCCATGACACATGTGTGCACCTCACAGGAGTTCCCCCTGGTACAGAACCGGGAACTCTACAGTTCTGGCTGCAGGTTTGCAGTTCCACACCAAACTACTGAAACTAAAGTTCAGCAAGATGACGCGTTTTATTTGCTTATCCACGAAATCTTCCATTTGCCTCAGATTGAGTTATTACCTCTTTAGAATTTTTATAAAATCCCGTTTTACCTCGCTCACTTCAACACTAACCTCGACCTCCTGCAGCTGAGAGCACAGTGCTTGTTATTACATTAGAGTGAACTGGAGAAGCAGGGCCCTGCTAAGAGGGAACATGTGTGCTCAGACATTTTAACTGGATAAATACAGGTTACTGGGACTTTTCCTTTCCTGTCAGCACGCTGCCAATCCATTCCAGCTTTTAACCACCAGTGGTTTTCTCATTTTAGTCATTCACTGCTGTATCTTAAACGTCCAGTGCGTATATTCTGTGTGCTTTAAGATAGTTCTGCACGGGACACTTCAAGCTTTATGTCATGCATGAGCCTCTTAAGTTTAAAGATAACAAATGTTAAAAGTTACTTATTAGAAAGTCTAAAAACGTATTTGCTATAACTTCTGGGGCGTTTTTTCATAATTGGTATTGGTCACTCACACAATTAAACTCCGCCCTTTGCTGCGTAATATTTTACGTCACCTTCTGAGTCAGGGTGGGTAGAAGACAACATCTCCCATGATCCCTCGCTGCTTCACGACTTAGTCAAACCATTGAGTGACCCCCCCCCCATACTGGTTGAAGTTACTGGGGCAACTTCTCTCTTCTGTAACTGAGCTGGTTTTTATTTCTGCTGCTGTTTGCCTCAGAATGACAGCGTTGACAGCAGCCGTCTCGTAGTCAAAGCAAAGTGCTCACACCGACGTCTGGAAGAAACGGACTTTAAGTAGTCCCCCCCCCCCCCAAAAAAAAAAGGCAGCTGGAGCAAGGCATCACGGTCGCTCGTCGGGTTAAGGAGCAAAACGTGTATCTGTGATGTTAAATTCATTAAAAAGTAAAGTCAGCTGGAGCCAAGAATAAATCGCCTCCAGAGAGATGGACCCACGATGCTGCCAGAGTAAAGAGACGGGTCCACGGCCACTCAGGAGAGTGTGTTTGACTTGCTTGTGATATTTAAAGTCAGATGATGTCTTTTGATTGTAAGTGGATAAACGTATTAATGCGGAGAGGGGAGCTATGGTGACATGGCTGATTCTTTACTTATTTAAACAGCAGGTTGAAGCATCATGTATCTTCTGTCCTTACACGAAGACGGAGAGATGCACTTGGTGGAGCAGCAGGACGCAGCTGATGCACACACGCACACACAGACAGACACACAATCTGCTCTCAACCAACAAAACAAACTGACACGCAACAACCTCTGGTAACCTCTGGCCCCTGCAGCTCGATCCCGCCCACCCGCTCACTGTGACGTGGGGCAGGATGTATCTGAGCCCAGCTGTGCACGGCGAGCCGGCCGGCGGACGTGGCGTGTTTCAGACTCTCGGCCGGCTCAATGAGAACTCAATGAAAGGCTCTCAGTTGGTGTCAGCGTTGCGTAAGCGCGGCACCGAGCGAGGTCCCGGGATAAGCTGATTACGTGGAGGGCTCGTATTCATTTCCACATCCCTGAGAGCCGAGCGAGAGCGGCGTGGCTTAGCGAGCCCCGCTCCACCTCTCTGCTCTCTCACTCAATCTGCTCCTCTATTCATTCTGCAGTTTCCTCACTTCTTTGTTTTGTTGATGTGTTTGCAGCAACAAAGAAATCGTGCACCACAGGTAGAGTGCACACACGTGGTTGTGCGGATGTTCTTACACACATGAACACTTCCCATGGCTTCGCCTAATGGACCGTTGCACACCGGGGCTTAGCAGCTGTGAAGGTGAACGCGAAGCGACAGCTGGCGATGTTATCCAATTGTCATCGCCGTGACTTGCATGTCACGGCGTGCATGCATGTGTGGTCAGGTTAACGGCGGCCATGCTGTCGGGGGGTCAGAGGTCACAGGAGAAGCGGTAGCCATCAGGGAAGGTGTCAGAGCTCAAGGTGACTCGGTAGCGGTTGTTGTTCTCCGTGAAGAGGAAGGAGGAAGAAGGGGCTGATGGGAGAGCGAGGGCCCCGACTGGAAGTGGTCTTCAACAGGTGGCAACACTTTGTCAGTCCTTTCCTCTCATTATAGGATGTGTGTGTGTCCGTGTGTGTAACACAGGCTCTGTTATTGTTAAGCTAATCCTCGGCTAAAGCCGCAGCATGTAAACGGAACAACTGTGCTCGCCATGTGACTCGATCTCAGGGCCGAGGAAACACCAGCGCTTCCTGGCTTTTCTTTTAAATGACACCAGAGAGTTTAGGAGCACTCACTCTGTTTGGAGCACAAAGGGACAATTGTTTTTGTCAGAAAATGCCCGGATATACGTGAAGGGTATAGTAAAGAAGAGAAAACACATATTACATGAATCTGCTGTGGGAATCAAACAGTTTCACTGCTAAAATTGTGTTATACTATGAGATAAGATGTATTTTTATTGATGCAGATATTTGACACAGCGGCACAAAATAAATAAAATATAAAAAGGCACAAAGTGAAGTGCAAACATCCATCAAGGTTATTTAATTTGGATATGCACCACATTATTATTATAAGGTGGACGAAATGTCAGTGCAATTATCAAAGGAAGGAAACCAAAGTATCTTGATTCCCCCTGGTGGCTGGCTGCAGTACAGGTCATAAGCGCTGCCTCCTCCGTGTTAGTGGATGGCACATGGACCGACCTCAAAAGTCACGTTAAATGATTTATGTTTTTATGATAACAGTCAGCCTCAGCAGTTCATATCAAACTCATCTATGTTCATATGTAAAGTTCAATTTAATTGGTTATTTGATGCTATAAAAACGTAGGGAAATGTAATGAGTGACAGTTGAGACCGACTCCTGATTGGTCCACGGCCACGATCATTATGCCGCAGTCTCTGGCACTGGAGACATGTTGTCCATCTGTATTTCCAGTGCATGGAGAGAAATCCTTTACTTTTCACTCCATTACATTCACATGACAGTTGTGTAACATATTAATAATTTAATGGAAAATCGCCCTCTGAGCGACAGTAAACATGTTTGTTGCTTGTTACCTGCAAGCTTATTATCAGAGCAGTTACCACAGAGTCACAGTCACTGTCCTTTTACTCACAGTCCTGTCCCCCCCCCCCCCCCCGTCTATTATCACTGCCCCCGGCCTGGTTCTGCCATCTGTGTCCATAGCAACTGGACAAAATACTTATTATAGGACCTGGGCTCAGCTGGCAGGTGGTTTACAAACCCTTTTGTCATATCCTCTTCCAAACAGGTCGGTGGGATCATGAGGAAGTCGCAGGGGGTCAGAGGTCAACACTTTTATATAGAGACACGTCTCTTTTGAGCTATTTCAGAAGATCCCGATGCATGATGGGAAAATAAGGCCTCGCTTATTCAGTGGTTCGATCATCTTCGAGTGATTGAGAGACCCACATCGACTAAACAAGTCTGTTTTTAGTTGTGCAAATAACAAACAGCTCTTGCATCAGTGTCGTTGTGTCGTGATTCAAATCCAATCAAACCCAGTTTTTGTGGACTCGACTGGTGAGAGGCCAAGAAATCAGGGATATGATGACAGCTCCTCACAAGCTGCGGTTACACAAAATCAAAACCAGCTGACAAAGTGTATACATATATATTTATCTCTAGTAATGATGTGACAGGAGCCCAGTGTTGGAACACAGCCTTGAGTTTTCCTGTCAATAATAAATAAGTAATGTGACGTGTAGAATAAATCACTTTCCCTAAAACAGGGAATGATGCAGATGTAAAAACTGTGTTGAGCTTTGTTTCAACGTCTTATTGCTCGGGAAGTCATGCAGGAGATGTAGAAATGTATATTTTTGAGGAAATAGTTTAAATAATTTAGCACTTTAATTGTGTTTCTCTCTCCAAAAGTTAGAAAAATTTGCCTCCCAACACCTTAAAAGCTGATTTCTTAGCATGTGTTGATGATGCGTTGTTTGTTTCACTGTAACTGTGATTTTGAACTTTTGAAGGAACCAATTCTATTCGAGTCTGTCTGAAAGCTACATACAGAAAAGCTGTAAGTGACCTCCCTGAGCGTTCTTACTTTGTGCTCTGTTCGCACCACGTCGACTGAGTGACACTTCAAAGTCTCCACAGAGAGTGAAGGAGGACGAGGAGGAGGAGGATGAGGAGGAGGAGGAGGAGGAGGATGTCGGTTGAGAGCAGCTGAGGGCGAAGATCCAGGGATAACATTTTGCGGATAATCAAGTTCCTCCCCTTCACCTCCTCCACCCTCTGAAGCACATCTGTGCACATCTGTGTGGAGGACGTCAACAATGGACGGCATTCAGCGTCTCAGAGAAACCGTGTCCCTGCTCTCTTATCTCAACATGCTGCCTCAACTCCTCCTTCCACTTCTATGATGATACGTCTCCTCCTCAATCCCCTCCATCCTCCAAATCTCACCTCCAGCTCTTTATCGCTGCCCCCCCCCCCCCCCCCTCAACCCGTGATGATCACCACAGTCGCCCCCTGTTATCACCTGGCTGCACAAAGAGCCCATTACCTCAGCGGACATATCGCCTCCATGAGCCAAAGCCTCGCTCACAATAGTTTTACTCTGACATGTTTAAGTTTTTGTCAAAAGTAAATAACGCAAACATCTACGCCAACATGTGCAGGCAATTTGGAGACGGATAAACACGGATAAACAAATAATCCATAACAATATTCTGTAACTTAAACAGTCAAATGAAGGGAAACAGCTCATGTAGCCTGACGTGTGTAAACAGAACGGACTCATAATGTACTTCAACACAACCAATGTGTCCGCTCTGCTCCATCAGAACAATTAAAATCAGCCAATCAGGACGCGTGTAGCTTCATCACAGGAACGCAGGATTACATGTATCAGCGTCAAAACTGTAATGAGGCAAATCCTCCCCTATAATGAGCACATTAAATCAGCCCCAGTACCCCGGGCCCCCTCGCTCTGTCATAAACCTGTAGGAATAACCAGTGGACAAACACACACAGACACACACACACACACACACACACACACACAAACTACCTGCTGGAAATCAGAATCCATACGTTTCCATACGAGTGATTCATGCAGATTCATGCAAACAAGACTTTAATAGTCCGGCCCACAGGTTAACTACCTCACCATCTTGTGACTCATGTGTTTGTGGCTGCAGGTTGTGTAAGTCCCCCCCCCCCCCCAAATTTTTCTGTATCAATACTCAAACACTTACATAAAAAACCTTGTCACAATAATCTCAACCCTGTCCTTCATAACGACCCAATTAGTCGACGAAGGCCACAAAATGCGACTGAAAGCTTAAAATTAAAAATGATCCTGAAGCTTCTGTTAACCTTGTGATCAGGGGCGGACTGGCCATCGGGAATACCGGGGACATCCCCGGTGGGCCGATGGCCAAAAATATAAATCCAACGGCCCATCACTATGATGTACCGGCCCACGCCCATCATCGCATCAGCCCTACAATGGTTGAAACAGCGGCACAAGCGTAATTTTCTCCAAGAGCTATACCTATCTAATCGCACTGACTGCTTTTATACTGCTACTCGCAATCGGTCTTCACACTCATGGTGACTATTTTTCGATTTTTTTTTAAGTGTCTTTTAATATGTGTTTTACAGACTTCGGAAGTCCAAAGTAAGAAAAGATCTCCACCTTATTAATAAACACCTCTAAATTGGTTCTTACACAGCCGAAGTGTAGAGAATTTGGATTTGCATACATACACGCAACGCGGCACCCAGTTATACGCATGCGCACCGCCGTGTATTGAGTGGGCCGGTCTGACAGAAACTCCCGGGCCACTTTTTTCCCCCAGTCCGCCCCTGCTTGTGATCACTATTATTATAAAACGTTGTCACATAATAACATAAAGGTATATGTTCGCTCATGAAAAAGATTGAACTATTATGAAAATCTTTAAATAAATAAATTGTGAGAATTGTGTGAATTAATTATTTAATGTGTATAATTATTTTCAAATCATATCTTTTTATTCCTTACAGTATCTCCGCAGCTGTAAACTCCAAACACGAATCCTGCAATCAGGTTAGAGATCAAATCTCCTGTTGCTCTTATTTAATTGAACCATTTAAATCTATGTGATAACAAGAAGTTACAGAAATTCATTATAAGATGGAAAATAACCGGAGAGCAGAGGTGAAATTATTGTTTTGTAATTCTGTTTAATTATTGAGTATTTAGCTAAAAGAAAACAAATTAATTATCAACTCTCCAACTTCGTTATGTTTTATTTGATCTAGTTTGTTATTTCATCAGTTCTTTGACATTTGCATTTACTCATAAGTTTTACAAGAACCGCAGATTTACAACAAGTTAGACGGGCTTAATAAAATTGAAGAAGCAGAGAAATGGAAGAAAAGTTTGCTCCTAAAGTATTTTTACGGTTCTGTGTTATTACATCACATTACATTTCATTTAGCTTACGCTTTTTTCCCAAGCCACTTACAATATTCAAAAAAAAAGCAAAACTACAAAGTGCTATAAGTAAGTGCCATTTAAGTGCTACTAAATTGTTGGTTTCAAAATTGCGTTTAAGGTGTAGTCGGAAGAGGCATGAGTTGGTTTGCAAATAAAGCATGTGGGAGTTCTGTGTTAAACAAAGCCTCAGTTTCCCCTCCAGTTACCAGACGTGTGCATTTCACACCATCCTCTCCGATGCATGTGGAAAATTAGGCGGACACAATTTCACAGCCGAACGATGAAACACATTGTCATCGCTGAAGTGCAGAGCTGAATAGGAAACACACAAACAAGCTGCAGATATGTGTCTTCATCGCGATGAGTTAAATGAACAAAATGATGGAACCAGCAGCTATAAGTGCACAGAGCTTTATTCTTTATTCTTCCTCCGCTCACAGACTGAGGAGGTTTTAAATCACTCCTCCAAACAGCAGGTTTGTTCAGTGCGAGTTAACAGAGACGCTTTTTGAACCAATTCCTCGACTGTAGCAGGAATGGGAGGAAACCATTTACCGCATCCGACTGGTGCACAAAGGCCAAACCCATGAGCACGGCTGTGGGAGAACGCTGGTTCCCATTAGTGCTGCTGCTCCCATGACAACCTCGGGTTTGTGCTGCAAATTAAAAAATCTGGTTTATGGCGGCAATTTCTGTCCCCTCTTTACACACCGATAAATATGAGTGTGTGTCGTGCACAAGGAATGATGACGCATGTTGTTTACACTGCAGATCTGGAGTCAGGAGGAAACTAACAAGCGGGTGCTGTTGGGTTAGAAGTGTCAGAGCGCTAACTGGATAATGAGGAAACAGTTTATCTGCCATATTAGGGTCCTTAA
This sequence comes from Platichthys flesus, assembly GCF_949316205.1. NCBI lineage: Eukaryota > Metazoa > Chordata > Actinopteri > Pleuronectiformes > Pleuronectidae > Platichthys > Platichthys flesus. Next base: position 4,483,302 of record NC_084961.1, read on the forward strand.
TGATCCAGCATCTTTTAGGGTGAAGAACGTGATAGATCCATGTCTATGGACTGTGGCAGGAACACAGAACCAGGCTCAAACCCGGAACCTTCTTCCTGTGAGGCGACCGTGCTGCCCCCTGCCACCCCCGCCCAATCGGCATAATTCCCAACAGATTGATATCGATGAATAATAAAAGTGCTCTCTTATATTGAGTGCTTGTTAAGACGTGTTATATCTCACAGCTTCAAATCAAACGCTGTGTCACCCTGAATATTCCTCACAGGGGAGGAGGTGCAATGACGGCACCTTTCTTATCCACCTCGTACATCCAACCCTTCCCCTCCTCTTCCTTTCATCCCGTCCTCGCCTGCTCATCTGGCCTGCTTATCTCAATCGGAGGGGTGGTGGTGGGGGGGGGGGGGGGGGGGGCGTTGCTGAGCAGTTGGGGCCCTATCGTTGAGAGGATGGACCTGGAGATGAAAGACGAGTTTAAAATGCCGTCGACTCGGCTGCTGTCAGATGAATCGGGGCGACACCTCTCCGGACCCACCAGGCGCTACCTGCTTCGCTAACGAGAGGTGCAAGGCCTCTTTCCTCCCGATGACTCATGTGGTTGCACCCCGCTCTCCCTCGCTCCCTGTCATCCACCGGGGAGAGAGGTTCTTATCTCAACCTCTCTCCTTTAATCAGCTCTGGAGTGTGATTATTTGGAGTAGGTGGCTGTAATGTGAGAGGCCAGAGCCGCTCAGGGAAAACCATTGCTCTATCTCCAGCTAGGTGTGAGTGATGGTCCACATAAGCCCGGCCCGAGCCCCCATTCTCACCAGTAAGGCTCCGGGTGTTAGTCAGGCCTGCATGCCATCATCGCCATGTGTCAAGTACACACCTGGCATGTGTGTGTTTGTGTGTGTGTGTGTGTGTGAATACAGGCAGGTTTATATGTGTGTTTATCTTTTCACTCTGGCCTCGTCTGCACCGCTCAGCTTCACCTGGGCTGCATTTCCTGTTGCGTAGACTGTGTCCGTCCACATGTCAGAATAACACACACACACACACCCAATGCAACACACACACACACTATAATGTAAATCATTACATGTTTTCACATTAGGTTAGGCTTTAGGCAAGTTGTAACTATAGTTAAGGTTAGAGTCAGCCTCCAAGAAATCAATGCAAGTCAGTGTAATGTCCTTTGGAGCCATGGATATACGACTGTGTGTGTCTGTGTGTGTCTGTGTGTGTTTGTATGTGTGTCTCTCTCTCTCTCTGGCTCTCTGAGGGCTTTACACTCTCGCTGCTTCAGACATCACAGCCCTCTCACTCCCACGGCCGTGGTTTTGTTCTGTCAGATGTTCCCAGCAAGTAGCGCCCGAGTGGCAGACTGTGCACCGACACTTGGAAACACAACAGACGTGAGCGCTGAAGAAAGTTCAGACACACGGGATCATCATTTTCCTCTTAGCTCCGGGGTTCTGACTCCAATAGCCTTTGTTGCCTTTTTTCAATTTACATTAATGTGCAGACTCCTGATTCAGTTTGCTGATGAATTATTTACAAACCTTTTACACATATAAACACACACACACACACACACATACACATTCATGTACACACACGCAGGCATTTGATAAACTGGGTCGTGTGTGTTTGACTTATAAAACCCCAGATTGTGCGTTTGGTGGAAGGCCAATGAGTGGAGGGCTATGGGATCAATCAGCGCACAGAATGGGATCTACAGCTAATGAGCAGTCACACACACACACACACACACACACACACACACACACACACACACACACACATCCACACAAACACACACACACACACAGAAATGTGAAACTTTAGACAGCTCTCACCACCACACCCTGAGAATGTGCAGCGCTGCGCTCCCTGCCAGAGACCACATTTAATGAGACTGTATGGGACAGCATCATGAAGAGAGTCCACCTACGGACAACACACACACACACACACACACACACACACACACACACACACACACAGTATTTCCTCCATATCACTACATTAACACTTATTCTCCTATAGAATTGAAACAGCTGGTGGGCAGACGGTATCAAATATCCTCCCAGAGCAAAACCATGTAAATAAGAATATGTGGCTCCTCACAGGTTTTTTATTCGGTGGAAAACTATATTGTGCTGTTAAATATCATGCTCTTCATTAATACTCCTTTAATATGTGAAAGACTTGCTCAGCTTGGATGTGTCTTTCTAGTAAAAATACTGCGGATGTATATTGCACATGTAAGTTTCTGTCTGTGAATTCAGTTGGTTCAAAGAGGAGATGTCGATTTAGACATAAAGAAGCTGGTTCCCTGTCGGGGGCTGTGGTTTCTGTCAATAGAAGAAACCCATGGAAGTTTGTTTCTTTCTGGTTTTTGTGACACCAGCTGAGTCTCACATCAATATTAGAAAGTACATTTCTTCAGTCTGTTGTATGTTAACACTGGAAATGTATACTCTTGCAGTATTCTGGATTGTGCAGCAAGTCAAGGCGTCTAGCGTGGGAGAGATCTGGATCAAATGGAGAAAGTTTGAACTGCTGTGGTCCAGTCTGGAGGAAGCACACGTAAGCTCTAGTTTCTCAGCTTCTTCTTTGAGACCAGAAATTTAACTATAACAGTATTTCTATCAAAAACAGTCCTTGGATATATGGCAGGCCTGTGGAACTCAACATGAGAACTGTGGTTTCCAGTTAAGCTGTGTGTTCCTGGGATGGCTCTGCACATCTGGACAGGCAGGAGGACGTTGACCCCCTCTGCTCCGAGTGTCATTGGGCCTGAGAGCTCAGCAAGCTTCAGGTTAATGCTGCCGTGTCGTGGCTGAAATGTTTCTCCGACCATCGGGATTTAAAGAAAGTGCCGACCTTCGCATATTAGAAATGACATCAGAGCTGGAAGGAAAAATGTCCAGAGCAACTGACTCAGACATTTGAGTTCTCACGTCGTCCACAGCTCGACTCCAGTGCTCGCCTGACAGCAGCTTGATGAGAATGTGCTCTCTGGAGCAGCTTGACTGGATGTAAGGGACCTGGTGGCTCTCAGTGTATTTGCTCTCTCTCCACAGGAACATCTGAACCCTCTTGTTTCCCTCTAACTCACCTGTCAGTCATTCCACCTCTTACCTTAAATCAAGCCCCTCGAGTGAGTCCGGGCTCGGGCACTCGGTCGGCACATCACTTTGTTACAACTTTATTCAAGTAAACTTAATAGATTTTACCTCGTGAAAGTACAACTTACAAAGTTCACTTACAATTAGGACAACTACAATTTTTTTTCCCTCGTAAAATATTAACTTTTTTTTTCTCGTAAAGTTAATAGTTTATTCTCGTAACTTTACAACCCATAAGGCAAAAACCCGGTATAATAACTTTCCAGTCTCAACTGCTTCTTCCCCTCAGAGTGCTCGGCTCTCGGGGGCCACGGAAAAACCAAACCCGATCTATAAATTAACTTGCAGGTCCTGTGGTCAGCTGAGCGGGGGGGGGGGGCCTCAGGACCGACAGACTCTATCTGTGTCGTCTCTTCCACCACATCACTCTCTCATTTCCTTTTTGCCTTGTTGTCATATCATCTCCCTCCGCCCTGCGTGGTTCACTCTGTGGCTCTTGGATCTCGGCCGCTGCCGTTGAGGTTGGTACAATAGATGTCTCCGGCTGATATTCATCACCCCGTGGTCTCGCTCTGTCTCTGCCGTCTCTTCATCGCCCTGACGAATGGGCAGTCCACTGTAACCCAATCCCCAGCTCCTCCCTGCATACCTGAATAATAACATGCATGTGGTAGAAATGCAGACAGGTCGCCAGGGCTGTGACCCGCTGTCTGTCCGGGGTCGTGACCTCTCTGTGACTTCAACTTAAGATCTAAACTTAACTCCTGGTGGCGCCTTGGGAGGAAAAAAAACAAGACGCTAGTGGCTTCACTTCGGCAGATCTTCAGATGATGAAGACGAGTATCAGTCAGATGAGGTATTTTTAGACATAACGCCCAAAAATAACTTTAAAAGCTGTTTATGGCAGAAACGTCCCATATTTGAAGGAAAAGGCCTTAAAATAAAAAAAACTTTATCATTGTTTGTTCCTCAGCAAAGACAGAAATGATGTCATCACGAGGCCGACTGATCGTTCATCATTTTATATCATCGTGTTGACAAAGATGTCTTTACCTCACTCACCCTCCAACAACCCCCTCCTTTAAAGACCGACTAATGACTCACTAACGTCCATTACTTCTTCCTGTGCTGTGACTAATGAGGACCCGGGATCCCAGTGTCTCCGCGGCTCCAGCCAGGTTGAACTCTGACCTCTGTGACATCACGGGTGACAGTGTGTCGGAACCAGCTGCTGCATGCCGGAGGGTTCCGGTTGTATTTCACTGTGGGAGACGGGGGAACAGGACGTATCCCTGCGCCTTTGTTGTGTTCTGTATCAGTGAGACATCAAATAATATCCCTTGTAGTGAAGGGATATTTTGCAATACTGAAAAAAAACAAAAGAATACAAATATCTCCGGATGAAGTTCATGTAGATTTTTGCGATAAGGGCCTGAGTCGAAGTCCTGGATCCAAGAACACGCTCCACCCAGACGCCTCCTCCGACCTGAGTATTCCGGATATTGCAAATAAGTCTGACCCAGATAATCTTCTGCTAGACAATGCACGACCATCATTTTGTATAGTTCATGTCTGATAGTAAAACTGAATGCACGTGACTTCAACAGTGAAGGCGGCCATTTCCATCCTGTCAGTACTGGTTTCTTCATGTCCAGCTAACAGTAACATGATCGGCCATAAAAACCAAATCAAGCCATTTGACTTATTTCTAACCACACAAGTACATGGTTAGAAAACCTTTAGGTCTGTTAAGAAACCGTTTTTCATTTTGTTTTATTGCACAGATTACGTTTATAGGTATGAACACCTGCTGTAGATGCACTTCAAACATATGGGTACAGATTGCAGCTGAACAAATACCTGACCCGACAGAGAAAGTCTTCATCTCTTGGGTTTCTTGTCGTGCAGGTATAATGTGAACTTACATGGCCTCCACATTTCCCCACTCAGAGTTCACAGTAACCTGAATCCCAAGCCGGCCGCCATCTCTTCCTAGAACCACACAGGCCCGACTCCCGCTCCACTCGCTCCCCTGTTTCTCTGAATCCGTCCATCAGCGCTTTCACTGGAGTACTCATTGTCCAGAACTGTCAAAATCAATTGATTCGATTTACAGGGGACTTATCGGAGCGCATAATAAAAACGGTGAAAACCATCATCATTACCAGTTTGGTGCTCAACATTTATTATTTCTTACGCGGCTATTTAATAACCATGACAGTTTTATCACCGTCCCTGCCTTGTAATAGGCCCCTCATTGTTGAGCAGCCCTGTGGCCTCGGGCTAGCAGGGCTGGTGGGCTGGTTTAAAGATGGATGTGGCCGACGTGCGCTGTTACACAATTTTTCTATTGTGCGTCTGTGACAACACCGTGCTCAGTTTGCACCTACAGGTGAGAACTGGCATAGCTCGGAGTGATTTAAAAACAATTTTCTTTTACGGTCGCACATTCATTAAGCCACAAATAACGGCAGTGGGGATATAACATTTAATAGCGTCATCAAAAAATAACTGGAATGTAATTTATTGTCAAAGTCTCCCTCGTGATGTCATGTCTTTGCCTAGAGTCAAGAGCTGTGAGCAGGTTTTCTGTCCCCCGGAATCCATCAGCAGAGGAACATCAGGCTTCATGCTAACCGAGCGTCTTGTTGTCCTTCAGAGCAGAGAGACGTTCGGGCTGCAGCCGGAGAGAACAATCGATCTGTGGCTTCTTTCTTTTTCGTCTAACTTGTGCAGCCGAGCGAAGGCTCAGCACGGAGCAGGAGATTCGCTCTGAATAAAACACACTCGCCACCGTGTCCTCACTGCAACTTTGTCCTTCTCGCTGTCTCGTCAGGGTGGAGACACGTTAGAGCCACAGCTGCAATCAACTTCTGGGTTTTTTTTGGGGGGGGTGGGAATAAATCATTTTGTATTGTTCCCCCAGTTCGATTCCTAACTTTGCCCCGTGGTGTCTAATATTTTCCATTTTACTCTAGAATCCTATTTCTACAGTAAACATGTGTTTCGTGGAAACGCTAGAGACGGCTGAATTTGAAACTGTAGTGCCGGCGATGAGGCTCTCGGGGTTTAACAGAAATACCAGATGCAGCCGAGTGTGCGGTCGCTGCCTCACGCAATGTCAAGCGTCAGGACACGCTACGGTCCCGCGAGACAACGAACAGTGTGTGTGTGTGTGTGTGAGGCTGCACAGGTTTTAGGTGTGCGTTTACCTTTTTGTTAGATAAAGTAAAAAAAAAGAGTTTGAAGCCTCAGGGCAGTTTACAGGAGGAAACCTGGGGACTGGACTTCCTGCCTTTGCTGACGTGTGTGTGAACCTTGGGAGAAATTCCACAATAAATTAATGAGTGTTGTGTATTTGTGCTGCGTGTAGAGAAATCACACGAGCAGACAGCGGCGGTTTTATTGCTGACATTTTGACACGCTTCTCGGAAAAATTAATGTTTAGCTGATCGCTGCAGAATAACTCACCTTTATCCGTGACGTGTGTCGGTGTCAACGTGAGGAAAATAGACTTGAAGATTAGAAATGAGTTTCAGTTTGTGATTTCTTGACCTGCAGAGCTTCTCACTCAGACATTTGAATTCACACATGCAATTCCTCCGGAGAAAATACACAAGACCTGCAGAGTTCAGTGCTTGTTTGAAAGCAGCTTTAACGAGCTGCTCTACATTCTAAACATGAAATCATTACATGGCATGTTCTTTGAAATCTTTTAAAATTAGTTTTCATAGAACATCATGGTCTTTAATATGCACTTTGTGTTTTCCACGTTCATATTTTCCTCCATCAGTTAGTGAGGTTTTGGTTTTCATTGCTGTTAATGTGTCTTTCAGCAGGAAAACACAAAATCGGGAGGAAAGGAACCCAGATAGCATACGGAAGCATTTGCACTTCAGGCAATGATTCAGCACTTCTGGTCTCCTTGTGGCCCAGACAAAATGGATGTGAACCTAAAGTGTCTCTTTTGTAAAATATGCCCAGGACTCCCTAACTGAATAAATATTCTGCTTGGTTTGTTGAGGAATAACACGAGGAGGTAACCTGGCAATCCGCTCTTCTTCATACACTCCCAGTATGATTTAGACAAAGCTCTTGTCAGATTGACAAATAGCTTTAGTAACTTCCCACACACCTCTAGGCTGCAGGGCCGAGTTTGAACTTCTCTCACATCACGTTTGAGCTTGAACACCACCGATGCCTCCATGGGAAATTAGCAGAATTAATTTTGTCAATTCCTCAAAGCCTGTATTGATTTAATTCAGGAGTAGGACAGGTCCAAACAAGGTTTCACACATAAAATACAACAAAACCATCATCCTCTGTAGATTAAGCTTTAAAATCAACCAATCAGATTACTTTGAGGGACTGGGATAACTCCATGCATTAGAAAGATACAGGAATTCAAACCTCACAGTTGTGATGTCCACACCTCTGCCTGTTCACAGCTAGTGTGGGTCTATTGAGTGTGATGTGTGTGTTGGTTAGACGGAGCTGAGCCGAAGCTGTGGGAGGCTCTATTCAGTGTGATGGTTGTTATTTCAGGGCAGTCGTGATGTCAGTCTGAATCCCTGAGAGCTCTTTGAAGGGGGCTCGGTGAAGCAGCCCATATGGCTCCACATTCAGGATATTTACCTTCACAAGTGAGGTGGAAAGCGTCCTCATTAATAACACGGGGTTGTTTTGTCTCCGAGCTGTCCGCCTGGTGTCGGCCGGCTGCTGGTCGCTGGAAACTCTGCAGCGAGTCCACCCAGAGTTTAGGCCTCAGTCGGTTGTCGGAGGCTTGGGGACCCGAGCTGAGAGAGCGACAACTTTGGATTAACCTCCTTAAATGAAATGATCAGCTCTGTACTGGAGCAACACCACAGTCAGAAGCCTCCTGATGATGTTTGGTTGAACGTCCACCGCCTGCTGCTCACTATAGAGACTTAGTCCAGTGGACCATGGGGACATTGTCCATTCGAGGCTGATCGGAACAGATTATCTGACAGAGGGATCCTGAAGCGTCACAGCAGTCCTCCATGTTTGTTTTGATTCTGAAGTCACATTTGGCAAATGTCTGTGAGTTCTTGAACCTCCACTCAGAAATCAATATTTTTAAAAAGAATCGTCCAGTGTGTTGGTTCTTTAAAAGATTAGAAATCTCTTCTCATGTCTGTGGCATTAATGTGTTATGTGTTTTTGAAGTTTGCAATTCATTTAACTACTTTACTTTTATTTCTGGGTAATCTGTCTATGTATATGGAGATTAGAATGAATTGGGTTATTTTACTGCACAGCCCCAGAGGCCCCTTTTGCCTGAGGCCCTCACAGTCCCTTGCAACGCTCCTGGTCAACGCTGCTAATCTGAATATCAGACGCTAACATTCGTCTTGCAGTTTATATTCTGAAAAAGGGATTGAGTGCTCGTGTGCATTCAGTACACGAGTACACACATGTGTACATACGTGTTAAGCCTGGGTCCCTGTGCAGCTGAGGGAACGTGGGGGGGGGGGGGGGGGGTTGCAGGATCGGATTTCACCAGTTGAACTTTGTCGTCTGGCGAGTGAGGTAAATCACACAGAGCACTGACTGCTATCAGGAAGGTGACACTTCAAGTAGCAGCACGGACCATGAAGAGGCCTGAACTCTGTTGTTTTTTTTGTACTCAGTGGTTTCATACATGATCCTTTGCGTCTTTATTACAAACTGATAAATCTGTAAATCCTCATGAAGCGCTGCAGAACCTTCGCTCTAATCTCCCAGTCCCCTGACTCCGGGATTTACAAGGCAGCTTCCTCTTACCAGATTCTTTTTCTTCCCCCGTGTGTCGCGATGGGAGATTTAACGCGTCTTATTTTGATTAAAGCGCATTAATGTGAGTGCAGCACTGAGAGGAAAAGAGGAATCTGTGAATTTCCACACGGTAGAATCCCCGGTCTGATCCGTGTGCCACATCTGGATGAAGGCTCAGTGCAGTCGACGGTGTTGGGTTTATGAGTTCACCAGGCGGAGGTATCGTCCTCCAGCCACACAGCCGGCTCAGCGTCTGTGTTTCCATTAAGCCGACATGAGGAGGTCGTCAGCGGGGGGGGGGGGGGGGGTGGGGGAGTCTGAGCACGACGCCGCTGTCACTTCAGGAATCCTCCAATTTCAGACTTCAAAAGTGATGCGTCCTTTTAAAGCCGAACATGTTTTATGTCACCGGGTGTCGTTAATCTCACCCAAGGTGAGTGCTCCTCGTTTAAACTGGATTTATAATCATTCACTGTTTAATACTGATTCTCTTAAAGGAACAGTCACTTACGAGCATTAAATACTGGCGACCTGTAGGTTAGAAACAAGTCGAGTTAAAGACATGACTCCCCCCACCAGGTGAACTGCTGCAGTACAGGTCATAAACCCCACCTCCTCCATGTTAGTGGATGGGAAATGGACAAACATGGAGGTGTCCACATCAAAGTCATTTGTGGTTGTTCTTATCACACCGATGTTTGTTCAAGTGTTCACTTTGTTCCAGTAAAGATTGGTTTCAGTTATTTGATGCTGGACAAATGGAGTAAAACCTCTTGATTGACAGCTGACACTGACACATGATTGATCAAGCATCAGACACTGGAAGCCGCACTCTGGATATTTCTGTACAAAGTGAAGGAGTGGTGTCGCCTATATTTACTTACAGTCTACGGTATCGAGCCAAACGCTGGTATTGTCTTTCAGGTTTTCTACTAAAGACAATTAACTGCACAATATTAAGGTTCACAATTCCATCTAAAGCACTAACTGTGTGTGTGACCTGGGAATGTCACAAGTGTAAAGTACTTTCAGTTTTCACAAGGCTAGAAAAGTGCTGTATGAAGCTATTTACGAGGTAAAATGAACCCAACAGTAAAGTGAATGTAAACCAACTTTTGGATCAAACTATGAAACACATCTTTACTGTGTTAGATTAAAGCAGCACGTGGTCCAACAGTCACCCTGCAGTTTGAACGTATCCAGATAGAGATGGAAACTAAACATATGACTCAACAGTGAAGGAGTAGATTGTGTCGCCCCCCCAATGTTTTGCTCACCACAGCTTTTTCAGATCCCTATTTCAATCCTGAAGGAGCATGATGGGGGTTTTGCTGTTTGAGAATTCCAGCCAGAACGACGTATTGTGACAAGAGTCTCGCCAAGTGAAGTGGGTCCCTGTCTGGTTGTGTGTGCCCTTGGTGAAGCAAAGGTTCAGGGGGTATTGAAGTGTGCAGAGAGGGACAGGATATTGTTCAGGTCAGTCGTTTTGTCTGTGTGTTTGTGCGTCTGTGTGTTTCTGTGTTTGCTGTCACAGCACAGTGGTCGTGAAAAGGAGGGCGTCTGCTGCAGTCAGAAAAAAGCCTGAAACTCCAGACACAACACGTCTGCTTTCAACACCTTTACATGACCTAGTGCACACTGAGGCACAGGTGTGTGTGTATATGTGTGTGTGTGTGTGTTTGTGTGTGTGTGTGGGCACTTCTTAACAGTCACCTGGTTGCCCATCGGCTTCCTTTGTCTGATTTCCCAGACCCAGTGGGAGCCCTCCGGCTTGAAAGCTTTAACTTTGCTTCACACAAACACACACACACACACACACACACACACACACACACACACACACACACACACAAACACACTTGTGCAGTAATGCTGCATAGATCTACCATCCACCTCTTCCTGCAGACGAAGAAGATGACAGTAACACAACATTTACACAATGGCAAAAGTAACCTGGACCGGGGGGGGGGGGGGGGGGGGGGATTCATAGGCGTTGGCCAGGGTGATTAACTGGTTGTGACACAATCAGTACAAAAACAAAATAATGAGTCCTGAAGAAATTGACTTGCTTGCATCAACCCAAATTAAAATTCCAGGCGTAAAGGGCGTAATAACAAGCCAATTCATTTGTTTGTCATTGTTCTCGTTGAATACAGTCTTTATTTATAACCATGTACTCGCACTACTCGTTGGAATACTCTGGTACATTGACGGAGACACACGGACGTTGGAAAGCCCCTCACAGCCGCTGGTAAACAAGACCTATGGAGCTCCACTTATAAAACGACAGGTTCCAACAGGTAATCAGCCCAAATCACAGGAACTCGACGAGTCAGGGTCATAATGATGAAGCCAGAGAGAGAGAGAGAGAGAGACAGAGAGGGAGAGAGAGAGAGAGAGAGCAGCTTTATCCCTGCTCCTCATTTGATGCTTCATAGTTCACCTTAATCACGAGAAAAACACAATCTGCTGCCTCTGGTTTGTTTCTGGTTGGTTTGAATCAAAAGCAGAAATCAAAAACCCCTGCTATCTCTCTCTCTCTCTCTCTCTCTCTCTCTCTCTCTCTCTCTCTCTCTCTCTCTCTCTCTCTCTCTCTCTCTCTCTCTTAATTAAGAACGTCGCCCGGCTCCTTTTTTAGAAACCGGAAAAAAAACAACTTCACAGGTTCCTCACGAGCGACCGCGTGGAGCCGCTTCTCACGCAGCATCTGTCTCGTTTGAACGTTCCGGAGGTTTGGAGTTATCGTGACTGACAGTCGCTCGCAGCGCTCACATGATGGAGAGATGAGATGCTGCCATCTGGTATTTCGCACACTGGGCTGACCGAGCGGGTGTATTGGTTTTTAGCAGCTTGATCAAAAGCCAGTGGTGGGAACAGATGGGGAGGGAGACGACTCAGACACGGGCTGAAGAAGGAATGAGAAGTTAAAAAAGACTGCAGTGATATGGTGAGAGCTGTGGTGATCTGATAAGCTGCTAAAAGGTGTAATAAATCCATATGAGCATTCTGAGGACTGAGCCGACGCACACCCTCGCCTGAATGAGGGTGAAAAGGGGGTTTTCTGTATTTTTTTTTGGGAGGCCATACATAAAAGTCCTACCAGGAATCCAATTATGTTATAGGGGTTGTATAACGTATACGCCACGGCATTCCTGTGACAGGTGGGTAATCTTGTGAAAAGTGTTTTGACAGTCCATCAAACCACAAACGCCGGCTGGAGTCTAATCCTGCCGGCTTCATTTTGAATGTCATTCCGTATTTTTTTGTGATTTTAATCTGTTATATGAAATCCTCCACCACCGCCATCACACACACAAAAACACACACTAAACACTCATATCTCCTCTGCGCTGCCTTTGTCTTCCTCTCCCTCCCACAGAGCATCTCTCTGGAATCCTCACCTGGCCGGGCCACATCATGATCTGTTCTCAGCCCGTCTCCGACTCAGAGAAGTAATCATGTGCTGCTCTGCCGTCAGAAGACTTTCACTGACACGGCTCCAGCTTTTCTATAGAAACGGACAAATGCAGTCGACAAAAGTCTGATAACAACACCTCATGAGTTGTTAAACCAAATTTAAAATCCCCATAACACATCCTGGCATTAATTTATCCTCGGTTAACACGTTTCAGTTGACGCCATCTTTACAGTTCATGTTGTTCTGGACAGATTGTGTCACTTTAATGCATCAACCTCAGGAGGAGAAAGTCATTTGTTAGAGTGGAGGAAAAAACACATCATCTCTTTAATGTACAGATTCAGACGTCACCAGCAGAGCGGAGCATCTGGTCACCACTTCACCTGAGCACCAGTCAGTTCCTACTTCACTAATGGAGGAGCTCCGTCATGAGGCTTCCAGCTTCGTTCTACCTTTAACAAATCAAATAGAACTATATCCATAAAAAGGTTTGAATGACTTTAGGGAACTAAGTTAACTTCCTCCTTCATTGAACTAAACAGTATTTACTGTAGAGCTGCAACTTGATTTCATCATTGATGGAGCTGTTAATCGCTTTATATGTTAATGTGTTCATCGTTTGCTCATTAACAAGTTAGCAATACGAGTTTCTCAAATGTCAGGGGACGTCTTCAAATTATCTAACAGTTCAAAACCCAATGAAACTGTGTTATAGTAGTTGTAGCAGAGAAAAAGGCAAATACTACGTATTCAATATTTATCTGATTTCACCATCCATCAACTAATCAATTGATTGTTTCAGCTCAAATTAAATGTGTGAAAAGAGGGATGATGTGACGGGTCCGCTATAGTGAAGCTAAAGCATCTCGTTTGCCCCCTAGTGGCTGGATGCAATGCATGCCACAATTCATAGCTTCTCCATGTTAACAAATGGGACATGGACCACATTAAAATGTAAAGTAAAAAATGTTCTGAGGAATTATTTCATTTCCGTTCGTTCTTATCACACCGATGTTTAATCGAGTGTTAATTTGTCGTCTAAGTTTGGTCTAAATTTGTTATTTGATGCTACAAGTTGAAATGTTGTTGTTTAAGTGATTTGATAATAATGAGACGATTGTTACAATAGCAACATTAAATTTACTGTAACTCTACATCAGTCTAGATTAACAGTGTGAAGTAATCCAATTAAAATATTATATATTGATAGATAATAAACACATCGAAGAGCCGGATTGAAACATTGGTCTCTTTCATGCAGCGTCTCAGTCACTTTGCCTCTTTAATAACAAACAGCTCGTCGCAGTGCAAATAAAAACAAAATCACATTAATAAAAACTTGGTTCTCTCTTTTCTGTTTGTTCCCGTCGGCCTCATTCTCCATCGCACACACACACACATCCACATGAACACTGCACACACCCCCCCCCTCTCTCGTCTGCAGCACGGACTGTAGAGGCTTTAAATAGCCGTGTCTTTCACTGGTCCATCACTTAAGGACACAATGTGCACGAGCTCCAGCGAGCAGGCTGAATGATGCCATATCTGCCGGCTCCTCTCCTTTCTCTCTGCCGGGGTTTGAAGTGGCTCTGCTCCCGGGCCGTGTTTGCATCCTCTCTGTTGTGGCTGAGGCAGATTAATCATTAATCAGCGCGTCCTCTGTCCCAGCCCATCTGTGTGGGCTCGTCCTCGTCCTGGACTGAAAGGACCCGGACCCGTCCCTTTCTTCTCCCGCTCTTTGACGGAGCTTCTGTTCTGCACCTTTTTTGTTTTCCTGCTCCAAACAATGTCTTTTTTAAATCCTCTCTGGAATGTTGACATCTTGAATCAGGAGGAAAAAAAGACCTCACTTTAAACTAAAAGACCAGTTTCATGATGCAAACTCATTTCACTGTAATCTGGTTTGAACACATTTGACGTTTGCTTCAGTGTTTATTTCAGATTGACGGCTGACGAGGTGAAACACGGCCACTTACATTATCTATGAGGAGAAAAACACGTCCTGCAGGAAGCAGATATGGTAACAATGCAAAACCAAAATCACGATACCAGAGTCGGATGCATCAATGTCAGGAGATGATCTGTCGTAAACATGCTTCATTGTATAAAGACGATGCTGCACTGCTTTCTTTTATTGTACAAAAACAACAAATAGTGCACTTTTGAGTACGTTTGGATCCTGAGTCGAGATCATGAGGATTTGAGAACATGACTTCACTTTTAAGGAGCTGCCATCTTTAGATGCTTTAAACCTTTCAGCGTTTTCAGCTGCAGGTCTGGAGCTCTGACAGAAGCAGGACTAGGAGATCGAAGCCTGACAGAGAAACCGAATAATCACAGTCTATACAACCCTAGAGTTAAAATAAGATTTCCCTATATGTTGATACAACACGTGTCCATTGACTTTTCTGTACTCAAACTACTTTATATAAAATGGCGCCGACACGAGTGGCTGCCTATCTACGTAGCTCTGTTGTCTCGTGTCTATTTAGCTTTTTTTAAGTTTGTTTGTTATTATTCACACTTGCTTCTCGGAGGCACTGTGTGGATATATTTATATCCTATTTATATATATATGTCAGTGATGTGTTAAGTGTACAAGCTACTGGATGATCTGAATTTCCCTCGGGATTAATAAAGTATCCATCTATCTATCTATCTATCTATCTTTACCAATCATCCACTTATTCAAGCCAGCGATGTGTGAATATCTATTTTTCTCCACACCTACTTTCTTTCTTTCTTTCAGCTCTTGTAAGTCTAAGACTGTTATATACTAAGTTGGCATAAACATATTTAAAACACAATGAGCATGTTTCAGTCTTGACTTTGGTAGTTTAACTTAATTACAACTGTCAACTGAAAGCCTCAGTTTCTGGTTTCACTCACGGTGTTGGAGTTGCTGGTTTTCCCATCGCTCTAAGGTTGTGTCTCCTCAGGCTCACACACATTCTGTTTTCATTTTTGTGTCTTTTCTGTCCTGCACAACGTTGTTTGTTTCTCAATATAGTGTAGTTTATTGTGTCTATTTCTCAGACTTTTACAATCTTTTGTTTTCTATTTCTTCTTCAATTTCTCTCTCTCTTTATGACCTGAAAAGTGAACTAAATTCTCTCCTGTCTGACAGGACACAATATCTAGTAAAAGGAAAATGTATCAGTGATATGAAAAGAGAATATAAATCACCATTTGATGTGATACAGCTGAATCTGTGTAGCCAAGCACCACAATTGACTATTCGACTGAATTATGATCTATTGATCCCGAGGGAAATTTAGAGCCACGCAAACAGAGTTAAGTCTAATTTACGCTCAATGACAGATACAGACACAGACAGCGCCTTGTGATCGTTCTCCGCATTAATTCCGTCTGTAGTTGTGCATGTCTGTAGTTAAGAAGACTCAGGTATCTGTGTGAGGTTACTCCGCCCGGTCACAGGGACAAACAGCTACTTCGACCTCCACCACATGTTTGTCGTTGTCAGAAACTCTCGACTTATGGAAGTTTACAGGGAGTCGCGGTCACATCTTTTAAAATGGACGTATCTCTTTTCGTTCCTAAAGGCTTCAAAATGAACCGTTAACAGATTTGAAAGCTGAATCTCTTCTAGTCATTTCTATTTCCAACATTTATATATAACATTTATTTACTTCCCTTGGGGGCAACTGTGCTAAAAGTGTCTGCACAGGTACAAGTATTAAATATTCAACTTCTGACCTCACAGAATGCACGTGTGTTTTAATAGAGTGTGTGTGTGTGTGTGTGTGTGTGTGTGTTTGACTGTGTATGTGTGTGTGTGTGTGTGTGAGTGTGTGTGTGTGTGTGTGTGTGTTTGACTGTGCATTTGTGTGTGTGTGTGTGCGTGGCCCCTTCTTTTGCCGTTTAAATGACTTTGTTAAAAGCGTGTGGTTCATCAGCAGGTCAACGTCAAAGAGACATAGGATGATTTATGGTGTGTGTGCAGGAAGGGGCAGGAAGGAGTGTGTGTGTGTTTGTGTGTGTGTGTGGGGGGGGGGGGGGGGGGGGGGGGGGCATCTAGCACTCCATCCAGAGAGGGGATGTTTTGGCAGCCTCCATGTTTGGTGTCCCTGCCGTGACAAACTGTGTTGACGCCGTGGATAAAAAATGGGCCAAGGTGCTTTCATGAACATGGAACTGAGAGAAAAACACACAATCAAAGATTTTTTTTTTCCAGAGGCCACGACTCACTTTGTTGTCCTCACCGGTTTCTTCTCTCTTACACGACAACAACAACAACTAGTGTGACATAAAACTTCCTGAGATGTGCAAAAACACTTTCTCAATTTAAATGACTGAAACGGAGTAAAGAGTCTTGGTATTTCACGACATTACAATGGCAGCCGTGACTGACCGGTCCCCCCCCCCCTCCTCCTCCTACACTCCTGGATTTCTTCTTTTGATCTCAGGCCTTTGCTTTAATCACAGTCGCTCCTAATTTCCTCTCCACTTCCTCCTCTTTCTTTCTCTCTGTGTCGCTCCTGCTCCAACACTCCAGCGTCCCTCCCGATTAAAAGCATACCTCCGTCATGCAGGGCTCTATTAGCCGTGACATTCACTGCAGAGTTTGTGATATTGTCGGAGAGGAGATTGTCCTGGCAGCGGAGAGCTCGGAGGTAATTCAGGTGACATTCAAGATGCCGGGGAGGATTCTGTGAAGAGGAGTCATCTGTGGTGAGACAGGGACGGAAAAGGAAAGTTTAATATTATTTAAAAAAATATTGTATGAGAACAGCGGCCTTGTGTTTGTGTAGTAACTTTTGTTTTTTCAATTAGTTAAACTTGTCTAAAGGTAAAATACCGAAGTAAAATGATAAACCTCCATCCACATACTTTTCTAATATCTTTTCGATGATGGTTGTTTTCAAAAGTCTTGATATTTGCTTTTTTAGATTTACTCGTGCAACACAGGACATACGTTCACATGTTAAAAACCTTGGAAGAGAGAATCAATTTGTTGCTCATCTACAGAGACAGCTACACTTTGGACTAGAGGACGCTCAGTGTCTCCGCTAATGTTCAACAGATGAAACCACCTAATTTCTCTTCACTTCAGTTTGGTGCCAGAGATCTGGACTAAGAATAGAGAGGAATCAATAATGATGAAATTTGATTTGCACAGGGCCTACCTGGTCAGCTTGAATCTCAACTCCTGGAAACCTCAGTCCAAAGGTTTGTAAACGCTGTCTTGTTGACCACTGAACGAGTAGTGTCTGTCCGGCTCTGTTATGAAACACAACATGAGCGACTTGCACAACCCGATGATGGTGTCTCCTCTGCTTCACCTTCACAGATCCCTTTGTGAGGCTTCATTTCTCGATGTGCAGCCACCAGACGCGTCGCTCCTTCATTTCAAAGAATCGACAACGAGCAAATAACCTCTTTGTTCTGGAGCATCTCACACGGATCAACACAGCTGCTGTGCAGAAAAAATGAAAAAGCAGATTTCATGGCTTTTTGCATATTTTTACCAATTTCTAATCCTGTTGATTCCCTTTTGAGGACCAGATGATTTCCCTAAAAACACAATGAATATACCTGGAGTATATTTAGCACATAAATATTTGGATAATTTTGGTTTTCACCCGTGGTCCTGTTTACTCTGTATTTTTGTTTTCCTCTGTGGACGCATCAGCTCAGTGCTTCTCCTATGGGCCCAGTGTTTGATGTGGAGTAAAAGGCTCCAGGAGTTTATGAATGAATATTTTAAAAGGGATTCAGCGAGGCGGCGGGGCATAAAATGGTTCCTCTGTCCTCGCTGCGAGTCATCCTGCCGCAAGCCCGACTCTGGTATCTCATAAAAGCAAAGCTGCATCACTCTGCTTGGAAGGGGAGTGGACGACAGGAGAGGCCCTGTGTGTGTGCATGCGTTTGAAAGAGCCAGAGAAAGAGTGTGACACAGAAAAACAGGGGTGTGGGAAAAAAGGCCGAAAGGAAAGGTCTGGTGCAGGACTTTCTAAGATGGGGACTTGTGTTGGAGGAACCTGTGGGTTGTTGTGTTCATGTGGGTCAGGGAGGAGCCGGAATCAGATGCCTGCCAGAGATATTAACAAACAACAACAACAACTTTATAATCTCCTCCAGATGGGAAAATGAAAAATAAAAAGCTTTCTAATACTCGTAATGCAATTACCACATTTTCTAGGCATTGATTATGAGCACGAAAATAATGATATTGAGATACTCACTCTCAAGAACCTCCTTCACACTTTCAAAAACTCCATAAAACCCATTAAGTCTCATTACCACTTGTACAATTATCCACAGTTTGCATTTCTACTATTATCTTCCGTCCTTGGTTTGATGTATTCTTAGTCTCCCTTGCTCTGTGAAGTAGTTACCTTGAAAAACCCAATATAAATCCAAGTTTTTATCTAGAGTAGTTTGTCAAACCATTGCCAACAAATCACTGGGCACACAGGGCACGCCGACTGGATGAGGAGATCCAAGGCTCTGCTGCTGGAGCCGTGTTTGCTGTCCTCCCTGTTGCGTCAGCGCTCGCTGCTCGGCCAACCCGCTGAAACCTCGCAGTCTGGTATCGGTGTAAGTTCAAAAACTACATCTACATGCAATGTGATCTCTGCTCTGGTCTCTGATTTTTCTTGGCCGCAGCGCTGAAATTCCTCTTTGTCTGGTTCCAACCGGTCGTTCTCTGCTGGTAGGGGAGGCCGAGGGGAGAGGGAGGTCACGGTGGTGGGGCGCAGCAGCTCCACTCAGACAAGCGTCCGTGTGTGTCTTCATCTTTCTCCCATGTTCTGTGCGGCAGCGATAGCATCAGAGAGAGGGAGGCCAGACCCTCCGACAGGGAAATCTCATTTGTGTCCAGGAATGAACGGACATGATGGGGATGATAAATCTGGTTAATATTTATACTTCTCAACTGCAAGAAATATATATATTGGAGAATTAAAAAACAACATATTGGACTTGTTAGTCTTGTTTGGAGCGATCTGTTCTGACACTGAACATTTTTCAGATTTTTGTCGGTGGTGGTGTTGAGCAGAAAACAAGTGCTGATGCGTCGCCTTCCACCGCAGCCTCCGAGATTATCTCAGGGAAATCCCGTCCCTCAGGTCGCTCTGTGCTAAATGTCCTGAGTTGAGTGGAGGAATGCTAACATCTCTGAATGCATCGCCTCAGACATCTTGGGGGGGGGGCCTTGGAGCTCAGGCGGGGGCAGGTGTGTGATAAACAAACACACACACAGGAATCCGGTTCTGAAAATGGAATTCCCACTCTGAGTCATTACTTGGGACTGATGTATGGCGTTATTATTTCTCCGCACTGAGACAGTAAACAGTTTGTCTGTAAACACCCGAGGCAGAAAGTAAAGATGGACGATGCGTTTCCACTTCAGTTATCGAGAAATGGAGCCAAAATATTGTTTCCGCAGCAGCGAGCTGAGGGATGGAGTCGCTGTATCGAGGTCCCGCTGTTCCACGTGCTCGGCCAATCGTGAGTCAGTCTCAGCTGTCAATCATGATCGTTCACCCTGTGTTTATAACTAATTCAATCAAAAGTCAGAGAGATGAAATTTTGACAATCAACAGTGTGTAATCAGTTGTTTATTTTAACTTTTTAATCTTGTCCCTGTCGAATCCGCTAACATGGAGAATACAGGTTCCTGGCCTGTACTTCAGACAACCAGCAGGGGGCGATCAAGATGGCTTCACCTTTAGGAAGTCGTCAACCTTTAAAAACAGGGTAGACTGTAGATAAATTCATATATCAAGTTCAAACTGGAACAGAATTAAACCTGTGTATCAGAATCCTATGTGCTGATACATTTGTGCATTTTAAATTAGTTCACTGGGGCAACGTCTGGAGACTTTCAGCTTGGACAGAAGTTGATGGAAAGGTCAAAATAAATATTTTATAGCAGGTTGTGAGTAAATCTGATATTGGCCAAAAGATGTCCTATAATGGGCTATAACAAAGTTCCCTGTGTCTTAATTGACTGAAATAAATAGTCTTTAATGTGTTTATCAATCAAAGCACAGTACAGTGAATCCATTTAGTTGATTTTACAGCTCAATAGATGCTCACAGGTCCATAGAAGTCTGTGTTTTTAGCTTTTAACCTAAGTGTAATAATAAACCTGATGAAAGAAGCAACACAGCGAAACACTGCTCACACTCAGCAGAGACTCTAACAATAGGTGACCTGGAACAGAGTGTGAGTTCTCCAGGTATATGGAGCCTGATTGGCAGCCTTCAGCTGTCAGGCTCCAACAAAGCATGGTGGAAAAAGAGAAATATATCATTGTATTAAAAAGGCAGAATAATCCGTTGTGAAAGGTTCCACGGTGTGTTGTCAAACCTGACGAATTGACAACACACAGATCTGTGCCAGTCTGGTTAATAACCGGATCAAATGGTTTGGAGCAGACCTTCAGGTATTGGAAACAGCCTCTGACACATTAGTCCTCTCACAGGAGCTTTATCTGTTTCATGTTTAGCTGCTTCACATGGTGTTTTCTCATATCAACATGAGAATGTGGGTTATGATGCAGTCGCAGATGAAAACTAGCAGCTCTGCACCTTTCTGACGTTCTGATCTGCTTCCATACGGATGATGCTGATGAATTAAAAAGTTAAATCGCAGCCGGTCTGAAGGTTTCTGTTTATCTCACTCTTTTTAAAATGCAAAGACCAAATATAATCTTGAAGAGTCCGTTCTTTTTAAGTCATATGATTTTTTTCCACTGTTCATTCAGGATTAGTCGTTCTCGTGAAAGGGTTTTCCTGGTTTCATTTGAGAGCACTTAAGGTGAATGATGTTTTTCTCTTCGTCTTCCTGCTGAATTCCCTTAAATGTTTGTTGTTTAAGAAAACAGGAAGACGGCAGAGCCTCGGTTCATTAGTTCCTCTTTGAGCGAGGCTTTAGGTGGGCACAGCCTGGGGGCAACTCTCACTCTAAACACACACAACTCAGTACTGTAAACACATGCTCTCACACACGCTGGACCTATCGAGGAACAAGTAGCTAAACAGGCGTAGATGCATGTTTACCTCCTTGCAATTAAGAGCGAGCCCAAACTATAGATGAATTCACAGTCCTGCTCACTGTCTTCCCGAAGTGGCGCACACAGGCGTACACACAGAGGTGTGATCTGCCAGGCGAGGCCGTGAAACGCTGCGATGTGAGAAAACACCTCGCCGAGCAAACACAGCCTCACAAGGCGAGCGCTTGTTCCGAGGCCAGACCTCAGAGCAGCGCTCCTCACATCTCTGCGAGAGGAGGAGAAGAAGAAGAAGATGGAGGCGAGGGAGGAGAGAGCGGAGGGAGTGATCACATGAGGCGAGGCAAGATAGGAGACATTAAAGACGTGTAGAGGAAGCAACAGGTGGAGAAAGATAGAAGAGGAACAATACAAGAGAGTCCAGAGACGACTGAGGACCGAGTTTTAACCTTAGTCGCTGATGTGACGGGTTATTTGAAGCAAGAAAATAAAAATAAAACATAACTCTCTGTACAAAGAGTTTGAAAGGTGACGTCTTTCCAAAACCAGACCAGTAAAAGTTGAGGGAATTGATCAAACAGTGTCTATCTTCTCTAAGTTGCAATGTTTATCCTCACTAACTACATAATGCAATATTAACCAATGTTACTTCTAATGGTTTGAATTTTCATCATTCCATACATCCACTGTTCAGTCTGTAGTGACGTCGACTTTGCAGGTCAGTCCTGCTATTGGTTTGAATTTGACTGGTTTACATTGGCTGGGTCTGGTCCTGTAAGATTTCTTCCAAATACAAACATGAAGCCAGCAGCTAAAGAACGAGACGATATTCTAATTTTATGTTTTCTTAATAATAATCACTAACTAAAGATCTAAGAAGAACTTAGCCACTTACTTTTCGTCTAGGAAATATAACTTTATCCTCATATTAATATTTATAGGTACACCAGCTTGAAACATTGACAGTGAGCCACAGACACATTTTGCTGGCTGATGGGGTTTAGTAGCTAGCCAACTAGCATGAAATGTTAAAAAGTAAATCACTTGATCAACCAATTGATAGCGAGGTTAATTAGCTAGCTACATCATTTTTAACAAACGGATAAAGCTAACGGTTTGTGAATTAGCTATCTACATATATAAAAATCTATTTATCTCAGTTGGCATTTCAAACGGCCCGAGAGTGGAGGTTACAACAGTCAAAAACACCCCACCACACTTCACAACCAGAGCAACGTACTGTGAGCACAACTCCATCTCCTCCGCTGTAGCTCTGGTTTCCCACAGAGTGTTTGACATTTGGTTCTTGAGGGCGACCATGCAACACAACAGGGCCCCAGATCCTGCTCGGCTTTCTGCAGAGACAACAATGAGCCACGATGTCTGGAATCCAACATCTAATAGAACCGTTTCTTTCCCCCCCCCCCCCAAAAAACGCCTCAGTTTTCCCTCAAGCGCATACGCAGACTGTTTTGAGAAATGTGAGCTTGTTATGCTTTATGATCTGTAATCTGGTGTCTTATTGACACGTTGCCTCCGCTTCCACGAGAGAAACTCCTCAGGAACGTAACTCAAACATTCCTCGCGGCCTCAACGCGGAAAAAGGCGGCCGAGGCTGTGGATGTATTTCCAGGCACGTCCTGCTGGTTTTTTGAAAAAGGTTTCTTTAAGGACGAATCCAGCTCAGCTCATTCTGTAAGACCGCGATTCAGGTGAGCTGCTGCCAAACATTCTAACGACTGCTCTGGAGCCAGGGAAAATTTAACATGAATAGTCTTTCTGCTTTGTTTTTTGTGTGTGTGTGTGTGTGTACTATTGGGGCCAGAAAAAGACCCACATGTACAATTCTGACATTAATTCTCTACTTGCTTATGATTTGTTAAGGAGTTTTTTTTTTTTTTTTTCGGTTTGAGGTCAATTACTTTTCCCTCCTCGAACCTACGATAATTGATTCAGACACTTTTTCCACTCTGGAAAACTTTCCTCTGATTGGATGACCGGCGCTCGGTTCTGTTGCTGTACACATTTTGGGTTGCTATGATGCCTGGCGACCGGCTCCCAGGATTGGTTGTTTATGTTGGCGGCGACACAGCTACCAGCTAAAGGTTGAGCCAAGCTGTAAGTATATGCTATGGGGAATATACCACCCCCCCACCCCCCACCACCACCACCACCACCACCACCACCGCCCACACAATCAAAACAAAACCAACGTCAATACCATTTATTAACTATCCAGAAATCTTTCCGCCGTGTGTGTTTCTGTGTATTGTGTGTTTGTTTTATCGGCAACCGGAGCCGGCTGCCACATTGCTCACCGAGACATTTTGTTTGCAATACATCACGGTGATGATGCACATTAAACCGCCGGTGTTCCCAAGTTTTGAAATGGCATCCAGCATTCAGAGCTTCCTGTGTTCCCCCCCCACCCCCCGAAGCATCTGTGAGCCATCAGCGAAACGACACTTCACAAACAGAGCGGCTGAAAACAAACGGAGCCGAATAAAGAGCAAACAAACAAGAACGACTCCTCCACGTGCATCAGCCATCAACAAGCCGTCAAGAACAGGAAGTGATTTGTCTCGGTGCGAGCGTTTGCCGTGGTTGTGCTTCCTGCATGTTTGTACGACAACTGAGGAAATGATCTGGAAAGTCTAAATAGAATTTGTTCATTTGTTTTGTTTTTCTTGAATAGAATATTTGCATGGTTTCTTGGTTAAAGTTGATTGAGAATCCAAGGTCATGGTTAACTAATAGTCCTACTGTGTGCGTGTGCGTGTGCACGTCCACTTCTTACCACATGCACGTGTAGGATCTCCACAATCTGGTGGCCGGATCTAGAGCTTCAGCTCCTCGCTGAGACACCGCGCTCATTGAGATTGAAAAGGAAAGATTATTTCTGGCATTCCACATCTGGTAGCAGTTGAGGGGCCGAGGATCCGCTTCTTCAGAGAAATATACAAATATGTAGGACAAAGTGAACATAGATCGAAACTGTGCCACTAGATCTGACTGCATGGGTCAGGAACATTTCATTTTAACCATAGTGTGGTCACCGTATCGGATCACTGTAATATTCTTGTTATTTTTGTTGATGTGCTCGGTTATATGCGTCCTCTATTGCACTTCGGTCCTTTGTGGGGCGAGATCTCTCACTTATTCTCTCAATGAGGTTTGTGCGTTTTATTCCCACTGTTAGAAAATATTCTGTGACGTACTTTTTTCTAACCCTAGTCGAAGGTCAAGGACAGAAGATGTTGAACCTTGTACATATACACAACCCCTTTAATGCGAGTTATGACTTGTGCATATGAGCCATACAAATAAATATCTATTGTTTTGTTTATCTTTATTCTAATTACTTCAGAGAGTTACGTGAGAAAATTGATGACCACCAACAGATTAGCCTAGCTTAGCTTAAATACTTGAGATCCAAATGTGATCTGCAAACCAGAACCAACCAGAAAGAAGAATGCCAAGAAATTAGCAGATACACACACACACACACACAGATGATATTCTAACATCTGGTCCATTAACACCTGCGTATGTGAGTTTTCTTGCCATGTGCTCCTGCTCTCTGACGTGTGACCCGTTGATTTGAATTATTTACCGTTTGCATGTGAACTGATTCATGCGAGCAGCTGTCAGACCGTCGTGTTTCTTCCTCTGAATCAGCTGCGTAATTGCGACATAATTACTCTGACTCGTCTCAGCGGATCTCTACCTGGTTGGGTCGGTGCCTGAATATCAATGCATCCTGGAAAGTTAGTTCTGATGGGTTATTTGGAGCCAACGCTGCACTGCATCATAAATCTGAATTGATAAAGTGATGATTAGCATTACACCTGCAGGAGGACGAGAGAAAAATCAGAGAAGCACTTTGTGTGTGGAAGACAAATCGGATTTGGGACTGAGGGAGATTCTACTGCGGTGGTGGAGGAAGTATTCTGATCTGTTTGTAGATTAAATATAATACTACATTATTAAAGTCATCAGTTACGAGTAAAAGTATCTAGGAATCACAGAATGTATTAAAAGTTGAAAGGCTCAATGTAGAAAACTGCTTTATATATATGGTATTAGTTTACTATTAGTGATGCATTAGTCTGGGAAGCATGAGAGTTTCTACATTTCTTTCAAAATACTTTATATGAGGCTGCATCTAATTATTATTTCCATTTTGGATTAATCTGATTATTTTCAATTGAAGCTGTCATTTGATTACTTGCTAAAATAATTGTTTATCAAACCAAGAAAAGTGATAAATATCCATCCCAGCTGCCCAGACAACAGGTGATTCCTTCAGTTTAATTGCAAAGTCCAACCAATGGTTCAACCCTCAAGGTTTTTCAGTTCAAAAAATAAAAGCAACAACATCTTACATTTGAGAAGCAAGAACGTTTTGGCCTTTGTGCCTTTATAAATGAATTAAAAAATTCTTAATAGCTGTCAATGAATGAATGAGCAGTTTGGTTGATGAGTTGGGACAATACGACCCACACAGGAAGCAGATGCATGTTGTTGCTTCAAAAGGTCCAGATGCAGTACCGGAGTAGTTTTTGGTTTTAGAGCAGTTTGGACACTAAAATAAATTCTATTCAGACACATAAAGACATTCAAAACCATATAAATGCAAATTCATGCAAAATAACTGTTGTTAAAAGTACAGAAAACAGTTGATTTATTTTCCTCTACCTTATACTAAACAACCTCCATGTGCTCTAGCAGAATAAAACCCCAGCTGGCCCTAAGAGGCCGGTGGAAATCATTTACCTCTCACTGTCAACATGATAACACTGCACGCTGAAATATTAAGAGCTAGCGAGTCGCAGCCTTCCCCCTCTAATAAGACGATGAGGCTGTGAGCTGAACATTATACTAACATTCAATTCACCACGGTGTTTGCTTTTCAAATGAGGCTGTTGACGGTTTGAAAAGTCACAACAGTCACAATCCAGCGGTTTCCACGTCCGAGGCGACACCGGCGCAGTTTCCCCCCCGGCGGATTAAAAGCGTAACAAGGAGCGGCTGAACCTTTGTTTCCTTTCAATTAAATCTCCTCTTCTTCTATCTCCTTTTACTTTTCAATCATTCTTCTTCTTCTTTCAACCTGCTGTCAACTGATATGATCCGTCAGGGGGGTGGGGGGATGGGGGGGTGCTTATAAACAACTATCAGCCCTGGTCGTCTTGTTTGCAGCGGGTTCAGCCGGAGCCCCTGTCGCCGCTGCTGTTTAATGATGTCTGGCCTTGTTTGCTGCTGACAGTGGTCTCCACCGCCAGGGCCCCTTCGTCTCCAGGCTAATTAAAGTCATTCTTCAGTAATATTCCTAAATCAACTGTTTCCTCTTGCCTATTTGAGGCCTAATTGGAAGCATGTGCACTCAACCCAAAGGGCTCCTTTTTAACCCCTGACACTTCAAGAATGCATCAGTCGCGCTCATTGATTTGGCTTCGGCTTTTGTTTTTCTTCTTCTCTTCGATGTTGCAGCCAGTGAAGAAAAAACATACGTGACTGTTAAGTTGAAACCATTTTCTGTGTGTTGTGTTTGTTGGATCATTTTGTGGCCGAGTTGTTTTGCGATGCTTTAAAGGAGTGTTATCTAAGCATCAGCATGTTTGTTTGAGTGTTTGCCTCTCTGTGGACAACACACTCCTGTCCGGCTTCACCGCTGACCCCGTGATTCACGCTAAGAGGGTCGAGCGAGGGCGTGGGGTCAGTGACCTTTACTATCTGAAGAGAAGTTTTCGACCAGAAAGAAAAGAACAAAACTAAGTGCCTGGAGCTGTATTCAAATTTCTGAACCCTTTAAACACAGGTCACGCAGCCTATTAACGCAACATTACTTACTTATAATACATTTTAGTCTAAGGTGGCTGATTACTTGATACTTTCATTGAGCATTTCTATAACAAGGTTTTCTAAAACATTAAAGAAAACATCCGTTTATCCATCCGTCATCCAGGAGTCAATGGGGCCAATCCCAGTTGACACTGGGCAAGAGGCGGGGTCCACACACAGGTGACCAGTATCGCAACTTATAAAGACTAATGACCAATCTCAGCTACGGGTGATTTAGAGTTGCCACTTAACCTTAGCTGCATGTCTTTGGCCACAGGGGGAGTAAGCCCACACAGGAGGACAGCAGGTTCAAACCCAGAACAGCAATTTACCAAGAAAAGAAAACACTGATAAAACTGATGTCATTGTCTGCAGAAGATTCTCTGCTGATTTCACATCGATTGCATCATCGGGACGGGGCCTTGTAGAGATCCTCTGTGATACTGAGATTTGTACTTCGGTGTGATGCAGCTTTAAAACATCTTGGAGAATAAAGAAAGTAAAAGGAATGAAACAACTCCTGCACCTCATACACACTGTTAACTGGGATTGTAAACACATTGAGAACCCTGTGTGCAAATGCTGCTCATGAAGGGAAATCATTCTGAAAATCCGTATATATTTCCTGGCTGTTCAAGCACCCGTTGTTATTTAAATGTTCTCCACTTTAGACAAATTGCCTCCCGCCTGAATTCCCAGTGAAACAAAGCACAAGGCTGTTTTTTTTTTATAGCAAAGACACTGCAGTTAGCAGTGGCTTTACAAACTTCAGGAACTTGAGAATATGCTCCTTTCTGTCTACTGTCTTGGCCTCAACACAAATGTTTAGCGCCTATCTGCCTGCCGCGGTAAACAGCCGCTTGCTTTGGTGTTTATCTACAGAGGCTGGTTGCCGGTGAACTTCATTAATGTCACTCGATTTGCATGAGCGCTCAGGTTGTTATGACGTTTAGGAGCCGAGGCTGGTGCGTTGCTCTTCTCACCTCGTGGAACAACACAAAAGGAAATTGTCATAAATCTACATTTGCACGAGCAATCGGCTCAAAGAAAAAGGGGTCTGAGATATTTTCCAGGGAGTTTATCGTTTGAACAGAGCGATGGCCGTCTGTCACTGAGAAAACAAACGTATGGATTGTAAACAGGAACCTGATTCATTTAGCTTCACTTGTTGTTCTCGCTGGCTACAGCAGAAGGTCATACACCCCCCTCTCCTCCATGTTAGTGGACGGGACACGTACCAAACTAATCTTTAAATGGTTTCCGTAAAATCAGTAGGACCTTGCTTCACCATCCCAAAATCGCTCCAGCACAAACTTGTGGATTTATCTCTGGACAGTGGAAGTTGAGACGTTTCTTCCATCTTTATACACAGGCCACGATTCAGAGTGGAGATAAAACCCAGTGCCTCTCAGCTTCTCTGGGTCTATACGTCCTTATTGCTGCTATCGCTGCTTTGTGAAGAGGAGCGAGTGCAGTAACCGTGTAAATGACTGTTTATGGGCAGACTGATGACTGTTTTTGTAAGAGTGAAAGATGCTGAAAGGACGGGAAGAGAAAGAGAGATGATTATGGAAAATGCAAGTAAACAGAGTCGGCTGCCTCCGCACTGTTACACTCAAGCACAAGCAGCTGAGCTCCATGAAAGAACACTGCTTCTATTGTGCTGTACTCATAGCCACCATGATATAGACATTACAAAGCACAGAGCCTGTTTCTTAGGATGAAGAACACAAGTCCATACAACTTGTGCACTCTATGTATATACACACACTAGTAAAGACACGTCTTCAAATATCTGCCCTGCACCAGAACACTGAGGCTCCTTTTCTGAATGTTACAGGTGTGGAACCAACCTCACAGGTGTTTTAAGTTGAGACATGAAAATGCTTTTATTAATTATTTGCATCACATATTATTCATAGAGAAGATCTGACGTGAAGAAGGCACTGGGAGTGTGTGAAATTTGGTGAATTTCCAAATAAAAATCTGGATCAAGTGAATTGGACTGTGCTCTAATAAGGAGAAATATAGTGTGTGTTAGAAAGGTATAACGTTGTTGTAGAAACTTTTTTTATTATCCACACAATCAATCATCATTGAGGTGAAGTGATGTATACAAACAACAGTACTTTTTAAAGTGTATATAACATTTAATAAACATGACTGAGGGTTTACCAGTTGCCCTCAGTGACTGGTTGCACTCAGGTTTACCAGTTGCCCTCGGTTGACCGGTTTCCATCAAGATCTGTGTCAAAGGTCCTGTGGAGGTACTATGGGCACAGTGGCCTCTGCTGGGAGGTAAGGGTACTGCACACAGGGGGTAGAAACGTGGAGGGGCTTTCACACATCCACGGCTGCTAATTACTTTAGCCCTGTATTAGTCTATGTACTTCTGCTCATGCTTACTTTAAGATAATGAATCACAATCTGCCAACTGTTGTGGTGGATTATAATTGACATCGACGGAGCCCAACTGCTCACTGGGAGAGGGCTGTGGGAGGGAGGGGGGGGGGGGGTGCATCTGTCCTCCCTTTGCACAGCTGCTGCAGAATTACGACAGAAATGTTTGCCTTTTTAATTGAGCCCTGGAAAGTGCTGGTTTTGTGAGATTAAATCAAATCCAATTATAGCTCAATTGTTTTTTGAGTACAGGAGTTAAGTAAACTCGCTGTCACATCACGATATCGACATCGGGGATCACCTCATCATCGCTCGCCCCAAAGAGAGGTCGAGAGGAAGCCGGGTGTCGTGTTTGATGACCGGCTCTACCTCCTTGGACTGTGTTGCATCCTAGTTGTGTTGCTTTGCACAACATCGGCCTCGGTACGCCACATACCTCCCTGTTATCACTCTCACGTAGACTGAACAGATGTTCCACTTAGCGCTCACTTTAGTGCTTTCCCTGAGTTACACGTCAGTGTCTCCTACATAACAGTAAAGGAATCACACCCTCTTGAACCTTACATCTGGGAAAACCTCTCGCTGTTTGAAGGCAAACTTTATCGCAACATGGAAACACTTGTATGTGAATAAATGTCAACCACCGACGGAGAGAACACATGAAACTAAACTTACAACAACAAATGCTGTTGTCTCAACGCGGCGTATTCAGCCTGCACACGTACAGTAAGTGGTGTCTCCCTGTAAACAGCTCTCTCAGACCTCACTAAAGCTATTTTCACTCTGACATAATCAAGTAATTGCAAACAGGGTTTCGGCGAGTTTTAGCTTTTAGCTCCAAAGAGCAGAGATCGGCCATTAAAGTGGAATAAAATGATCCAGTTTAATTCTTCTCTTTCGGGCTGGTCTGACGTTCTGAGAAGGCGAGAGTGTTTGGTGCTGTTTCATGTTTTAGAGCAGAGCGTTTTACTGGGTGTAATTGAAAGGCTTTTATGTCACAGAGTGTTTGGATCCAGAGCTAGAGCTGTCGGATGAAGCCCGACTCCGACAGAGCACGCCTCCTCAGAGTGAGAGTGGACGTTTGGCGGAGATGAAAGCTTCTCCCGGATCTGAAACGATAGCTTGTATAACTGTTTTAAGGTAATTAATGACACAATCACAATGTTAAAGAAAGTATGAAAACATTTTTATATCTTCCCCCTGATCTGGATCTACACCCAATTCAAAAGGTTTCTTCCCTGACCCATAATGCATCCTTCTACCAAGTTTCCATCGGCTAGTATTTTGTGTAATCCTGCTGACAAACAACCGAATGCAGACTAAAACACATCCTCGTTGGTGGAGGGTAATCATTTAAGTATTACAACGGAACATGGCGAAACGTTTTCCATGAGACAAGAGCAGGCTTGAGAACCGCCAACCCCTCCGTCCTCGTGCTCCAACCTCATCCTCCATCGCCGCCATGACGTGACATCCCTGTGGTCTGGACCCCTGATTCTCTGGCTCGGAGGCCGACGCTCTCTAAAAGCGTCGGGCAACTTAATCCGAGGCTGACAGACAAGAAAATAATGGCGCTTGGCTTCCATGAGGTCCCGTTGCTCTCTACGTCTCCCTGCGGCGTGTCAAAGTGAATACTCGCCGTCCGCAGAGGGCTGTGATGCAACCCGACATTACACGGCTCGGATTGCCCCCCCCCCCCCCAAATTAGATAGAGCGAGTTTACTTTGGCTGCATTCACTGTGCCACAAAAACCTGGGAACAGGATAAACTCCAGAAATGTTCTCTAATGACACACACATGGCCGTGAAATGTGACCCAGAGCGAGAGATAATCACTGTCATCCAGTGCACGAGCGAATCAGTGTGGCCGTTAACACTGAGACCGGCACAGACCCACACGAGGGGTCAAGGGTCAGTTCAGAGACCAATTGACGACAACTTAGTCTGCGTTTAAAAAGTTGTATTAACTTTTTCATCAGGTTTGGCCCAGTTACCACATTCCAATTTTATTTGGAAGAGAAACGAAAGGCTAAATAAAAAATTGGAGCTGAAACGATTACTTTGACTATCTTGATTAATCAATGACAGAAAATTAGATGGAAACTAGGATTACAGACATGAATTGATTTTATCTGGGTTGTTTGAATGTTTGTTTATTTCGATTATTTGATTCACTCTAGTAGACTTACCTCAAAACATAATTTAACACAGAGACTTAGTTGATTGTATCTGGGATGTTTATATATTAACTCCGACCCAGAGGTTTTGCTTTCTCCCCTGTGTGTTTGTTTCTTGGTTCATTTCCTCAAAACTTGGTGGAAGGATGTGGGTTGGGTCAGGGAGAATCCATATTATTATTATTACATGTCTCTCTCCATGAGCTTTATCCAGCTTTACTGTCACTATAAAAAAAAAATCCTTTTCCACCTTGACTTCGCTTTTTCCTGCAGTTCCGCCTTTTCTGTCCCATGTGAGCTTCCGTACCTGGGTTTCAGTTTCAGGAAGTAGCGACGCTAACAACAACAACAGAGGCAAACACGCTTCACCCTCCTCGTTTTTAACAAACTCACCTCGTTAATGTGACCATGTTAAGTTATACTTTTACTGTGGATCCAGTCTGCGGTCTGGTTTGACTCCCCACCGAGGAAAAGGAGGTGTTTCCCCTCGTTTGAAGCTACTTTGCTCGGGGAGCCAGGTTAGCTACAGGAGCTAATGTTACACTGACTTCAGGTGGATTGATATTAAATGATCGAACTAAGAAGTGAGTTAATAAATGAATGACTTTATATCTTTTTGTACATTTATGTGCTCTGTCTTTAATATTCTGTTAAAGTTGAGATATAAGTTTAAGCTAAAGCTTTGTAGGAACATTATTTCTGATCAGGCATCATTGATGAAGAGTTTATAAACCACATATACATATGTGTTGATGATTAATAATCAATTCATGAAGTTTAAAACACTTCATGATTTGATATCCAACAGCATGAACGTTTTATTTAGCTCCTAATTTAATTTTCATTCCTTTCCACATCAACTGGTCCTCGACATCTGGACCCAATTCCAGTTTATTAATGCAGACATCTTCCAGACTGAATTTATACATGAAAGAACACTTATTAATCAGATCTTAACATTTATAAATGCTTGTGACATTCTAACTTTTGCAGCACTTTTACAGCAGGTTGCAAATAGTTAATTTCCCCTGTGAATTAATTCTCCTAAACTTAACCATGGTGGGGGAGGATTGTACACAACCTGGCAACTACACATGTTATTAATAACTATATTTGCTATATTTAGTTTGTCAACATTCCATCAAAAGTAACAATATTGATAAAAAAAATATATAACCTTTTTATTCTAATAATTTTCATCAACTTTATTCACCTGTTGTCAAAAGCTTATTGTCAAAATGTCTTTTGATTATTTTGTAGACGATGCCTCGCATGCAGTCCGGTGTGTGGAGGCATTTTACTCCGGCCATTAAAGATGGCAGGGAAACCTTCATGTGCAACTACTGTGCCAGGACGTACACGAAGAACGCCACCAAGATGCAGATGCATTTGGACAAATGCAAGGGGTACTGTGTGGTTTCACAGCAGTCACCGGAGCCTGATGGGAGCTCTGCTGCTGCCTCCATCCCTGTTCCCTCCTTCCCATTCTTACCATCTGCCGATCCGGGGGGAGAGTTCCTCATTGATTCAGTGGATCAGCGCAGCCAGGCATATGCTGATGAGTGTCTGGCTCGAGCTGCGTACGCCACGTCCTCGCCCCTCAGTCTCACAGACAATGTTTATTGGAAACGATTTTTCAGTGTCCTGCGGCCGGCTTACTGTCCGCCCACTGCAGCGGCTCTGTCCTCTCATCTGTTGGACTGCGAGTATGACCGAGTGCAAAACCAGGTTCACGACGCGATAGGGAAAGCCGACTGTGTCACAGTCATCTGCAGCGGCTGGTCCAACACTAAAGAGACCAGAACTATCGTCTATGTTGTGGCCACTCCTGTACCGCTGCTCTATAAATGCACAAACATGAAAGAGCAGTCACATGCAAGCGCTTCTATTGCTGAGGAACTGAAAGAAATCATAAACGAGGTGGGACCTCAAAAGGTCTCTGCTGTCGTGACGGATGACGCCCCGGAAATGATGGCCGCCTGGGCTCAAGTGGAGGAAGCTTTCCCACACGTGTCAGCTATTGGCTGCACAGCGTTTGGCATCCAGCAGCTCTTTGGCGACATCGTGGAACAGCCGTCTATTAAAGCATTGTGCAGGAGAGCTGAGCAGGTGGGGAGGTATGTTAGAGAACAGAAATTATCAGCAGAGACTTTTAGCGTGCTCAGCATGTTCAGCAGCCTCCTGGAGGATCAGACATTTCTGCAGAAGATGGCCGTCTCACCCTCACTTCACATTGAAGCATCAATCAGGGCTACCTTACAGGATCCTGCCTTTTGGAAAGGGCTGATCAGCAGTCAAAACCTGCTGTACACGATCTGGAATTCTATCGATTACATGAAACGAGACGACACTGTGCTCTCTGGTGTTGTTGACATGTTCAGTCAGTTGAGATGCCACATTGGAGCCACTCTGTCTGGGTCCGTGCTGCACGGCACGGAACAGAAAGCTGTCTTGGCATCATTAGACAGATGGCAGGAGTTCTGCGTAAAGCCCATCCATGCTGCAGCGTACATGCTGGATCCCAAGTATGCTGGACAGCAGACACTCTCCGGGGAGCAGATTAACAGTGCTTACTACGTGATATCCAACCTGTCACGCCATCTAAATCTAGATGAGGGCAAAGTGCTCGCCAGCTTCGCCAGGTTCTCGGCCAAAGAGGGACTATGGAAAGGGACGGTGATATGGAGCTCATGCCAGCACGTGTCTGCATCCACCTGGTGGAAGGGGCTGTGTTCCTCTGAGCCGCTGTCAGCCGTGGCCTCGGCTATACTTCAGATCCCGCCGACTACAGGAGCTTGTGAAAGCCTGCGGTCGCGGTTTGGAAGTACAAAGGAGGAAGCTTCTCTCTCAGCTGACAGGGTGCACAAACTGGTAGCAGTGCAAGTGAATCTCAACCTTTTGGATCCAAGTGAGTGTGAGTACACGCCGCTGGACAGTGAGGAAGAGAAGAAAGTTTTATTTGAGTCTGAGACTCAGTAGGGATTTTGGATTCATCAGCCAAAATATGTTTTTTAAAACTAGAACAGTCTGCACACAGGACCCGACCTCATGAATCCAATCAAGCAGCACAAAACTATACAAAGTCATTCATACACTAAATGTGACGGATCTAGATCTCTGTATTATTTCCTGGGAAGATGACGAGAACGGCAAACAGATCAATGAATGAGTTCTTTCCTGACTTGTTCCACATCATTCCACAGATATTTGTGGTAATGTGTAGTTTGTGTGAAATGCTGCAAAATAAAATTTGCGGCAAAAAAACCCCACTTTAATATCACTGAGGCTTGATCATTTATAGTTTAACTATAAACTTTAGCATTCCGTACACTTTTCTTGTAAATGCACATCATTTCTGCGTTGTTTATTCTTTCAAATGGAAGTTTTGGTTTCTGCAAATATAAACACAGACAGAGATTTGCTGTGAAAGGGCCACATCGGCTGATTTACATCACCCAACCAATGAAAGAGTTGGGCTCTGATAGTATCACACAGATCATTTGTTACAGACAGCAAATGAATGATTTCATTGTTGTGTTAGTCTGAACTTTCTCAACTATGATTTCAATGTTATCACTTTATGGAGTGACTGTATGAGAAGCTTTGATTTGGGTTTGGATCCCATACAATGCAAACTCATGTTGTTAGTTTTTAACTTGTATTAACTTCATAATCCCAACATGTAATGCTAGCTGACTGAGTAATGGTTCAGGGTAAAGGACAGAATGAAGACTGAGAAGTCAGCTGAGGTCAGCGCTGGTAACTGAGAGGTAACTTGATCTGTCTCTGACTCAGCTGGACGGTCATTTGTCCCTCGCCCTGCACCATAGAACAATAAATACAGATTGATTCTTCTCTTTTAAGTAAATAAAATGATTGTATTTAATGAAGTTGTGTTTGCTCTGAGTTAAAGACTTTCCCCCACCATAAAAAAGGTTTTTACAGAATTTATCAAATAAACTTGGAACTTAATTACGTAAAGGGCTATTCCTAGCACCCAGCTGCTATCTTAGCTTAGCACAATTCACACAAAAAGAGGACAACACAGCTTGTTGTTTTATGATGGGTTACGTACAGTTATTGTTAAGTTGGCTACTAATTGACTTAAGGAAATTACTTCTTCACGCCAAGAATAGAACCCACCACACACCACACCACCGCCTGTAAAACTGAACCTTCATGTTTTTAAATGTTTTGGTTTTTAAAAGTGGAATCGATCTTCTCATCTCCCAAAAACAGTCTAAACTAAATAAAACTATTGCTCGAAGGAACAAATTAACTCCAATTCATGAGTTAACCTTTAAAGATTTATTGAAACACAATAAAGTCAGCCTCTTAAATAGTGATGCACTGAGGTGCTTGTTGTGTTTTCTCACAATTACTTTTCCTTTATCTCCTCTGCTGTTGGTTTTCCTCAAGGTGGCCTCGGGGGGGTTTGGAGCAGAGATCTGGGCCTTGTAAATACTCACATTATTAATCTTAATAGGAGCGAGCCTGGACGAGCTGTGGAGGTGACTCTGCCTTGAAGGAAGCAGAACTTGCGTAAACCACAGACTCCTTTTCTCCACAGGGTCACGTCACAGTAAATCTCCCACTGCCTACGCCACACGCTCTCTGCCGCCCATTCGGCTTCCCGTGGGGATTTGCAGGCAACTGACAACAGACGTGTGGGCAGTAAATAAGAGAGTTGGTATATATCATTTTCCATGATGTGTGCACTTAATAGCAGGTGGCAGTGCGTCGGTTTTAAAGTTGCCCTTTGTGTGATGCAGTCGTTCCAG
Source organism: Platichthys flesus (assembly GCF_949316205.1). Taxonomy (NCBI): domain Eukaryota; kingdom Metazoa; phylum Chordata; class Actinopteri; order Pleuronectiformes; family Pleuronectidae; genus Platichthys; species Platichthys flesus. The sequence goes on from NC_084961.1 coordinate 4,519,789, forward strand.
GCAGAAAGCATGAAATTACCCTTCGCTCAGGTTGTGGTTTCATCCTTATTTCATCATTTGTTGCAAGCCCCGGATTTTACCAGCGGTGACGCCACGTTTTCAGCTGGAGGTGTTTCTGTTCCCTGATAATTCAACACGCTGTTGACTGCTGCCCTCAATGTCAGGTGTTGTTTTTATATTTGTTATTAATGTCAACACATCCCATGAAAATAACTAAATCGACATTGTTTCGTCCCGTCTTACATCACTTTCCGATTTCTCTACCAAATAACACTTAGGATCAAGCGCAGTACTTTCTAACTGCAGACAGAAATGATCAATATTTATGCAATTTATTTCTGATGTAATATTTATATATTCAGGTCCGTGCAGTGTTTCCCTGGGAAGTTGGAAATTGGTGAAAATGTCAAAAATCAATGTATGAATCCTCGCCAAATTTGAACAGTCTCATTCTTGACCCATGTCCCATCGTTCCACCAAATTTCATGGAAATCCATTCTGTTTTGTTCTCACACAATCCTGTTAAAAAACAAAGGAACAGTTTGGGGTGGAAACAATCTCCTTGGCAGATGTGATTCAAAGTTTTTCATTTCTTTATGGGGCCTGTCCCTGACTGAAGAAACACAAGCTCTCAACAGCATTACCTACATATATATACTCAAGAATCTCAGGAAGAAGGTCTGGCAACAATAGCAAATAATGGAAAAATTTGTCCTTTCCTCTGGGAGTTGTGATTGGGATTCTGATTGAGCCATTTTCCCTATTAAAGCCTGTATACAGCCCATCACCCTCCAAGTCTCTTGGCACTGAGAGGAGATTGAGACGTCTCTGTTAACTCTGGACATGTTTCACTGTGGAGGGGCACCCTGCAATTTGTCTGTAGTCCTGGGATGTTAAGCACAGGGCTCAGTTAGGAATGTATTACCATCCAGTAATTAATGTCAGATGAGATCGGCTGTAATTTGGTAATCTAATCAGGTCCACAAAGTATCGCTGCTGTAACAGCTGGTGCCAATCCAACTGTAACTCCCCCCCACCCGTCAAGGACTGATACTATTATCTTGGCCTGGAACAATGGCTGGCTGCAGCCGTGAGTGTGCGCATGAGGCGGAGCACTCTGGTAAGGAACCGCTGGGCCGGCTTACACTGCAAACAAAAGCAGGCTTGTTCGAGGATCATTCAGGAGAGAAAGTTTTATTTTTTTACACTCGTATCAATGGCTGAACAGAAAACCCCTGAGGGGAAAGGTGCAGTGTGAGATTCTCTGCTCAATCTCCAGGCTGTCCTTGGAAAATGCTGCAGCCTGGACCCTGTCTCTTTTCACCAGGTATTTCAATTATGTCGTAAGTTCTCTGAGTTTCTCAAGCATCGTTTTTATCAACTGCCAAGCTGCAAAGAAACGATTGTTTGGTGAACGTGAGTGGTTTAAAAATGAGCGTACAATCTATATAAATAATATGTTTGTTTTCTCAGTCATATGAGCTTAAGCCAACAAAACAATGTAGATCGTGAAACTATAGAAAGTAATAAAAAGATAATTTCTTAGTTTGCATCTGCCCCAACATCTCATGGATTCTTTCTTCGCCCATGTTCCGTCCTCCCCTCAAGTTTCATTTAGATGGAATCAGTAGTTTTTGTGTAATTCTGCTGACAAACAAACAAACTTAGAAAAAGTTCTTCTGTGACTTCGGTACTACATCTAGTTCACAAAGGACAGAAGGCTAAATCTAATATGCATTTATTTTGTGAAGAATCAAGAGGAAATGGTGATAAGACGCAGTACAAACTGCCCTCAGACCAGTGAGGAGGACCGAAGCCTGCACCGTCTCGTGGTTGCTAACCAGTCCTTCCCACTGATCCACCCTGACGCCCAGTTAACAAACCTAATTTGCTGTTTCTGATTCTGAAATGCAGACATTTTGATATTAATGTAATTTGCTCTAGACTCCTGTCTGACTCTGATGCGGGTGGAGCCAGACTACAAACCCGCCTCTGTCTTTCTCACCGGGCCCTGAAGTGCGTCAGCGACCCGGGGCTTTATTTAGCGATGACCATTGTGTCCGACTGTCAGGCCGCGCAACTGTTGCTAGCATTCAACCTACTGTAATAACAGACTGGCAACAATTAGTGGCTACAGCTCCCCCCCATCATTTTCTCATTCCTCACCCAGGCCAACATCAACCCACCCGTCCGCCCACTCCCCTCCCACCTCGGGTATGAAAAACAAAAAAACAACAGATGGGCCTTGCCAAGGAGGCCGTGACTGCTACTGGTCATTACCACAGCGAGGAGCCGGGGGGGGGGTGGGGAGGGTGGAGATGCTTGGGTTGCAGATATGTAAAATAACCTGGTGGCAAGGAGAGTCGACTCCGCCTCTCCACCGCTTCTCTCGTTCCTGCTGCTCTCAGCAACTCATAATGCTTTTATAATTACATTCCAACCCAGATGAATCATGAGCAGGTGATCACAGGGTCCCCCCTGACTCTGCCTCTACCAACATCATGAAGGCTCGTGGTGGAAGAGGTAGTCAGATACTTTTTTAAAGTCAAAGTATTAACACTCCATTAGAAGGCCTGCTCTTGAAATAACATTTAAAAGTAGGTCATTTTTATGTGCTGAAAGTACTTCAAATATCAAACTTGAAATACACAGTAGCACTTTACTGTTGTAGTGAAGATGAAGCCAGTTTTATCTACTTCATTCACAGTTGATAAGTTAATGCCGGTGGCTCGGAACCCGGGGATCCTCCCTCCGAAGGGTCACAAGATAAATCCCACGGGGTCGTGAGATGATTAATGGGGCAGGAAGAAAGATTAGTTTGGTGCAACTGCAAGATAACAAGTGTGTGATGAGTGTGGCTTCAACAAAATACATCAGCTCTCATGTGAATATAGTTTCATAAAGAGTAATCTATATCCCTGTATAGATGTAAAAAGAAGGCTGCAATAAAATGTTATTTCTCACAGTAGTTAACTGGTTAAATGTACTTTGTTGCTCTCCGTTCTATTTACAGCAAATTCTTTGATATAAGTCACCCAACGCATTAAATATTTAATTACTATGATTATACTTAAGTGTTCAACACTGTTCGTTAATTGGTCTGCATTTATACAGCACTTTCCTAGTTTCACTGGAGGTGCAATACACTGAAAGTCACATTCACACGCACACGTTCACACAGGGCTTTCATAAGCAGTGTTTATCTATCACAGATCATTACTGCCCTCGGGGGTGATTTAGGTTTTATTAAGGTCGTGGAATTGGGGTCTGGAAGGTCTGGAAGTGCCTATTCTGGTCATTTGAGAGAACACATTTCCAAACTCAAAATGGCAGTTCACAAACTACTAGGTTACCATTTGGTTGTGGACAGGAGGAGCAGAGTCTAACCAACAACCCTCATGCTAGTGAACAACTTGCTCTACCTAAAACAGACACCATATCATTGTGAAAATACTGGTGCGTCTCCTGTAGGTATATTATTTTTTTATGTTTTTTGTTTTAACAATGAGACACGTGAGGATTCAGCAAAGAAGTTAAAATGTGTTGTCTTAACCCTGGTTTGTTGCCATGTGCTGCGGTGTGATTTTGGTTTGCATGGTGTTGTGCCTCATGAGGACCGGGCACTTGGCCGGAGCTGGCATCACACACAACCTCATTTAATTCCAGCAAACACTGGCTCCAGCTGGAAGTCGAGGGACTCGCCGGGGATGAGAAATGGCATGAAATAACTCAAATAGTAATGGCTCTGCTGGAGATGAGGCCATTTGCACCCACATAGGAGGTCCAACTATTTCATCCTCGCAAAGTCATTTTGTTTTGGGGTTGTAACGAGACGTCGTTCTCCGAAAAGGTTGTTAACAAAAAGAAAAGGGTTGAGGTCTGGTGGAGAGCACGAAACGAAGCCTGTTAAAGTCTGAGGGATCCTTGACTCGGCTGCTCAAACACTGATGGTGCTTTGCCGCCACTGGGAAATGGAATTTTTCCACCTAGAGGGAATCTGATAGTCACGTTGGAAATAGCTATTTAACCTACAGGGAGGAGAGAAGCCTTGTCAGACCATCATCACTGTAGATGTGGGGGAGATATGAAATCCAGGCTTTGAATCTGCTTTGCTATTGTCAGCCATCATCTTTTGGGGGGGGTTTCATCCTGTTGCTCTTTCTCATGCTTGCACTGCAGGCATCAGGCCTTTTATCCCCAATCTCAGTCTCACGTGTCACTCAACAATATCCCAGGGTTCAGAGAAGAGAAGTCAAAATAAAAAGGAATCAAGTGAAGACTTCCACGTCTCTCCTGCCTCCCATGAAGACCAAAGGTCCACCGCCTTTGAATGGAGTGGCTCTTTTGTTTTCTGGTGAAGTCAGAGCGGCGAGCCCGACCCGAGCTGCTCCTGGAACGTGTTGCTGCTTCAGTCGAGAGGCAGAAACCTCAGTGATGCCAAGTACGCAGCTCTAACTGCCACCAGATGTGCAATTATAACCACTGACAACCGCCAAGGCCCTTTTGGTGGGCAACGAAAAGCGGGAGATAAATGATTTGGCAAAATATAGAACATTCTGCAGAAATATTTATCTGTTTCAGCTTTAAAACCATTTTTCTTTTAATACTGGTGTTTTTTTTATTGTTTCTGAAATGCAGATTCTGTTTTCTGAGCCTCTTCAACCACTAAAGAAGCTTGTATGTTTTACAAGCTAATTAAAACCCAAACACACTCACTGAATAAGTATTGATTTTCATCCAGCTCATTATTGAGGCCAAAAGAACGAGCCAGATTCTTTCCCCTGCTCCAAAAAACAAGGGGAACTAGGGCTACGTTTTAGCACTGGCGGGCCCGAGCACCTGCACGTTGAAGCCTGTTGCGGTCGGTGGAGAGAGCGATCGATGACCAAGCGCACTGCAGCAAAGTGAACGCTTCACTTCCTGTGTCCGTCACGCAATTTAGATCCTTGCCTGCTTATTACTCATCATGGTCCACGCTATCAAATAGTGAAAATTCTATGTAAATCGAATGACGACTGTAGAACAAAGCTTACTTCCTGTTGCTAGTAGGTGGAGCCATCACTGTTATTATGCACAGAACTATAGATCTGTTCAAGTAGGCGCTCTGATGCAGCGTGAGCCATTTTGTGTCAATTGAACAATGTTTCCACAACTTAATTTTCACACTGATCAGTAGGTGGCGCTATGACCCTTAACTAATATTAATATATGGAGCTATTCAGATCAGGATTGTGATCATAGGTTGTTAGTTCGGAGCCGGTTAGATAATGCAAAGTGGATTAACAAAGTACTTCCTGTTTCATGGCGAATCAGTAGGTGGCGCTATGACACTGAGGAAATTTGACACATAGAGCTGTTCAAGCTTGGACTCTGATCAGGTGACAGAAGTTTTGTAGTTATAGGACAATGCACAGTGGACTTATGACAACATCGTGTCCTTTGGCGAAGGACGATCCTTCGCCGCACATCAATGTTTACATGGTTTGAGAAAATGTCACAATCATGACCATCAACCAATGACTTGACTGAGCTCTTTTGAGCTGTATATTGTAAAGCAACCAGGAGCAGTTCATCAAAGTAAAAAAACTGTCACTTCCTGTAGCCACCAGGGGGCGCTGTGATTTAAAGTCATAATTTCACTGTAGATGTCATCAGGCCGGGACTCTTGTCTTACATGTTTAGTTTGGACTCGATTGGACCTTGTATGTCTGAGATTTTGTAAGTCAGTTTTTATCTCCATCTTGCTGTGATGACACAGTACTGGGATAAGTACTTCAAAGTAAAAATGTGGAATAAGGCCAAAAGGACCACTTAATCTAAAATGGCGGGCTTCCTGTACATTTTTTCTTATTGCTCCTAGAGACTTTTTTTCATGACTGGTCACGATACACCTGTGTCCCGATTTTGGTGAAGATCGGTCAAGGGGAAACCTAGGGGCTGGTTCCAGTGGGCTCTGTTGAGCCATTTTGCCACACCCATTTCAAATTACTCCACAATACATACATTTTCACCACTTCCTAATTTTCTGCAAAGTTTGGTAAGAAGTTCAGCATGTTAAAGCAAAAGCCAATTCACTTTAATAATAATAATAATAATAATAATAATAATCCTTACAATTTCGATAGGGCCTCTCACCATTCAGTGCTCGGGCCCTAATAATATAATAAAATAATAATAACTTCAGAATCATTGTTATTTATACCCATTATGTGTGTGTAAACTGCAAACGATTCCTCATATTTTGGCCGATATCCACCAAAATGAAAACTTATGTATACAGAAAAGATGTATATTATACACCATTTACTATTTATTAAAGTTGTAGGTTGAAAATCTATATCACATTTCTTTGTCATAAGGCTTTGATAACATGATCTTGTATATTGTCACCCTCTTAAAATAATGGCCCAGGCCAATCTTTCAGGTTTTTAAGAAAACACAAAATAATTAACCAAATATTGAATATATGATATTTATTAATAATTTCACTCAAAAAGGTTATGACAATCGATGACTATTAACATACTTATAACAATGTCTGTCAATTATGTAATATAATTGGTATTTCTGAGTTTGACCTTGAGTTTCTGGATGATCTTTGATCACACCTTCAAAGGACTCATATAAGGATGGGGTATTATCTGGATCGCTTATGACATCTTTGGATTGTCTTTGATCACAAGGACTCATCAGAGGATGGGGTATTATCTGGGTCGCTTATGACGTCTTTGGATTGTCTGTGATCACACCTTCACGATACACACTCTATACCCTATATTTTGAAGGAAAATATTTAGCAAAGGAATGCCTATAATCTCAATTGGTAGTGTCCAACAGTTTACCCATGAATTTTACTGAATCAGGTGACCGGAGAAAACTCACTGGCCATATTGCTTTAACAATGCCTTCTTCAGTAATACCTCGAAAGAGACCCAGATCTCCAAGCAGATCCAGATCTCCATCAATATCCCAATCTCCAAAGAGAAGAGTCAAGCGTCCAAGGATGACTGCAAAGTCTCCAATGAGATCCAGATCGCCAAGGAGATCTAAATCTCCAATGATATCCAGATCTCCAAGCAGATCCAAATCTCCAAAGAGGAGAGTCAAAACTGCAAAGAGGAGAGCAAAGTCTCCGGGGATATCCAAATCTCAAATGAGAACCAGATCTCAAATGAGATCTCCAAGGAAATCCAAATCTCCGATGAGATCTCGAAAGAGACCCAGATCTCCAAGCAGATCCAAATCTCCATCGATATCCCAATCTCCAAAGAGGAGAGTCAAGCGTCCAAGGATGACAGCAAAGTCTCCAATGAGATCCAGATCGCCAAGGAGATCCAAATCTCCAATGATATCCAGATCTCCAAGCAGATCCAAATCTCCACAGAGGAGAGTCAAAATTGCAAAGAGGAGAGCGAAGTCTCCGGGGATATCCAAATCTCCAATGAGAACCAGATCTCAAATGAGACCTCCAAGGAGATCCAAATCTCCGATGAGATCTCGAAAGAGACCCAGATCTCCAAGCAGATCCAAATCTCCATCGATATCCCAATCTCCAAAGAGGAGAGTCAAGCGTCCAAGGATGACAGCAAAGTCTCCAATGAGATCCAGATCGCCAAGGAGATCCAAATCTCCAATGATATCCAGATCTCCAAGCAGATCCAAATCTCCACAGAGGAGAGTCAAAACTGCAAAGAGGAGAGCTAAGTCTCCGGGGATATCCAAATCTCCAATGAGAACCAGATCTCAAATGAGATCTCCAAGGAGATCCAAATCTCCAATGAGATCTCGAAAGAGACCCAGATCTCCAAGCAGATCCAAATCTCCATCGATATCCCAATCTCCAAAGCGGAGAGTCAAGCGTCCAAGGATGACAGCAGAGTCTCCAATGAGATCCAGATCCATAAGGAGATCCAAATCTCCAATGATATCCAGATCTCCAAGCAGATCCAAATCTCCAAAGAGGAGAGTCAAAACTGCAAAGAGGAGAGCTAAGTCTCCGGGGATATCCAAATCTCCAATGAGAACCAGATCTCAAATGAGATCTCCAAGGAGATCCAAATCTCCAATGAGATCTCGAAAGAGACCCAGATCTCCAAGCAGATCCAAATCTCCATCGATATCCCAATCTCCAAAGAGGAGAGTCAAGCGTCCAAGGATGACAGCAGAGTCTCCAATGAGATCCAGATCGCCAAGGAGATCCAAATCTCCAATGATATCCAGATCTCCAAGCAGATCCAAATCTCCACAGAGGAGAGCAAAGTCTCCTAGGATATCCAAATCTCCAATGAGAACCAGATCTCAAATGAGATCTCCAAGGAGATTCAAATCTCCAATGAGATCTCGAAAGAGACCCAGATCTCCAAGCAGATCCAAATCTCCATCGATATCCCAATCTCCAAAGAGGAGAGTCAAGCGTCCAAGGATTACAGCAGAGTCTCCAATGAGATCCAGATCGCCAAGGAGATCCAAATCTCCAATGATATCCAGATCTCCAAGGAGATCCAAATCTCCACAGAGGAGAGCAAAGTCTCCTAGGATATCCAAATCTCCAATGAGAACCAGATCTCAAATGAGATCTCTAAGGAGATCCAAATCTCCAATGAGATCTCGAAAGAGACCCAGATCTCCAAGCAGATCCAAATCTCCATCGATATCCCAATCTCCAAAGAGGAGAGTCAAGCGTCCAAGGATGACATCAAAGTCTCCAATGAGACCCAGATCTCCAAGCAGATCCAAATCTCAATCGATATCCAGATCTCCAAAGAGGAGAGACAAGACTCCAAAGAAGAGAGCAAAGTCTCCAATGAGATCCAGATCCATAAGGAGATCCAAATCTCCAATGAGATCTCGAAGGAGACTCAGATCTCCAAGCAGATCCAAATCTCCATCGATATCCCAATCTCCAAACAGGAGAGTCAAGCGTCCAAGGATTACAGCAGAGTCTCCAATGAGATCCAGATCGCCAAGGAGATCCAAATCTCCAATGATATCCAGATCTCCAAGGAGATCCAAATCTCCACAGAGGAGAGCAAAGTCTCCTAGGATATCCAAATCTCCAATGAGAACCAGATCTCAAATGAGATCTCTAAGGAGATCCAAATCTCCAATGAGATCTCGAAAGAGACCCAGATCTCCAAGCAGATCCAAATCTCCGTCGATATCCCAATCTCCAAAGAGGAGAGTCAAGCGTCCAAGGATGACATCAAAGTCTCCAATGAGACCCAGATCTCCAAGCAGATCCAAATCTCCATCGATATCCAGATCTCCAAGGAGGAGAGACAAGTCTCCAAAGAAGAGAGCAAAGTCTCCAATGAGATCCAGATCCATAAGGAGATCCAAATCTCCAATGAGATCTCGAAGGAGACTCAGATCTCCAAGCAGATCCAAATCTCCATCGATATCCCGATCTCCAAAAAGGAGAGTCAAGACTCCAAAGATGACAGCAATGTCTCCAAGGAGATCCAGATCCATAAGGAGATCCAAATCTCCAATGAGATCTCGAAGGAGACTCAGATCTCCAAGCAGATCCAAATCTCCATCGATATCCCGATCTCCAAAGACGAGAGTCAAGACTCCAAAGATGACAGCAAAGTCTCCAAGGAGATCCAGATCCATAAGGAGATCCAAATCTCCAATTAGATCTCGAAGGAGACTCAGATCTCCAAGCAGATCCAAATCTCCATCGATTTCCCGATCTCCAAAGAGGAGAGTCAAGACTCCAAAGATGACAGCAAAGTCTCCAAGGAGATCCAGATCCATAAGGAGATCCAAATCTCCAATGAGATCTCGAAGGAGACTCAGATCTCCAAGCAGATCCAAATCTCCATCGATATCCCGATCTCCAAAGAGGAGAGTCAAGACTCCAAAGAAGAGAGCAAAGTCTCCAATGAGATCCAGATCCATAAGGAGATCCAAATCTCCAATGAGATCTCCAAGCAGATCCAGATCTCCAAGCAGATCCCAAGCAAGCCGAGTCAAGCGTCCAAAGATGACAGCAAAGTCTCCAATGAGATCCAGATCTCCAAGCAGATCCCAATCTGCAAAGAGGAGAGTCAAGCGTCCAAAGATGACAGCAAAGTCTCCAATGAGATCCAGATCTCCAAGCAGATCCCAATCTGCAAAGAGGAGAGTCAAGTGATGAGCAAATGTAGGTGTAGATAACCCTAACCCTAACTCATGTACTGCTTGATTTAATTTAAAATTCTCCTCCTCACCGTCTACCCTCATCAAATGCTGCTAGAGACTTTGATTATTGAGGATGTTCTCCTGCACGTGGCGTCTATTGCACTTCTGTCCGTCCTGGGAGAGCACATGTGGCTCTCTCTGAGGTTTCTACATATTTTTACCCTGTTAAAAGGGTTTTTAGTAGTTTTTCCTTACTCTTGCTGAGGGTTAAGGACAGAGGATGTCACACCCTGTTAAAGCCCTATGAGATGAATTATAATCTGTGAATATGGGCTATACAAATAAAATTTGATTGATTGATTGATTGATTGATTCCTTCCACTTTTTAACTGCAGAGAAGTTTTTACTTAAATATATATATTAGTAGACTGACAATATACAGTGATCATCAGCCTCTCCTGTCTAAGACATTGTACGAGGACCTGAGTACATTTCCCAATCACGTAATGTCTTATTATCCACAGTGTGTGAGGTCCACGCTGCATCGTCCACTGATGTTTTGTGTAGCAGCAATTGTTAGGGTGAGTCATTGTTATGAGAGAACATGCATAAATTATGCAAAGGGCTTTATCTCTTTGTAATAACAATAAAGGGTCCTCCGCAATGTTCCATGCACCAAGACGTAATGTAGTTTTATGAGAGTTCTGTGGAGCGTCTCGTTTTTATCCAGATGACTTGGCATCCGAATAAAAGTTAAGAAAATTCGGTCCAACGTGTCTGAATATCTCACGATGAAGTGCAGCATTTTCTCACATTAGGATTTGTCCAGACTCTGCCTTTCCAGCACGACTCATTCTTTATTTTATACAGTCTGTGAAATGATGGAAAATAATGGTTCAGGAACTTTGCTGCCAAGAAAATCTAACATCATGTGGAGCGCTCACCCCTGCAATACATTTACTATGGAATGAATGCACCGTCTGTTGTCTGCAGAGTTAAAACACATACAGGCAAGCACTCAGCTTCAGAAAGTAGGGCTAAGCAAGCAAATAAAGCGCTGACTCATCCACACTGAGGCTCACAGGTGTGTGACAGTGTATATAAAAGGTGGACAGTGTGTTATTGCAGGTGTGTAACCACATATTGACACACCCTCCCTCCTCTGCTGACAGGCTGCTATACGGTTCAGTCTCCTCTGATCCTGAGGGCTGGGTGAGCACACGGCGACTCGCTGGAACCTACGCACACCACACAGAATGACATTATGATTCTGCCTCGGCTCTGTGGTTGGACATGTGCTGACTGAGGGGAAGCTGGTGCATGATTCAATGTTAATTCTGTGAGAGCCACGATGAGTGGAAACCAAATCTGAGTCGTTTGAGGCCGATGACCTGGAGGAACATGAAAATGCAAAACTCCCTCATAACCACAGAGAAACACTGTTGATTTAAAACAATAAATGATGTGATTGCTGATCCCATGTGAAAAGTAAGTTTGCTACACAATATTAATTTAAACAAACAAAATTATGTGAAATAAAAAAGATAAACATGAGCTCTTGCGTAGATTATGAGTTAAGAATTGTTCCTTAATTGAAGACGGACTATACAACAAAGGGAGCAGATGAGAATATTCCCTACATTTACATGCAAAAACAAAATCCAGTTTGGACCAATGTCTGATAAAAACAACTATATTCTCACTAAGCTGTGTGCTCGGCTAATGAAAATAAATATTCAAATAATTGTCTTCTTCTGTTTTCATGCAGATGTGCAACCCCCCCCCCCCCCCCCCCCCCCCCCCCCCCCTCCATGCATGCTAAGGCTACACCCTTTGTAACTTTATCTTATTATCGCTCTATCTTATATTGTTTCTATCTAACTCAATCATGGTAATAATTAGGGAAGCATCAAATTAAAATAAATGAAAAATGATATGAATGCACATAATTTATGTTTGTCTTTTAAATACAAATTCAAACCTGCATTTCAGGATCTAAACAAAGTTCCTTTTATAGCTCTGCAGAACCAAACGGTTGTGTGTGAATCCAAACAACTCACACAGTCCATCTGTCTCTGGGCAAATCTGCTCTGTGAAGGCATCTGTGGCGTCTGCAGGCTTTTATCTGCCTCAGTCTCCAAAGTCTAAATTCTCTGTTTCAAATTCCAACCTGGAGGAAAAAACAATCCTGTTGATTCACACCACCTGATTACTCCATCTTGGAAATGTCACGTCTTTCTGGTGCCATGTTCCGATATTTTGTATGACTCACAGTATGGGAGAAGGCATAACAAGTGTGCATTTCCCCAAAACACTCTTATCTGCTCCAGGTGATGATGACATTCAAAGCTGGAGCCATATGGCATCAATGCTCGATAAAAGAACGAGACTGTACTAAATCTGTCTTTAGAGAAATCTGCCATTGATGCTTTCTCTCATTGAATCCATCACAGCAACATCCTCCCCCTGTTTCCTGGAACCAAGCACATTCTGTGTCTATTTAAACTTACTGTTAATGCCTGACCATTTCTTCCACCGAAAAAATAAGCTATGAGTGTTTGAAATAATGTTCTCTCCCTCTCTTTATTGAATTTGCCGATGTTTACTCTCCAGTATTGGCTCCAGACGCTCCCCGAGGTAGAGCTACGTTAAACACGATAGTCCTCATCCTATGGAATAACGTTAAGAGTGAAAACTGTTTAAAGCAACACTATGTAACTGTAACCGAGCTACAGCACCCCCTGCAGCCGCGTGTGGAGATTGATTCCGTTGGGCTCCCTGTCAAAGCAACGATCTGTTAACTGGGAGCTCGTCCCACCCAGTTGGAACCCCACGTACCAGTTCCAAATCCTCAGTCTCAACAATGAAGCGTTTTTTCATCAACTGGATGTAAAAAGTGGACGAATGAACAAATCAGTTAAACTTAAACCAGGTGGAATAATCAAGGCTGATATTTTCTGAATGTTTGTCACATTAGGTCTGATGCACCGTGACATCTCCAAACTCGGCTGTCAGCTAAGAGGCTGTTTGCACTTAATTCCGCTTGAAGAAATGACAAACACAAAAACAACCTTTAGATTAAACTCTGTCTTTTACTTGCACAGCTGGTTTCTGTACGAGTGAGAAACGTGTTTATGTTTCACTTTGTGCCTGACGACCCGGCAGCAGCTTTTGAAAACTCAAGCGTGTAGACGAGGAGAAGTTTAAATACGGAAGAGAAGTTGTTTCCTCGTGCACGGCAGGAACTTTGAAACACATACATATGTTATCTAAAGTGACAAGAGTCGCAGAGGGTCGGAGGCAGAAGAGGAGCAGCGACACAGAACCTTCTTCTTTTTTTCTGGTGACATCCCCTTCACCCACCTTTTAATACTCCCTGGCAATGTAAAGCTTATCTTGTTCCCCTCAGCTTCCTGCCCTGCGCCGCTCCACGAATTGAATTCCCATTGATTCTGCACCTCCTGTGACACGCAGGGGCTAATACGACTTTCAGGGGGAAGCTATGCGTTGAGATATGAGGCGGGGGGGGGGGGGCGTTCGCATTGGGGCCACTCTCTCATTTGGAATTCATTGGAAACGTTAACTCATCTCGTCAGCATCTATCTCCGTCCCTCCGGTGTTTGGCCGTGTTGGTATTAGATTTAATTTCATACTTCTGACTCGGCGTGAGATGAGATTATCGGTCTATCTGGTGGACCGCGGGGGGAGGAGGGGTGGGGGGGGATGACATCATATTCAGCAGTTATTTTGGGGCTTTCATATCCAGTAACACATAAACAATGAGTTTCTCTCTGTAATCCACTTGCAAATAGAAAGTCTCCTGCTCTCCTGACGAAAGAGGATGTTAGCTCAGTCGGGTATTTGCAGTTGGTTCTGCATTACGTCGGGTTAACGTCTTTCAGCGTGTGGGGCTCCACGTTCAGAAAGAGCTCATTCAAAACGCCGCGGCACAGGTGCACCGCCGGTATTACAAACCCTGTCAGTTCATGGGAATATGTTTTATAGAGCTGGAAGAGGGACAATATCAACCACTGCAGGGCTGGAAGGGGAATAAACAGCAAGCACATACCAATGGGATAAACACACTTGTACCTAAATTATATATCGTACTCAGCCCGGGTCTGCTTTCCCTCTCGCTGTCAGCTTTGCTCTCTCAGCTGTGTTGGACAGTAAGTGGGATGTTTTTCTCCAAGTGCCGGCTGTGGAAACTGAGGTGCAGGCCGACTCAGGTCTTTTTCAAGCTGCCGGGGGTTCCATCCCCGAGCCAGCCGGGCCAACCACACGTCGGGGAAACACGGGGCACCGGCCAACACGTCTGAACAATGAGAGCTTTCAGGAGCTCGGACCGACTGTCAGGGAGGACGTTACTGTGAGGTGTATCTCAGGAGAACCCAGCTGACTACACACTGAGATGATCCTCACACTGCCAGGGCTTAAAAACTTAAACTGTGATTTAAAAACAGATCAAAACTGCAACGTCAGTCATCACTTTCCGAGTATACGCCCATTTAAAGGAGGTGTAGATTAGAAGCCCAGGTTGTGTTGTAGCTACACAAACATAACAAGAGAGATAATGTGGTGACGCAGTAGATTGATGACTTTGTTTTGCATTTAGTTATTTTTAAATTGGTTATTTCACAGGTCTGAAAAAATAAAACAAGATCAGTTTTGCCAATTTAATATATTCCATCCAATGGCATCTCAAACCACTGGTTCTGGGATTTCCAGCTTTCATACCCTGACTATGGGACTCAACCCCAGGTCCATCAGGGTTTCTCTAGCTAAATAAGACCTAAATGTATTTAAGACTTAATATTTTAACATAATTATCTGTTTTCTTTTTTTTTTTTTTTTATTATTTTTGGCATTTTTATGCTTTATTGATAGTGCAGAGAGAGACAGAGTTGAAATGGGGCAGAGAGGGGAGTGACATGCAGAAACGACCGCAGGCTGGAATCGAACCCGGGTCCGCTGCTGGCCTAGGCCCATGGGGGGGGGACGCCCTACCAACTGAGCTAAGGGCGCCCCCCAATAATTATCTGTTTTCAAACCCAAAAATTTTGATTAATGAATTTGAGACTTTTTAAGAACCTAAGGAATCGTTTACTTTTCTAAAATAACAAAAATTGCAGTTTCCAACTCCGGTTAAAAACATATTTGGAGCTCAGAAACATACCCTGCCATTACAAATGAATCTACCTATGTATGTATCTTCCCTCTGTGCTCGTACCCCCCACTGTGCAGAGGGACCATATTCTCTTGAAGTCGGCACCACACTCATATTCTCTCTAAATGTAACTTTCTTGAAAAACATCTAAGGTCTCAGGAATAGAGCAATAAGCTTTATTAGTCTTTGGCTACACCGGTAATACTAGATACTGAATCTTGTCTGGCAATAAAACTATTTGATCAATTTGCCGTATAATGAAAGCCTGGTGCTTTATAATCACGCTTATCGCTTCTGAAACACTGAGCTGACTCCCCTCGGCACAGATGGATGAAATGACACCACCCTGTTTACTGAGTCAACCGAAGTCTGTGAAATCATTACTCACATCGGCAAACTTTAAACACAGATTTCCTTGCTGGTTCATATTCGTGCGAATCACATCTGATCGGCAGCTCAGCGTGAAATCTGAACAAGCTTTAATTTCTAATTCCCTGATCCGTCGCTGTCCCAGAAATCTGGGTTTTCATCCTAATTGGCTGCCTCTCTTTAGCAATCCCCAAACGAGGACGTTCTCCATCTCTCACTCCTGCTAATGACAAACGCTTCGGTTATTTCTCCTCTGACGCCTTCATTTCATTTCGCCACGATGCTAATTTCATTTAATCACCCTCAGTGTCATTCGGGAAGACATCTGAGACCCAGGGTTTTCTCTGGAGCGTCACTCTGCTCCCTCCCAGCCTCCATTGCCTTGCCACTCTCTTCCCACCATTCCAAATGGCAGGCCGGCAACTCATTCTTAACAGGAGCAGAGGGACACGCTCGTTGCCGCACTGTGTGTGTGTGTGTGTGTGTGTGTGTGTGTGTGTGTGTGTGTTCGTGGGTGTGTGTGTGCGTGCTCAGGTGCAGGAGTGCCGCTCATACTTGTTTGTAAAGAATAAGAAAGAAAGGCGGATGAAAAGGGGCCAAGGCAAGGAGTGGTATCTGCTCAGCTGAACGCAGCCTTTTTTAGACCTACTCAGGGATTTCTTTTGAAGGCAGTGTAACCTCGCTGCCCCCCCCACACGCTGCATGTGAGAACCTGTGGGCATGTTTACGCCTGAACCCTGAGTGTTGAACGGGCCTCTCACGACATCCACGCACCGTGTTCCCGGGTCAGATCACCCTGACCTCGCCACGATGAATGAACGTGCGCCGAAAATAACATACTTGAGTTTGCGTCCTTGTAAGGTCGCCTCGCCTTTATTTCCTCGTCTCCTGGAATCCCTGGTGAAAAAACATCGCTGTGTAACTGGTAGTGGAGAGAAAAACGTGCCCCCCCCCCCCCCACCCCCGTCTCACAGAGAAGTGCCAAAAACACAGTCTTTATTCTGCTTTCAGTGTCATCTCCACCCCACAGGAACTCGTCGAGCTCAGCTGCATTTTGGGGAACTGCAGCCCAGAAGTGGTTATGCGAAAATGTCCGGATGGCAGTTGAGGTTTTTCTTCCAGCTGAGTGTGGGAAATGTGAAGTCCTGTGTTTGTGAAGTGAGGACACAGGAAACTGCCAGAATGAAATGGGGAAAAAGAAAACATAGGAGTGTTTGCTGTAGTTTTGTTGGAGGGTTTCCACAATATGCACATATGGCATTCGGAATAATAAGGCAGTATAATCGTATTACTTCACCCATAACCGGTGTCATTATAAATAATAACGTCTTGTACGTATGCTAGCAACCGTTCAATGTTTTGCCTCAATCTAACTGTCTGTACTTTATTCTAACACAAGTCAATCATCACCATGTAACTCTCACCGTCCATATACGTCCGTGCCACTAGAGGGCAGTGGGGAGTTTCTTCAAAAAGCGTCATCTATTGGCTACACTGCCCCCTCCTATGACTTCTCCCTTGGTGCTGCTCTGATTTGTCAGTGTCCATATCCTTTAGCTTTTACAAGACGTGCACACATACGGACAAAATGAACACAAACTATTCACCGAAGGCTCCGTTCAGATCCGATGTATCTGAGCATCAATGAGCCGTGATTCCGACTTCAAAGTATGGCACGATATATAAACAGTTCATTGTGTCGGGGCTTGAAAGAAATAACATTTTCTTGGATCGAGAACAAGGAGGCGGTGGGGTGAAGTCAGGAGAAAGCTTTCCATCCAGCTTCGTGTGTGGTCCTCCAGCACAGCTTTAAGTATTTTTGCCTTTAGGCGTGGTGAGACGACATCGGCGGCTTTCAGACGTTCATTGAAGTCGGCACATGTTGCAGAGGAGCTGTGTGTGGGAACGCAAAGGCCCGAGTCAGTCTCTCCACACGTTCTCTGGAACTTCTCCCGCCAGCAGCCTGGTTAAATATGCCTGGAAAATGAACGAGTGAGACATTCCTGTTGTTGTGACCCGGAAAATCTCCTGCTGTGTTCCTCACATTTGAAATTTTGATGTCAGAAAATGCCTGGGTTGGAGTTCATGTCTTTATAATTCAGATTTTTCTTATGTATAAATACTTTAAACATTGACACACCTTCCCATTTTGCTTAAAACTGTTTCTTGTAATACTCTCTCTGAGGTTTCTATGTTTTTTGGAAGTGTTGTCACTACTTGTTAAGCCCTTTGAGTTTATGATTTGTGAATATGGTTTATACAAATATAGTTTGATTGATTGATTGACTGAAAATTCCATTAAACACAACTTGAGGAGGAAGTCTTCTAAATATTTTATTCTGTCTTACACATCTAATTGCAACGACTACTGAGCTAAATGCTGTTTACAGATTCATGCACATGTTTTGTTATCCGGAGAAAGACTTTTGCATACATTTGTATAGAATGTTAATCCCCATATAATAAACAGAGGTATAATTTGCAAACAGACAATATTTCCATCCGATATTTGATGTGATTTATCGAAGGAGAGTAAACTTGAACTTTTTGCCATTAAAGACGTCGGTCAGCCGGTGTCACAGGGACCACGTCCATGACATCAGAGCCATTCTATTCTGGCAGACAATTCATTAGACAGCAGAAAGCAATCAGACGGTGCATCTGTAATTATCAGTCATCGCTCCGATTGCCTTCAGACCGTTAATACCGCACCAATATCTGGGCCTTGTATCCCCATTATGCACTGCTTAATTAAAAATGAAAATGAAGGTCCCTCTAATTACACATTAGCTGACATGGAGCTAGCCAAAGCATTGTGTGTGTGTGTGTGTGTGTGTGTCTGTGTGTGTGTGCGTGGGCTGTGCTATAGAAAGGTGAGGAATCCAACTAATGGTTTGAGTGGTGAGTTGTGAGGTTTTAGAAGAAATTTAATTGCGATGAAGAACAATTAACGAAACTTTGTTAATGTCAGTCAAACTTTGAAGGGTGAAATTAATCCCTGCGCTGAGTCTCTCAGGCGCTGCGTGCCTGACACATCAAGTGCTCAGGATTCTGTGGAGGCAGTCGATCCGCCGTTATGCGCCTCGAGGGAAATCTCCTTAAACAGTCCGTCAGAAATGGCCTGAAGTGCAGCCTTCAGCAGAGAGCTTGTTATTGGAAGGGATTTCTACAAATGTCATAACCCTGGTGTGCTGCTCGATCGACTCAAAAGATAGAATTTTTAACAAATTTAACATAAGAGCAGCCGAATCTTTTTCGAATAGCCAGCTCCATGTTAAACTACCAAGTTTCTCTGTTTGTATTGTTGCTGTATAACTTATGTTAGCATTAGCGGGTATTCAGCATCAAACCTCCTTCTTCACTTCGCAAATTAAGATTAAGATTAAGATGCATTTATTAGTCCCAAACACATGCACAGACATGCAAAGGCACACTCATGCAGGTAGGGAAATGTAACCTCTGCTTTTGACCCATCTGGTGCAGGACACACAGAGCAGTGAGCGACCATGTACCATGTGTTGGGGGAGTAAGGTACCTTTCTCAGGGGCACTAGACAGGGTAGGGAGACTCTTGGATTTTTGGACAGATCAATCCAGGTTTGTCTTTTGTTGTCTCTCCGTAGAGTCGAACCAGAGTCGAACCAGAGACCTTCTCTGCCCATAGTCCAAGTTTCTGCCACTAGACCACCGCCTCTCCAATAGCTGTTTCCCCAGCGGTGGAAAGTTAGTTCAGCTGGCTCCGAGACTGTATATAGAAATGGACGACATGTCGACTCCCGAACAGTGAAGACAAAGTGTCTGGAACGCCCCCTGGTGGCTGCCTATAGTATTTCACATAACCCTTCCTCGGCCAAACTAAAACATTGAATAAACACATCAAATTAGTTTCTGTCAAAGATCCTGTTATGTTAAGTTATTATTTTACCAGTATGTCTGGTTTAAATTAATTGATTCCTCGCTACCTCAGTTCCTTCCCCCAATCGCCACTGCAAATAGTGTCCATACAATGGCTCCAGTAAGTACAGTCTGCTGTAGAGTAATTTATGAAGGAAAGAAATTAGTATTAATGACGTTTTCCTTGTAACACTATAAAGGGAATACAATCAGCCACATCAGAATATGATCAAAGGTCTGTAGCTGAAAGGCAAAGGAAAAAGTCTGTCAGAGGTTGAAGTTGTGAAATGTTTCAAAAAGCCAAATAGACAAAACTCTGCAGATGTAGTGATACAGGCAGGGAAGTGGAATCTAAAACATGTCCTCCGTCTTCTGCTCATTTCTATGGAAATGATTTGGGAGGAAGTCGAGGCTTGTGGGAGCTCGTCAAACCCGACACAGCTCGTCGTAGCATGAGACGGCCGTGCTGCCAAACTGACATCATCTCTGTTGATGCTGGCTAAATATTACTTCAAGGAAATAAAATAGGACGGACTACAGAACTGTGTCAGCGAAACAAATAGGAAACAAGGGAGGAGAAGTAATGGAAGGAGACAAGAGGAAAGGAGGATGAGGACAGAGGTTTTTTACATAAAACATTGGAAAATGAATCAGGAACACGTGGGAGTTCATCTTGAGGTAACAATTGATTTGGAGACGGACAAGTGGAACCTTCAACTCACCCCACAGCTCAACTTCACCACCTCTCCTTTTAAATCAGACATGACAGGCTGAGCAGCCGTCAGTGGAAAAATAAATGACGCACGGAAGGAAAATAGAAAAAGTCCAAATGCAAAAAAAAATATAGGACATGTGTCTCCTTGCTGGTAAGAAAAGGATGTTTAGAGACAGACGGAGATGAAAAAGAGAAGAAGGGGTAGTTCACACTTTCATAGATGATCTCTCATTGTCAGAACCCGTCTCAGCTGGACGACCTCCAGCTCACAGGCCTGTGGGCTGCGTAGGCATGGATTCCTCTCTCTCATGGAAACAACAGGGTTCTGATCTACCATGGGAATTCCCCTTGGACTACAAACATTCCCCCATTTAACCTACACCGTGAGCAAGATGGATTTCATCTGCTGAGAAAATCCAACCCTTTCATTGGTATTTGAGGAATTTCATTCTCCCCGACCGTGCACGCGTAGCCTCCCTTGTCTTGTTTTTGTTCGGCAGATTGTGCGTTGTTTTCTTTTTCAGGTTTTCAGATCCACACTCTGTCAAATGTGCTCATTTCTCATTCCACTGCTGTCTACAAGCCAAGTGGGAAACAGAATGTTCCTCTTTGTGTTTCAAACACTCATTCATTCAACCCTGATTTGTCTCTTATCTGGTGTTATAAGCAGTGTGGGGCCCTGTCACCTCAGCAGGCATCATAACACAATAATGAAGCCGAACCTTTTGTTGTGTTGTATAAGAGGCGCACACTTTAGGGACCGCACCAGACTGAGCAGGCACTCTGATGACGAGGACACAAGCTGACAACATGGAAATGAAAGCAGCTCTCTATTACAGCGTCACATGTGAACAGATAGTGAAAACCTCCCTGCTGATATCAAACACAGCTTCACCAGTCCGTTGAACTGGTTCAAACTCATCAAATCATTTTTAATTAAGGGCACCACACTCGGCTCTGCTCTGAATTGAACTCGGGTTATGTCAATTAAAGTCAACTCGCGTTTCCTCCTGCTGTCTTTTCAAATGAGGGAATTGTACTGAGACAGATTGAAATGCATTACAGTTGCCGCACTGCAGTGATGTGCTGAACCTCATTTACCTGCTGAACCTCATTTACCTGCTGAACCTCATTTCTGTGAGGTGAAGAGACATCAGAGTCTTATCTTCGCAGAACGTCTGGTTCAGCCTGTATATAAAGTTGCACTTACCTCTCTGCCATTTTGTGCTTCTGATGTTATTTGCAGCCAGAGTCTTTGTAGTACTGTGACGTGAAGCTGCAGTATCAAAATCGCACCCAACAAACAATCACTGGGATTGGAACTATCTAAAATATATTGAATATGTACTTTTACTTTTTAGTTTGGTCCATGTCCCGTCCACTAACAGTAGCAAGCCACCAGGGGGTGATCAAGTTGATTGGGCTTTACTTTTGGAAGTATACACTTTATATGAGGTTGGACAAAGCTTCTCCAGCTCCTCCTGTTGAATTAAAATTAAACTAAAATATCCCGGATACTCGTACTTTTCACATTATTTGGCGCCAGAGTCTGCAGCCGGCCACCAGGGGGCACTAAAAAGGAAGTTATTGTACAATTGTAAGAGCTCTATTATCTAATACAATTTAGAAACTGGAGTCTAAACTGTTTCCCAGTGACCTTGAAGAAACCCACCTTCTCATCCATCCAAGCTTTGATCTCTGCTGGTTGTTGACTCTGGGTGGCGGCAGCCCTGTGACAGTGTGTGATTGGGGGGGAACCTCAGTCTCTCATGTGGCCGCCTGCAGCTCACTCACAGTCTGTTTGGACGCAGGATGGAGCGAGGGCACAAGAGGAGCTCAGTGCCTGCTGCCTGGAAGTTGGTACCTGACATTGGCATCCGTCTAAAGCCCGTGGTACGCCGTCCTCCGAGCGAAATCCACTTGGCTCCAAACGGACTCAAATATTTGAGCAGTGCCCGATGCCACTGGCAGAACTTCACAGGAGCCGAAGTCCAGGATTGGAGAAATTGAGGGTAAAGCAGGAGGCTGGATGGAATGTGCGTAACAAATGTTTATAAGCACGTCTCTTCGTCGTCATCAGATGGGCTTGATGAAGTTTGGGTTGATTTTAACGCTCTCGACTGAAGCTGTGGTTTTTGTTTGATAGGTCTGTTTAATGTATTAAAACCATCTGCCAGGCAATGCAGAAAACTTTTGAACACTTTTCAACATCAAGTTGCTTTTCTAGCTACAGCTATAGTGCTTTTTTAAAATAGGGTTTTAAACTTTCTCCAACATCCAGAAACAACAACTCCAAAACGTATATATCAAATTCCCTCTGTCCCCTTTCCTGAGCTGGCCGTGAACGCTTTATATCTCACAGTGATATATAAGGCCCATAAGGGGTGAGTGTATATACGCCCAAGCACCTATTCAGATATCAAGTTTCAGTTTGTCATTTATAGGAACTCATAACAGAGGAGAGTGAGGCCTCCACAAAGCAGCGTGTAACATTAGACCGGTGTGTTCCTTCTCCTGTAAAACAGTAAAACAGCTCAGTATATTCACAGTCACACCACCGGAGGCTGGGTCGGTGTTCATGCTCTCACCCACTTGTGTTGCAGAAACAGGTAAATAAAAGGCTAATGCTCCTGCATGTCTTTTCAGCCTCACCTTTCACCCTCGGGAACATCAGAAACACAAGGAAAAGCTTTTTATATGCAGATTCCTATTTTCTGCCATTATTCTGCATTTCATATTTTTTCAAAAAACTGAATACAAACTAAAAGATACGATCTAATGGGCTCCATGTGGCACTTTGGATTAAATAGCAGGCTTTTAAGCTGACTGTTATTTTTCCCTGTGTGTGTGTTATTATTAAGAGTATGTGTGTATGGACTGAGATGTCTGGAACGTTTTTATGTAGAATACTCTAGTGCCATCTAGTGGTTACTGAGGGTATTGATTCAATCCCCACACATACCCGACATTAAAAAAACTCTGTCCTCACATCTCCCCCTTCGCTCACAAATGCTCTGCTTTGCGTCCATCGAGCCACCAGGGGACATTTTAGGACATTTCAGAGGACACAGGGAGGCTAGACACCACCACCACCTCTCTGTGGTGCAGCCCCCCCCCCCCCCCCACGCGGCTCAGGGACATAAACAGATCCAACCTCTCCCTGGGGGCCAAAGTGAAAAACAATTTCCCTCAATTCTGCAGAGACTTGAAGGGGAAACGGGCGCTGTGTTTGGTGTGTGTTTGTGTGTGGGTGTGTGTCTGTGTGTGTGTCTGTGTGTGCGTCCGTGTGTGTGTCCGTGTTTGCCTGGTACGGCTAAAACATACAAGATAATTTGTTATTGCACTGTGACGATCTTCCGTCTCATTCAAAAGCCTGTTAGTGTTGACCGTGGATTAATTATGTCCCTCAGGTCAAAACTCAAAGAAACTGAAAACCTTGAAAAATCACATTCTCCAAAGAAACGAGCAAACCAATGAAACCATTAAAAAAATCTATGATTTTAAAAAGTGTGTGTAGCAGTTCTTCTCAAAATCTTGAAAGGTTATTTGGTGATTTTAACAAAACTATTGAATTTGGTCATTGTGTTAAATTATGTAAGAGATGGTGAACACTACTAGTTTTTGGGTACCGGCTCCATCTACAGGTTAAAAAGT
Organism: Platichthys flesus; assembly: GCF_949316205.1. NCBI lineage: Eukaryota > Metazoa > Chordata > Actinopteri > Pleuronectiformes > Pleuronectidae > Platichthys > Platichthys flesus. The sequence goes on from NC_084961.1 coordinate 4,543,712, forward strand.
CTCTAATCTACTTGTTTTCTTTAAAAGCAGCAAAATAGAAATTAGCACATTAACAATAGTTCAAATGACCATTTGTAAGTCAAAAGAGTCTCTCGTGAGGAATTAAAAAATAATTTTAACCAAATATATGATAGCATAATATTATAGAAATGTTTAAAGGTTGTTGGGTTGCTATCTCTATTTTTTGGGCCTGCATCTTTAATTGACTCCAATTCAAACAACTTTTTAACATAGAGAAAATAAGTGATTAAAAAACCACAATTAAAAACTGGTGTTGAGTCTTTATTATAAGTATTAAATCATGTGGGATTTGGAATATGTATCAAAATGGCCACAATTTGATCAGATGTGGAAGTGAACCCCCTGAAATTTAAGTGTTTAAAACTCAAAGTCATATTTTTCATTTCAAATCCAGTGACCTGGACTTATGTGTTGGCGTGTAAGTGGAGAGGATTATCATGAAGCAACAGTAAATCCCTCAATAATACAGCCACTTCCTCCAATAAACAACATGAGGAGATGAACTGTGTCTGGATACATCCTGCCCCCTGTGGAGCGGATGCATAGGACCTTGAATTCAACATGTAAAAAGTTCACACACACACAGACACACAGACACACACACATACACACACACACACACACACACACACACACACACAGAGGTATAGCTCATGTGCTACAGCCTATGGACGCATCTGGGCACAAGGATTTAAACATGAATCCCTCACCGATGAGCAAACCTCCCGTAACACTGACCCACAATACTAAATGCCCACACACACACCCTTCCTACACACGTGCACCCTGTAATCCCTGAGGATGTCACACACTCTACAGCACAACCTCCTGCTGGCTGCTGAGTGATGGGTCATCTTCTAGACAGTGTGTCTGGGACTTTACTACACAAGCTATGACATCTTGTGTTTGTGTGTGTGTGAGTGTGTGTGTGTGTGTGTGTGTGTGTTTGTGTCTGTGTGTGTGTCTGTGTGTGTGTGTGGTCATAAACCCTCCTTCTAACTCACACACAGAGCCAGGTCAACCGTGTTACTGCCCTTACTGAACTTCACTGAGCTGAAAATTTGATTTTTGTTGTCCATTTACTTTTTGTTGTCCATTTACTTTTTGTTGTCCATTTACTTATGTCACTTTGACAAGATTCACGGAGGGACGCAGGGGGGGGGGGGGGGGGGTTGGTGTAGCAAAGCAGACTCGTGTCGTGTGTAGAGAAATGTTTCACAGTGAATCCAAAGCTTTTATTTACTCCGTTACACCCTTCTGTCCAACAGGTGGCGCTCATGCCTCACGCTCACGGTGCCTGAAGTGCTTTAATGATGATTCTGCCGCCTGACGAAGTGGAGGTTGTTGACACAGCAGGTTTCAGTTTCCTCTGACGCCTTTAACGCTGTTTGATAATTCTACAAGAAAACACTTGACCTACGTTTACAGCAATTTGTCACAACAATGTAAATAAAATGGAAAAAAAAGCAGATTAAACCGGCAACTTTTTTTAAGATATGTATTTTGGGGGGGTTTATATTCACAACTTCATGCAGGGTTTCAAACTCGTTCTTACAGTTTCTTAAAGCACCTTTATATATTTTTACACAATCCAGTAAAAGGCAAAATTATGTTGATATAACCTGTGTCTCAATTCGGGCTAGATCTAAGATGTTGTATGAGAATTGCGGCTTTGGGCCGTCCAGTTTCGAAAGCTCTTTCAAATGCAGATGCATATTTTAATCTTGGAGCAACAAAGGGTTCAATGGGTGGACCCTTCTCGGGCAAACCTCTCCCAGGATTGATTGCAACTCGGTGACTAATTGTTTTTCAAAGAGATAATGACCAACATTTCCCATGCCTGCACTTCAAACTGTTAGTATCAGGCTTCCACTCAAGTGAACATCACATGTTCAAAACCCAAGGGACATTAACACTCTCTGTTTCAACATGGTGACACAAATCATGGGAATCCCTTGAATCAGACGCAGCTACAGTGTCAAACCTCTGCTCGACACCTGAATGAAGAACGTCCCCAACAAATGCTAAATGTCCCCCCCTGCGTCAGTCCATCACCGACTTCCTGTCCCCTTCCCCAGCTCAGACAAATCAATAAATCTCTCGTCTCTGACTGTCGCTTTGACACTGACACTATTCCTGCTCCAACAATTTACAACTAGGTACTATGATCCAGTTTTTTTACGACAGACATTGAATTCCCAAACGGACGATGGAGAAATAAAAGATAAGACGTTCAGACCGATGATTTACTGACTTGACGTCTTTACAGGCTCGTGTAGCTGAAGAACAAACTGAGAGAAATCAGCTTTATCTTTGACAGAGACCCTTCCCCAAGTTTATTCAGCCGTGCTCCTCATGTCTCTTTGTGGAGATAATATAGGTCCAATAAATACCTTCCGTCCCCCCTGTCTTTTTGTCCCAGTCCCACCCTGCGGCCCTGGTATCAGACCCTTCATGACCCATCGGCTCCGAGGGTTTGCTGGATTTTACCTGGAATCACATACACTCCCCTGATCTGTGCCACACAGCACTCAGACTCTACAGATTAGATCCCCTCCGATTTGCATGATGCTTCCTTGAGTCACTTGCAGAGCAGACTGTGACTCAGGGGTAAAGTAGGAGTCAGGAGGACGGACGGTCCTGGCATCGTTCAGACAAACAGACCCAGCTCATGATGAAAGACATGAATTTCCAAGTAACTTCCCCTGGACTTTGTGTTGCGGTTATTTTTTACTTTCTAGTTATGCCCATGTTTCATTCTGCAGCTGGATGCAGTAAAAATTAAAGATTAATGGAACTACGTTTGTTTTCATTTCGACTAGTTATTGATACCACTTTAAAAAACAATTAGAGTAACAATAATAGTGGTAAAAAATCTTTATTTGTGTAGCAACTTTTGTACAATAAATTCAGCTCAAAGTGCTTTAATACAAGATAAGATATGTTTATAAAAATACAACTGAATTCACATAACAGAACATATTTTAAGTAACAAAGGAACATCTAGTTATATCCAGATAAAGGCTGAAGTGAAGAGAAATGTTTTAAGAGTTCTTCTAAGACTGAACTAGCTTCTCAGATATTTAGTGCGAGTCTGTTCCTCAACTTTGAAGCATTGTTTACAAAATCTGAATCTCTAATTTTCTGTGGTGTTGTGGTTGGGAAACTCTAATAAACTTTCTGCAGGTGATCTCAGTGTTTTACAGGGAACACAGGTAACGAGAGAGTCAGCACATATTTATATTTCCTAAAATGTTAAACAGAAAAACGTTTTGGGAGATTTTCACCACTGAAGTGAAGCCACCTTTTTGTCAGAATATCAGTGAACTGTGAAGATATGATAGAACTCATGAGTCTCTCTCCTCTCTGACTTAGAGCGAGGATGATACTAAAGGAGCTTGTCTCAGATCAGGCGGCTCTGTGCCGGAGGATCTTTCAACCGAACCAGACTTAATCTCTGTCCACTCTGTGGCCCCGAGTACCACACTGCTATCAGTTGTCTGGTCTGTTTCCTAAGCTTCTCCATCACACACACAGACAGACACAGACACACACACACACACACAGACACACACAGACACACTCACAGACGCCCCTGTGACCTCCTCTCAGTCGCGTGCCTGCAAACTGATGGATTGGAGGTTTTGGGCACAGCAGGCTTCAGTTACCTCTGACGTTCACGCTGTGTGGTGCCTACATCCATTGCTACACTTAAGACGCACACACACACACACACACACACACACACACACACAGCAGTGGAGATAAAGTACGATAACTTGGCCCTGCAACCATTACATATCTTTAAACAGAAAAATCATTTTTTCTCTGTTTCTCTAATTCATTAATCAGCTCTCTGTGGAGGGAGGGGACAGAGTTCTGACCCAGGATCTGCTTCACCATAGCTGGTAGTGTCTCCCACAATGGCTGCTATGTATTTAGACTTCATTTTTTTTTAAACAGGAGGAAGATGAGACGTGTTGTCCATCTTTATGATCATTCTATGGTCTCCCCCTGTTTCTTGTCTCAATCCTCTCGTCAAACCCTCAAAGCAAATTTATAGTTTTATCAATATCACGGCCATAAATAAACCTTTTTCACTATTTGTCTTCAGAATCTTATCAATAAGTAATTATCTGCAGTTTCAGATACTTTACCACCAAACAAACCCCCACATGGGTTGATTCTCCATTTCCTTCTAATGGATTCATCAGCCGTGTGTGTTTAACTGGTGCACTCGCTCCCTGGAGGTCAGGCTGGTGAGCTTCACTGGTATTCTTGGATGCTGTCTTTTATGGCTGTTATGTTTCCATCGGTGGTGACAGATGCGGACTCTGTGATTGAATGAGCGTGAAAACCCTGGGTCTCTGTCAAACGCACACTCAGACACACAACACGATGGTCACTGGGAGTTTGACGTGAGTGTTAAAACACCGCAGGACGCCAGAGTTTCCACTGGTTCCCACTCATCAGAGTCGATCCAACACAGCGTCTGGTTTCAGACCCCCATCAGCTCTGTGGGGGGGACAACAACCCTCCAACAGGACACTTGAAGTAATTGTCACTGACATCAATGCTTATTAAGAGCAGACATCCTTTTCTCCTGTAAAAACGCACAACACAGATCCCTCTGTAACTGCCTTGAGCGTTCCTGTCTCTGGGCTGGAAGTGAAGTTTAAGGCTGGATGTGATGGGATGATATTTACTTAACGGGGGGGGGGGGGGGGGGGGGGGGGCGTGTGTCTGTGTGTTAGTGTGCAGCCATGTAATTATATCAATATGTGTTTCTATCTATTTTTGTCCTGTCAAAAATGTTCGAAAAACTTTTCAAATCAAACAAAAACTAAATTAAAGTTGTGTTCACTGCTGATTGCACAAGTCAGACATGCTGATGGACAATTTCATCAACATGTGCAAGAGTTGAAATGAATAATGTGGCAAAGTCTATCATCTCCCACCTGAACACGATGTGATGAATAGATAGAACAGGATCTATAGAAAGAGATAAAATGAGTTTATTCATTCTGGGACAATCTTCCCACCAATTATCGCGACAGATCTGGAGGCAAAGATCAAAATCACCCAACATTTCGAAAGAGTCCTCAGACGAGAATAAACTCCTCCGTTGAGATTTACCTGTGTGATGAATTCCTGAACTCATGTGTGTGTCTGTTGTGTGTTGACCTGATTCCAGTTTTTCAAGGGGGCAAATAAGGGTGAAATCGCTGCTGGTGCAGATTGACTTCCAAAGCTGAAACAAGGGATTAGAATGACTTATGTTTTGATCAAAGCAGAATTATTCAGTCTGATACGAGGCTGAACAGAATGATCCTGTTGAATGTTGTGACGTCTCAAGAGGCCGTCCAGCTCTATCGCTGCAGGCCATCTTGTTCTGAGGACACCCCGCTCTGATGAAATCGCAATTTGCATCAAATAGTGCGAGATTCACAATAATAATATTTTTAAAAAACAAAGCCAGAATTTGAAAAAAGGGGGGCTGACAAATCACCCAGAAGATCTGAGATAGCACCTTTTCCCTCTTCTCCCTCGACAATGTCTGGAACTCATTTCTCCCCGTTGTCAGATAAGGACACAAGTCGCACTTTGTTTTTCATGACGCTCTGCAGAACGCGGGGTTCGAGCCGGTCGCACAAAGACTCCATTCACCTTCCCCGGGACAGAAATATCCTCTCGACCCAGATGCCATCTCTCGAACCACGTAAGGGACACTCGGGAGAGACGTGCCTGGTAATGAGCTCGGAAACGGTCTGGCAGCTCGAAGCCAGACGCTGCTCAGGTATGTGTGGGCGAAGGGAAGAGGGAACGAAACACAACACTGGAGGGAAATGAAGCAGCTCCCTCCCATACAGCGCTAACTTGAGGTCAGATTTATTAAGGGCCACTCGAGGGAACCCTCTGTTTTGCAGATTAATCACGTTCCCTCGCGGCCTCACAGGCGCAGGCACGAGGAGTCGATGGGCCGCTCGGTAATCGCACTGGAACTCCTGCTGCTAAACCTCTTTTCATCGATCACAGCGACGCAGGCTGAGCTCATTGGCTCGCGTTCAGCCAATCCCGTCGCATTAGCCATGTCAAGCGGACAGTTGTGTGCATCCCGGTGCCAAATCAAATACATCACGTTGTAGGTGGAGTGTGGCACGGTGCAGGGGACTGGTCTCAGCGCCTGAGCATCAAATTGAGCGTAATCCCAAGCAGCTGTGAGAGTGATTGTTTAATTACAGATCAACAGAGACGTCTCACTCTGGATCTCCCAGAGCAACACGCCATGAACGCCGGCTTGTTAACACAACGTGACTTCCTGGATAAACGAGGAGAGATCGGTCATTGAAGTCTATTATTTTGGGAAATAAAAAGGAAGCCTCTCCTAATGAAACACGATGGCTCATGCGCCTGTTTTTTATTTGCTTTGTTTTAATTGTAACCACTGAGAAAAGACTTTCCCAATCCCCGCGGGCGCAATTGGAACTGATGGGGATACTGGAGAGGACGTCCTCTTACATGAGACGTTAAAATTGTGGATTGCATCAATATTTTTGGATGAATTAATCTCACAGTGATTGGATCGGAGCGGACGGGCGTCTTCCACGCACTTGTTCCCGAGCCGCTGGAATAGGTTCCATGTGCTGCACTGGGCAGCTGTCAGTGGTCGGTAAAAATAGAGGGTGTAAGGGAATGAAAAGACACTCGTGCCCCTCTGTCCTGACACCTTGCAGCAGATATGAAACCCAATTAATTGAGCGGTCCTCTCATAGCGTGTGGGTGGAATCTCCTGACACCTCGGTGACCCCGGGCCTCGGGGCCGGAGCTCCACAGTGGAGGAGGCCGAGCACCTTTCATAGGAGAGCGAGGTGAGCAGACCTGTGCTTCACATCACACAAAATAAAATATGAAATATGTACATATGTGCGTTTTCATTTCGATGTACAGAACGCTCATATTGTACATATTTCATATTATATATTTTGTAATTGTATAAGCTTCCATTTCTAATGTTGCATGGAGCTATTTGAACAAACACAATTTGCCCCAGGGATCAATAAAGTATTTCTGATTCTGATTCTGCTCACAAGAAATGAAATGTGGCGACTATTTCTCTTCAAAACTATTCTTACCAACAGCATTTTACATTTCCTCCTTCGCAATTACGTTTTCTTTATCGTATTGTGCATTTTTCTATGTCATTGCTACTTTTAAAATAATCCATGAGCCGTGACAGAATAAAAACATGCAACACGAGCTGAAACGTTCTTTATCTGAGACATTTATTGTGCTTGTGAGTTGTGAGATAAAATTAGCTCACTCTATGATCACAGCGTTTGCCCACAGCGCCGTGGAGGCTGCGTATTATCGCCCCAGCAGAGACCGAGCTGCCATGTGAGGCAGCACCATGTGTCGTGGAGCAGGCCTGAGTTTCCAGGCAGGAGCTGGAATGCATCGGGTCATTTACGCAGCTCCGAGGTGACAGGGAGGCTGTGGTGCTTTCACAAGAGGGACCTCATTAGCACAGAGCTGCCTGCTCTTCTACAGGGTTTATTTTCAGCTGCATTCTGATGCACAGTCAAACACAAGGAGTGTGGTTATAGAAATTAACATCGATAACAATGTTCAAGTCAATTTATGGCAATCTACTTACCGGCATTTCATACATTATCATACAATTTTCATTTGTCTGGTAGTGTTAGATTATATTTTTTAAATCCTGGATCCATGTTTGAAAGTTTCATGGTAGATTTCTTCCTTGAAGATTATTGGTGCATAATGAGGCCGTTGCTATTGATTACTTAATTATTTTATTGATTTTTAATATAATGGCAGAGTGTAGAATGGGGGAAAAGGGATCTTATGCTACAAATATGCTACATGCTAACGAATATGCTCCATTATAATATTTTACATAGGTTTGATTTTTTGGGTGAATTGATAGTGAAGAAAGAATTTAATTGGTTGTTAAAGTTTTTGACGTTTTAATGCTTTAGTGTTTGGTATTTTTTGCTAATGAGCAGTCTGCTTAATCATTTAATTTCTTTCTTTTATTGTTTTGTTCTCTGGAGCTTTTAACTAAAAAGTGTGAAGATTTTATTACTTCTATTTCAACATTAGCTCAGTTTCTGCTAAATCCTTTTACTCAATGTTTTGTCCTGGGAACATTCAGGAATCCCTGGACTTGTCTCGGACTCGTCAGCCTTTCTCTACAAAATACAGAAGCACCAGAAAACTCTTTCACCTAATTTCCCTTTGTGAGTGATGCTCTCGCCGTGGACCCAAAGCTAAATTGACGTGACGAACAGGTTAGCTGTCGTTAATCACTGATTCTCTGCTGGAAACAAGACGTTGGGTTCGAGTGGATCCGATCTCTGTCTTAATGTGAGTCAGCTTTCATTACAGATTGTCTTTGGCAGGAACCTTCTCTCTGTGCAGCATCAGATCAAGATGTCTATTTCTCCTGAGCGCTCTCTGAGCTATTGGATTTACTGAGAAAGTGCCCAGATCACAAAATACTGACTCGTTATATAACATTCACACAAAGCTATTATCAGAAACCAACTGCACAAAGAGTAGGCACCACAGGCAGGTTCTCAAGTTAGATTTGACATTTATTTTCTTTCCCTCGTGATCACAGTTGGTGCAAAGTCTTTAGGTCGGACGTCCCAGCGTGACGGCCCTCGCATTCGCTGCCTCCTGCTGCAGAGTAGGGCCGAGCTCCTTACTGTGATGTGGCAGATATGAAAAAATAATACACACGTTAATACGCTGCTCTTCTTCTGTCCGGCAACTTTCCTGCCCTCAGGCACCTCATCTTAATCTTTAAATCTTCATAATCTTGAGGGGGTCTTACAGAAACCAGTATGACCTCATTGAAAGTCTGTGCTGGTGTCCTCACCAAACCCCATTTTGTAACTGGGCATGTTTGGAGGCTTTTGATTTCATTACTTATTCACACAATCACAAGTGGACCTGTCAAACCCTTGCTAAGACATATCATGGTTACAGCTGAGTTAAAACGTGGGTTCTCTGAGTCCTTCAGTGCAAAAGTAATACTAGTTTTTATCAATTCCTGTTATGTGAATAGAGAATATGAATATTCAGAGTTTGGAACATGACAATAGTTGGTGGCACTAAATAAATCACAGGGAAGAACAGGGTGCAACAATGAATATAATGAAATCAATGTGGAAAATGGGACATACAAATGCATTTGCTATATGTTTAATGCATTAAACTATGGAGCAGCAGAGTCTTATTATCTTATTATCAATTGTTAGGAATTTGATCTTACCAAGAGTCAAATACGATGGGAGGATGGTAGTGAGAATGTGGAATTATGAAATACAGGTATATGTAAAAGCTCCAAACGTATTATGTTTGCATGAAAGAGGTACAATGCTCATATTACCTCAACTACAGTATAATATTAAATGAAGTGCTAATAGTAATAGTTTTTCCTGTATTTTCCTTCACAGCACTATTACCGTACTGTCTGTGGCATTAACAGACGATTGGCCATTAGAGGAAAGTTTGTGTGTGAGACTTACGACTCACATCTAACGAGTGAAATGCTATAAAAGTCAACGAGGAGTAACGGGCAAGTGCACAACAATATGACACGTTTATTTTCCCTCGTGAAGTGACACTGACCAGAAACAATAAAAAATTTCAATGAGAAAGTTCAGGGTTGAAAAGAGTTGGACCCAAATCGCAGTCACAGGAAAAGGTGAACTGTCACTGCTGGTTATGGCCAGAATGACTAAAATAAAATAAAAGTGGGAATAAGCAGCAGTGAAAAAGAGAAGTTACAAATTCCAAGCGTGATGTAACATCGATTTACACAATCTCTAGCTTTTCACCTCTTTCTGTGAAATAAACATTTAGACAGAGTTTGCACAACACTAACCAAGGCGAGGCCAGTTTCCCGGAAACTAACTTAAATTTTTGAGTGAAACGCTGAATCAGGAGCTTGTGAAGCCAAAATGGAAACAGCTAAGATCTGTCAGGCTTTTGTCTTTTTTTTTATTTTTCCCTTTAAATCACAGAGATGACCACATCATTTCTCCAGGGGGTCAAGAGGTCTAGTGTAACCATATCTCTGCCCAGCCTCCCCTCCGGGCCGGTTCGAATCCCTCAAAGGTATACGCAACGTCAAGTCCATGAGTCATCGATTAAAATGGCATTTTAAAAAACACAGTTGACGGCATTTTCCCTGCAATTAAATGAAATTCCCCGGATGGACGTTACATTACCGAAAATCAAAAGCACATTCTGCATCAAAGGTGGGACGGGGGGGATGATTTACGATCTTCTGCGATGGTCCTGGTATGACGTCGGGTCATCGCCCCTCTCGTGTTGGCCCGCCCTGGTCCTTCCACCCCCCCCCCCCCCCCCCCCCACTCCTCTGATGGGACGTTTCCAGCAGAGTAAGGTGCTTCTCGGACCTGAGGAGAGTGGCAGTGACAGGCCAACTTTTTTAACAACCCTGAGAGAGGCCATCGTTTTTTAAAGCCAATCTCTGTGGAGAGAGCTTTTCTGGCACCCAGAACACAGCATATGAAGGTGTTTAGTATAAAATGTCTTGCTCGCCATGGCAGGGGGAAGCGGTGGGGGGGAAGAAAGAGGAAGATTAAAAAAAGGGTTTGCATGTAGAAAGCAGCAGGGGCGGGATGTGGTGTTGAAAGGCTGGCTGGTTCTCAGTGTCCTGTGCGGCGCGGTGTCATGGACGAGCCGCGGATGATATAAAAGCTGCTGCCCCACACACATTCGTTGTTAATTATCTGTTCGGAGGGCTCGGGTGGATGCATCTGTGTTCTATGTTCTCTGATAGGCTCCTTTAGAATCTCTGGCATCATTAAGAAGACTTATGACAAATGTTGCAAGGCCAAATAACGTGATCAAAAGGTTAAGAGGATTTATCCACGAGTCATAATGAAAAAGGGTGCCGTCATAGTTAATGGTGGACTTTTGGTGATGGTGGCGAAAGCTTATCCGAGATTGGCTCCCATGGATTCTGACAGATGTGTTTTTGATATGTGCCGGAGAAGGGGAATTAACCGAGCTGACCTTGATTTGTCCTGAAATTCGTTTTTCCTCCCAAAACAACCAAGGCTGTTTCCCAGGATTCTGAAATTGTTGAAAATATCTCAGAACCAAACGTTGTATTACAAACTTGGAGAAATCATACTTTGAATAACTCCCATACTTAACCTTTACAAACTATAGAATGGTATTTGATCTTAACCATTCTAAAATGGTCCTTCTATCACAATACCTGAAGTACCCCCCCCCCCCCAAACTCTTCCTTCTTTTCAAGCGTGAAAGAATAGTTAATAAAAGGCTCATGCAGACAGTAACCCACTGTGAAACCACAACATGTCGTCATCACTGTACGTTTCAGTATTTGTAACACAATGATTGTTGAGCGTTGGAGGTTCTGGTGGGTGCTGAGTGGATGTTGTTTCCCTTGGACCGAGCCGGGTTTGCTGTTGCCACCTGTTCCGTGACTCTTTGCAGTGCTAGGCTAAGTTGCAATACTTCTAAGTTTAAACAAGAAATTGAAGAAGTTTAATTCCCTTAAGCACATCAGTGGTTATTTTAGATTCGATGTATTACATGTGCAGAATACATGTAAGCTAAGAGTTGCTGAATCCAAGCCTCGTATGTTAAGGAGTTCGTCACTGGTGATGAACCCCGGAGGCTTTTGTTCTGTCAGCTGTTTTTATAACTTGTGCCTCTCCCAGTGCAGAGCATGGACCCAGTGGGGACACTGGGGAATGTGCCACAGCTGTCTGCCCATCTGGGGAAAGTGGGGAAGCACTGCTCGCCTCCAGCCGCCCGTTCTGTCAACTGTCGGACCGCTAGGAGCAACAAACAAGAGCCGGAGAGAGAGAGAGCAGCAAGTTGGTCAAACCCCGGTGCCGCGGGGGTCACGGACCATGTGGTGGGGCTTTCGCTCCCCATTTGCTAAATTAGTTTCCATTTATTTGTACTTGGTAATAGCGGCTTTAGTGCGTGACAGGTTCATAGACACATACTCCAAATGGCGCTCAGGGCCCTCACTGGTGAGTCCTGGAGGCGAGGCGAGAGGGTCAGTCATTGATTGTGTTTAGTGTTGGCCCTTTGAACCCGTACAACAAAGTGACGTGATGTAAACCATTGCTGCACTTCTGGCTTCATTTGATGTGACAGGCCTCTGGTAAACATGGCCCAGTTTACACCACTTCTTCGGCCTCCAACCAGTTTCCGTGACGTGAAATTGATCAGGTCCAATTATCAGTCGCGTGAGCGCAAATTGCTCAAGATTTAAAGGGATCGATTCATCAACCCTGACAGTTTAATGAGACGCTTGTTTCTGATGAGCAGTCGGGTTTCTCACCTCCGAGAAGCTGCTGGAGTTGTTCCACAGTGTGAAGTGTGAAGGGGGGGACATGAGGATCTGGTTTGTAGCACAGTCAGTGTTTCTGACACATCACTGAAACAAACCCAGCCCCACATCACCAGGTGAACAACTGCCAGTTTGCAACAGAGCAAGTGAGACACGCTTGTTTTGCAGTGTGAGTTTTAATGAGGGAGTTAATATCCCTGCGTTGTGTGAGGTGTTCGAGGTCCTCCTGACCTCGTTGTGTTTCTAATGGCCGAGGCAAGCGTCGTCAGACACTGACGCAATGATGCCTCACAGGTCGTTTCCATATTCAGAGGGAGCTACAAAAGCATCTCCCCTTTCCTGAGTGGAAATTCTCATTTCACAATTGGGGGTAAATGTTTTTCTTTCTCGTCCGTTTCCCGTCCCCGTCCTGTCTTTTTAAAGTTTACGTCCATACGTCTCCGGTTATCAGCGAGGCTTGTCAGGCAAAGCAAGAAGCGCTATCAACAACAGTGATATGTGTTATTTATTTATCCCTATCTCTTTGAGGTTACACACGATCCCACGCACTTTCTCAAATCTTCAAGTACTGCACAAGATCAGCTTTTTGGCAAGAGGCAGTCAATTAATTGCTTTGGCTCTTTTGACTTTGTGAGCGTGTAAAGGGATGTGGTCATATCAGGGTTGTTTTGGGTGGGGGGTGCTGTTTCCCATATGGCAGTCATAAAAACTATGATCTTACAAGCATCAAACAAATCCTTTCAGAATGTGATAAAACAACTTTTGGCACAGTAGCAGGTTTGGCACCATTCAGCGGAGAATCACTGCGGCACCATCACAGCTCCGATGGGTGGTCACTGGTCACCAGCTGATACATGTGCAAAAAGAACCACCCTACATGGTGAAAGCATTACATCCCACTCGTCTTCTCAGCCTTTTGTGGTGTGGACTCTTAATCTAGAGCGACAGCAGATGCCCTTTTTGAGGCAGATCAGCCTCGTGACTCACTCGACTTGACTTAATGAAAGTTTGACATTTTAATGAAGTTTAACACCCACGGTTCAGTGGAGATATCCAAGAGGATATGAACCCTGAACCCTCTGCTGCGTTCACACACACGCACTGAAGTCCGGACTTTGAATAAAGAGGTGCCACAAACTGAAACCCAGAGAAAGACGTCGAGTTGGATGGACAACGAGATTCAGGAACTTTTCGTGATAAAGGCAGATTTTCATGTGCTGTAAAATCTTGCTTTTCTGTCAGATTGGCTGTAGTGAAGGTATTTTGCGTTACATTGAAAGGGTCGATGGTGTCGTCTGATGTGAAAATGAGGGAAAAGGTTAAAACAATTATTCCACTCACAACAATAATCATTTTCCTCTAGTTTTTTTTTTTAAGTGTGGTGACATTTTGTCATTATGTATGTAACCAAACACAGGAACACGACGAGGCTTCTACAAACGAAAATCAGAGATTTCATATGAAAATATTTTCATATTGCATTGCATTCATCAAATTTAGTGTGGTGTTAACAACGGCAATGAGCCTGAGCTGATGACAGCACATTTACCTGGCTCAGTGATGACATACGTTTCACTTCTGATGGAAAGTTTTGAACCAGCAACCTTTATTTTTTGCTCTTAAAAGCACAATGTTGATGGTAGATTTTTAATCTGAGCGAAGGAAATCTGCAAGAACCTAAAACCAACTGCTCTACAGCCTTTCACCAAAGTGTAAGTTAACACAACCTCTGTGTATTTGTTGGCAGCAAAGACCTTAAAAATTATTTTAAGGTGGAAACTTGGCGACTGCTGTATAATCGATCAAGTTAACTGATGAACCAACTTGACAAAAAGCTATAGGCTGGCAACCCAACCACCCCCCCACCACCCCCCCTCCCGAGTGGTATCACCACCCGCCATCATCAAGCCCCTGATGAATGTCAGCGGCTGCACAGATGGAAAATGTAGGAGTCACTTTGTGTTGTCATCAGGTGATTCCAACGAAGAGGATGAAATTGAAAACAGACCATTTTGTGGGTGTGTGAAAGAGAAGGAGAGCGAGTGGGAGTAGCCGAGTAACACGAGAAAAAGAAAAAAGACCAGCTCTTCACAGAACCACCCACCTCTTCACACACTGACTGGATCCTACTCCTAAAAGTTTTCTCACAATTTAAGATTAAATAGTTTATTTGTGAAGCATATTTCAAAGACAACATTGCAAAATGCTTCACCTTTCTAAAAGATTGAGAAATACATGATACAAAAAACAACAGCATATAATAATTACAGCTATAAATTGAAATCCAAGACATCTGGATATTATATTTAATGTTTTTATTTATTTATAGGCAAATTGAAAAGTTAAACTGTCAGTGATGCTAAAAGTACTTTAAAGTTAACCCTGAAAAAAAAAACTTTCTGCAGACTGTGTTTCGGTCGTGAACAGCTTTGGTTTAGATCTTTTGAGAGACTTGAGGAGTTAAGGCTCATGTGATCTTTATTAATCAAAGAATCTGGGCAAGCGGGTTAATGTAGATTTCAATATTTTGACCAGAAGCTTAAATAATCCAAGGACCAATTAAAGTCCTGGTCTCTGATGGAGTGTGTATATGTACTGCACATGCAGTCAGTGTTGCAGTAACCTCAACAGTAACGAAATGCAACGAGAGGGGAACCATATGTAAAGAAAATATGAGTGGTCTCGGACTTGAGCCCTGGGGCACCCCGCCTGTTGAAGGAGCTAACGTATCAGAGTGTGGTGTCACCGTCAACAGGAGAGATGGTAAACAGATGGGTTTGTGTCTGAGAACATGAAAAACTGATTAAATCCGATATGATCGGTCCCTTGGGCCTCGGAGGCCATGTGCAGTTGATTAACCTTTTTAAAGCCAAATGTTTTTTATCTGTGTCTTCGGATAAAACATGAAATCATCCAAGTTTTATCCTTTAATTTTATATTTCTCGTCCTTCTACACATACTGGTTGACTAAATATCACAAAATACAAGGATTCACAAAGGATTTGCACATTTCTTCATTACACCATTATACTTTTCTCTGAGGTAAAGACACAATTTGTCTTTGTAGCTCACTAGCATGCTAGCTAGCATACATTTCCACCAAGCTTGTTTTTGTGAATGCTATTTAAATTGTTTTTGATCGATGTAACAGATCAGCAGCGTTTAATCCGACTTCAAGAGCACCTGAACCCAGTTTTCTGGAATTTACTGTGTTTGGTGTAAGTAAGCTACACTCAATGGTTTTGTCACGTCATCACTTGTAGATAACACAAGTGTGAAGATGGATGTTGCATCAAGATCCATATCGTAACAATCCATCTTTTCTCCAGAGTATTTGATATTACTCACCTCCTGACATGGAAGAGAGTGTGCGAACATTCTTCGTCTCTTCACTCCACGATCCTCTGGTCCATTAAAGGATTAGCATTGTGACAGAATCGATAAAAAACCCTACTCTGTCTGGTGTCGGCCGTTTCATACCTCAGGATGTTCACAGAGCTGTGAGAAGGTGTCGGTGGGGTGGTTAGGGAAACACACAGAACAAGCCTTGTTCGCTGGGCCTCTTATCAGATCACCTACCATCCATCCTTCATGCAGTGCATTAGGAGTCAAGTCGAGGGGAGTGGGCTCTGAGGTAAGGCTGTGAGGTTTGAGCAGCCCCCCCCCCCCCTCCACATTCATCTCTCCGCCTGATAGGCTGCCATGCATCATCTCAAAAGAAAGGGAGTGAGACGAGTACACAGAGGACCATGGAAAAAGGGAAGTGCATGTGCTGCAGATTTCAACACCGCTTCACATTCGTGAGTCACTGGATGTGATCGGCAACGTGCAGCTGAAAGGACCAGAGGCCGTCTGTACATGCATGACCTCACCCAACGGGCAACACACACACACACACACACCTACACACTGACCTAATACGTGTTGTTGACGCCACAGGCAGGTTAGGTCAAGAAAATAACCCTCTGTTGACTTTGTGCGCTTTTCATCGTGTTCAGAGGACCGGCTGGCTTCATTGCCACGGAGCAAAATAAAACATGACAAATGGCAGCGAGCTGGCTGCGCTCTGAGATGAAGAGAGAAACAACAAGGTCTGCCAGCAGCGGAGTTAGCACAGTGGGTAAGAAGATACAGCTCTGCTAACTGGAACCCCTCTGATGTACGGCACTGGACAATGCAGCCTCTCTGAAGCCAGCGAGAGGCGTCTCCATCAGCGTCGTCCTGATTGATGTCACACACTGCTCCAAGTAGCCGGGCTAAATTAGTTCTCGCTAATTAAAGCTGCGTTTCTGCCTCGTACCCGCAGCAGCTCGGGTTCCATTGTTTCCACGATGTCGTGTAGCGCTGACAGACGCCGCGGCCGGAGTGCCATGCAGCAGCCGTGGTAGCCAGGCGACGTGTTTGGCTCAGACACAGAGAGGTGTGTTTCAGTTTATGGCCAGAATCTGATTTTTTTTGGGAACCTCCACCCGCTTTGTGCAGGAAACATGTGATATCAGGTGTCATCAGGTCGGACCAGGCGTCAGCTCGCTGTTGTCTGAAAGGTTTAACTTCATTTTATCTGATGTGACTGAAGAGAATATACAGAGAATATCAGCTACAATAGGAGGAATGTGACGAGTCAGCCTCCTATAGTTACTTCCTATAGTTGGAAATGCATACGCCAGATTAAAGTCACATTTCACTGTTTTTCTTGATCATTTCAACTTAATTCTTTGTGAAAAGGACAAAAGAAATCAAAAAGTAAAGCACAATTTTGAATAAGAAAGCACCAAACCCTGCTCTCTTTATCTTTTGCTATCCATTTTTGTATATTTCATAAAATAATTGAATCATACTGAATCCGATTTGGAAGATCCTGACTCTGTTCATGAAACATGTTTAAAATCCTCTGATCGAAAACGACAGGCAGCATCTTGTTTGGAGGATTTGGATCTGAGGGCTTTAAAATTAAGATCATCAAACATTTCATCATGCAAAAGGCAACACCAGCGGCAGGAAGATTTGGTCCAAGTTCAATGAATCCTGATGCAACTCCTCATATTGGCTCCACAGCCCCCCCGGGGGGGTGGCAGTCTGAGACACTGGTCAATAAGTCAAAAAATGTCTGCAATCGTCCACATATAACATCTAAATGCATAGTTTATGAGTGGAGTACTTTTGACTGTGTGTTAATTTTCATCTCAGAGTTATTGCGTCCTACATTTCTCTGTACTGACTCAGCTCTCTCAGTTAATGGAAGTACCCAGAGTCCCACTGTAGAATGTTACCCAGCGTCTGGCCAAACGTCTTCTGACCTTTGCAACCACCAAGCATTGCAGCAGCTTGTTTTCACATGGGGTTGGTCAACCAGGAAATATGTTTCAAGTGACATCGTGTACGATTGATTGGGACAAATTTGAGATCGGTGGCGGAAAAGTATCGCTCACAGGAAAAAACAAAAATACACAAACCGAACTCCAATACAAAAACGTGAAGTACACAATAATATACAGAACCCTTTTGAGAAATGTACGATTCATTTTGGTCTTGATCTTCAATCGATTTGGCTTTCATGACAAATGGTGAGAAACAGAGGCAAAACAAACAAGGAGTCGAAATCACAAAAGCTTTTTGTTTAATCGACCCAAATCCCTCTCCTGTGTGTTGTTTGCTGACGTTCAGTCATTTGTGTTGTGGCCCCGCCATTGTGTCATACCCTCAACCGTCGGACCACGGAAAACCCGCCTTTTCAAAACATCTCGCTCCCCCTCTCTCTTTCAGACAAAGATGTGAGTGGGAGGAAAAACACCAGTTCAGTTAGAAGCTGAAATTAAAGATTCAACTTCATCATGACAAACAGAAACTGACTCACGTTTCCGTCCTCGCGGTCTGACCTTCAGCGGGATGGCAGTGATCGAGTCGGGATAGGAATTGGGAATGGCTGCTTTGACAGCAGATAGGCGCCGTGCCTGTGGCGAGGGATTTGGGGGGGGGGGGGTGAAAGATTGACAGCCACTTTGTGCTAATGGCTGGGCAGTGTCACTCTTCCCGTGGTCTCCCACTGATGACATCACTGCTCCAGGCAGACACGTGTCACATCGGGGTGTTGAAGAAATCCATCAAATCATCTGCCGTGTAAATTAGTCTGAGTCCGCACCGATGCCAATCAAACACATGATATATCTCTGACTGTGTTTTCATTGATATGTTGGGTTATTTCGTATAAAGTGGGAAAATGTCTGCTGGTGACGCCTCCACACTTTGTCCCAGTCCATCCAGTAGTTGTTGACATTAATCTGAACCTGAACGATCATTCAAAACATGTGCAGGGAATTTTTTTGAGTCCACTAACATCTCAACAGGCCAGAGAAACGCTGCCATCTCCAGAGCCGTGCTAGCAGCTGAAATCCCTGAACCAAAGGAATCTAGCTCTGTATAGATATTCTATTTTCTTCCCTGGGTTTTTTGAGGAATTAAGGATTTAACTTTGACTTCCAGTCTCCAGTAGAGCAAGTTTTGAGTTCTTGCTGGGCCTCTGCTTAACCCTTTACCCAGCGGAGTACCTCCCTCCTAATCCCTTTATGTTTCTTTAAGGAAAAACGGTTGGAGTTTGAGCCTCTGTATTATTTTCCGAAAGGATTTCTGGAAGCAGGACTTACAAAAACTTGAGCTTATTACTCGATGGGCTTATTGCAAAGTTGTCGAGGAGGCCTCATGGAGTAAAGCCACCAGTGTGAGTCTTAACTCCCTTCACATGCACTTCAGCACATCCGCGACAGATTCCTCCTTCAATAAAGAAAAATCCCCAAATCCAACTCGACGCACACACAAAATGTGCAATTCCTTCGCTTTCACCTTTGAACCTTTGTGCGTGGAAA
Source organism: Platichthys flesus (assembly GCF_949316205.1). Lineage (NCBI taxonomy): Eukaryota > Metazoa > Chordata > Actinopteri > Pleuronectiformes > Pleuronectidae > Platichthys > Platichthys flesus. The sequence goes on from NC_084961.1 coordinate 4,562,987, forward strand.
GCTGTGTCATCACTTCAAATGCTCGCCAAATGCTAACGAGGCTATTGTGCAGGAGATTAACGGCCCCTCGAGTTCCCGAAGGAGCGAAACCGTGGATCTTTCAGAAAGAGCTCAGAATATGACACGTCGGCCCTGAACTGAAAACAGGAGGATACACTGCATTAGCACATGGAAATAGATTTCCCCGCTGATGACTCATTGGTATGGACGCTAGCACCAGTTCAGCCACGGCCTTGACACTGGGTTTGAGAGCGTGTGTGTCCTTTAATCACCATCACCAGGAGAAACGGTGAAGCTCAAGTGTGAACAGAGAAGCTGTGGTGCCATCGGTGTGTTTGCCGCTGCTGTTGTGCAACCATTTAATCAAATTCAAATGTTCCCAGTTGAAAGGAACTGGTAAACACTGGGAGTGCCGAGGCTTTTCAAGCCCGACTGAATGAGTTGCTGAGGTTTGTCTGTGGAGTCAAACGGAACGTTCTCGCCTTTTACCTCCTCTGACAACTGCATTTATAACCCACAGCGTGTTGTGTTTCCTGGCAAAGGATGAAGGATCAAACAGCCTAATTTATTAACATGTAATAAACATGTAAGAGATATCACATGGATAATAATTAAAAATAATAAGAGAGATATGTATATTCTAATAACATTTGTTGGCATCCTGCTTTTATAATCAATTACAGAACATTTACCAGCTTCAGCTTTTGTTTTTGGAGAAATATTTGAACAAAACAAGGAATTTTTATGTTTCACTTTTGATAATAAGTAAAAGTAAATAATGGAAATACACAAATTAATACTCAAAGAAATATCCAGTTTTAATAATTATTCATATTCCTAAAGTGTCCTGCTGAATATTGGATATAAACAGTGGTTTTGGTATTTTTTAACTGATCTACAGTTCAGCATCACTCTTCAACTTGCTGGACCTGATTCTGAAAATGAAGCTCCACACTTCCCACAGGAGATCCCACCCACTCACCAGTTACATAGAACAAGAACAGATATTAAGGTTGAGGAGTGGGAATGAAAGAGGAAACATACTTTTTTAAAGTGGCTGTTTTAAGGTTAAAAAAAAGGTGCATAGTGATGCTTTAAAGGTCTGTTCAGGAAATAAAGCTGAAACTGTAACGGTGACACAAATAGGATTTTGTAAAGGGAGTGAACAGAGTCTCTGTACCCCAGAGGAAACAGCACAACTGTCTGTATTTAGCATATAAGCACCCCCTTATAGCTAAGAGGATAAACGACACCAGTAAGGACCGCAAAAGCTGCAACAACCCTGATCGCCTCCGTTCCCACATCATACGTTAACTTTTTACACTGCATGCGGAAGGCGGTGTCACTCAGATTGATGTGGAGTTACTGAAAATGTCCTCCCAAACCTTTCACAAACAGAACACAAGCCAGATTCCCATGAAGGCCAGCTGCCTCCGGGCCTCTTTCAACCGAAGTGACCCGCACTGTGCCCGACTGTCACCGGCAAAATGATTATTGCATTTCACTGAAACCCCCCCCCCCCCCCCCAGACTCTTTGTTTTCTCAATAAATTTAGGTTACAGTAAACATACAGATCTGAGATTATAATATTTGCTCTGCAGCTTGTTCTAGAAAGACAAACCCATGCAGCGATATATGGGAGTGTTTATTTTGATGATATTCGGGTTTGAAACACATTTCATTGAAAAGGATATATACCCAACTTTCAGTAGTGTGCTGTGACCATAGACTGTTTATATCTCCATCTTGATGAAGCCGTGGTTTCAAGGTCCCTCCTCTACATTCGGTCGACCAATCGCGAGTCAGTCTTAGGTATCAATCATGACATTTCATCTTGTTTTCTCACAATAACATAACAAATTAACACCAAACTAATAAGAAGAATGACATATTGGACATATCTCAGAGTGATTGGAACTACTTCAAGTGACAGGAACCATGGTCAAACTTGTGAAACTTCATCTTTACAAGCAATTCATTGTATCATTAACCAAGCAAGATGGGACTGGCCTTGGTGAGGAAGCCTGCAGACATTTTCTTGTCCCAGTTAATTTATTTGACGTGTACTTTTACTTTGTAGTTTGGTCTATGTTCCGACCAATGACATGGAGGAGGCAGAGTTTCAGACCTACACTGCAGCCAGCCACCAGGGGGCGATCAAAAAGCTGACCAATTTTTATATAAAGTCTGACTTTGCATGAGTCAGTGACAGTTTGTGTTATTGTTTTGAAGCGTGCGGTCTCTGATTCCACTCAGATGTCGACTGTAACGAGCAGATTTAATCACTAATTAGCTCTGAGTTGATTGATCCGTTTAATGTTTTCATCCGACACTGAACACCAGTCATAACATCTCCCTTCCCGACTTCTCCTCTACACCAGTGGGAGTTGTTCTTGTGTGGCTGTTCATAGCAGAGATGTGTAGTTGTAATACTGCACAGTCACCGTTGCCCAGAGGTAGCAATTATCTCTCACTTAGTTTCCCTTGGACACAGTCACTGGCGCCCGGAGTTCAGGACACCAGCAAAGTGTGTCGAGCTCTCTGACAGTTCTTTGCTCATGCTTTGTGTCTCGGCCAGTCTGGGTTATTCAAGGAGTTTGTTATCTCGGGTCACCTTTGTGCGTTCTCCCGCACACATGGCCCAACTTTTTCTAGCCCCCCCCCCCCCCGTGCTATCACTAAATATACACACTCCCTATCAAACACACGCAGGATCATGAAGAAATGTACAGTTTAATATGTGAGAGGGAGGAGGCGGAGGGAGAACACGCGCCCAGCCAAGCTCGTGCACTGTCACACAGATCTGGATGTTTCGGACTCGAGAGGAATGTTGACGTCCGGCCAGAACTCAGACAGCTGTGCCTCCCAGAATCAGAGGGGTTTAATGGACTGTCCATTACGAGGACTTGACCTTTGGTCCAGAGGACTTTCTGAGCCGGGCTTTCCTCGTTGTGCTGCTTCCTCCTGGTCGGATGATGAAGAGACATTCCATTCACTTTTGTTTTCTTGAAAACATAACAACAGAGGGTGTTGGAGACATACTGCCTATAAAACGGATGGAGATAGGGGAAGTGTATGTAATCTAAATGATCGGGTGGAGGCAGGACGAAAAATAAATCTTGCAGGCCGAGGTTTCTACAGAATCTCAAACTCAAATTATTAAGTGATGGAAAATAACTATGTGTATATGAGTATTTTTTTTTCTTTTTGTATGACTACGAAATAGCTCATCGTTTAGCGTATGCTGTTGGGCTTGATGATAATTTGTGTCTCTATACGAGAGCAGCAACAATTATCATGACATTCAAGGTTGAGGTTGTTGGAGAGACGTGAATCTTTAGAGAAGTTTCTTACTAAAGTATTTATCTTGTGTGCACAAGTCATTTGTCTTGTGTGGACGAGATAAATAACGAGTCTCCGTACAAATGTTTGTGATCATCTGCTCTGCTCCTCTGGTTAACATCATTATTATGTACATGCTTTATTTTCATATACGCTTATTTCCAGTCCATCTAAATCCAAAAATTGTAATCTTGCATATATGGATGATGATGCTGCTCCATCATTTGCTATAGAGTGAGTTAATTGTGAAATTTTGGGGTTGATATGAAAGGATTAAAACTTGAAGGTGCTTATAGAAGATATAAGACTTCCACATCAATGAAAGAAGATCTACCCCATGAAGATTTATCTTGACATGATGTGTCTCAATCGTCAACAGAGGGACAATAGAAGTGAATCATATGAAATATACGTCCCACACGGCCGGGTGTAATAAAGCACCTGTCATTGTATAGTATGAGAGGGAGTGGAGGAGTGTGTGAGGGGCAGATAAATTAAACGCACACGTTTAGGCAAGTTTTCTGTGTCAACACAAAGGCAAGGAGGCAGGTCAACCGCATGAGGCTGCAGTCGCAGAGCCTGTAAAACGATCCTCATAGTCTAAGCACATCCTCTGTGCTGGGGTCCCCTTTCTGCCAGGATCACACACACACACACAAGCACACACAAGCAAACACAGATACACACTCGTCTGTGCACACACTCACATTCCTCTGCAGGCTCTGCAAGGGGCAGGCGCAGTGTGTTGGAAGCCGTTCTTCAGAGTGAGCGTCTCTCTCACTCTCCCGCAGTCGTTAAGTCAGACAGCAAAGGAGGAAGGGAAGGCAGAGAGACCGAGGGAGGTCTGACGACACCAGCCCACCTCACCTATCCTCAATGCTCAGACTGATCAATGCAAGCAAGCAGCCGGGTCACATCTGGCTCTGATTTATTCTGGAGGAACATCAAGGCTTTTTGGAACCGAGCTGTCACTCTGCAAGTAGAGTGTGCAACCCTTTCTCTGCCAGGACCAAATCTAAAAGGAGCTCTCGGAGCAGTGCATGTGCAAGTGTCCATGGCGGGAGTGAGCAGTGGTTTTGAGTGCTGGAGGTCCAATGTAAGGATGGAGGACAAATGTTCCAGGTTAACGGTGTTCTGCACCGTCTGCTGATCCAGCCTCCCAGGGAACATCCAGCCAAACGAAGAAGAAGAAGCAGAAGCAGAAGAAGCAGAAGAAGCAGATAAAGAGACAAGAACTTAATTCACCGGCAACCTTTGGTTTTCCTCCAGTGGTGAAAGATGCTGTGGTGCAGCTTTGACCACCACTTGCTCTCACTGGCGGCACTTCTCGTAATTGTGAGCTGTGGAGGAGGGGAGCAAAGGAGAGGGACGGATAGCAGCGCCAGCGGCACAGGTGGCAGCAGCAGCAGCAGCGGCAGCAGCAGTGGATCAACTGGTAGCAGCAGTAGTAGTAACTACAGCAGCAGACGCTCCCACAAGATCCAGCACGGCCAGTGCACCTACACCTTCATCCTACCTGAGGAGGATGGAGCCGGAGGCGGCGGCTGCAGGGAGGCGAAAGCCAGGGATCCCCAGTACAACGCCAACTCTCTGCAGAGGGACGCTCCGCCACCTGAGCCAGAGTTTCCAAACCAGAAGATCCAGCAGCTCGAGCACATTATGGAGAATTATACCCAGTGGCTGCAGAAGGTAAGGACGGATGCAGGTGGTGTGCGAGGGACTCAGCTCCAGAACTTTTACTTTAATAAATAAATGCTTCTAAATCTATTTCATGTCTTTAACTTCAGGGCGAATCGCTAGTGGGGGGCTGTAGAAGAAACGCGGTGGATTTTTTTAATCATATCCATGTTGGAATCGTTGGTCCATTGAATTGCATCTATATCGTAGATGTAGATGCAATTGTGTGTGTATCAGTATCTTTTGAAGTGGTTCTGCTGTTGGTCCACAGTTTGTTGAGATATTTGTGTTTCCGTGGGCGTGTGTGTGGTCTCCTCAGCGCGTCTGTTTGTGGCTTCACGAGATAACTTGTTTTGTTTTCTGGACGAAGCTCTCAGACCCCGACCGGGTAAGATTTGCTGTTTTCTCGTCGTCGACACGTTGTTTGTCAAAGTGTCTGTCAGGAGGAGAGTTTGTGTGCTTTGGGAATTCTCGTTTTCTTTGTTTGTCATGAAGAAGACATGCTGACACAGATAAAAGAACTGAAGAGAACACATATCGTTGTTTTCAAATGAATGGATAGCTCAGAAAAACATGCTCAATTAAAGAAATTGTCTTTCTCACAGTTATATGCAGCTGATAATATAGAAGCCAGAACTTCCATCGCAATCTATATCAACTCAGCTGTGTTGTTACGTAACTGTGTACATTGTCGAAAGTGAACTTTTTGTTCTGGCTGTCGCGCAGCTGTGTGCTTCTCCGTCTTCACCCGTCCAACGAACTGAAACCTTATATATTTTTTGTCCTCGAACTTTCTCTCCGTTTCTTCCCGAGTAAATTCCACAGATGTCCAGATGAGTTGTGCAGAGCGTCGGTCACAGAGCAGAGGTAGTTGCATGTCAGTCACCCCCTGTTCTCCAGTGGGCTGTCTCTTTAATGGCAGGAAGTCAGAGAGCGTCCCCGGAGACACCCAGAGGAGGAAAAGACACAGAGAGAGAGAGAGAGAGAGAGAGAGAGAGAGAGAGAGAGAGAGAGAGAGAGAGAATGCTCCCTTTATTTATTCAAGTCAAGGATGTGTGAGTGTAACTGAGAAAACACAGACTCTTATAAAAGAACAAAACCTGTTTATGTCTTTATAGTACAACACAAACACAATCCTCATTATATCTGAGCTCACACAATGTTATTTAATTACTCCCAACTAATTTCCTCCATGTTCAAATATGGGTCTACTGCTGCCTATTGTTAATAAGTAGTGAATTTTGAGGCCTTTGCTGATGTGCCTTGGCAGCCACCCTGCTTTTCTAAGCTTTGAGACTTAATGTCTCTGAAGACAGCGAGACTGTCCCTCTGAAATGAGATTCACCAATCAAATAAACAATCCTCCAGATTCGGCACAACCGGCTCCTCGGCTCGCTCACTCTTCCACAGTGTTGTCCTTCTCAAATAAGATTAGCAGGTCTGATCTGAGGAGTAATTGCTGACGGCTAAATGGTTTATTTTTTGTCTGCAAACGCGAAAGCACAGATAACACCTGATGTTTTTGATGGATCACAGTGGAACCGGGGATTAATCAACCTGAACTTCATCAATACCCCGAGTCTATTCATTAGCAATCCTCCCTAATCTGTCTGGACCGCTTTCCTGCGGGCCTGCTTTTCATTTACTCTCAGAAAAGCAAACTTTTCTCTCCTCAGGTTGGAGGAAATAGTCATTCCTCATCAATTAGCCAGGCGCTGGTCGAGGGTTCATTACAGCGAGATGTTGATGGAGTTCATATTTAGGGAGTTGAAGTGTCACAGGCTGCTCCACCCTGTTCGATAAATTCCTCCATAAACGTCTAAATCCCAGTGAAATGTTACACCACAGAGATTTTGAGATTACGGAGCAGAATCTGTATAACATCATCTTATCACTGGACTGTAGATCACTGCTTCTATCTCAGTTAGGCAGAAGGAATTTACTGTCCATGGTGTATGTCAAGCTAGAAGAGGTTGAGCGTGGCAGATTTTATACATGCAAGTGTCCAAAAAGGCTGAGATATAAAAAATAAGCAGCAACAACAAAAGAACTAACTTTTCTTACACTTTTTTTATTGATGACATGAAAAACCTGAGTGTTCCTGCATGGCTCCCAAAAGCGATCCATGTGTCAAGCAAGGCCAGGGGTGAAATAACAGCGGCTTTATCTTTGCTCAGTGGACCTCGTCTGTCTGTGATAGAACAAGTGATACTAAGAAAACACAGCGGCAGCATTGGTTGACTGGAGGTTTGACTAATGAGTCCTCCAGAATAACTTTCTCCTTAGATGTAAAAAATGGGAGCATGTTGAAACGTCGGCCATCTGCACTGATATCATCAGACCTCTTCACCAACACAGATATTTCATCTCTTAAAATAAACAAAAAGTGAATATAAGATAATGAGATTACTGGATAATATTTAAAAAAAAGAACTGTGATGAACAGAATTAAAATAAATTCCCGAGATGCGTGTGATTAAAAATGGAAAAACAAGCAAAAAGTCAGATCAGCAAAAGAATGAAATGGGAATATGAGGGGATGCTTAAACACACACACGGTTGTCATTCAGGCTAATTACAGTGCATGGGACTCACACACACACACACACACATCAGGATGCAGTTAACATTTTTCATTAGACAGAAGATTAAGTGTCCGGGGCCAGTCTATCTATCTTAATCACACCAACGTTTTAGCTGCTTGTCTTAGACAGAGTTCCCTGTGATATTGCTGCAGCCAGGCCTGATGAAAGAGAAGGATGGAGGAGAGCGTTCCAGATAGCAGCGCCCTGCCTGGGTGGTGGTGGCGGTGGTGGTGGGGGGTTGGTGGACAGTTAGAGTGATGCAGCAAACAGCTGTTAGAGGAGCATTTCAAGTCTGAGATCTTTGCTTCCTCGAACCCTGGGTAGAGTATATGGACCCTGATAACATTCCTGACCAGTCAAAGGTGGCTTGTGTTTGTCCAAGGATTACTTCCCCGGTCCGCCTGCAAGGCGAGGAGCCCGGACAGGAACAAGCTGCTTCACACGTAAAACTCTAATTACAATACTGTTCAAGTAAGAATAGGAAAGATATGAAATATAAATCAACGAAAAGCATTGGAGGGGGTTCATACATACCCTGCATGCACATTGTATATGATTCATAATATATTCTCTTGCTCTCTCTCTCTCTCTCTAACACACACACACACACAAACACACACACACATACAACCACACACATAATGACCTGTGGTACGAAAATAAATCGTATCTGTGGTCAATTAAAACGTCCATAAAGTTTTTACCAACATGCAGGCGTGCAGGTAATATTCCCACCAAGTGTGGTGACGATCGGTGAATACACTATTGAGTTATTTTGTGCACACATCCAATCCCTGGCTTAACAAGTGCAATGATATCCAAGAAGTTACTGAGCCAAAATATAGTCTGACAAAATTTATCATGCGATTTATGAGATATAAGGAGTGACCTTTACCTTAAAGTTCTTTTCCCCCTTCTCGTCTTCATGCTTTGGGCTAAACTGTTTCCTGGCTTCAGCTTTAAATTGTAAGAAAAGCTATAATAAATCTTAAACATCATCAATCTTCTCTTCTTGAACCAGTCCTTTAAATGCATTTAATAAAATCTTCTAAAAGCAAAGGTCAGGGGGGTTGTCTAGAAATGTTCAATACTAGTTACACGTGTTGGATCTGCTCCTGTAAAAGGTATTTGTAGACTTACTTAAAATTCTTTGTTAAGACTTGTCCTGAACTTTTCATTTGTTTTGACTTTTTGTTTATAAATTCCTCTTTTATTTTGAAAAGCTTTCCCTTGTGTTTCACCTCCGTGTAGTTAGTGTCTTTGCTCCGCTCTTATTGGTCGGTTCTCTGGTGTTTCTTCTTTTGATCCCTGAGGTTTCCTCTTCTTGCTTTGGTTTGTTTGTCATCAACACAAATTTCAAACCCGATCTAATGTGAATAATACCATTATTTCGATACCTTAATAGAAGGATTATAGTTGTAGCATATGTATATAGTTATGCTTTCTGACCATAACCAGCTGTATTGGAGTTAACCCTGAATAAAGTCTGAAACATGATTTATGTCAGAATCTGAAACAAGCTTTTGGGACTCGATAGCAATTAACTGATGTGTTGTTGTAACATATCAATGTTGTTAGGATCAGTCGCATCATCCACAGCACATCCTGAGAACATCCTCTCTACATTTCTAATATTTCAATGAAAGCTTGGCACGGGCAGAAGTTCCCTGAGCCAAATTCTGTTTCTGTTCTCGGGAGTCGGAGTAATAGATCTTCCCCCGTTCCCCTGCCGGTGGAGACAGTAGAAAGTGGATGAGAGCAGCGTTTCTTGAGAAGGACGGCCTGTGCCAAACTACGCTGTTCAACAAAGGGAGGGAGCAACAACTATTGTTTCTGTCTTATCCCTGTGAAATTCCCATCATTCTGCCTCTCAACGAACATGACTGTGATGCATAAACAAGGTTTAAAAGGATATAGGGACATGTGGGCAGCAGCTTGTCTCCCCTTCATACTGGGAGCTCATACGATAAAAATGGTGAATATGTTTCTCTACTTAATGCTAGGAGAGGGCCACACAGCGTGCCGCGGATCCAAGGAGAAACCTATCTATTTTAGGGGTGACTTCCTCTATGAGAGTTTATTTTCGCTGACAACTTGGGCCAAAACCAACAATCGGATGATGCTGAAAGGCTAAGAGATGCTCTGAGGAATAAAAGGGTTCTTCCTTCCTGACCCCAAAACTTGTAAAAAGGAAACCCCTGGTAATTGCTTAAGGACGTTGCAATAACAGCTTCCAGATACGTTGTTGGTTGCTCTTGACTGAATCAGAAAGGAAATGGGGGCTTTCTGCTCAGCATGTCATGGGAATTAGGGAAAAAACATCACGGCCGTGGCACGATATTTCCACATGGAAATGAAAATGTGCGCCAAAGTGGATGATTTTCAGTAAAAGGGGTATTTAGCGGTTTTGTCACGCTCAATATGACGAGCCTTTTTATCCTTTGAGCGAACCCCCCCCTACCCCTTGACCTTTTCCCCTGCAATAAATCATATTCGATGGCAGCTGGTGGCACCAAGCTTCCTGGAAGGTTTGATATAGGACAGGTATCGTACACCTTTAACCCTATAGAGAGACAATGAATGAAAGCACTAAATGTCCTGGTAATTTGGCAATGCGTCTTGAACGGCTCTAGTTTGTCTCAATGCAGCATGGGGTTCCTTTTCCATCACTCATGTAAGCGAATCACTCTCTGGTGGTTACTTTAAAGGGAGATTTATTTTGTTTTAATTACAAGGTTATACATTTGGCGAGTAGCACACTATGCAGAATTTATGGCATGCCCTCTGAAAACACTGCTGCTAGCTTGTAGCTTGGCACCGACTCGTGCATCTGTGGGATAAATTGAGAGTGTTCCTCTGATGTGTTTGTGTTTCCATACACCCCTGAGTGTATTCACTGCACTAATGGGGCTAATCTTTCTTCATTTGGTTTGCCGGAGGTATCATGAATGTGAGGGATCTGCAGCGTGTTACTCAGGTACGGGAGGGATCTGTATAAACCTGTTAATTTATTTTGTGGACACGTGGAGACAGGGAAAGAGGCTATAAATACACAAGTGACATAACAGACTGTACATGACTGAAGGTTGAGGACAGAACAAACCCCCGAAGTGGTGCCTAACATCCGTGTTGCTCCTGGTGGTTGGCTGCAGTATAGGTCATAAAACCCACCTCCTCCATGTTAGCACAAGGGACATTGGCCAAACAAAAAAGCCAAAGATTGTCACAAATGAACATTTTCCAAAGATTTTGCCTTTTTCGAGGGTAAAGAAGGTTTTACTAACTACTGTGCAGACATCTGGCTCCAAATGACATCAATAAAATGGCAGCTCCTGTATCTGGGATATGGAGGCTTCAATACAGTTGCAGGAAGCTTTTTTGTACAGTTGGAGGAAGTGGAGACTCATCATCTACCTTTACTTACAGTCTATGTAACAAACCCAGAGCAGCATAAGCATTCGATGGAGCCTTGTCTCTAGCTGATTCTAGCGTCACTCTTCTTATATCTCTTGTAAAACCAAAACAAGGAGCTTTAAAGACACTCAAACTCTCCGTATAGCTGATTGGAACTGCAGCCTTTAGAGTTCAAGTACAAGCAACCACTTTCACACAGATGTCGACACTTAGTCCACTGGTAATAGAAAGATATTTATCGTAGCAGCATGTAGAGAATTATGAATGTGAGTGCTCTGCAGTGGATTAGTACGGTACTGAAGTGATATTTTTGATATTTTATTGCACTGTGGCATTCAAATGTTTTCTTACAAAATGGCTGAAAGGAGAGCAAATCTTTTCTTTTTTCTTTTTTATCCAAAAGAATGACGATAAATAATATTATTTCGGGCAGACGAGTGGAAGCCATTAGTAGTGAGTGCGTTACGGTCACAAGAGTTTGCCAAAAACACAAGGTTCACGGCTGTATCTCTGCCACAGCTACGGTTGAGTGATTATGAGCCAAATATGAGATAAAAATGGCTCCGATAGAGCGAAACATTAGACATTATAGTCAATCTGAGCGCGGGCATATCCTGGGGCGTTATCACAGTCGGCCGCAAATCACGACTGAGTTTGAACGTACTTCAGTCTCAGGACCGGCTCTTATCGTTGTTGTACTTTTGCTTTATAATGACTCTGGACAAACAGAGCAGATGATAATGTAACTCGCTCCTATCTGTTGCTGTTTATTTTCCTCCAGCCTGCAGGTTCATTTAGGTCGTGAGCTGTAAATCAAAGTTTGATGAAGGTCAAGGGGAAGTGAATCAGCATAGAAAAGAAACGTTGGACGATTTGAGCCATTGTGTGAATTTACAGTAATGTGTCAGAATAGTTGTTTTTTTAAGTTGCTTTACTTCCAAGAAAAGATAAAAGAGAAACGTTCATGTTCTGTATCGCTGATTCTGGCAGCGAGCAGGAGTGGGAAACGTCTTAATGCTCTCGTGAAGTATTTCATTTTATGTTCTTCCAAGTTTACTGTAGATACTGACATTTATTAATCCCACAGTTAATTCTGTTACTTCTCTGAAGCTGGGGAAAGATAAATTCCTGAGGTGTCTCTAAGGCCGACTCTCCCCACAGCGTCTTTGACTCTCCCCTGCAGATGTTGCGTTCTAAGTGGACGTCTTTGTCTGTCATCGCCGGCAAGACATCCAGAGGTTCCAGAGGTTCCAGAGGTTCCAGAGGTTCAGAGACACTTCACCTTTCTCCGGGGTTCAGCTCTGTGACAGTTCGATTGTTTGCCGTGATTTCAGATATACGAGGAAACAAAAGAATCACAGATCTTTGACTCCAAATGTGAAAAAAGCAAAAAGCTGTGGAAACTGTCTGAACTGCGGATGAAGGGAAGCAAGTGAAGGTGAAAGGAGGGAAAGAAGCAGATACGGACGTGAAGGAAAGATGAAAAGAAAAACAGCTTTGCTCCCTCAGTGTGGGCGAGATAGCTCTTCAAGTGACTAATGGTGGGTCCCTTTGTTTTTGTTTTGTTCCTGCGGTGCTGGGACTGGAGCCACTTGGTCTTAGAGCCTTCATCACTTTCAGGGATTACTTCACTTATTTGTTTAATCTTCTCGTCCCTCTGTGTTTGGGTGAATGTCTTGTGATGCATTGACCTGTAAATTACCGTCCCACACATGATGGTTTGGAGCTGTGCGGTATGACGGGGCTGATTATACTGTGGGTCTGCTTCACGGTGGGGGGTTTGGAGAAGTAAGTGTGTGTTAGGTCCCACTTTACTGTTGAAGTACAGTGATGCTGGGACACCTCTTTCAGCCTGTCCTCAAAGACAATGATATAGATGCTCGTGCACGCAAATGCTGTATACACCCCCAAATCTCTATTTGCCCTTTGAAAACAGAAACACGCTCGTTACCATGTCCAGATCCGTGTTTTCCTTGTCTGGGACCCGGGCCAAGAGTTTTACATTCCACACGGTACCAGGGCTGGGGTTGGCACAGAGACTTTACATGTGAAGCAGGTTGGCCACTGACATTTCTGCTTAAAACTCAAATCAGAAGTCCTCGTTAAACCTTTTATGTAGTTGTCCGTGTTCTTTGTCTTTTCAGCTTGTTGCACTTTTGACCTAAATTCAGGTTAGTGCCAATTACCAGTAATGTATTTACTTTTTAAATTTAATTGAGTATCTTGCCTTTAAATTATCTCGTTAATCATTAAGATCTAAAGTAGACTGTGTTTGAGAGATTAGTTTTCTCCAGGCATTCCTTTTTTGAGCTATAACCTGACCAGAGCCCGATGTTTTCCCCGATAACCGGAACGTGCAGTGTTAAAAAATCAAGTCGAACGTGAGCAAACCTGACCTGAACTCAGATTTTATTTCAAATCTTTTTCCCGAACAAGGCCCATCAGGACCTATCACTTACTGCCTAATTGGGCTTTAATTACTGCTTTAGATCATTTTCAAAAGGGCACTTCAGCCTTTAAATTCACCACATTAATAAAATAAATGGTATTTATTGTAAATTGGACAAATCCAGCAAATACGTAAACTGTAAAAACCTGCATTAATCGATCTTAAGGCCAGTTCAGGACAGTGAAAGTTGATATGTGCTAATTTATTTACTTTTTAAGTAGAGAAAAGTTTGCATGAAAGTCCAATATTCACTATTCTTTCAGTGATTGGTTCTTTGTTTAAGTTTTGGTCTCCACCCACTCCTGAGGGTAATGTCTGGCTCTTGAGCAGCCAAATGCCTCTGATGCTAAACCACATGTTTGCCTGCCATTTCGTGTTGTAAAGGAAGCATTAAGTTACTTTACTAGTGCTTATTTGCTGGAAGCAGCAGCCTGCTGGAGGTGAAATCATGCAATGAAAGCAGTAAACCAAGACGGTAAAGTTGAGGGCCGTAAAAACCAAAACAATGAGCTGAAGGACACTAAAACCCTTCAGGGAAACCGAGGAAGAAGATCATTAGAAGAAGGTTTATCACAATGAGCAACCTGTGGCTGAGACACCTGATCGGGGGATGGAGCATATCGAGATCCTAATGATACTCAAACTCTTAGCTATCATGATGATTCACCCCATTTTCTATAGCATCAAATAACTAAATTAAAACTAACTAAATATCCTACCTAAAAAGACAGAAACCATCTTCGATAAATGTTTGACCTGTATTTTGACTTGTTAGTTTGACCCATGTCTCATTCACTAACACGGAGGAGGCAGAGTTCATGACCTGAACAGCAGCCAGCCACAAGGGTGCGATTGAGATGCTTCGGCCTCACTTTCGGGAAACCAGCATGTCGTCCATCTTTATATACGTGAGCGTCCTCCAAGAAGTCATGAAACACTTCTCCCCTCAAACACTCACCACTATTGGTTTGAAAGGCAGCTGTTAATTTTGGCCTTTGGATTTAGCGATTTGAACATCGTCTCCCCAAGTCAAATATTTCTGCAGGTGTTTGACGAGTGCACAACAGTAACACACGAAAATGTGCCGCTGTACCAAACTCTCCCATCAATCTGTCATTGAGGGCTCAGATGGATGTGTGCGTGTCGCTCTGTGTTTACAGCTCAAACACAAATGATTACAAATGGTTCTTGATGTTTATTTAAGTCGACATGTTTGCAGCCGTCCTGAGGCAGAGAGGCTAATCCCCGAGAGGTCTGTCTCTGCATGTGAGAGCATACGGATGAATCCATGTCACACTAATGTGGAGCTCACTTCATATGACTCTCTGTGTGACATTGTTTAAGTCTGTGTTTGCCGGTGTTTGGATCTGACGACCTTCAGCTTAACCGAAGGCCTGTTAAGCATAAAAGCGGATCGTTCTCTCTGTGGACTCACGTTGAAGCTCGGATACAAAAGAGCCTGTCACATTTTGTCAGTGGCTTTCAAACAGCACTTATAGCCTGAGCATAGATATGTACATCTTAGTGAAGCATTATGTCCATGCCGTCCTCTCTGCGCAGCAAAAGACATAACAAATGACAATGACGTCAAATTGGGAAATCCCTCCTGAACAAAATGAGTCAATGTGAGACTCATCAAAAAGGCGAATGTGAATGCTCTTTTGCACAAACCAATTTCCTGCAGCTTTCCTATGTATGATAGTATATTTTTATTAGATTACATACCTTTGTTTCATGCTGGAGTTTCACGTTTCCAGTGTTTTGGAGCCACGTTGGCTCAGAAGCTGAGTTTCAAAGTTCATCCTTGATCTCGGGGAACAACAGTTGACAGTGTAGAAGGAAAACCTCACCTCGAGGTCCATTCGGTACCTGGAGCGTGCAGCTGGGCCAAGGATTACTGGGCGGGCTGTGTAGATATGGCAGGTCGACTGATCTGAGCTCATTCGTTTATGTCCGAGGAAATTATGTGAAGTTCCTGGATGTTTTGCTTTGTTGTCAGGACATGATGATTACCAATTAAGCTGCAGTGGTTTTTGTCATCTGATCCGCCCTCTGTGTTTAAACCGACATATTTCATCCATACTTCATATTTAAACCGTACATTTCATCCAGAAAAATGCAAAAACAAGAGAACTCTGGATGTACCAAAGGCCAGGGATCATACATAATATACCATGTGTGTCTTTTAAGCTTATTTTATTGTCTTCTTTTCCCCTTTTCAATAACTATTAACGAATAAAAGTCTTTCTGTCAGATTCCCTTGTTTCTTTCACCTCACTATCAAGTAACTATTCACACATATATTTATCCTGCAGCCTTTCTAGAATGAAATACATCACAGGGGTCAATGAAAATACAGAAACATAGCAGATTGAATGGCAGCGATACAGCAGTGGCTTTGGATGAACTGCACATTAGCACTAACCGCAGCATCTATTTCCCTCGTCTGCAGCCACCGTGGTGAACCACAGGTCAGAGCAAAGCAGTTCCATGTGGAGATGTTGGTGGAGCTACTGCACGTCCTCTCTCTGCTCATCACTTTTGTTTGGATAGATCAGCATCGCTTAACAGGAAATTTAAGCACATATGCAAACACACACGGCTCCCTACTGCCGTAAAGTGCCCCCATCACTGCTTTAAAGTGCCTCATGCAGCCGCTGGTGAGATATATAGGTCAGGATGTATGAGCCCAGGGCAAAAGCAACAGTGGGAGACAAGGAAAATGAGTCATGGGTAACATAATCTGGATGTGATGAGATAGCGTCAGGCCATCTTTGGTGCTCGTAGCCAAAGGAAAGCAGGGACCGAAGGAGAGAAGAGGGGGAGAGCTAAACACAGGCCGATAGAGCGATATAATGAGAATGTGAGAAGGTGTGGTGATTGAAACCCTGGACGACTACAGGGGAAGGTTTACACACCACGGAGGCCTCGTTTATAGTGAGATGTTAGGATGAAAGATAAACACCAACATGACGTTGAAGGAAACAACCCCTGTCATTAAACGCCCATTCATTCTGATTAGAAGAGACACTTGTCTTGATGGATCGAGGCGCTGGCACCCGACCTGGAGCCGTTTTCTCCCTGACGCTTTGCCCAGCGAGGAGGTTTAACGCACAACAGCCTGCGTGGTAATGTTTCTGTCATGGCTGAGCTTTTAAAACAAAAACATGTCGTTACACATCGACTTCTACAACTCTCCGGCAGAAGGATCCCCTGCTGTGATGTTTGGAGGGTGCGCGGGAATGCTATCTCAAATATTTGGACGTAAGCGCCTCCACCGTGGGATGGTTGGGTTTTTTCTGTGTGCTTTGGTAATAGGGGGCACGCTGACATGGACTGACACAAAAAGCCATCATCGGGCACATTCCTGCCTGAATGTGTCCCCGAGGACAGATTCTAATGTTGGACGACTGCCCCTCTGCTGGTACTCGCGGTTTGCGACCACTGGATGAATGACCAGGTCTGAGTTTGTTTGGTTGTTTGGTTTTCGCTACGCATTCCCATGTCTTGGATGAATACAAGTACTTCCTCTCTCCCATACAGGCAGATACGCATAATTAATCGGAGTAATTTTAAGGGCTCTTTTAACTTAAGAGAGCAGGGACCGAAACCGGAGGATTTGGGAAAATATACATTCAGGCCTAAGCTCCACTTCACTGTATTTGTTTTAATTTGAGATGAAGAGAAGCCATGTGATGTCCCTGATAGTGATCATTGCATCTGCTGGAGGTATGAGTCAGACCATCAAATAAAATGTATAACTCAGTAGAGTGTGTGAGTCAGATTGTCTGGGTCTGAGGTCTAATGGCTCCTAGAATAAACACAATACTGTGAAACTTCCACAGAGTACTACTAAAGGATATTAAAATAATACTTGTTACTTTATATTAGACATATCTGAGAGAGAGTAGAGACATAACTGTTTTACTAATTCATATTATCTTGAAGACAGCTTCTCTATGTGAAAACTACACCAATTTACTTCAGCTTTCATTAAATAATTCATCGCAAAACGTAACTTTAACCATTCTCACACACGTAATCTGCAGATATGTTTACGATATATGTTTTCCAGACACATTTGCTTATAATTTCTCGACCTCCGGTTAGCAATTTGTGTTCATAAGTCTTAAAATGAGAAGCCGGCTACCAGCCTGGGTTTTCTATTGGAGGGCAATTGGGCAACAGGAGGCTGTGGCTCAAACTCTGAATCCCATTCTCTTGCTCCTTTTTCGTGCTTTTTCCAAAGCTCGCATTTGAAACCGACGGATTTTTTAAAAGACTTCCCCCCATGTGGTGATTTGAGTTATATGTGATACTGCTGGATATATGGTCGTGAAGTAGAGCCAAATCTTCTTCGTCTAGACCAACTCGGAGAATTCATTTCCGGAACGAATTCTGAATCGTAAAACAAGCAACGGTCCACACCACCATCAGTAAAAGTAAAGCAAACATTTCTGTTGGATGTGCTCACACCCCCGCCCCACACTGCTGAAGAACTCCAATTCATTTTCTCCATCTTCTTTTCCTTTTTCCTTATGTCGATGGAAGTTCACGCTTTTCATAACACCATTGTCAAAAATTAATTTGCGTACCTCGTCTGACTTTCGAAATTGGCTCTTATCTCACATGTTACAGGCATACAGAGCACTTTCTGCGTTTCATCTTGCACTTGGACTTGAAGTTAATCATGTGCGGTATGTCCTGTAGACATAACACTGTCAGGGCTCGAGATTCAAAAAGTTCTCTCAAGCTACGAAGAGACATTCACATTGGGTGTTTTCTTGAAGTGGTGGTACGCTAGTCTTCTTGTTTGTGTGTTTGTGTCCGAGTGGACGGGTGAAGATAATAATAGTAAAGGAGATTGTCATTAAAATGTTCTGAACAGGCCGTTTATTTTTAGGAAACCGATAGGAAACCAAAAACCACAGCAGCACATCCAGTTTCTTCTCAGTTTAGATATCTGACCTTATAAATACATTTTATATTTGAAAAATGTCTCAACTCGAGCCACGTTTCTGCCAGTTTGTGTTTTCAAATATCATTCACGTTGAATCCTGAACGTTTTAGTCAATCTTCCTCGTTTCTATTCTTGTAACTAGATTGTAAATAAATTAGCCCGCACAGGGCTCATAATCACAATTTTCCACTCACTATTTTCAACTTGTTATTAATATGAAATTGCAACACTGCCGAGTAATGTTTTAGAAAATCCTGTGGTTTACACACGTTCAACAAAATTACTGGAAAATCAATTTGAGCGAAAACATTGTCCCTCAGTTTAGAAGTTCTGATTTGTGTGTTCCAATGCAACAATCAACCGGGCTCGAAAACTCCACCATTAGCCAAATATTTTCACTTTCTCTCATTTTCTGCCCTGTTGACAAACCATTGTGACAGAAGAGCTTTGAAGGGGGGAGAGTGGTGTTCTCTTTCACTTGCCAAACGGCTCTGGGCACCTCGAGCGCCGTTATTTACTCACTGATTTCTACAGACGAATGGCTGCTTTCTCATGGTTTGTTTTCAGGTTGTGTACACAGTCTTCATTATGTCCTTGGAAATGTGCTATCGAAACGCAATTGACATCAACACAATAGCATCTTGACAGACAGACAAAGGGGGGGAAAGAGAGGAAAGAAAGATCCAAAGGAGCGGTGTGTGTGGGGGGGGGGGGAGCATTGGCAATAGGATGGTTATTTTTCCAATGGCAGTCAGTTATGCTGGCTCGCGCGACCTGGAATCAACAGTTCGGATAGAGAAGCGGAGATCAGGCCGAGGCCGGACCACCCACCTCGCAGCCGCTCTATCGCATACGATGGGAATTGATCACGCAATAGACTGACCGCTAAGTCAAGCTTTCCATTGTGGCCCAAATATGATTTCTACAATGACGCTGGTGGCAGATTTATCGCTTGATTCTAAACAATAGGTTCTTGATTTCTGATCTTTCAAGCAAAAAGCCCATTTTCTTCCAAATCAAAAGAAAAGGGATGCTAGCTACCGTTAGCTTCCTGTGCTGGTTTAAAATTACTTTAAAACGTTTACTCTTCATGGCTACATCAATGCTAATATGATTGATTCTAGGGAAACATATCACAAGCAAAAGATCCATATGGAAAACATGGAAATAATCTTGAGAGCTGGTTAACCCTTATTAGTTATATAAAGGAAGATGTAAGGGTTAGTTCATCACTTGTTTTAGCTGCTAACATACGTATTTATTCACACACAGTAGCTTTTACTTAAAGTAATGCTCAGTAATCTTATTTTTGTCTTTGTTGTGTGTTTCCACCGGACCCGTTGGCCAGTCTGACTCTACTGAAATTCTGTGTGAGGCAAGAAATGTGGCAGCAATTGAGTAACCGTCTGGTGTCGGCCACCGGGGTGAAGGTCACAGAGGTCAAATGTGAGTTCAGTGCGAGTTGTTACTCACCTAATCTTGACAGAGTTTGAGGCAGACGGCCTTATAACTGTTTCAAGGTGGATTTAAAAACAATCTAGGCAGTGACTGAGTAAGACAGCTTAGTGCAATACATCGGGTTGACCGTACCTCTAATGGAGAGTGGCAGTGCAGTGAGTCATGGTAAGTCCTCCTAAAGCCCCACTAAAACAAATTACAGGCCCCGGTTTTAAAGAGGGGTGTCAAATTCACCTTTAATTGTCAGTGGGTGATAAGAAGGCGCAAGGGTATTTGCTGGCATTGATCCCAAGGTGGTTTGAGAGACACCAGGAGGTGCTGATCTGGGGGATGGGTTGTAGCCGCATTGGTCTTGTCCATTAAAGTAGTCTGAAATGGATCCAGGCCCTGAGCGCAAGGGATGCATCCCAGAAGCCAGACCTCCCGAAGTAACACCATCACCTCCTCACACTCAAACAGAGTCAGAGATAAGCAGAGACGTGACAGAGATGCAGCGGTAAGTGCCTTAAACAGTCCAGGCTCACCGTTCTCTAACCCCTCAGTGTCTCTCAGCACTGTCACGGCAGCTGTTTAGAAAAAGATCTACACCCCCTTGTGGGAATGGAAGTTACCCTGGATTGGTAATGTCAGAAAAGTGGTAAACATTTGTTCTAATCTGTAACAATGACAGCAGGGAGTACCAATTTGAGGGATTATTCAGTTCTTGGCTCTCAAGTGATCTCAATTTAGCAGCTATACCGCGATCGTTTACAGAATATGCAAGTTGGGGATCTAATCTGATGGATTTCGTGCCTTTTTGTCTGTGAAGCCTTCCGTGGAAATGCGAACATGCAGTGCGGATCACTCAGTAACCTAAACACTTGTCCCTCTGCATGATATAGAGTCCATTTGCTCTTAGAATCTCCATCCTAGGGCATGCTCGATGTCACACAGCTTGATATTTATGTGCTAGACGGCCCGAAGCAGCTTGTTTAGTGATAAGCAGCAAATTGTACCTCATAAACAGTCTAAATGGACCCGTCTGTGTATGCTGGGTTATAGGGGTGCAGTGAAAGTACTAATAGGTTTCCATAGAAGAGATGACAGGCAGCATCATTAGCAGAGTCACAAGCAGTCCACATGAAGCCGGGCTGTGCCAAACATACCAACTCAAAACCTTTATTCCTCAGTATAAAGCTGCACTGAGGGAAACATTAACTTGTGCTGATGTGAACATTAATTTAGCAAACAGTGAATTTGGAAACCAAAAGCTAGATGTCGTAGTTTTTAAAAGCAGAACTTTGGTTTGTTCAACTGTCTGGAATGTTTCTCATAAGTCCCGACAAAAGAAGATTTATTTCTTATTTTTGAAGAAAGTGCTGTTTCATTGAATTCCTTTCTAGTTTGTAAGTGAAATGTTCGCATGAGGAACTGAGCTGTAACTTTTGACAGAAGAACTATCAGATTGTTTCTTCAACAAAAGTTGAATTTAGAAGCAGAGCACACAGCCGTATTGGGACCGGTATGACCAGTGGCTTATGTTGGCTAATCTCAGCTAACTTTTAGGTAAACATTGCCGTATAAGTGACATTAATGTAAGGTGAACAGTGACCTCCACTTTTTTTTTAGTTTAACCCTGTGTTGGTGGAATCCGTGTAGAGGCTCACCAAACTGTAAAGCCTTTGAGCCCAGTTCTCTGGTCTGAAATCTGTTTCTTGTCAAATTCCAATTCAAGGAAATATTTAGAGCATGACATTTCATTGGTCACTCGATGGAAATAATAGAAAACAGCACCATGAATTGAAATAAATTGGATCCAGGTTGAAGTTAATCAAAGTGGTTGATTTGAAATATCTTCTGGCGCGAATCGGTTGCTGACGTCTTGTAGAAAGAGTTCGGGTTAAGCCGTTCAACTTTTGCATTCTGACTATGCACTCAAGTTGACTTCACCACCCTAATACCATTCAGAAAGGACACACATTTGGATTTCAGAGCTAGCAATGGGAGCTCTTATTGTTGACAGTAGTTCCTACATGTAGTCACTGCCCGGAAAAGCACAGCATTTAGCCAGAGTCGAGATTAGAAGGCTTCTAAATACCCCTAACGCCCACACAGTCACATTTTGTAGCTTCTCAAGTGGTGATTCTACATGATTGGACGTGTTTGTGTAATCTTTATTTTGCCCTCGGTACTTTCCATTTATGACACCAACCAGGATCCAGCCATGAGTCAGGCAAATTCCCTAGAAGACACACCATGGAGTGCTCACTGGGTTTAGGGTTTTCCTCAGCCGTCTGTCCCCTTCACCACCTTCACTCCCAAGGCTACTCCCGCTGTGCAAATCCCATCAACGTCCTCAAACAGTCGAGACAATTACCTCAGCAGTAAAGTGAAGTGCAAGGCTGCTCGTGTAAGGTGTTCAAAGCAATGAGGGGTAATAAGCAGCCCACACCATCCAAAGCACTCAGAGATTTAACGCTGATAGATCGACCAAAAGCTATTTCCACAGTCGTGTTTTATGGTTCATCATCAGAGAGAGTAATCCATCATTACTTGAGCTCGGTGGATTCCAGACGCCTTGTTTTCTTTCCAGTTACTGAGGCCAAACCATTGGAGGCTGTGTGGAAAGTGACACTTATATCACTCTCATGTAAGTTCACAGTTAGGAGAAGCTCTATTATGTCTGAAATCGGGTCTGGAAAAAAAAAATCGTTTAACTTTGATATCGTCGCCAAGAAAGGATATTGCATTTTAAAGTTAATATCACTTGGCAGGACTGCGTTGATCACTGGTGTATTCCTTTGAAGAGAACAGCGAATCCGTCACTTTTCTCTTGTTATTGTCTATCAGTCTTGGATTGATTGAAATGTTTGAAGTACATCTATTGTTAATAACAGCTGGAAAAATGCTTCTCTTCCTCTGCAAGTGCTTTAAGGCCAGAACTGTATTGGAATCGACCCGACATTGACAGAAACGTTCCTCTGTCGGTCTCAGAAAACTTTAAAGTATAAATTGTTTTTCAATGTGCTGAATCATTGAACAACTTGGATGAAACTTGGAAAACTATGCACTTGGATGTTCATTGGGCAGAAAGTCCTGAAAGATTCAATCATACGTCAACTTGATCTTGACCGTGCAGTCACGGCTAAATATCATTCGTCATCGGGACAAACTTAATAACGGTTACAGTGTTTCTCATTATTTATCTCAGCTGCGGTGAACCTTCATGTTGTAATTCGTCCTGCCAGTTTCATAATGAACCAAAATATTATTACACTTCTCAGAGGAACATAAGAGATTTCTAACTGGGTGCTATCGTCCATGAAGTTTTTACCGTCCATGCAGACAGTCGGACCTATTAGCTGCAGCTGTGCATGTGCAATGTACAAAGATGGAAAGTTGATTTAAGACTTCACTAACTGATTCCTGTGGATTTTGGTTTAGCCTGCAACGAACAGTGAATATTTACGGGGTCATTTTCATACTGACAGCGTGCAAGTACACTTCATACTGCTGCATATGGAAAAAGGAACTAAGCTGTAAAGTTAAGGAATGAGGGAGTAATGATCTGTGAACTTGTACTAAACAAGTATTACTGTAGCTTGTGGTTTTTGGCATCACTTCAGCTCAGTTTTGGAATCAAGTGGAAACAGTTTGAAGTTACTTAAAGTTATAAAATGACTCATAGGCACCTAGTATCATATATTAAATTTGATATTCTACGTAGGTTTTTCACTTAACTTATAGAGTTCTTTACCGCTCATGATCATTAAACAGTAACAAGACATAAAATCGATCATTTGCAACTGGCCTGACCCTGACGTGAACACTCCTGGTTTTCAGCTCAGTTGTATTTACTGTTGAAACCTCAACGTTAAAAATGTTTTTTCTATTTACTGAACTCCGTAACAGAGAGAATCCCACTGTGTAACTCCAGTGTCAGTCCTTGTAAACCTGCACAAACGCAGGCCTCTGCAGACGCTCTGTTTGCACAACCATGTGACGACTTTACAACATACCCCAAATTTTGTGATAACACACTTTTCTCTCGACCCCTTATTTGTTTAAAAGTAGAAGCACAAATTTACCCTAAGTACGCCAAATATACAAGTAGAGGATTGAGTGTTTACAGATAGTTTATAGAGTGCTACGAAAAAAAATGACATAATCTTCACCCACACTTCTGTCGTTACATACTCGTATTGGTATCCCATCATATCAGAAGAGGTACTTACAAATATTTACACAATATCAGCTTTTTAATTTCAGGGATTTTTACTTATTCCCTAACATCTGACACACTGTATAAAACTACACTGTAAAATAGGCTGCACATTGTAAAGTCTTCTATCAAGGTTAGAAAGTTTATCTGTGTGCGTGTCTGTGTGTGTATGTGTGTGTGTGTGTTTATCCCACAGCTACAGAATAGGATCTGTTGCTTAGGACACCAACAGATGTAATGTGTTGACACAAATTTGTCTTGGCTGATGCTGTGTAGAAAAATGTCCGTTGCAGTCCATTGATGAGCCAGGGCCGAGCTCGGGAAACACATTTTATTGATCAAGTGGTTGAGACTCTCTCCCGCTGACCGAGTGTTGAATCATCGCCGTCTGTTTTTAGTCGGCGAGCCAGAAGATGAACGAGGGGGCATTTAAAATCCAAACAAGTTATATTCGCTGTGTTTGTAAAAGTCGTACACACAAGAACACTTCCATTGCTAAAGTTCACCCGAGGCAGCAGGATGATGTAATGCACAGTTAGACTCGAGGAAATGAAGGAGAAGAAAAATCTAAGCTCACTCCACAAATGACCCATGTAGTTGATCTATATGAAGAATCTCATCCAACCTCAACCTCCCTCTACATCTCCTCATTCGTTTGTGTTTGGAGATAAGGATGAAAGAGTTGCTTCTCGGGAGCTTCAGGCTAAATCTGATCATCTCGGCCTCTAACCACATTCATCTGGCTGTGTTGGTATCGACTAAACCGATCCTTCACTTAACTGCTACTCACAACTTATGTTTGTGCCTTTCGTCGTGTGTATAGAGGAAACCTTTTTTTATAGATTTAAACAACTTGGTTGACAGGAGTCTCGATATGAATCTAAACATTTTCTGCTATTGTGTTGTTTTGTTTTGGCGCAGATTGAAAACTACATCAAAGAGAGCATGAAGACGGAGATGGCCCAGCTGCAGCAGAGCGCCGTCCACAACCACACGGCAGCCATGTTGGAAATGGGCACCAACCTCCTTTCTCAGACCGCCGAGCAGACGCGCAAGCTGACTGACGTGGAGACGCAGGTGACACCTTATTAAACACCCTGGAGCGCACGAGGTCCAACAAATGTTCCACTGTCCCGCTCTTTACTTTCTTACCGCTAAGAGGATCCATGCAGTGCTCCATTAACCCAGCCATTCCACACTCAACCAGCCCGAGAAGGTTACACAGGCGGCCAAAGTCAATAGCCCCGCTGTATAAATGCTGATCCCTTTCTTCTGAGTTGTTTGGCACCGGTTCCTGTCAGTGATTATATGGAGGAGTTTCAGGAGGAGGTGATGGAAAGTTGTAAAGTTAGCGGTCAGTCATTTTTCGCCTTAGCACGACGAAGATAACTGTTTGCAAAGTTTAAAAAAAAAGGATAATCATAGCAGAGATTAGTATCTCCCTAAGTATTGCCATGTGTTTGGTGAACACTTGACAAAGAGAAAACAAAGTTGATGGTTTATATGTGTGCCGGGCTTTTTCCTCCGGTGTCTAAAGAAACCTTAAATATAGCTCAATGTTTCCGGGGTTTGCAGCTAACATAGTAAGCATAATATCCTCTTTGTTATTCTTGTATTCTTTACATTTCTTTTCATGGCAGGTCCTGAATCAGACGTCGAGGCTCGAGATCCAGATGCTGGAAAATTCTCTCTCCACTAATAAGCTGGAGAAGGAGCTAATGGTCCAGACCAACGAGATCAGCAAGCTGCATGACAAGAACAGGTAAACAGAGGATACAACATCTAAATAAAGCACTGGACAAAGATAATCTGGAGAAAAATAAGATGATGCATCAATTTAAAAATGTTTTATACTCTAACTGCTGCTGTTATCTGTGGGAATTCAAAAGCTTGCTACGGGCTTTCATTTACTAGGACTTAAATCTTCAATTTTCCAAAGTAAATTGCAGCTGTATAAATAGCTGCTTAATATTGACTTGTATTGTCTGTGATGTTCAGTAAATCAGCCTGAAATACATGGGACTGTGCTTTCCAAGTTGGCCCTTTGTGCATTTGTTGCAAAAGGAAGAAGTTTAAATCTGCCTCTTGGATTTGTTTCCATGTCTGAAAAGCGTGTTGCTCACAGTGATTGGTCCTGTGGGACTGTAATAAATGTTTAAAAGGGTTTGGTCCACATGTCACGTTACGGTTTCCACTGAGACTCCCTGCAATCACTTAGAAAAAAATAGAGAACCAATTGAAAGCAGAGTTACTGATTCCGACTTTTAAGTTTCTCTGGAGGTTTGTGCAGATATGATTTCTGAGGGAAACGTCCCTAAGCTTCAGCTATTATGACGTTATTCCATCTTATAAATTACATATTTTCCTTTTCCCTTTACCAGGTCTATAATCATGGGAAAGATATGATTAGTTAATGAATTTAATGTCAGCTCGTATCATCTTTCAGGCTTTAAATTGCGTAATGGTAAAGTTTACACACTGTGTGTCAGTGCTTATTCACTTACCTGGGATCTGCTGCGATGACGGGTTTGTTTATACTCTGCAGGGAACAAAGCAACCAAACCTGTAGACGTCAGCGCCTTTGTGTGTCTGTCTTGGGTGTGTGTCACCACATTTTGACCGCAATTATTCGAGAGCTAGTGCGAACAGGGAGGGAATATAGATTTCACCCTTGTCCATTGGTCGGTTGATTTGTTTGTCAGCAGGATTAAGCAAGTCTGAACAGATTTCAGTGAAACTTGAGAAGAAAGAATAGTTTTTGGAGACTTTCATTGATTTCCAAGGGAGTGCTTCAATGATCTTGGTGAAAAAATCTGGTCTATATATGGGGCTGATATCTATGAGTGTGTGCAGATCTAAATAAGAATCCGGATCTAGTGTTTAAATGGGGTCTGCAAGACTAGGATGCCCATGTTGACTTCTATTCCTTTCCTCCAGCCTCATGGAGCAGAAGATGTCAGAGATGGAGACGCGGCACCACGAGGAGCTAGAGACACTGAAGCAGGAGAAGGGAAGCCTCCAGACCCTGGTGGGGAGGCAGAGCGGCGTTATCCGGGAGCTAGAAACCCAGCTGAGCCGCGCCACGGGAAACAGCACAGCCCTGCAGAGACAGCAGCAGGAGATGATGGATACCGTCCACAACCTGCTCAACCTCTGCTCCAAAGACGGAGGTAAGCTCAACGGAGTTAAAGGCTTCCATGTGGAGATGAGGTTTGGACGTTTTACAGCAGTGTGACTATGCTCTTACTCAACAGCAGTTTCTTGGCACTTGTATGGTGCTGAGGATGGAGATGAAGAAAGTCATAATATATTAGAAATGTCTGTGAATGTTGGAGGTGGTGAAGAAGTCCGATAGCCTGGCAGAGCCGATGAGAGTGGATCCAGCTGCTCAAAACGAATCTTTGAAATTCCGTGAATGGTTTAGACGACGACAACAACAAGCAAGGTTTTGATTTGAGGTTCAACTAAGAGCCAATAAATCAAAGACCATGGTCTACATACTGTAAGGCCAACTTCTCACCTCCAGGTTATTCTTTATTCATTTGCAATTAGTTACTGTGTATGACATCTGCAATATTACATCCCAGCTTTTAACTAAATCCATTATCCCAACGATTATTGTATGATTCATATTCCTCTGAGGATGAAATTGTCAGACTTTGTTTTAAGCCCCAATGTGGGATGAGATTTGGTCTTTTTATTATTGGAATTGTTGAATTATTGAGTTATTATTATTAGATTTGGTTTAGAAAATGGTATAAAAAGATCCCAAAGTTGATATGTGTTCCAATTCTTACATAAATAAGATGGTAAACACAATAAACATTCAACCAAGTAAACACCAGGATGTTCGCACGTAGCTCAGTGCAGCTTGTCCAGAATCGTGATTGTTTTTGCCTAAAACAAATGTTTTGATTGTTACTGTGAGCATGTTAGCATGCGGTTCAGTTCACTCCTTTTAATTCTTTGATTTGTAATTTTTCCTGAAGCATAATTTAGAAACATTAATCATCCACTGGCTCGGTTCATGCCGTGGAGTTGATGTTTACGTTTCACTGGAGGGGAGCACATGTCATTCTTCTGTCAGTTGGTATGGACCGATCCAAATTTTGTTGGCCCCCACTAGCGACAGCTCCAATCCAAGAAAAATGCCTCATTGACCTTTGCCAGACCACAATGTGTAGAGCGAGGTTTGTGGATTGGCCGCGCAAGGCAACACTCGACTTGTTACTTCCTCCTGGTCGGTCTTTGGTTTTTATGATCCTCGTGAACCGTGTTCTGTAAACCGTACCCCACGCTGACGCACACAGGGATGCACCGGGCGTTCGATTTCTGCATCCTCCCAACCAGCGTGAAGAAAGAAACAAAGCCTCATCCTAACCCAGTACGCTCCCGTTAAAGAGGTATGGTGCCTCTCGTAAACCAGCATGGCGCTGTTTCCCTGCAACAGTCGCTTGTCACGCTTAAATCAGAACCGTGCACACAGCTTCGCTAAAATGTCAAACATGAAGTAATAGGCTTATTTTGATTCCTCGGAGCCTCTTCCTCCCTTTGAATAACAGAGCAGGATATCCATTGGCTCGACGTTTGACCCGGCAGTAATGCAACCTCTCATATCTGGTCAAACGCGGTGAACTCGTTTACCCCTGTCTCAGCCGTTTAAGAAGGAAACCCATCTCGTGGTGACACTGGCCTCAAAGCCCGCCGGTCACAGGAGATCTGACGTGACTGTTTGGGGGATTGGATGCAAAC
This sequence comes from Platichthys flesus, assembly GCF_949316205.1. Lineage (NCBI taxonomy): Eukaryota > Metazoa > Chordata > Actinopteri > Pleuronectiformes > Pleuronectidae > Platichthys > Platichthys flesus. The sequence continues at coordinate 4,591,825 of NC_084961.1, forward strand.
TCATTTCCATTTTTTTTTAGATTTCCTGCAGTGACGCCTGGAGACCCCACAGTGCGTCTCTGTGTTTCCCATCAGACAGGAAACAACAAGGGGCATGAAGGGACGTAGGAGTCACAAGCAAATGACTGCTCCACATGCCTCGTGTTCATCATTCATCGGCTCCCTTTTGTTTTCTTAATGCTCCGTGCCGTAAATGTCGCGGGTGGCCTTTACTCATACTCGCGCTCTGTGTGTTTAGTCTGGATCTGTGTATGTTATATTTAATTACCAGAGGCCTATTGAGACCGTCTTGGACCGACCCGTCCTGATGTATCATTCAACTCAGTCCCGATTCAACCAGTCTCTGTTTTATTGCTTTTGTAACGCGTTCAATTTGATTTATTTCACTTTAAATTATACTTTGTGTAGGTTTTTTTCCTTTTGCTGGCATGTCTGCCACAGTGAGGTCAGGGGAGCAGGAGACCTCAGCCCCATACATCGCCCAGTAATTGGTGGCTGCCTTAACGAGAGGTGATAGAAATGGAACGTGACCGCTGCTGCTCTGTGGTTGGTCTTTTCCTCTTCCCCCGGCTGTGTTGAAGGTTGAGGCGGGCGAGCGGGTCAGAGGTCTCTCCCCTTTCCTCACCCCCAGCCCGAATAAGTCAAACTGTTACAGCTCCCGGGGGAGGCCTTGTCCAGAGGAGGTGAAGGAGTAGGTAGATCTCAGCGATTCCCTCTGACTCCCTGCCCCTGTTTTTGTCGATAGCCTCTAAAACACAGAGGCCGAAAAGCTCTCTCTCTCTCTCTCTCTCTTTTCTCTCCTGAATTCAGGGGAGAGCTTTTGTTTATTTGAGGAAGGGATTAGTGTTTTCATTTGAGGAGAGGGTTAGCGTTTCATGCATCTGAGTGGCGTCTGCTTGCGTAAGACTTGTGTTTTGAAAACTGAGCCTGGGCATTTCCTCTAAAGCATGGACTCAAATCATCTTTGACTTTTGCTTTTGGGGAAACTTGATAGATACTTAGAAAAGGGAGTTTTAACACTAAATCTCCAGAAACTGACTTTTTTTTTTGTTTTCCATTTCTCCGTCCGTGAAGCTTTCAACTGGGTTTTCAACTGCTGCATTGCTAATGGAGGGTCGGGAAGATCTGTTTTTTTGATGTGGCCAGATGAAGCAACAGAGCTCTTGTTTAGGTTGTAATCATTACCTAAACCTCATTAGGGTGCAATGAGCCACACACTATTAGCGGTAATTGACCTCAGCTTTGGAAGGCTCTGTAAAAAATGTCTGGCCGCTAAATATGATTTTGTTTTACATTGTTCTATTATCCCACTAAATGAATGGCATTCATCACTTTAACAGCTGCTTACTCAGGAGTCGGAGAGAGGGTAATTATTTTAAGGTTCCACGCGAAGCCAAAAAGTTGACATTAGCGTTTGAGTGTTTAATGCCTCAGCACGAGAGGAAAGCAGAACTTCACAATCCAGATCAGATTTTGAAGTGATTTGATTATCGAACACATCTATCTCTATGCTTTAGTGACCGGGAGAATAAAATGAAACAACAAATTACACTTATGAAAAAATGCATTTTTACTCTATTTTGCAGAGAGCTCATACGAGGGAGGTTGAGATGTATGTACTCAGAGAAGAAGCCAGATTTGAGGCAACTTAAATACTTGGTAATCATTGTGGTTTTTTGTGGCTGACTTGTTCACAGGCAGGATAAGTGAACCCTGTTCTGTCAAAGTGTGAATGATGTGCGATTAAAAAAAAAGTGCAGCATGTAGAATAGTTAGAATTATGACTTATAGTTGACAAGTTTAATCAAAAGTGAGAAAACCTGAGAACAGTTCTGCAGTGAGTGTCTGTTAACTCAGGACCATGCATCATGGTTATAAAAGTGTGGGAATGAGCTTTGCATCCTTCATATATGAATACACTAGAGGAATTAATTGGTGCTTGTATGAATAACTTCGACCCACAGCAGTATTTAGAGACTGATTGAAGTCACTTGGGGGCTGTGATGTCCATTCAGCTCCATTATTCACTCCTCTCAGCTCAAGTATTTTGGCTCATTTGGCAAGGGCACTGATTTATGCAAACACCGGAGCCCTGCTGGTCCTTTCACATGAACCCCCTCCTGAATACGAGTCCCCACTGAACCACTAAATATTTTTCTGTAAATAAATATTGGGACATAAATAATATTTGGAGAGCTGGGCAGCAAGCTGTTCAAGGGAGCCGCTCCTACTCTGGAGCGTCCCGTCCCTCTGCAGACCTCCTCCTCTCGAAGGCGATTTGGAAATAATGGTCCCGGCTGAATACCAGAAGGTTCCCCTCTGACGGGGTCTCCGAAATGCCCCCTGCCGCCCGCCGGCTTGGGGTAAATTACCACCTGACAGGGCCACCCTTTGTTGTATTAGAGTCCGGTGTGCAAGGGCCTGCCCTGTCAACCTGTCCCAGCAGGAGATCCTTGTTGCTGACACTCAATACTTTGTCAAAATGCTCGGATAGCGCACCCAAAACAAGCTCCCTGCTTCCACCGGGACGTTCTCCACCGGAGGAGGAGCGATCAAAGCCCCCGGCGGAGGATCGCTGACACCTCTCACTTCTCTCTGACATCCTCCTCGCCTCCACCCCTCCAATAATAAAAACAACTGTGTGAAAACTGAGAGGAAGCCTTCATTTGACAGAAGTGAGAGGAGAGAAACGGGGGGGATCTGAAGGAATTCTCGTCAACACAACGAGAGCTCGGTAGATAAATATAAACCACTTGTTATAACAGGAACTTGAAATTTATTGCTTGTAGCATTTTGTCCTTAGCGCCTTCGCTTGGTTTCGAAAATCGTGCTGCCATAATTATCTGCAGATGGAGATGGATGCAGCTGCTGGTGTCAGAATCTGAGGCCGTCCCTCAGACTGAAGAATCATTAGGTCTGTGAGCGGCTTCTCTCCTGTTAACACGTCATTCGCCCTCAGACTTTATCTGGTGGTTATTAGATATTCACAGATGTGGAATATGATGAATTGTGATTTCACAGAACGTTCTAGAACATTAATTTCAGATTGTATGAAGGGAAGCAGCTATTTTGGTCAACTAGCCCAACCCCCCGAAACATTTTCAAAATGGCTTTGTCATCACTACGACATTTTCCAGAGAACCTGAGGAGGCTCCAGGAAGTTACTGCACCTAACTCTTGTCATTTCCAGTAAAACCCCAATTTATTTGTTGTTGGAATTTGCGTATTGATTCAATACCTCATTTGCTCCAGAGAATCATCAGCAGATGTCTTCAGCCTTGAACTGAGCCAATTAGCTTCTGGCTCCCGGTCGATTTTCTTTCATTCCACTTGCAGCAAGACAGCGACACAGCTTGAGTGAAACTATTTCTTCATTTTACAGCAGAGAACAATCAGAATGTGTTTCCAATCTGTGCAAGTCACTCTATGTGCTCATTTTTTATACATAGCACAAGTAGCTTTCCTGTGTTTAATCTGTCCTTGTGTCATCGTATTCTACAAAAACTATAAAGCTGTGCCTGTTCTTCCATGTGCACCCACAGTTGTTCCTAACAGCACAAAGGTCGCGGACGAAGAGAAGAAGTTCCGCGACTGTGCCGACCTCTACCTGGCCGGCTTCCATAAGAACGCCATCTACACCATCCAGATCAACGCCCTGGAGACCAAAAAGGTGAGAAGCTGCAGTGTCTCGCAGCCAAAAGTGAGGATATCTGTCTTTTCATCTAGGAAGCACTTTTCCAGTGGGCTATTTTCTTTGAGTTGGACATCAGAGCCACAGATGAGTGTGAGCGATGGCCACTAACTGCTGCAGGAACACCGACAGCTTCTAATCCACTCAGCAGCTCCGAGAGTGGAGCGGTGGGGTGGGGTTCTTGGAACAGATGTGGAGCAGGACACCTGTTTTTTACCTGTTTGCAATTACGCTTAACTGCAGGGAAAACATTGGATTTTGAAGGTAGTAGTGTGTGTGTGTGTGTGTGTGTGTTCTTTTGTGTGCACGTAAACCATGAATGATGAGCCAGTCCTGGGGAAAATGATTCTGTCAGGGGTACTTCCTTAATTATACCCAGGCCGGGTTAGTGTGTGTTCAGCTGTGTGCGCCGGCTGAGGTGAGAGACCTTCTCCGCTCCACCCTGGGGTCTCCTCCTCAAAACAAAGAGCAGCAGATAGAGCGCCGGCCCTGCCTAATCAGCTTACACACACTGAGGTCCAAGGTTAAGGGCCACATTACACCCAGGTGTCTGCTGGTATGTGTCCGGCCCCGGACCCCCACTTTGATCCGGCAGAAACAAAAGCGTCTGATGGGGAACATCTCTGGGGAGTCGCTGAGGGATAAGGAGACACTGATTGTGTTTGAGGAGGACACAGATACGTCGCATTCCCAGAGATGATTCATCATGACGGCTGAGAAGAGGGAGGGTCTGAACCCAAAGAATTCTCCAAATGACCCTTCAGTGTTTGTTAATGCCACAGAGGATCATGTTAGATATCGAATTCATTAGCTTTGTAGTTAAATTACATCTCAAAACCCATAAATCTTCTGATAGACTAAATAAAGATGGACGACATGTCTCCACTTCCTGACTTGCCGTACTTGAGCCAGACTCAGTGCATTTGGGGTCAAGCTCCAGCAGATACACACACTCGACCAATTACGAGTCCGTCTCAGCTGTCAATCATAACGTTTCACCTCAGTTTAATGCATCAAATGACTTATTAAAAACAGACTTACCGGAAAAAACGAAACAAAATGTATTTGTCGTGTTTTGGGACTTTTAGAGTCGCCCATGTCCCACCCACTAACATGGAGGAGGTGGGGTTTGTGAATTTTGCTGCAACCAGCCACCAGGGGACGATCAATATGATTTGGCTTCACTTTAAGGGAGCCATCATGTCGTCTCATCCTCTCAGTTTTGAATGAATCTTTTTTAACCTTCCCTTTCTTCCTCTTTCTAATCATGTAGGTTTATTGCAACATGGAGACAGCCGGTGGTGGATGGACGGTGATCCAGCGCAGAGAAGACGGCAGCATGGACTTCCAGAGGACGTGGAAGGAGTACAAGATGGTGAGTCAACACTAATAAACGGGACAAGGACACTCTCCCTGCGTCGAGACACTCATCTATATCCATTATGTCAAAATTACGAAATTGTGCGATAAGAAAAACATCCTGTGTCGTTCCTCGAGGATTATGACACATATGAGACATTATCTGGCTGTTGAATGTGTTGAGAACAGAGGCAGGATCAACCGGTCCGGGACCATTTGGAACATTTCAGCCAGATGTGATTCCTCCTCAGCGATACCCCCCCTGTTGTTATTGTGTTCGCAATATCGTCCTCAGTGTCTGAGATCAGCTCCTCAGACGCAGATCCACTGATATACTGTTATTCTTACTCTCTTCCAACAGGAAATTATTACCTAAATCTGAATTAAAGAACACACACATTTGTTTAGTCTCTATATCCCGGTTCCATCTGTTTGTCATCAAGACGTAACCATGTATGCGTATTTGCATTGAGCCTAAACGAAGCTGAGTTTAGATGTTAAATTGGGTTTATTGGTTCTAGCAGTTGCGCTGCTGGTGTTTTCCGTGTCAGTCACCTGTGTTTACCTTCCCCCGGTTTATTGTTGAACGAACTGTTTGACTTCTTCTCGGATGTAATATACTCTGTGTTTCCAGTTTAGTTATTTTCCCCGTCTCTGCTGGTACATGCTGGAGCGTTCACCGTCGTGTTTGTGGCACAACACGAGCCAAGAAACGTTCAGGTTGAACCCAATTAAAGCAAACAACTCTGTGATGCACTTACAGAAGTAATTACGGTCCCATTTCGATAAAGAAATGTCCACATCAGCTGTTAAACAACATTTTGGAACAGGAGGGAAAGATTGTCAAACTGACCTGGCGCTCGCTGCTTTGGGGTAGAAGGAGGAAGATTGATTGTTGGGAAGGGATAAAAAGAGCGAGCGGGGGGGTTAATGAAAGAGAAAACAGAACACAGGGGAACAAATTGAAGGTCGTTTGAGGCTGAGAAAGTAAGTTCCTATAAGTTAGACGTGGACGGGCCTTTCCAGCTTTAAAACAGGTGGAGTGCATGAGGGGCTTTACAGCACATGATGTGATCAATGGGCTTTTACTGTGTTATGGAGTTTCTCACTCTCGGCCCCTCCGAGGCTCATGCTCACTGATTTAATGTACTGGGAGGATTTGTAAACTTTTCAGCAGAAAAAAAGCTGAGATTGTGTTTCTTTATAGGACCGCAGAGACAGTTTTGGCAACGGGGGTGTAGTGCACGTATTCAAGTGATATCCGATGTTTGCAATTACATTACTAAGAGATTGCAAATCGCAGGAGATTATGTTCAACAACTCAATCTTCCATGTTAGTATAATGTGAGGAATCTCTTATCTTCACAGTTTGTTTAAAAATCAGTTCATCACTTCTACTTCAAACTTGGCAGGTGTGCTGCTGGGGGGAGGGGGGGGGGATCCAAGGAGGCGCGATGGTGCAATTTGAACATTATCAATATTAATAGATTTTGATTATTAAACAGACCAACAGAGCTTTGTAGCAGGAGGCAGGGGGGTGGGGGGGGACTCATCAAACTAAGGGACGAGTTCTACAGACTGAGTCGAGCTCCGGCCATCTTACAAAGAAGCAAAGAGCTCTGTGTGTACCAGCGGGGGCACAGCTCCATGATATTCATCCACACAAGAGAACGCAAATAAACTACAAAAACTCAAACAAGCCCCAGTAGCATGTGATAAAGTGTGCCACAACGACCCGTCATATACCAGAGCACCAAAAGCAGACGCCTGTGAATGCCTGTTATGCGGTGCAGTGATGCTAAAGTTAGCTGTAAACTTGATATTAAACCTTGCAGTGTTAACCAAAGTATAAAAAAAGGTATAAAGCCGCAATTGGCACATGCTCATTGCACAAACCATCAGTGGACACGCGTGAAGTAGCTGTGATGTCCTCAGATGTCTCCAAAGGCTCAGTTTACTCACATGGACATCTGTGTGTGGACGCGAGGGCCAAACATTGAGGGAACAGTTTGTTTTGCACAGTCTCTGGACAGGGGCATCAAACAGGCGTATTTAGAGCAGGCACTGCTGCACAAGTCTTCTGTATAATGGGAATAACATTCCTCGCCGGGCGCCCCAGAGGTGCAGTTAACCAGTGAGCTGCAGACGCTCGACACACAAACATCACGTGAAGCAGCTGAATCTGTGAAGCACCAGTTTACATTAGAAGTGTCCTGGGTGATCTGTAGAAATACTGAACTGAATAAACATTTGTAAGGTTGCTAAAAATAAAGCTGCCGGGTAATTGAATAGTTTGAGATTGTATGTACGTGCAGCAGCTCCTGAGACGTACACTGATCAACGCTGACAATTACTTATTTTTATACAAAAAGTGATTCAAGCGCAACAACGTGACGAAGCAGCTCCTCATCAATTCTGAGCTGATCGATGTGGATCAGGTTTGCATGTGAAGAATCACGAAGCAACACAACCATGTAACAGGAAACCAACAACAGACTCCGACTCCGAGGCTTCTCTCCAGCCCGGGTTCTGGAGAAAAGCTGGATCGCAGTAGGAGGCATTGGAAGGAGGTGAAGGCCGGTCAGAAGGGAGCATCTCATCAGGAGCGCGATCAATTGCAGGGAAAGAAAGAGAGAGAGAGAGAGAGAAAGCTATTATGGGCCCCGGCTACTTTCACTTCCACCCACTCGGCAGGACATGCCTCAGCCCGGAGGAATGCCCCATATTTACTTTCCCTCCTTCCCATTCCTCATCACCACACACGCTCAACACAAACACAGACTTCTCCCCGACTCTCTCCCTGCTTCACCCTCCTTCCTCCTCCGTCCCTAATGGAGCGGCCCAGACCGTCCTGTCAGAGCTGCTCCCCTCGGCAGTCTGCTGCTGTCAGAAGCACTTTGCCCGTGACCGCCAGCCGCTCTGATCACGTACCGACTCTTGCGGTTGTTTGAAGTGGTGTCCCTTCCTGCAGTGTATGTTTTGGGAGAGACGTCTTAAGGTAATAATGAGTTTAACATGTGTGACTTGGCAGAGATGGAAAAAGGTGTGCGTCCATTACAGCTGCTACCAATTTACACACTCTAACGGAGAGGTGCTTCTGTCCACATGATGGAGAGAGCTCGTACAAAATACGTTGAAATACACAATGTGAGTTGTGTGTTTGTCTTTTTGGGTCTGGAGGATTGAAGAAGAACGATGGGATGCTAAAAATGTCTTGCTGTTGCATAAACAGCCACATTATTTATTATTAGATATGATCTGTTTGCTCCGGTCTTATTTCTGATTGTCAAAAAAACAAATCAATACAAAAATTAACGAATTCCTTCTCATCCATTCCACAATCCTCCAGTGCTGGAGATTTTATCACTCTGGGAAAAATTAGAAGAGATAGTGACGGATAATCTCTTGATTTACAAAAACACATTTCGATGGTATGTCCATGCTGATTACTGTGTTTTCTCTCTTCGGTCTCTCCGCAGGGTTTTGGCAGCGTGTCCGCAGAGCACTGGCTGGGGAACGAGTACGTTTACCAGTTGACCAGTCAGCGGCAGTACGCTCTGCGTGTGGAGCTGACAGACTGGGATGGACACCAGGCCTTCTCTCTGTACGACCGCTTCCAAATTGGCAGCGAGAAACAGAACTACAGGTAAAAGTGCTCACGTTGCTAAAAGCAGCCAGAGAGAAGGAGTAATGGGGTTTTCAGGCCAAGGGAACACTCAGCCAGCAAAATGAAAGAGAAAAAAAAACAATTGTCTGTGTTCACTGCAGGATTTCGTTGTAGCTGGGAAACTCAAAAACACATCCAGGGGACTGGATGTGCTTTTGTAGAATCCTTTACTGGTGTGAGGTGAAGTAGCTGATTTAGTGTTGATGCATTACAGGCTGAAGAATAAAGGAATCTGTGAATAGCTGAGCAAATTATTTTTAGCTGGAGACAATGTTGGGACCGTCTGTTTCTTCACTTCACTTTGGTCCGGACGAAATCTATCTCAGCAACTACCAGATCGATTGGCATAACTTTTAGTAAAGACATTCATGGTCTCCAGAGGATGAATCCTGATAGCTTTGAGGATCACAAAGATATCATTTTGGTACAACCATTTATGTTCCCCCTCGGGCTGTATTCTAATAAGTGACCATCTTTTAACCTTAAGCAAAACTTATAACGGCTAGATATCGTGGCCAGGTTAGACAGTTTTCGTTGTCATATTCTCCCCCCATCAGGTGATTGTGTGTTTTTTCCCTCAGGCGTTTTGCTAGTGTGATCGTTGACTCACAAACAATCTGTGCAGCCTGCAAACATAATCGCTGCAAGTAAAAAAGGAAGAGTTGGAAAAATATACTCTTTGAGTTGCAGCTACGCACAAAGTGCGAATGAAACACAAGTCATTGTACCGTAGCACAATGGGAGGACAATGTGTCGATTGATTCATTCAGAGAACTTCAATCCTTTAAATTCAGTTATGAGAGTCTGCGGTGAGACTCTTCTTTCCAAACCCGAATGTATCGCTCGTCATTGTCTCCTCGTTGCAGACTTTCCCCTGATTGACGCTTTGTCCCTGTGTACTGCGGGGGCGAAGGTTTCTGTTTTCTTTTCAAGGGGGTTAATGATAACAGGCCTCAAACTATGGCAGATGCTTGGCCCTCTCAGATGTGGAAAACTACTGCAAATTCCACACAGTTCCAAGCAAGAGCTGGCTTCGGAGGAGAAGCTCTGACATCTCCAATTCTGCAGCTTTCACTGGATGGTTAGTTCCGTCTGATAAGAGGTCCCTTTAGTTGCGAAACGTCTTGGAATGACGAAGCAAGGGATGTGATTCTGCAGCTTAAAGGCCTTTTGCCTCGATCCTTCCATTCCCTGCACCGGCGATGCAGAAAAGAACACAGGTTTCAAGTGTTTCCCGACATCAGGCAGCGTTGAGCGCGTTGCCACATCTAATTTGAAGAATTCTCCCGTGATGACAGGGGGCTCACTTTAAGAGATATCCATCTTGAGGAGTGTGTACCTGGAGTGGGCTGTGGGGGTTTTTCCCCCGAGGACTGGAGGAATAGATTTCAATCAAGCGGAAGAGATGAGATGTTATTGTGTGTTTTGAACTTCTGGCAGAGTTGAGGTTTTGAGTGACCACGGTGTAAAGATCGAATCTGAGACCAGCTGTCGTTACCCTGAGCTTGTATTTCTTGCTCCGGCTGCACAGGCACCGACTTCTTTCTGATTTGCTGTATGATTATCCTCCCTACACACTTTCAACATCGCGTTTTAATCTACAACTTCTTTGGATTAGCACATAATAATTATTTCTGTGCCGCTGAGCTAAGCAAAGGGCACCCCCGGCCGTTCCAGGCTGTTTCAGATGCAGGCTTCATGCTGTTAAAGAGCCCAATCGGCATTTTGATCTCTGTAAATAGATTTGTTCTTGAAAAACAGCTGCGGTGTGATAATCACACGTTGCTCCTCTGAAACAACGGCCAAAGCAAACCACGCGGCCCGGCCACAAACAAACCCCTCGCTGCCACACTCTGCCTCTGTCTGCTTTGGCACCTCCCTCCTCTTTGGATGTCAAAACAATCGGTGACATGTTTTCTTCGGATTGCATTTCTATCGCTTTGAAACACAAGAGGTCGATGGAAGCGCTACGAGTTTGTCTTTGAGTTGGTTTTGGATTGTTTTCCTCTCGTTTACTGGAAAACCGTCCACGTCAGCACGAGTCAGGCGAAGATTTACAAAGACCTCATATGGTGTAGTCAGTCTGCCTTGTGCTCTCTCTCTCTCTCTCTCTCTCTCTCTCTCTCTCTCTCTCTCTCTCTCTCTCTCTCAAACACACACACACACACACTCTCACAAGCACAGCAAATGCCATTTGAAGTTGAGTGGAGGCCAAAATGTCCTCCCAACAATGTTTTTGTACCAAAATTAGAACTCACAACCATAAAAATAAAAGTGTACACACTCATACACACACTAACACACTCACAGATTATAAATGTCATGTTTACGCGAAAACTTCAGAGCTGCCATTCATTTTCATAGTCTTGTAATTCTCGCTGGCTCTGTCCATCATAACAATGCTGTTATGTCAATACATTATTTAAAAGCTGATGATTGATATTTTGAATAATATTTTGAAAACAAGAAGGTTTCTGTTCAGCCTCAGATCCCGTTGGGTTGATGGTTTTAATTAAATTCGAAGAAAAAGATGCAAAGTCTCCAAATTACTTGGTGTTTGGCAAAGGTGCAGTGGTAGCACCAAAGACAGGAGGCATGAAGGTATATCTCAGGAAACCAAATCAATAAACTGCAGTGTTCGACTTTGTGCTTGTCAGGAAGGAAATCCCACTTTTTCTTCCATGAATCATAAGATAAGGTGAGAACAGATTACAGCTTGCTAACACAGCTGACTTCAGGCAGTCTGAGCTCCAAGGTTTTACCGAAAATTACAGCTACCAGTCTAAAAACAAGAAAGGAATCTGGTCTACAGCTTTATTCCATTAATTACAGTATTAGACAACATTATTATCAATGGAGATCAAAGTTAATGGATTAACTGATTCATATTATTCTTAGTCACACTGTAGTTTTGATCATTGATTATTGATTGCATGGTTGTTCCGCAGTGTAGAAGTTGTAATGTAGATGTAAAGAATAACAGCAGATCACAGAGAGCTGCACCAATACAAAAACAGTAAAATGAAAAAAATAAAAACCGCTGCTCTAGCATGAACATAAAAATCCTTTAGCAGCACTTTGTGGGATAAGTTTGCAAAGTTCACCTCACCGTGTTGTGAAATTAGCTCCTCGCCATAATTGCCGGGGTTCCTGCTCCCTGTCATTTTAGATAATTTGGTTGTTGCAAAACAACATGGGTTGAAGAAAAGAAAATAATGCAATCAAATGTTATTCAATGACCTACAAATATTAATGCAACGTCGACCATCAGATCAACACATTGAGCCAATCACCCTCATTTATCAAAGATTCTCTGCTTCCAAACTTTGTGCGAAATATCAATTTAAATAGGAGTGTGTGTGTGTGTGTGTGCGTGTGCGTGTGTGTGTGTGTGTTTTTGTGTGTGTGTGTGTGTGCGTGTGTATGTGTTTTTGAGGTAGTTTCCCAAAGTAGCAGAGTAACAAAAGAAAATACAGAAGAGTGGAAAAAGTAAAACAATTCTGAGTTAGAGAAGAAAATTGCACGTTACACAGAATAGATAAAGCAACAAAAAAAAGCCACAAACTGACCTGAATGCTACACAACGGTGGTTTAGGTAAACATTGTTCGGCAGCTGAGAAAGAAGACACAAGTCCGATTTCGTGAACTTTCCATGATGATTATTTAATTAAAACAATTCTTTATTAAATGATTACGTCTCCGTGAAAGTCCCTCCATCAACTTCTACTTCGTTATTCTTTCAAGAGAAACAAATCTTTGCTGAACTTGCCTCAAACCCTGTTCACATCCATGTACTTAAGTTTTCTATACAAAAAAGAATTTAAAAATGTTCATGGAACAATTTCCGAGCAGCGGAAAGTGTTTCACCGAACGCCTCGGTGCGATTTACTGCATTTTAAAATGCTAATGTGTCTGTGAGGATGCAGCGAAGAACCCCGGGCACCTGACACAACATCCACGTCCAACACGTTCTGCAGCAGGAACACTCGCTGCACTCGGATATATGCACGGACACAAGTTGAGGTTTGAGAGGGAGAAATGTTTTTGTCCGTTATATTCAAAGTCTACCAGCTGGAACAAAAGACTTTTGTGTTTTATTTTGAACGAGCCATTTCATATTTATTCAATATTCAACCCGGCCAACTCTTTAAATCCAGTGATTTCTCCATAGTGTGCGGTAATGGCCCGAGTTCCCCGTGGAATCAGATACATGGAGTTTAGATGTTTTTCATGTGGGGATTTAGGAAAGAAATTGGCAGAGATTCTGGATCCGAAACACGGTGACCCCTCTCTCTCTCTTTTCCAAGACTCACACTGAGATAATCTCAGATAGTTTAAGTTATGTCTGCTTGAAGCTCGTCCATGCAAGCTTCAGGTTCCACAGTTTCCAAACACAGAGATAAGGCATCAAAGCTTACACCTAATAAAAGAATCCTTTTTGTTTTTCAAGTCTTACCTGTATTCAAAGTCAAGTTTGGAAAGTTGAGTGTGCGGTCAAATTAAAAAACAGCTTCTTATCATAATCATAACAACCCAACATTCCCAACTCAAAGTCCATATAGTACTTTTTTTTTCCCAGAGCTTTCAACCACAGCACAATCTTCCTCATGCTTGGGTTTGCTCGGCTGCCATGGAGAAAGATCTAAACATGATACGGGTGCAATCGGCTACTGAACTCGCAGATCTACAGATCCATCTGCTGATGAGGTGTTGTGATTCAAATGGAAGCTGTGGAAAATGCTAATAAGAGGGAAAAGAGTTGTAGTTCAAGGTCAAAATTAATTTTCATGCTTATCTTGACGTAAACACAACGGATTTCCAGCTGTTAGCAAAGGAAAATGTGACGTAAAGTCCTTTCATCTATAGATTTTTGAGTTTTTCTGATGCAATGACGTTCTTTGCCTTTATACTTTTTGATGGAAACCACTGATGTGTCTGCAGAAACCAGTGAGAATGAACAAGTGTCAATTCCATACTGTGCATCTGTGTCCCAGTGGAGCTCCATGACACCCAGTGGCCAGAGAGCAGCCGAGCAGGCCTCAGCCAGCCAGACACCTCTGTGGCCTGGCAGTCGGAAGCGACCCATTGGTCAGGGCGATTAACCCCCTCAACGGGCCAATCAGACGGCAGCTCAGCAGGCTAATGACTGCCAGGTGTGGAGAGAGCGAGCCGGACCCCTCCGCTGCCTTCAGGAAAGGAGATGAAAGAAAAACGAGTGCAAGCTCAGCCCCGAGTGTCAAAGTGTTGAAAGAGCTGCAACCACTTTCACTCCAGCAAAGATCTCTCACTCCCTTATTCCTGGTGTGTTCCTGTAAGAGCCTCTTGAACCCTGCGCAGACGGATGAAAGAGAAACTGGAAACGAGCAGCATGTCACCGAACTGGTCCCAGTCCGCTTAACTGTAATCCGACAAATATGTGTGAGCAGAAGCGGACACATGTTGAACAACTTCAAGGACTGTGAAGCTTTTCTCTTTATACTGAGAGAGATTGAATCACTCGTACCAAGCATAGTGTCCTTTTAACTGTATTCACACCAAAGTATTGTTGAACCACTTATGATATGAAGTAATATTGAGCTTATATTGATGTACAAGCTGTAACATTTGAAAAGATTAAATCAAAACTAATGGGATTCACTCTCTGTGAGATCCCCTTTGATTCAATAACACTGTTCATAAGTGTTTTTAATGACGTTTAATGACCGTGCTCCTAAGATCGAGTGAGTAATTGAACGTCAATCAGCATAACCTAGTTTCACTTGGACATGGTCTCAGATGAACACACCCCGGGGATCCGATTCCTCACGTGAGCCCTCCACACTCTCTCTCTTTCCCCACGTACACAGTTTGCTGCTGGAACCCTCCAGAGCTTAGACTCATTAAAGTGAAACTGAATATGAATCAGTTCATCCAGATTTAAACAAAAAGTAATTTTGTCTTGGAAATAGTTTTTGTTTTTAGTTGCACAGATTTTGTTGCCGCTCTATTTCAATAATAAAGAGTTGAATGTAATTTCACATGTAAGTGAACCAACCTGAGGTTACTAGCTAACTAAGAACTAGGTTACTGGCTGATTTACCGACTAGCCCTATAAATATAAAGTCGACCTGTGATGTGCAGACGTCTCGGCTCAAAGACATTTGCACATTTTAAACGAAAACAACAGAATGACAAAATATCACGAGGGGGAAAAATGATTTGTTTAACGGTGACGTGCATTGTTGCTACTTTTTAAAAGTTCGCAAACACACCTGCTGGATGTTAGAGGAGTGAGATGACGTGACACCAGCTTCCTTCCCCAGAGGTATCGTGGACTAAACCCCGAAATGATTCCCCACACAGCTCAATATTTGGTTTGTTAATGAGCCGCGACCAATCGCCTCACTGAGCTGCTCTAACAGGAACGATCGGTTCAGCGTGCATCGCCTGTGGAGTTCCTGACCCGGCGGATCAAACATACATTTCATTAACACGACTTTTTGGACGTCTTTTTCTCTTTCATCCGAAGAAGTTCTCAGGGAAAAAATCATCTTCCTCCTGAGTTCATTACTTGGCCCTTGTTCGGATAACCCCACTTATCATTGAAGAGGCTCTAATGCACTCGGACGGGAATATAAAAGGAAAAAAAGTGCAGATGTCTGTTTATTTGGGGAGGGGGGGGTGGATGGACGGTGGAGCTGAACACAGCCGTAGACTATTTCAAGCGGCCTGTCGAAGTGTCGTGCTGAGAATCCCCTGTTCTGATGTGCCCTGGCGATTCATCAGCACAGCAGTGATCTTAAGAGCTTCGGGAGAACGCAGAGTAAACAGGCAGCGAGGTCTGGTCTTCATCAGCGCCGGAGCAGACCTCATCTTCTGACGTTTGCATGTTTTATTCCTCCGAATCGGGGAGTTAGCCGATAGAAGTCATGCTACCCGTAAAGTGAGGTGGTGGGCTGGGATGTGAGTTCACTCTGATCTGCGCAGCATCTCCACAGACGTCTGGACTTGCGTGCGCATGTGTCACAGATGACAGATGTTCGCAGGAACCTGTGTGCACACAAGCGCTTATAATGATATACTCACAGGTCCTTATCCAAACCTGACATGCCCACTGGTCACTGGGTGCCACTGATTAGACACATGACTCACCCGCACCACGTAGGATTACACATACGCGCTTAGCGGCTCGGTGAATTCCCCACTGAAGCCCCGGCCGTCCCAAATTTTCAGTCTGCTGGTTAAATCCCCCATTTACACAGCTGTCCAAATACAGGAGTCTCTCACGTTTAAAGGAGTCTTTCCTGAGGAGTCTGCTGTCTCTTTCTCTGAGATGTCCAAGCTGATGGCTCACGGCTCCACGCCTCACAGAGCGTGGAGGCTGGACGAGCGTATGGAATGTTTGAAATCATCTGAAACACTGAATACTAGGTTTTTTTATTTGTTCACTTTCTCATCGGAAAAAATTCAAAACTGGGTGCAGGGTTCACTTCACGCCCCTGCTCCCCTGTTGCTGCGAAACGAGCTCAGGAAATTACCGTCTTTGAGAATGAGCTGTTTTTAATAAGAAAGACCTCGTTGGATGTGCAAGCCCTTCTATTGGGAGGAAGTAAAGCAGGGCGAGCGTGAGAGAAACAAAGACAAAGGGAGAGATAGAGCGACCGTATGCTGCAGCAGGACTGGGGAAGGCGTGTCCTGCTGGTAACGATGGAGCTGTCAGTGGGATGTTGTCAGATCTGAGTTCACAGTGGGACACACTCGAGAGAAACATGCCTCCTAGATCCAGAAGTCTGTCTGTCTGTCTATCTATCTATCTATCTATCTATCTATCTATCTATCTATCTATCTACCTATCTATCTATCTATCTATCTATCTATCTATCTATCTATCTATCTATCTATCTATCTATCTATCTATCTATCTATCTATCTATCTAACTATATATCTATCTATCTATCTATCTATCTCTCTATCTATCTATCTATCTATCTATCTATCTATCTATCTATCTATCTATCTATCTAACTATATATCTATCTATCTATCTATCTATCTAACTATATATCTATCTATCTATCTATCTATCTATCTCTCTATCTATCCATCTATCCATCCATCCATCTATCTATCTATCTGTCTATATAAACTCTACTGTTACAGATTCCTAACAAGCGTTTTGAATATAAAATGAATATTGACTGATTTACGCTGTGGCAGCAGAAAATGAAGTTGTGTGAAAGGTTTTCATGACAGAAACGTTTCATCAAGAGCGGAGGAGGAACTTTAGATTCTCTGCTGTTAAAGACGTGAAGAGGAGACGAAGACAAACGTCTCGTACTTGAAAAGCAGAGACCCACAGAGAGCTCACACACCGAGCCCTCGGCAGCCGCGTACAGACGATGGCTTCCTCTGGCTGCTTGTTGCTCTTTTCACTGCTCCGAGCTGCTTTGTGTTGGTATTAAATGATTTAGTCTGTTGTCGTTGTGTAAATTAACATTCTGTGGGGCTGCAGATGGAAATGTGATTCCCCGACATTCCTCACTCTCTTTCTCTCTCTCTCTCTCTCTCTCTCTCTCTCTCTCTCTCTCTCTCTCTCTCTCTTCCATCAGTTACTCTTTCATATGCCCGCTCTCTCTCTCGTTTCTTTATTTTATCATCTCTCCACCCGGTTAATGTTGTTCCAGGTGTTCTACATGTACTCAATCACAACAAAAAATAAATATCTCCCAGGAGACGCTCCTCGCTCCGTGTTATGTCTTCTTGCTCTTTATTGCTCGCCCTCCTCCTCCTCCCTCTCACCACCACCTTTCCTGCCCCCCCCCCCCCCCCCGATGTGTTTTCATGTCCTGACTCCGCTCCTCTCCTTCCTCCCGGTTGTCTCTCAGGCTGTTCCTGAAGAGCCACAGTGGGACCGCGGGCCGACAGAGCAGCCTGGTGATCCACGGAGCAGACTTCAGCACCAAGGACATGGACAATGACAACTGCCAGTGCAAGTGCGCCCTCATGCTCACCGGAGGTAAGTGGAGCAGCAGCGACAGTCACACGTCCATGGCCCAAGAGAAGACATGGTCCTCCTGATTGTCTTACAGCCTCTATGTTCATTTGCTGCCTTTTAAAAACTTTTATGAAACTGGGGTGAAACGTCATGATTGACAGCTGAGATTGGCTCATGATTGGACGTTTTTAACCGTGGGTCCATCCCCCTTATCTATAACGTCCTTGCCTCAAGATGGCAGCGTTCTTATCCAGGATATTTTGGCTTCATTTCTATAAAGCAGGAGGAAGTGGAGACACGTTGTCCATCTTAGTATTAAGTCTAAGAATTATACGATCGACTAGTTTTCACGTTTCTCAGCCCTTCTAACTTATTTTTAACAATCTCGCCACCTCCCCAGATCTCAGCAGTAATGTTATACCTGCTAAGTTTAATGTGATTAGGAGGTTAAACAAGAAAAAGGCTCCAAATTGTTATTTCTCTCGATACAAAATCTTTCAAAAGAAAACTATAATGACGTAAAACCATTTAATCTGTTTGTCCTAAAGCAGTTTTCCTCAGATTGGTTTAATGAGCAGCTCCACAGTGTTTCGCTGCCCAGTCATTACTTCAGGTCATTATGATCCTAACCAGTGGGGCTAACGTGACCACTCACACATCTATCTGCACCTATAAGGCCGCACTCTGCATCTCTATCCACTTTATAAAAGATCCCTGGGCGCGGCACCAAGTGTCAGAGCCATTTAAACCGACCCTGCGTCTCCTGCTGTGTAAGTGGAACCCGGTGACCCTTGCTGTCACCTCTCGGCAGCTCGACCACTGCGGAGTCCTGACCTGGTACAAATCAAGCTTTTTTCTAAAAAAGCAGATTTAGGATCAGCGTTACCTCTGAGGTCATCGCGGACACACTGGGTTAGAGGGACCTGGCATCTGATCGCTGATCAACACCCCTGCTCCCCTTGATTCATACCCTGCCTGCAGCCAGCCACAGAGGAGAAGCATGACAGCATGTAGCCTGAGTCAAGCTATTGTATACACAGTTTATCATTTGATTTATATCCTGCGTTTATAAGAGCAGGACTTTACATGATGTAAGTGTCTGAGAAATGCAGGAGGGAAATACCTCCACACTACTTTTATGAGGACAAGCCCAGCATGCTGCGTTACAGAGGAGGATATCATGTGGACACATATATGTGATGTATATATTTCCTCAGCACCAGGACCTACAGTAGGAATAAAGCACCGACTGAAGGAGGAATGGAAGGAGTGAGGGAGGAAGGGAGAAGGAGGAGGGGGGGGGAGTCCCTTTTTCCTCTTCCTTCTTTTGAAAGAAGACAGTACAAGACAGTAAAAAACCTCTGTCCTGGAAACAGGGAGGACACTGGTCATAAATTCTGAAGGATGGCTGCCGTGCACAATGAATGTGTGTGTGTTTGTGTGTGTGTGTGTGTGTGTGTGTGTGTGTGAAGGCAGTTGTGTGTCTGTGCTTCATCAACAAGCAGAGGATGGCAAGCGAGGACTGGTTTCTGCTTTATGGCCGTGGCAGTTTCATTCTCTCCTCTCACTGGAACTTGTATTTTGAACTCATGTGCAGTTCTGGAGCTGAAATCATTTGTTCCCCAGTTTCCTTGCTGGGCTCTTTTGTTTGTGAATGCAGGTTTTATGATGACACAGCGTTTTTTTATTTATTTATATCCGTGTAATTCATGCCAGCAACAAGGGCTGGCAGCACGTGGGCCCTGATCACTGACAGGTCACGCTGCACTGAATGTCACGTCCACAGTCAGAGGGAGGACAAGCTCCGAGTGACTGACACATGCCATAGCTCACATTCTGTAGGTTCTATATCTGACTGTATCAACGATGGGGTGCTTAAAAAAAACTTTAGTGACAGATTAATAGGAAGGTATAGATTTAATATCCAAGTGTCTGTGTCATTTGAAATATAATTCACTGTCTCTACACCTTTTATTTCCATGGTGGAGCATCTTAACGATTTAAGCCTTGATGAGCTGAGGCAGGTGGTTGATGAGAGAGAGAGAAATTTCAACGTCAGGATAATTAGATCTGGACATCTCGTGGTTCAGATGCTTCACAATAACAGGATAATGTCCCGGAAACATTCAGGCTAGGGACGCGGAGACAATTTGTGGCTAAATCCAAGCGTATCTAACTTTGCTCTAGATAACCGATGTAGATCTGAATCCTGGAATGTTCCATCTTGCAAATCATAAAAGTTTCCAGAGCCATTCGCTGCCCTGATCTCCCACTGCTGCGAGCACACGTGCACTTAGCTTGAAATAGAAAGAGGTGCGGGACGTGTCCAGCAACAGGTACTGGCATCCCAGTGAACCCTGTGACAGTAACACATTGGGCAGATAGCAGTGCAGTGGTGTTTGAAACGCTGCCACGTCCCAGATGGAGGGGCAGGTGGAAACTTTCCACCTCGTCCGAGAGGAGATTTACGATTGGAGGAGACTTTATCAACACCTCCACATATCGGGAATTCTCACCCTAAGGGTTGTTGGTTCTGTTATCAAGCGTCTGTGCTTCAGAGCTCAGTTCCATCCTAAAACATCTCATCAATCTGTATTCAGTGTCTAATGTAATGCTGTGTTCTGTCCTCAGGTTGGTGGTTCGACGCCTGCGGCCCGTCCAACCTCAACGGCATGTACTTCACCCAAGGGCAGCACATAGGGAAGCTGAACGGTATCAAGTGGCACTACTTCAAGGGCCCCAGCTACTCGCTACGAGCCACGGCCATGATGATCCGCCCACTGGACTTCTCGTAGTCTTTTGAACCCGTGAACTTTTAAAGGTAGAACATTAAAGGGACGCTTCCTATTTTATCCTCTTGTCTCATCTCATTTCGCCGGCCACGGGAGTCACCCTATAAATCTTATATTCAACTGGTTCCCCCCCCCCCACCCTACCCCCCCACCCCAGAGCAGCTGCTGTTGCTGTGCTACTGTTGCCTCGTAACCTTTCCCCTCGTTGAGCTGCCACGAGGAGGACAGAGCGACATAGGATTCCCCCCCGAACTGATTTCTCAGATTCACACACTTGAGAGGGACAAACGTTTTGAAGCGTGTTAACTCGAACCCCCGGGATTCGTGCACATTTTGAGCACAGTTCACAACCAGGAGGTCATACCACCATCCTCCCTTTATTCCTGAGGAACCTTTTGTCGTAACCATGCAGAGAACTGGACTCTCCTGAATGGAAAGCAGCTCAGCCGGAGCAGACTCTGAAGAACTGCAGGACAGAACATTTCTGAAACACTTTTAAAGAGACTAATGAGAGACGTTGCTTTTTTTTTTTATTAAAGTGTAAATCACAGAAAAACAGCCCATAAATGTTGTGACTATGTTATGTTGTATTATTTTGTGTTATTCCAATTCTCCGCAGTATCCAACGTGAGTTCAGATTGTCTTGTGTCCTGTGCAGTCAGCTGAACTGCATATTTGCATCACGTATGAAACACACGCTCGTTTTGTTAAAGGAACACAATGTAACTTTTTTCTGAACAGCGCCCTCTGCAGGCTCGTTGCTCTGCTCGTCTGTGGTGCCTCCTCCACGGATGCTAACACCTGCAGATTTGTCGTATCTTTGATTGTTAATATTGTTGCGTGGTACAAACAGCCTGATCTTTGTTCGGTACTTTGCCGTGTACGTTGTAGAACTCAAAAAACGTCCACAAGTCTCTTCTCAGATGCATCTCTGTCCTCACTCTTGGTGTAGGACATCTTGGATTGCTAGCATCCTCCATTTTTTTGGCAAAATGACGCAACATACCAGCTCACTTTATAGATACAAGCGAGGCAGGCGATAGGTCGAGCTGACAGTGAGTGCCCTCTGCTGGATCATGTGGTAAACTACTTCAGATGGTCTCATGTGCTTCTCTTTGGAATATTTACAATTTCAACCAAACATTAGAATCTTCGTGTCTGAACAAATCAGGGGTTTTCATGTCGAAATAAAAACAGTATTAATGTGTCGTCCCACTCGCTGAACTAAAAACACAAGTGAACGTTGGATATTACCCATAATCCCCGACTTCCTGATCCAGAAGAGAAACAAATAAGACTCTGTTTAGAATTCTTCATATTTAGCAGTTATTTTAGTTTCCTTGGCTGATTATTGGAGATAAACGCTGGTTTTTAATGACTTCTAAGTCTTTTCAACTGATCTACAGTCACTCAACATTACTCTTCAACTTGCTGGAGCTGAGGAGAACAAGAACAAACATTCATGGTGAAGTAGGAATTAAATAGGAATGAATTAATCCCTTCTCTTTATTCCAAGTTAGTGTCTGATCAAACTACTTCTGAAGCTTCTATTTGAAGGGGAGACGTGGTGTAGCTCTACAGTGACCTTGAGATCTGAGTGATGATGTGCCGGTGGTAACAGTTACAGCACGAGGGTCACTCGCTGGCTTCGCTGGCAGTCACACACTTGCCGTCTCGACGGAGCGTGATTATTTTTAGAGCTCGCGATGTGAGGTTATTATTGGATTAGAATCTGGACCCGGATCAATTTGCTTTTCGTTATTGGCCGAGAAACATTTCGGACCGGCCAAGGATCAGACTGTGTGATCCCCTTACCTCTGCTGAGTGGGAAAAACAAGGACATTAATTCATATTACATTTTATCAGTGACATCTAACAACCACAACTGGGGGCGTCAGGGGAAGAAAAACATTTGCAAGTGATGCATATTTTCAAAACTCTACAGATACGAGGTATGATGATATAATCAAAACAATGCTTATATTAAGCTGGTGTCTTACACACACACACTCACACAGACACACACTTCTGACCACAACACAAAGATCAAACCATTGAGACGAGTTGCATTCAAAGTATTTCTCACAGACATGTTACATTGCACCGCGTCGTCCTCGAGCCGGTTTCTGTTTCTCATCAATGCAGCTTGTAAAAAAGAAAGAGGAGCTGGATATGAACCATGAAATTAAAGATTCCACCGAGTGATCCGTGTGAACACACACTGCATTTCATAACTCGCAGCTTATAACAACACACTCCACCGTGGAGTATTTACTGAAGGTACATGTGGCAAGAAGATAAAGTGTATCTGGAACTTGTATAACTGCATTTGACATGTTTATTAGCATACTATAATTTAACATGTGTGTATGTAAATCAGCTTTCCCGAGGAAAGCGCTTCTTTTTATTTCTCTGTTTTTACTCTGCCAGAAGTACAAATGGTGTTTTGAAGTTGAGCATAAAACACACGAGTTAAGATAATAACCCTGGAGAAATGTGCCTTTGATAACTCTGCTTTTACCTCATTAAATTCTAGATTTTGCAGATTTATTTAAACATCTTTTGTAACATGTGGTCAGTGTTGTGTTGCTAGATTAAATAAAAGAGCATGAGATGCACTAACGTTTGCAATCCGGGTTCAGGCTGCACTTCTTCAGCCAAATTGATGTGATGATAGACGCAGGTTTCGAGTCGCGGATCCAAGACTTTGGCCTCTTGTCACATTTCTCTTTACCCCGACATTCTCTAGCCTCAAAACGTCTCTTTATTTTAAATGATAATATCTTCACCGTCAGTTTAAATCTTCCTGTGTGAACGCTGCACTTCACTGCTCCTAATGAAAAGCAAGATTATTGGCACCGAAAGACACCAGATAAATCTCACAGATAGAGAGACGAGCTCTCTTCTGCCTCTTTTTCTCAAGACCGATCCAGTTGGTGCAGAGATTAGACCTCCCTCTCTGCCAGTCGCTGGAGTGGCCATTGTCTCGAGTGCTGGTTCGCTCTGCTCGCTCGCCCGGCCGGAATGACAGATTGCAAAAGTGTCAAACGAGGCTGTCGGGACCTGTAGTGTCTCCTCATAGTTGACATTCCTGGGGCCTAATCAGAGGTTAAACAAATTACCGCAGCCCGCAAAACCGCTGTGTGTCCTTCAGCGCCTGCACTGACCCGACACCCTCGCTGGAATGTGTTCTATACAGAGTCTGAGGCAGCCGAGGGTGAAGTGGGTCTGCACAAGCTGGCAAACACCTATGTGGGTCCTAAGCTGTGTCCTTTTGTTGGTGTCGGGACAGGAGGCACCGAGGAGCACTTCCAACCCGGCATGGAGGAGGGAGGAGAGTTGTGTCTCCGGTGGACATTGTCGATGTCAAGATAAGTGTTGTTTCACTTCACAGCTCGACAGACTGCACGTACGCAGCCACGCCACCGACTCCTCGTGTCCCACATCGTAGTGGTTCTGCTAAAGATGGTCCCTTCCCTGTTGAGCTAGCAAGGGCCGAGGGCCGCCGGTGGGACGGACAGCGTTGGACCTCGACCAGATCAGATAGGACAGAATACAGTTCTTGAAGTATGAACACTCGGGGGCCCGTGAATCCCCTGAAGAGACCACCTGCTCCCATGGAAATGAATAAAATAATTGAGGAGACAAAGAGAAAGGAAGTAAAGAAAGTAAAAATAGATTCTACATCAGATTTAATCGAGTTTCCTAAGAATGTGCACTTGTTTGAGTTGCACAATTAAAAACAATCGTTATTTGATATTTGAGATTATTGTTGGGGGGGGGTGGTTAAGGTGAAACGTTGTAGAGGGACAGTGGAAGGATCTGTGGTGAAGCAGAGTTTAACTCCACAGGGCAGAGAAGAGGAGGATGAAGATCAGGAGACTGATGGAGGGATTTCAGCAGCAAACGATGTCACCTTCGGTTTTTTGATATGTTTGAAATGTGAATTTAATCAACTTTCACACTTTGACTTTATCTAAGGTGTGACAATGCAGATATTCTTGTATAAAGACCTTTTCAGACACAGCTGGATCTTTCTTTGACCTCTGGGCTCTAGAACACTTGTTGGTGCAATTGCACAAAAAAACATTTCAAGAACAAAGCTGAAATGTTGAGAAACAAGTTTTAGTTTGAAACTTCAACTTTCTCCTCAACTTGCAAAAAATATATAAAAATCTACTATTATGTAGGTCTTGACGCTTTGTCTTTTTATGTAAAGTTAAACAAATATGTCGTTCTCTTCAGGTTTCTCTCCTCGTGCCCTGTCCTTACACTCTTATGTAATAAAGGGGACTTGGGTGTCTGTAAAACACTAGTTTGCAGTTTAACACGGTGCTTTCCAGGTTTTACAATAACAACAGCTGCTGCTGCGTGAACAGACGTTAAAAGGAATCAGTGAACTCTTCAGGGTGGTTGGACAAATGTCTTGGTTTCTGGTTTGGCGGAGCAGAAATGTCCGGTCCACTGGACCACACTGTTCCGTTTAGGTTTGAATCCGGATGTATGCAGGTTACGTAAATCTCCCTGAACAGTCAAACCAAAGCTCCCCGGTGGTTTTTTCTACCTCAAAGAATTTTACACCTACACCACGTTTGCATTAGTTCATTCATACTGGCCCCACACAGGAACTGGCTTCAAATTATGTTTTAAATATTAACTTTTTGGGAATTTTCCCAATTTACAAGTGAACTGATTTCTAATTTCATAAGACTATCTATTATCTTGTCTTTTGTGATAAGAACAGTTGCCGTTGATCATCAAATTAACAGATCTTATTTCCAACTGTGAAAGAAAAGAGCAAAGATTATTTAACTTTTGATTGAACAAAGCTGGTTGTGAGCAGGACGTCCGTTGTTTAAGCAAAATAAATGGAGTAGAATAAGAATGTAAACGTGAGTTGAGGTGAGGGAGTCCCTCGTCTAGCAAAGCTCAAAAGGAGCTGGATATGATGGATGGTCTGTGGGAGTGGGATCGACACCTGGTGTACACAGAGGGTGTGAAGCAGGGACCGGCTGCAGGCCCCGGCAGGACGAGGCTCGGCTCCATGGATTATATCTACCAACTTAAATATACCAGCTCGTGATGCCTTTCAGATCTCAGCGAAAACTATAAATCATGTTGAAATGTATTCAAAGTTAAAGCATTTGCTTGTTTAGTTTAATTTAGAAATATGTAAGAAACAGCAAATTAATGAATGCACGGGTTCTGTTTTTGACTTCCAGTGTCCGAGCTCTGTATAAAAGTGAGAAGTGAGAAGTGTGTGGCCTCCAGCTGCTGGAGAGGCTGCTGTGGTCGGAGGTAATGAAGTGTGATTTCTGACGGATGCGATAGAAGCCAAAAGAAACATCTCTCATACAGATCTCTGGTGGCAAGAGCATTAAAACAAACAATATAGTTACAACAACACGTTGTCTCATAGCTTGATACAGAAGATCCAGCAAAACTCTATCAAAAATCCATGAAAACCTTTAAAATAATAAGAACAGAGCTGCTGGTGATACAGATTCCAGACAGATTTCTGTGTCACACACGATACAGACACTTTTTAAACAAATACCTGCTGACACCTGCTCACCAGCGTTTCTCAGTGACAGATGTGAAACACTTGAAGAGCTCCTGTTTTATCTCCTGACATGTTCCTTCCTCTTCTGCCTCCGTCTTCTTCCCCATCTCATGAATCCTTTCGACATGAGTCCCGACCCGGGGCCCGATGCTCTCTGTCATCCTGTCGCTGCCTCTGCAGGGCTCCAGGTTTCTTCTCCGGCCCTCGATGACCCCAAGCCGGCTTTAATTTACTATCTCTCCCCATCTTCATTCATCGGGGCCAAGTGGCAGAGCCGAACAACAACAACACACAGCCGCTCTCTCCGAAACGGAAGTATTAGTGGATTACAGGGCCGTTTACTTTTCCTGGGCCAGAACAGATTTGTACGACCGGCTTCCGTGTTGGGGTCAGCGTCAGGGAACCAAAATAATATCCTGCCACAGACGCATTGGAAACCAAAGTTCAGAGCAGTCATTTCAGATGATTTGTCAACAGTGATGTGTTTGACAGCAGCTGATGTTATGTTTAGTATCCTGGAGAGAAAATCTCATTGAATTACATTGTATCCTGGCTACACCTGTTTTATTTGGTCATTTTACTATTTGTGTAAATAAACTTGGATCATATTTATTCGTCCTGAACGTCACATTTAAGGAATCTTGATCTCCTCGCTGCAACAACATCCCGAGCATAAACAAGGAGATCACCCCGAAGCATAACACGAACCGGCGTCTCACACGTAGGTCACAGAAACAGCTTGAGAGGTCCCCGCACATGCATTCCTGCACAATTAATGCACAATAATACGGCCGGCCAAGAAAAACTCTGTCAGCACAAACAGGGAAAAGTAAACAGAAGTGCAGCAGCAGTGCAGATGTGGACCGAGCATCTGGAACCACAGGTGCTCTGCCTCCGGTCGTCCAGAGCCTCCGGGCCCCGTCGACCACCCCGGCTCATCTGGACCCAAGTCCTCAGAGCCGGCTTTAATTGAGGAAATGTTCTGACCTCCTACTCGTCAGAACACTTCATGACAGAGGAAACATCTCTGTCACGTCTCAGGGAGAAAGAAAAGCTGTTCTCAAAGTCGAATAGAAACGAGTGGAAGATTTAATTCAGCACCTCCACGACTAGTGTTGTGTATTTTATGCTTATTTACAAATGGAGAACAGGTTGTTATACATTAATTCCCATCATTAAATTATATGTTCCCCCTATTCACAAATTAGCTTCCATTTTTATACAGATGTTCCTGACTTTAAATATTAAACACAAAGAGCTGCAGAGACGTGTTGTATGGGCTTTACAGCTTCATCACTGAGCTAACAGCGACCTCTTGTGGTTGACTGACAATTGTCCAGCATCACAAAAAACTGAAAATATCTTTTATTGCCTCAGTCTGTCATCCTGTACAGATACATTTAATAATTAAGATTAGTTAGAGCTCAAACTTATTTTATTTTTATACTATAAAACTGTGATTTTTACTGTAAAGGTTTGATTAATGATTATCCTGTTCTGGGTGCTTTACTGTTATAATACTGGAAACATAAGAAGCCTCAGAGGTCACGGTAGATTTTAATTAAAAGAAATAAAGAGTTTAATTCACAGGCAATAAAACCAACCCTGGCTCGACTCAACCCACTGACAGGTTCTTGCAGTTGCAGCCTTATTTGGTCTGGTATGACCGGTTGCTTCTGGTGTCCGATGTGTCGAAAGGTTACATAAATATTGATGTGTAATAATCAACATCACTAAATCTGTTCGGATTTAGGACGAGGAAACCCTGTGGCACGGTGCCTGGAATATTGTTCTATTCTGAGATGTAACAACATCATGAGTTTTCTGTTTTTGCAGCCAAAAATAACTGAAGCAAACTGATCAGGACTGGTTTCTGCTCCTCAGAGGCTCATTACCACCTCAACACCAGTTTAGCAATAAACTGAATGAACGTGTAGAATCAAAAATCAGGATTTCCATGAGCACTGAGTTGTAACTGCTGTTCAACACTATTGTAAAGAACCCGATACGTCATGATATCTCAGCAACGATTCAGAAACCATTCAGATCTGTGATGGTGCGCAACAAATGACAGTATCTATATACAGCCTCGGCAGCAAAGAGCAGTTTAATCCACGTTGAATCGCCACATTGGAAGGTGTAATGAGCCTGTCCATCCTCACGGGGGCGGTCTAGCCCTCCTCTTACTCAGACTTACCACGTTGACTTGGTGCTGATGATGGATGAGTCACTTCCACTCATCATGACAGACTGCTAACAGCTGCAGCCTCGTGTGTGTGTGTGTGTGTGTGTGTGTGTGTGTGTGAGATAGTGCCAACATCTATTTATAAACAACAACCCCTCCCCACCACCCCCTCTCTGCAAACACAAATGTTAAAAATTATAACAAACACAAAACGACATTCTGCTTGTCACTGGTGTCTCGGCTGAACTGTGCAGAGCATGATGCTGATCTTTAAAGAACTGTTACCTCACGACGCTGGAAAACCAAACCTCCTGGAACGTGAGAGCAGATCCTCGTCTCCTCCAGGTTTCATGTTCTCTGCAGCTCAGAAGTTCCCTGGTTCCTTTCTCACCTGGGTCAGAGTGTGGATTGACACTCTGTGGCTCCTTCAAGCTTCATTAAAGCTTTACACTGTTCATCAGTTTATGAGATTATCAAATGCTATGTCTCTGATGGATCTGCATGATCAATCATGAGGGTAGAATGTCCTGTTTACCTCCAGTTACAGGCTCTGCAGTCTGTGATGAAACACGAGTGTGTCGGGGGGTGACCAGCGTCAGGGAAAGACGATCAGCTCCGTGGCCTGGGATGACTCAAATACTTTCCGTCGAGTTGGGGTTTGCTCTCCCCACTTCAGAGCTGCGGCGGAGAGGAGATGAGTTAACTGTAGAAAGTCTGACGGCTCACTTAGAAGCAAATATTCTGTCAAACCTGACACGCAGAGGAATCCGAGCGCCAACAAGAACATCAAGAAGCAGTGGGTGATGGACAATGAGGACAAGCAGGTGGGTGAACCCAGTGGTTGGGCTCCTTCTACACTGGGAGGACCGACTGAGGAGCCCAGGAAGACGTGGGTCCCCAGGACACCTGCTGCCGCTCAAATACAACCAACGGAGGGGTCTCAAGTGAATGCACCTTCTTCTGGAGAGGCTCAAAAGACATCAGCTCCTCAGAAGAAGATCGAGGAGCCACCGGTTACCTCTGCAATCAAGACGAAGCAGGTGGTGACCAAGAAGATCACGAGAGAGGCTCTGCCATCGGCCGAGGAGATCGACAGGCTGTTGGCGAAGAAAAGATCGCCCACGCTCCGCAGGAGGTGTTCCAACATGGTGTCGTCACTGACCAAAAGCTGGAAGAAGGTGGAGAAAGAGCAGAAGTTCGGGGAAAAAGGAGCAAGAGCAGCAAAGTCACAGACGGGTGGTTTAGATAAAGAGGAGTGTGGATATCGTGAGAAAGAAGATGATGCTCAAACACACACGGGAAACACTTTGAAAGAATCAGAGGAAAAAGACGGTGAAGGAGACTTTGAGACATGGGTGAAGATTAAAAGACCTTCAGTTCCAAAGTGAGTATCTTCTGCAAGTTAATTCTGCACTTTGGGCAAAGGGTTCGGGTTAGAGGCCTTAAAGGCACCAGAAGGACTCACATTGATGTCATCACACACGCACATTTAGGTTTGCTATCCATTATGTCCTCTTGTATCTCACGATAGACTCTCATCTATTAGACCTTGCTCCAGATGTATTATTGTATTTATTTGGAATCCATGATCTCTTCCAGATACAAAAACGAAGCTGAAGATGCCAACAAGATCAATGCTCTCTCCAAGAAATACAGCGCCGTGGGAATCCTGAAGAGCCGCTGGCAGAGCTGGGCCTCGGATCACACGGTGACCCAGAGACTAAACCCCTTCAGCGAGAACTTTGACCACGACTACTCCATGTCCCTCCGCCTCCAGAAGGGCGAGGAGGGCTACGGACGCCCCAAGGAGGGAACCAAAACAGCGGAGCGCGCCAAACGAGCCGAGCAGCACATCCACCGCGAGATCGCTGACATGTGCTTCGTGATCCGGACAATGGCCGACCCGGACCCGGACGGGAAGACCCGCATCACGTTCGGGGAGCTGTTCGACAGATACGTGCGGATCTCCGACAAGGTGGTGGGGATCCTGATGAGAGCCAGGAAGCACGGGAAGGTGGCGTTCGACGGGGAGATGCTGTGGCAAGGCCAGGATGATGGGGTGATCATTACGCTGCTGGTGTGATGCTAACTACCATTTACAGTTGTTATCAGACGTGGGCTAAGAGGAGGATTGAGAACACAGTTTGGCCTGGTTCTGCTCACTGGACTCCTGCAGAGCAATGTCACAGGGATACAGACGAGTCAAAGCTTGGGGAGTCATTTTGAGGTTTTGATTCACGAGCTCTGGAAGAGATGAAGTCCTGGATTCTTGGCCTCTCGTGTGTCTCTCCTGCATTTGCTCTACGCCTCATGTTGATGAGATATTTAAGTACGTGTTAATACGCCAAACAACCGGCGGCTCTGCAGTAATTCAGACACGGATTTGGTTTCATCGCCTGAATTCCTGCAGCTCAGCACTCATTAGACTGTAGCAGGCACAATGCAGGGGAACAGAGCCGAGCACAGCACTTTTAAATCTCACGGCCTGTTAGACTGAGGCTGTTATAATTAATGCAAAGGCAGACTAGGACTCTCTTGAGGTATAACCCCCCCCCCCCGTTATTGATTTATCAGGTTTTGTCAAATCCCACACAGAACACAAACACAAAGAAATACAGGCACCTGGTTATGTACTGTAGAGTCAAAGCTCAACTACTGAACCACATGGTGAAAGTTTTTAATCTACCTTTATTTAAGTATTCAGTTAAAAGTAAAAGTAGTGTAGTGTACAGTATTCAGTGAAAGGTATTTTTAGTTTTTGGGCCACTAGGGGGCAACAATAAGAAGCTGTGAGCACGTCTCATTATCCTTTAAGTTGATGAGTGGGTTTCTTGTTTTTCAAACTATTCAACACAAGTTGGTGCCACTGACTTTCCATCAACGTCTCTGTGTTGCAGGCTCAATACACTTTGTTTAAGTTAAAGCAAGAATATTTGGACTTTTTCTGTATAATTTGGATTTGAACTTATTATATTTTGCCTCTACATTTGCACATTAAGTGTCCTCCTGTAAAACATTTGATAAAAACCCATTAAGACCTTTAAAAAATAGAGGAGATCAGGAAGAAGACAGAAAAACACTCTGTGACACGTACGTGTTACCAATGCAACAAATAGAGACTTCCTCATACTGCACATTATCTCTTCATCAATGAATAATGATGCTTGATGCATGAAGCAGCCGTCTGGGACAGATTCTGATTCCTTCTTGCAGTAACTGCACCACCTGCCCTAGTGAGACACTGCAGCCTGAAGGGACCTGCAGCTTCTCCCCTGCATCTGCTTCCATTTTGACTTACGAGTGCAGCGGTTGTAAACCCGCCTGGTTGGACTGATTTACTCGGCCTGTGTTAACGCTCTGCAGTCTACTTCAGAATAATACTGCCCTGTCATCAGTGAATCCTCCTCAAATGGTTGTATATCAAACTGTCTCTTTTTTTAATGTTTCTGTGCTGAGCGTTTTGCGCAGAGTGTTTTATAAAGTGCCTATGGTGCAGAGTGAAAACTTTGCATTTATCCTACCTGGTTTATCTGCAATGAAAATGAATTGAAATTAAAATGGCCGCTTGATGAACTGGTGTAGTTTATCCGAGGAGGTAGAAGACCCCCCCCCCCCCCCCCCCCCCCCGCCCCCACTGGCTGCTACAGAGAGCTGGTACATGTTTTTTTAAAACAAGAATATGTATATTTGTGTTAAAATTAAACAAAATCGCATGTCTAACTAGCATAAGGGTGAGTGTAAAGCCGATAAGATGAACGGTGTGTGAGATACGTGTTTCATATACAAACAGAAATATTTTTAGATTCACTGTTTCTATGCTCAATCTACCAAATAATACAAAAACAGGTAATAATATGACAGAATAAACAACCTTTGCTTACAGGAGCAAACGTTGCATCCTCAATTAACATCCTGAAAAGCAGATGACACACTGCATAAGCTACTCTAGGACAGTAGGTGTGCCGTGTTGGAACTGTTCTGTATAATTAGCTCTAACAAAGAGGATTTACAAGTCTTTTCTGTCGCTGGCAGTTCACAGCCCTGGTAATTACAGTCGACACATTTAGACTCAGTCACTTTCGAAGTATAAGCCGCTGTTTTCACTGCTCTCGGGAGTTGAGAGCAAAAAAATAACGAACGTTCCACAAAAACTGAAATCTGTGGATGTCGGGGAATTTTTAGGGCCCAATTCAAATGCACAGTGTGGAAGGTGCATGGTGCATAGTCCATGAGAAATAATAACAGTGTCTGTTTATATAATCAAACCAGTTCTCCTGAGATCACACAATCTGTGTCCAGGTTATAATACCGATCTGGTGAAGGTACTTTAAGTGTCTTTGTACCTGTTCTAATGGGAAAACTTTTCTGATGACCTGCAGTTACCAGTTAGCGAAGCCTATTTCAATGTGAAGTACACAACTGCCAAATACAAAGCTGGAACCAATTAGCTTAATCTAGCATAAAGATAGGAATCAGGGGAAACTAAGTCTAATATGTACAACAACATGGTTTAAACAGGTTTATGTGTGTGCGTGGTGCAGTTACCTTACTCGAATCACGATGAGGACACCAGGTAACAAATGGAGACACCGACAAAGTCAATGCACCTGTTCAGGAACTAGTCACATAATAGGAACTAGAGTTTAATCAGAATTTTTTAACACTTATATTTCAGTTTTTGTTTGACTCCATCAGATGGTAACCAGATGTGTTGACCTTTGGACAGAGCCAGGCTTCTCCGCTGTTCCCTTGTTTCCGGACTTTGCGCTAACAGAAGCTAAACTGGCAGTCGGGACCGTGTACGAAGTATAATTCATCAGGAGCTGTTCATGTATGGTAATTCAAAAATCTTTACTATCAGGGATTTCCGCCTAATTTCTTTTGTGTACAGATGTAACATGAACACGCATGGATCTAATAGCCGATAAGTACTACGATAAAATTCATGATACACTGAGGAAATCTTGTTCCTTTATCCAACCTGAGAAAAGAAACATGTCAGTAAGTCCAGAGACTAAACACAAGTAGAAACTCAGGAGGCTCCAAGTCTTAACTGACTTTATAAAGTGGCAGTTACAGACTTCAAAGCCCCCCACCCGGAGAGCAGCGAGCACTACACTTCCCAGCATCCTCCGGGGGGCGGCGGCAGCAGCTGTGAGCTCCTGCTCGCCCGCGGTAAAGTGATGAGAAAACGAGGAACAAGGTACAATGTGTGGTGAGGGGGGGAGACGAGCTCTACATTTCACCGGTGATGCACGGATCTGCGGAGGAGCGCGATGGCTGTTGAAGGTAAGACGCGTCATTCCATCAGGACGTTCTGCGCTCTTTATTTCCCCTTAACGCAAAGGATAATAGGAGGACTGGAGCTGCGTGTGTGTGTGTTTGTTGTGTGTGTGTGTTGTCGGGTCAAACGTGTCAGTCGGTCGCAGCCTGTGTTGTGTCTGCACCAGCCTCTCTGTCCTGGTCATCCTCTGGTATCACTCCTCCATGGAACCGCTGCTGGTCTCTGCTGATGCATGACCATTACGCGCAGCCTCTGTGTGGCTCCACGCGCGTGTGTGTGCGCGCGCTACGGGTAACAGGTCTGCAAACCCCGAGGAGCGTCCGGGTCTGTTGTGCGTAACCATCCCCGGTGTTGGTGCACCGGCTGCTGCGTCTTGGCTCCCCCCCCCCCGTCGTCCTCTGGATGTAAGAGCCACACAGCTGCTCCGTGCTGTGGTGCAACAGGGTTTCTTCTTGCTCTGCTCATCCGGCATCAGGTGGTGAGTGACATGTGGATCAGGGGACACGTCTCCCTGTGATTGACACTTGAGCTGTTAATTAACTCCGGGACATTAGAGGTGAGACCTCCAAGTCTCCAGAGATGCTCGGCCAGTCTCCTCACCTGATCGGGGGCATCTTGTGGATCCAGAACCCAATGAGAGGTAGGTTGAAAAAAGGCTGTTCCAGTCCACAGTGTGTTTTCTGTGTGTTTGCCCACGCAGGTGTGGTTGGTATGAGGCAGTGGCACAACTGCATTCCTCACCCGGATCAATCATCTCTGACTTGGCTCATTTCAGTGCACAATGTTGTGTTGTGTGACCTGAACCTGTCTCTCCTGTTCGTCCCCTGACGTGTGTGCTCCTTTGTGTGGAATTGTTGTGTTGTTTGCCAGCACTGATAAGATTAAACAACTGAGGCTGATCTGCATGCGGAGCTGTAAATGTTGTTCTGCCGCATGCTTCTCATGTTTTCCCCACGTCAAGGCTTCCAAAATAGATGCGTGAAAATCTGCAGGATGCTGTTTGCATAAAATCTATTCCAGGGATCAGCCTCTCTACACCTGAACTGCTCAAAAGGTGACATCTTAAATCCCAGCAGGCATTTTCTCTTTAAGTTAAATAATTTACCTGAAGCCTCTCGAGCTCCCTGGAGGCGTCCAACCTCCCACTTTTACGACACCTGCTCAACAGTATCAAACAAATCTCTTGCAAGTTGCTCCTTTCCCACTCTGGTGCCGCAGCTCCTCTTAGTGGTGCCGACCTACAGGTGTAAAGACATTACCACATGTGTCAGAGCCTGAAATAGGCCTGTGTGTTTTAATGCAGCAGCAGCCATAATGCTGCCAAGCCTCCAGCATCTCCCCGAGCTTCCTTCGCACACGGTCTCCTGGGATCCATCTCTCAAAGCCGCAGAGAAGGCGGCGAGCGGCGGTGCTGCCTGCAGATGCAGACTTTGTTCCGGGGCTGAATTCTTCATCTGCTTTGTCGGTTTCTTCCTCCCGTGTCTCTTACTGATTTTATCCAGGCTCACTCAGATGAACAAAAACCCAGCGCAATTCCAAAAGTTATGATTCCATTTTTTCTCAGTGTTATCTCTCGGTTTCACGTGGATTCATGAGGCTCAGAGAACCCTCACCTCTCCAATCTCTTGCTGTAAGATCCCTCTCAGTCTGAGGAGTAGAATACTTGGAGGCTGCATATATCAAAGCCCTTTCAGACATGAACTCTGGGAAATGCCGGGACGCTTTTCGTAGTTTGTGTTTCACGTATGAAGAATGTTTCGGGTCAGACGTGTTCACAGCGACAGTGAAATGTCCTGAACATTCAGGTGAAGGGTGGTGTCTGGGTGGAGCAGCAGGAGGCAGGACATGACGTAAATTCTGCTGCGGAAATAATCCGTTTTTCTCGACTCTGGCGTTTGGCTTCATCATCTAAAGCTCTTGAATCTCTTTGTCTTTCCGACTTTCCATCTTCGTCTTTTTCATCTGGAGATATTTGTGTTCTTTTTATTTTCTCAGTTTAATGGCTAAATTAGACATTTTACCTGGTGGGGGTTGAAAGGCTGGATAGGCTGGAAAATGTCCAGAGCGACTGATTCGAACATTTTCATTCTCCCGTACAGCCCCTCTGGAAGTATCCAGGTTTCAGTGCATGTCTCAGAGCAGCTACAGCGTCACACCCGGCATCACTGTGATTTGTGACTTGAGCAGCTCAAGCATCTATAGGAAAATTCTGTCCCGGCAATCGTGATTCACCGACTTGTGTCACTGAGAGAGAGAGATGAATTCTGACTCACGTCCACTGAAGCTGCAAGAATTGATACGTCTGTCGGAATTTGGGGAGAAAACTAAACACCCAAGGTCAGAGCGGATTTTGCTCGAGCAGCCGAAACGTTGTATTTTAGCCCCGTTCTGCACTGTGGTTGAAATATAATACTTTACCAGATTCTTCAGTGAGATATTGTATAAGTTACTTCACACCACTGTATGTGTATACAGACTCCATTATTCTTTCTTATTGTAGAAAATGCTCCAGAAGCACGGAGCTCACTGATCCTCCATTTCTAAATTTGCCACATTTGGCTTTAAAAGCCCCGTTTCTTTTTTTAGATTGGATCTAATTTAAAAACTGGTTTTGTTTCTGTCTCTGTGCTACAAACAGAAACGGGACAAAGCACATTCGCTTTCAATTCAAGATGAGACGTTTGAGAGAATCACAACTCCGCCGCGTCACGGTTTCTGTGTTTTTTGTTCCACTGCTCCACAAACCCCTTGAAGACAGAGAATATAGGTCAGCTCTTTAAACATTTATAACACATGAGAAGACAATTAGCTCTTTGGAAACCGCACCAGTTTTTAGTGGTTCTCTCCATGTGAGCTTTTCTGTGGAAGACACTTTGACTCAGTAAAGTTAATGAGCCACATGAACAAACTGAACAGATTCCCTGCAAAGCTCTGCACACATGATACATAAAGCTGGCTAATAGTTTTGGCAAATTCAAATCAGGGTCTATAGTGGGAGTGAAATTTGATACAAGCTGCTAATAGTTTAAATTCTACAACATAATCTTTTAAGGAGCATTGTTTCTCCCTGCCTGTATTGTTTTGAGCAGCCTTTGCAAGTGTAGCTTGAAATTAAAAGCTCGGTGGATAAGAAAGGTTTTGTGTTGGTGCCAGTGTGTGTCAGTGTTTCCCCGACACAACTCTTCTACCTGCAAGGAGACGAGAGTTGCATCATGAATATTAGTTCATATTATACACTGACAAAAAAAAAAAAAATAATCTCAGAAGCAAATACAGATTCAAATCATTGTTTTAAGGCATTTGAATCCCCTTCCTCCAGATGAGGAAGAGCACTCGGCCTCTTGTCCTCAGCTCGGTCTGAGGCGTCTTTCTCTCAAAAGACAAAGGGACGGTTCAATGATGATACATCAAGTTTATTCTTAACCATATTGACTGAATTCTACCTAAGAAGATCAGGTCCTAAATGGTTAAGTTGTTGAGTGAAAACACAGGTACAGACGGTCTCTTCTGGGAAACATTCACACTGCTGCATGTGGTTATAAGAGACGCTGAGAGTTCAAACCCTTCATCCCCTCTTCCCATCGCCGTGTGTTGGGTTCATCAGAAAAAGACAGAAATGGTCGGAACCCTAATCCAGCACCAGATGTGCTTAGAGAGGGTTTTCAGAAGCAAACAGCAAGTCGTCCATCCTGAATCACCACGTAGGTCACATGTCCCTCGCATACAAATGTCCCAGTGGCAGGTCTGACCATTGATGTCTTGATAACAATAATAGACACACAGTCGAGGTCCCAGCTTGGTTTTTATTTAGCCACAAAACCGAGTTTTATACTAAAGAGAATAGTAGGAAGCTTAAAACAGGATTTATTGAGGTAGAGCTAAGGTCTATAGACTGCGAGGATGAGAAGTGTCTTTGTTCGATTCCCTGGAGTGTAGATAGAGGTGTTGGAGTCAGCAGGTGGATGAGAGAAATCCCTGTGGGAATCCTGAAGGTCATGGTAGAGATGAGAAAAGCTTTCTTTCCTGAGAGCAGGGTATGACATGCAACACAAGTCCCCAGTGGAATCCAACCAATCGTGTTATAGCTACATGTAACGCACATTAACCAGCCGACCACCGGCATGTTGTGTTACC
The DNA here is from genome assembly GCF_949316205.1 of Platichthys flesus. Taxonomy (NCBI): domain Eukaryota; kingdom Metazoa; phylum Chordata; class Actinopteri; order Pleuronectiformes; family Pleuronectidae; genus Platichthys; species Platichthys flesus. Next base: position 4,629,475 of record NC_084961.1, read on the forward strand.
CTCAGTCTGAGAGACACATTCAGGTTGCACAAAGGTTTTCATCTTTTCATGTCAGCGTAGGAGGCTATAAAAAAAAATACACAACCTCCTGAAAGGCTGTGGTTTCATACAGGCACAAACAAACACGTGACAGAAGCAATAACTGTGTGCATATACACGGACATTTAGAAAAGAGCCAGGAACTGGACTTCCTGTCCAGCCACAGCAGTGTTTACCCCTGTGGCTCAGCTTGTCCCTTTCACTCCTCCATTCTGTCCTGTGTGCATCGAGCCTCTTTGAGACGTGCTGCCCGGCTCTGCCTGCCTGTGCATCCATTCAGAAAACCCCTTTCACATCCATCCCACCGGAATCTGGCACTGCAAATAGAATTAGTAGAATAAACATGTTTATTTCGGTCGGTGGAATAGGATTACATGTTTGTCCACTGAATCAGGAGCTGCTGCGGTGAGGGGGCATCTTCCAAACCCTTCATGAACAGGGGAAGGGGATTAAGATGACCAAGATGTGGCAAATGTCATAGGAGAGTGGTGTTGTGTAATCCTCCCCTGGGTGGACCTACAGCCATCTTTGATGTACCATACATAAAGGGCTGCTGCCCGGAATCCACAATGAGAAGCTGAGCAGAAAATAAAAATAGTAGTTGTGTGCCACAGACTCGTCCTCTCCTCCGTGTCAGCGTTAATCGATGAGTCTATTTCCTCATCCACAGAGATGCAGAGACTTTCGTGGCAAGATTGATACACGGTAAACCGCAAATCTGTCTGACAAACGTCGGGGGGGTTTTGCTCATTACAATTCTATTGGATGTGTGTCTGGACTGAGTGCTTTCAGCCGGCTCTCCGTGCATCAGTGTGTCTGAGTGTCAGCGTGAGAGAGCAGCTCAGGAAGGTGAAACCAGCAGGAGACTGGTTCTCTGGTGGAAACAGTAACTTTGACATCAAGACAACAAATTAAATCCAAAGAGCAAAGAGTTGAAATAACTGTAATATTGAGCATGATATCAAGCTGTTTTCAGACATGACCTGCAGGTAAAGTCTGGACCCAGTTCTCCAGACTTCATGTGAAACTGTCCAGACCTCAGTGCACGTCCTGAACGCAGCTCAGCGTGAAACCAGACGGAGTTTAAGTGGCTGCGATCTTGAGCTTTGATATTTAACGGACTCCAGAGTTCTATCAAATCTCTCCTCTCTCTCCACCTGACCACCAAACAGCCCAGTGGAAAACACAGGAATAACCAATTGAAAGCACTGTATCTTGACTTGTAAACCCACTGTGCTGAAGTGTCACCTGTAGCCTCCAGATGCTTTACACACCATCGCCATTCCTGCACATTCCCAGTGATGTTGGGGGAGCAGCTGTTGATTTTGCACATTCGATCCCATGATTATGCAAATGAGCGAGGGCATTAACGATCAGACGAGTGCAGCTTCGTGTTATCTTTGTGTTCTGGCTCCTTCACGGCAGCATCTGGCCTCTATTCCATTTCCCTCTTTTTGAATGCACTGCAACATCAGCCTGGGGGGGGGGGTCGTTGGCTCTCGTCCCCGATCACAAACGGGGCAGAACAAAACCTACACAGCGTCTTTATCGACCTCCCATGAAGAACGAACACCAGTGGAATGAAACCCAAGGGAAGAGACGCTCTTCTCTCTCACACAATTGTCGACCTTTGTGCTTTTTTGTGAACACTCAGCAACATTTCTGGAACCCTGTTGTGTTGAGTGCAGAAACTTGGCAGTGCGTCCGCTCCGGGCCCCCCCCCCGATGACCGTGAAATTCAAAGCTGCAGATCTGAGCCGGGTGATGCGGTGGCCACAGATGGAGGGAGTCGGTGTCAGGTGGAGGTTTTCATGGTGTGACGCGGTGGAGCAGCGCTACACGGTGGACGGGATGACAGCTTCTAATGGGGGAATATGGTTGAAATTGGATTTATTAGAAACTGTGTTTGTGAAGCGAGGCCAGTGGGAAAATGGACTATTTGATCATTTATACTCCCATTCAGAGATTCATCCAGTAGAGGTCGACGTGCAATCAAGAGTTTCTGACGATAACAAACATGGCGACAGTAGAGGAGGTTTTGATGATCAACCTTCAGAAGGAGGTAACAGCAGCTGTTTGTCCATCGTACACACGCTTTTTAGTTTCGTAACCAACTCGCAAAGTATTTCCTCAAAAAGTTCTGCCTTTGTTGAAACTTCTTCTTCCTGGCCAATGAAAGCCTCACTTGATCTATTAACTACTCTGCCCCCTAGTGGTACTGCTTCATTTTGTCTGTGTCGTCGGTGTCTTAAGTTTTGAGAAGACGTGAACAAATACAGATGAAACGAAAGGTCCGACCAAAGAGCAAAGGTTAAGAGCTGCTTTGTTTTTCTGTTTCCAATGTGATGTGGATGTTTTAGTACCAAAATAAAAATATTCACACATATTTAAAATGCGTCTTAATAAATCCCTCTGGTGTCTCCAAACACAGTGGCCATGACACTGAGGAAGTTCTAATTCCTCAGCTTAAGTCGAGGACTCGCATGCGATGCTCGGCTCGGAGGCGAAATATGACGATAAAAGCAAAGGATTGCTGTGTCAGTGGTTCAGAACAGACAGCCAGAACCAAAAGGTCAAGGCAGAGAGGCCAATAAGAAGAGCAAAAGGTCATCACATGTCAGGCATGCTGGAGCGAGGAGGCTGTAACCTGGAAACCAGAGGAACCAGTGAGCTCATTGTTCACAGTGAAACTCACAACTCACTGCTCTTCATCTGAAAGGGGCAGGAGGGTTTGGGTTCGATCAAACCTTGTGCTGTGTCACACATTTCATTGCTCTGATTGGTTGTAGGTCTGTTGTTGATGATGCCCCTTTTTAAAATACAAAAGAACTGGGAAGGTTCCAGACCCAATTTTGTAAGGGCAAATTTGTCAGAAGATACAAGATGAGGCTGAATTTTACAGGAAAATAAAGAGCTAAAGGTTAAGAAGAACTATTTAACTGCATCACCAGTTCTTTTTTCATCCCAAATTCAAAGTCAGCATGTTCATCTCATTGAAAAGCATATTTCTGTAAGTTAAAGTTGAGGCCACACGTTGTTGTGCCATTTAAAAACTTGTGTTGCTGCATTTAATGTTGATTGGTCACGTCATGGTTTACAACTAATCTGCTTAATAAGCCGATCAGCTCCATGGGGTCTGCACAATAGAGAGCATAGACTTTCCTGCAGTAGTTTTTCTTCCGATCATGACACTGCAGCATAAATGTTGTGTCTACACAACCTAATAATAGACTGTGTTGACTCTGCAAACTTCACAGCAGGAAGGAAGGTGAAACGATTCACTGGACGATGCCCAATGACATCACAAGCTTTCCCACTCTGCGATGGTTCCATTACCGTGGCCAAGAGCAGGGGAAGTTTCTGCCTTTTTTATCAAATATTAATAACTGTTCCTCTAAATGAAGAGGCTCTATTCTTGTCGTCCTCTTTCCTGTCGGCCTTTGAAGCGCAGCACGTTAAAAAGCTAAAGCCTGGGACGCTTCCCTGCAGCCAAAGTGAACAGCAGTTATATTTATCTCATCTGTGTGGAAGTGGGTCATTTCTCTCTTTTTCTGTTTCATTCTCACTTTCTTTTTCATCCCTTCGCTCTCTCTCTCTCTCTCTCAGCTTTTCTCTTTGCCTTTTTTTTAAATGTCATCCTCCTTTTCTGCTTCTTTCGCAGCGGATAAAAAACATTTGAAGTCGAGCACGTCCACGCCGGCTTGACACGGGGCCGACCAATCCAAGACCCTGGAGCCGCGGGGGTCGCGTGGGGGGGCATTCTGTGAAGTTTGAGCCCAGTTAACTTTTGATAGGATGTCAGGCTGAATTAAGAGCCCCACAGAGAGTCGGGCTGGCCGTCTGACTCGGCGCTCGACTTCACTTTGATCCACGCAGTCAGTCCTCGTGGTCTCAGCTGCTCACACACAAACATGACACGTAACTGAGTGCACATGAGGAAGAGTGAAATTTAAAGGCTTTTTTAAGTGAACTCTAATTCCAAGCTGCCACGATGTTCTTAACACGTCTAATAATTACACTCGTGTCCCCGAGGTCAGTTTGGATGCTCGTGTTGGACGCTCTGTGCATTAATGAATATACATCTGAGCCACTAGGCCTTAAAGGACCTTGACAAGAACGCCTCCAGATGTCACGTCTTGTTAGCGGGGGGGCGACTACACGTGTTTTACCAGGCAGGGCTTATGCAACAGGCTGGAACACAGCCCCTGCTGCAGTGACCTGCTGAGCTGCATACAAGACGAGTTAGAATAAAACCACATAAACTGACAGAAAATGAGCTAAAGCACAAATAATCTGCGTTTCTACATAAAGCCGTTTGAACTCTAATGAAGCGTGTAGAGGCAATAAACTCATTCATGTTTATGCTCTTAAATCCGGCGACGAGAAACCGCGTCGACTCAGTTACCTGCAGATCACCTGCCAGCCTCTTAAATCAGATTGTGGGGCCGCCTCATGAATTTTAAACGCCGCGGGCGAAGCTATAAGAGCCGGTCTGATAATGACTCTCAGATCCGTCAGGTTAGCGGAGTAATGCCCGACTTACTTCACCGTTTGAAGCGGAAACGCCCCCGCGCCATGTGAAGTGGAATTACCTCGTCAGCTCGCACAACCTTGTGTCTGTGACACCCGTCCTGTGAGAGTGTGTGATCTTTCTCCTGCAACACAACACTCTGTTAACAAGCTGTTAAATGAAGGACACGTGTTTAATTCTGTCCTTGTTGTGTTTTTGCAGCTCCACTTCGACTCGAGGGCTTTTCCACCCTTCAGACTTTTTCTGGGGTGAACTTCAGCGCCGAGAATTAACTTGTCGTTGCACCAGTGGAGCTGCTCATTGGCCATTAAAGTTGTAAATGTCAGCTTTAGGTGTCGTTAATGAAGGGATCAGCTTCACAGCAATACTGGAAAGAATACGTCAAGCTTACAAAGACCTGCGTCTGCTCAGCTGATCGATGATCTGTTCTTATGCAAATACTATTGAACAGATTTCCATGACACCTGGTGGACGGATGGGACTCGAGCCAAGAGGGAGCTCAATAGATTCTGGCCCGGAATCAGTAAACGGGCAGCATCCAGGAATTAATTTAAATCTCTTTCTTTAAGGTTGCAAGATCGGCAGTTTTTAGACATTTTCACAGACTCCCAAGGAACTAACTCATGGATATTGATGAAAAAAAAACCTGGGAGATTCAGTGAACTGATCCAGTGCAAATCTGGAAAGCGGCATCATCTGGATTTAAGAGGTTTCATAAGGAGACTGCTGAGAAAACCATCCTTTGTTAAACTTTACATTTGGATCTGACGAATGAAAGAATGAATAATCAAGATGATGATCACACACCAGATTATAACACTTGAAACATTTCAGCACGTCTTTGCACAGATCTTGATTAATACAAAAACCTCTTGAGATCCATCCATTCATCCATTATCTCTACCACACTCATACTTTCACACGTATTAATAAAGTGAAGGGTCTGTGGTTAACGGTCACATCCAGTGAGTGGGGACTACATTAGACGGATCATTAGATTCAAAAAGAGTAGTTCTGCCGGGTTATGTAAAAGGAACAAACGAGAGGAGATCATTCATTCGTGCACTTTCTCCTCTTGTCTGTTGAATTGAATCACACTGAGCAGAAAGCTCCTCCTTCGGTCCTCAGTCCTCAACACCCTGGACTGGAGGCGCTGGGCTCCTCTCCCCTTCAGAACTATTCTAATGAGTGCTTTAGTGAGCATGTAAGGATCTGAGTGCGTGCTCTGTCCCCGTCTGATGGAGACACTCGTCCTCCGGGGACGAGCTGCACTCTCCTCACATATTCAGTCTTGTCACATTTGCTCTAATTTGGAGAGCAGTGCATGGAGTCACCTGACGCCCCCCCCACCCTCTTGCAGATTTGCTAGATTCGCCACCTTCTCAGAGCTCGGTGAGAATCAACAACACATGCAGTGTCGAGGCTTTTTTGCAGTTACGTCTGAGTACGTGCAGGGTGGTGCAGAAAGATGGAGCTCTGAGAACCACAGACTGTAGAAGGTGTACAGCTCTCCAAAAAGTGTCTAGATCGCCCCCTGATGGCTGGCTGCAGTATAGGTCATAAACACAGCCTCCTCCATGTTAGTAGATGGGACATGGACTGCACATATGCAAAGTCAAGGTATCAGAAACAATTTTGGGAAATTTATATCAGAACATCTCTTGTTCTTAACACACTAACGTTTGTCCAGATGGTCATTTTTCCAGTTTTGGTTTAATTAAATGTTCGATGGTTATAAAGGCGGTGGTAAAAATGTCATGATTGACACCTGAGACTGACTCACGATTGGTCGAGCAAGTGTCTAGGGAGGGACTTTCCAAGTGTCTCTGTCTCCAAATGATGTATTCAGCTCAAGATGGCAGAGTTTGAATTTTGGATATTTTAGCTTCATTTCTGAATAGTGGGAAGAAACGCACACGTGTACTGCATCTTAATAAACAGTTTATAGCACTGTGAAAAAGATGCACCACTGGAACAGGGTATTTTTTTTTTTTTACCTCCGGCCATGTGTCGGGCACTGATTTGTGATTCAGCTCCGAGCCACCGTTCACATGTATGAAGAGGAACAGCTGCGTGCATGACTGAAATGTCATTATGCTAACATCCTGCCAGTTTCTGTGCCAGGACACCTCTTCAGATTCCCCAGAGCGTCTGCTGGCACAGTTGCTCTGTTGTTTCGGGCTCCACTGCGCTCACGTCTTTCATGTCCCGTTTTTTCAGGACTATTGACGGAGGCTGGTTCACCCGGTCTCTTCTGCCAGATGTCCTGGATGGAGGTGAGAGAGCGACGGCCCGGTCGTGGCTGCGGTGCAGAGTCTGCACGTTCTCCCCGCTCCTCCGTCTCCCGGCTTTGTTTCTGGGTCTCACGGGGGATTGTGCTCGCTTCTCAATTCATTCTGCTCCAGTTTGAGAGTCAGCCAGAGAGAAGAGATCACTCCGAGCCTGAGTGCCCACACAGAGCCCACTTCACTGTTGATTATGGGCCCTCTAATGGTTTCCCTTTGAACCAGCTTGCACTCTGAGGCTCCGGAGTTCACACAGAATAACAGCGTTCGGCTTCTCCCATTGCCCCCAATTTGAAACGTCTTCTTTCAACTGGGTTTGAGCCATGGAGGCTTTGTTATGAGGAGACAGGAAGACATGTCAGTCCTGATTCTTTCTTCTTCTTCTTACTCTGTTGATACTACTTTGAATTGTCAGTGAAGGAATTCGATTCATCATTCAATCATCTCATTAATGATTCCTCACATTTTACTACCAAGAAGTAAATTATATGTAAATCTGCCACGAAGGTACACATCTGATACAGTGAGCTTTAAAACTAAAGGTCCTTATATTCCACTGTGAACATATGAGACCTTAAACTGTTAATGATTTAAATGTAAACTTATTTCATCCTGAAACTTTCCTCAGCATTTCTTCTGAATTATGTTTAACCAATAATCAGTGATGTGGTGCAACAGCGTCTCAACTGCAGGTGCTTTCCCCAGGAACTAGGAACCTTTGCAGGATCTTAAGTTCCAGGGAAATGTTTTTACCATCTGAAAAGTCCCTGCGCGGGGAAAGTACCGGAACATTAAGTGTGAGACTCACCGCACTGAAGATGTCTGATTGGTCGAGTACTTTTTATTTCAGCTTGTCAATCCATAAAATCATTCACATGTTTTTAAAAATGCTTCGTTCATTGTATTCATCCCTTTTTCTGATCAGCAGCACCATCGGAATTTCCTCCAAATAATGGTGTTGCTCTCATGAATCCATGGTTGTTGCATTTATATGCATCGTCCTCTGCATTATCGCCCCCTGCTGGACCGGAAAGGATCAGATTGTTCTTATATCATCAGGCTAATTTGCTAAATCTCCACTGGACTTTAGATTTGAAGAAAAACTCTCGTTCGAAATCGGCTACAGACTAAATGTGGATCCAATAGTTTATTCTAATAAAGTAGAAAGTCAGTCTCCCTGTGTCTGACCGACAGCATGGATAGAGTTGATGTTCACATGTTCTCACCATACTCACGAGGTTCTCTTGGGCAAGGCTCTTGACCCCCACCTGCCTCTTTTAGGACAGGAGATCGGATCAGACTCAGGTTGATAAAAAGTGTGAATGATGGAAAAGGCAGAAGTCTGTTATAGCTGGTTAAGATGCTGTCTTACGAGGAGACGTTCAAAGCGTAAACCAGGTGCAGCATCATGTCGTGTTTCTGCCGCATCGCTCGTCTGGTTTGTGTGATAATAGAAGACCTGCTCCTAACCTGCTCCTCCAGACGAACACAACGTTCCTGTCAGCTTCTATTTTTCAAATTGGATTGACTCGTAATGGCTTCTCGTCTAAAACCAGGCGCAGTTATTAGAAGAGACAGAATCATGTAAAAAACTAATCCAATTCTTTATGAGTCTTCATCCGGATAACGGGGGATGTGTTTATCTGAGCAGGGATGATGCTGCTCTGTAACGTCTCTGTGTGCGCTCCATTCATTTTCTCCCCCCATTCTGCTGAATATCATTGAGAGAGGGTGGGGGGGGTATCTCTCTCCCCCTCACCATGGTTGCACGGCGCATGTCCGGGAGGAGAGAGGGATGAATGTGATGGAGCTATTTATAGTAACTGTTGCCGTTTAAATAAAGCCTTTCTCCAGCTCCGAGCTCCTCATTCAGCCACCACTCCTCACAGCTGTGCCTCCTCTTTGTGCCTCCTCCCTAAACCCTCCCATCATCCCTCTATCCCTCTATCCCTCTATCCCTCTATCCCTCTATCCCTCTATCCCGTTAGGCTGTTTGTACCGTTGTTCAATGCTCTTAGCAAAAGATGCATTATACATTTCTCCTCCAAGGGGTGGCACACTGAATTGAATCGAAGCTAAGAGGAGGAAGAGGAGCAGGAAGAGGAGGAGGAAGGAGTGACCTGTGAGGGGAGGAGAGGGGGAGAAAGAGGCAGTGAGAGCGAGCGATGCTTCGTGCTACGCATCTCAAGTTGGTTTTGTGATTTCTCGTATCACGGCCTCTTCCCTGTCGGGTCTGCAGCTCGGAGCAAACACAGCAACTGGTCATAAGTCACCTTGTTATTCTGCTCAATGCTGTTTGGACTTTAGATGTTTCAGGGGCTGTGATGAAGCTTGTGATGATGAGATATTCAGACATTACATTTAGCTCTGCTTTCACAGCCTGGTACAGAAGTGTTATTGCCAAAATTATAATAGTAATATAGGTAATAACCTTTTTATTAGGTTGTTTATAATAACTGAACTGTTGTAGCTTGTCAGAGTTGATTTTTAATGGATCAGTAAATGTGTAACCTTCTCCAAGGTCTCTTTAGTTAAAACTGAGAGGTTGTGAGATAAAGGCAAATTTTACGTTTTCTTTTCTTATAGTTTTTCCTCTTTGAGCTTTAAACAGAATTTTGGAAAATGGCACATGTCGTTGTCGGACAGTTTATTATTCTCACACTCCTGCTCCTCTTATGTGTAAAGACGGCCCAGATGTTCTTCCTGTTGTCGTTGTCTTGTTTCACTTTGTTGTGTATCACTTGTAGTAATTACTCAGAACAGAGGGGTCTGAACTGAGCCTGTAATTGGCTGCTCTCCTGACGGCTGCAGTTTGGAAAAATTTATGTCTGACACAATTTTTTTAAACCTCAGCCAATTTGGAACGAGGTTGTTCCTCGAGGAGCATCAGGGACATTCAAATATGTATTTACTGCAGCAGTTTGATTCCTCCCCTTAGACACCGTGTGCATCTAACATCTTTAATTCACTGTTTCTAGTCTGAGAAATAGTTTTTGTGGCCGAACCCGATGTTTTCCTCGAATACAGATGTGCTGCAGGAAATATCACAACCCAGCCAAAACATGACCGAACCCGACCGGAAGCCAAATAACATTTCAAACAGTGTCTAACGTCACGATTGACAGCTGAGACTGACTCGCCATTGGTCAACCGCGTGTATCGGCTCCACCCCCCCTGATGGCTTCAGACTCCATGTCTGGATAGTTGGAGGAAGTGGAGCGGGCATCGTCCATCTTTATTTACAATCTGTGATTTATATGAAGATGAGCTTTTCTTGCAGATCTTTCAGCTTCAGTCGTTCTTTATAAACCACTAAACGAAGCAGAATGTACTTTTGAAAACAAATCCCTTGGAGCTTTTAATCTGCAGCTGCAGTAGAAACCAAAGCAGCCTTCAGGTGTGATGTAAAAAGTCCTCGGCTCACTCTTCCACAGAAGCGAGGCGACTAGTGGACGGACTCCACGATGATGCGTGATGACAAATGGTTGATTTGTCATCACAACTCAGACAACACAGACAACTCGCTGCTGCCTGTCTCCTCTGAGGCTGCCTCCCTGCCTGATGCGACCAGAACAGAGCCTGAGTCCAACACTTCATATGAAAAACCAACCAAAAAGAGTCACTTAGGAGGAAAATGACAGGTTTAGAAGACATTTGGAAAACACCAGCGTTCTTCTGCTGACGTGGGACATTTTGTATAAATTCTCTAAACATAATCATGCACACGGCTCCCCACATTGTTTTTAAATGTTGTTTGAGGTTTTTTGAAGTTGTCTGACAATTTGTCATAATGAAGTCTGGAGACTGTCGCACATGCAGGTGAATGAAAAAATGACGTATCATCGCTTTCAGTTCAACTTTATCAATCTAAAGGGATAGTTTGAAATGTCAGCAGCTCTTTCTTTTTTCTTGTGAAGGATTCCAATTTTCGAACTTCTCCCAAGTCTCCAAAATTGACCCAAACACACTGTATTTGATTAACATTTGCACAGCGTGGATGTGAGAAGCTGTTTGTCTGGGAGCGACGTGAGCTGTGTCCTAACTCCAGGCTGCACTCGGAATCTGGGCTTTTGAATTAATCATTTCTTGATACCAGAGAAGTGAGAAAATACCAGGATGGTTGAATGAATATGTAATTCACCGAAAGTACATTTTATTTAGGAGAAAAACACACACACACACACACACACACACACACACACACTAACCTTACTTTTGACTAAGAATGTAATATAACTTTTGCTCTTTCACCACAGATTCACTGTTTGTTTAAGGTTTTGTCAACAGTAGCTAACCTCAGACCTACTGGTCAAACAACACCAGTAACCAAACTCCTGAGTCCTGAGTGTTAAACTGCTGGTGTGTTGTTAAAATAAGTTAATTTCCCATTAAACAGTTTATAGCTTAACTATGATTTGCTGGTTTCATTTGACAAACACAATCACATTGAGGTTTGTTGTTGATATTATCTGCAAATAACATATGACACACTCTCTGCGATTTGTGTAGTTTTGAATCGAGAAGCGGCTTCAATGGACAATCAGCCATCATTTATCTGTATTTGCTGCCATCTGGTGGAATCTTAGCAGTAGAGCATTCAGTGTGAAGAATTTCATCAGTACAGAAACATGCTATTATAAACTAGAATGAATAATCAACCCTTTAAAACTATAAATGTGAAACCATTAACCATCATATAAGCAAAAAGTACTTGCTATTACTACAATTACTACATTTCTACAGAAACATTTAACTTCTACATGACCTACAACCCAATTAACCATTTTTAATGTTAATTCAAAATAAGAGATTAGGACACATTAAAGGTATATTTACCAAGACCGGATTTGTTCATTCCATAATGAAAAATACTTGCGTCTCCCCTTGTCTTTCACTCATCAAGTAATTTATGTTTTTTGCCATTTCCCTCTCACAGCTGTTCACTGCAACCTGAGCCAGAATGGCATCGACCACCAGATGTGCCCGGAGGACGTGACCTCACAGCTGGAGGGAGAGGAGGAGTCCGTGGACGGGGGGGCCGTGCTGCTGGACGACGACAGCCCGATCTACCAGGATGTCAGCCCGCCCATGTACCAGCGCCGCTCGCCGCCACACCGCTCTGTGTCCGAGTCCGAGCTGACCCGGGTAAGAGCTGCTGACTGACCCAGGATCAGGGATGGAAATAGAGTTTACTTCTGTGCTGTTCAGGGTTTACAGTATAAAATAAAATCACTTTTGTAACATGGATAATTTATATCTAGGGTCCTTTTTAGTTTTTATTGGCAACTAGGAAAAATTGATAATTCTCATGAAAAGTAGATCTTTTCAACCGTCTTCTCTCATGTCCCTCTGGATTATTTTATTTCGGGATCAAATCCTGTTTTTTATTCTATGACTCGACAGCACATACATTTGATATGAGTTTTACAGATGAGTTTGTAAGGGAAATATATTCAAGGTACATTGCCTTTCAAATTCACTTCAATTAAAATCCTGTAATTTTCTAGTCTAATATAAGCAGTAGAGGCTGAATGTCTTTTAAACACATAAAGCCTAAGTTGTATCATAAAGTAACAAAGTCAATAAAACACCTACATGAATATATCCCTCAATCTGAAGTTTCAGTCGAACATTAAAAACTTTTTTAATGTGTCTAAACTGCACAAACTTTATTATCTAGTCTCGATCCTGAATCATTCATCTTTCGGCCACTGGGGGGCAGCAGAACAAGCTTTAAACAAAAAAACATGTAGTCAAGATGATAATGAAGTTGTTCTGGTGAAAACATAACAACTGTTTGTAAACAGTTGCTTATTTACACATTTAGCAAAATTAGCGTTCAGGTGTAAACAGTTTGTTCTACTGACGGCTGAGTTCTGGCTCTAGAAGATAAACGCTTCCTGATGTACATAGAGTTTTCTGTTGTGGTTGTGTACAATGTGTTTATTAGTATTCTGAGGAAAAACTGTAGTAAAACGTGAGGTTGTTGTGTGAAGATGTTGAAGATGAACATGTTAATATGCCTAACTGGGTTAGTTGGGTTTAAACTTACTCCCAGTAAACATGTAGAGCTTTGTTATTGAAGCCTCACGGAGCCATTGACCTGTTTGCACTGTGGTGTTTCACCTCTTAACTGATTTGATTGTATTTGTGGTCAAATTACAAAAACATCGACACAAACATCCTCGTTCTGACACAAAAAAATCACACAAAACAATAATAATAAACCCACTAATCCCACAGTTTCCACACATCAACATCTCCAGTTCAGACAAAGACTCAAACTGGGAATAAACAGTAAAACACGAGATGTTTGTTTCAGGCTCAGCTCGGCCTCAGTGGTTCTGATAATAGATCAAACAGCTCATCAGCATCCCAGAATGAATTCCTTACTTCATATACGGAAATAGGCCGTGGACAGTGGGAGGGGAATAGGACTGACACACACACACACACACACACACACACACACAGACACACACTTAAAGATAGCGGAGATGATCCTCTACGTTAGCATGTGGTAGTTCTGAGGTGACAAGTATCGGTATCACACGCTATCTGCTGTGGTTTCATGATGTGACTTTAGATCTCAGGGTTATTCTCTTTGAAGCAGACGCGTGAGTTGCATTAGACACCTGGAGGGAAGCAGTGTATCAGCGGCAGGAGCCTCGGTCTCAGCGTTGTGTGTCTGCGTTGTGTGTCTGCGTTGTGTGTCTGCGTTGCACTTAAGAGGGAGACTTTCTCTCTTCTGAGGGAAATTCAATAGATCAAGTGCATGAAGACTGTAATTGTATGAAACTGTAATCCATCCTCAGTCCCGCAGCCTCGGGCCAGATAGTATTTATTAACGCTCGATTTTAATTAAGTGCTCGGTGAGATGTTTGCTCTTAAATGATGAAGTCACAGAAACGGCAGCTTTTCTAATATGACACTGAATCAGGTTGAAAGGGAAAATGTGAGGAATTAGAATAAAGTTCTGGATTTGATTGCCAAGCTAACTTTGTTAGTTTTGATCGTAAAATGTAAATTTTGATATCCCAACACTCCAAAAATTACCTTTTTGACAAATATTTGGCCCTTTGACATTTCTTTTTAAGGTCGCTCAATGAGAATCTTGACTTTTGACATTTCTAAATGATATTCACTCATTTTATTTTGAGATAAACAAGTGTCTGTAAAACTACAATATCTAAAGATACACAGATCCAATGAGGGCTGATACTCGGGGGTCACTGCAGTACTTTTATTTCTTTACTTTGAGAAATATGAGCATGTTGTACTGATCCAGGATCCATTAATGTTCTCCATCGATACACTGCTCTCAGGTCAGATCATCAGTAAACATGATTTAAAGTATCATTGTGGTGCTAACGGCTCAGTCACAGATTTGTCCACAGGTCCTCGTAGTTTTATTGATTGTTCATCTTATTGATTCTCTCATGTTTTCCATTCCTGTTTATTCCAATAAAGTAAATCCCAAAGATTAACTGATGAACACAGGGTTGCACAGGACATATTTATTACACATGTAGATTTCTGTATATTATAATAATTCTTTATATTGGTTTTACTCTCCTGCTTCACCTTCATTTGGTCCAAAATGCTATAGAATTATTACTGGTTCAAAATTGGGACCACGTAACATTAATTCTGGCCTCGCTGCATCGGCTTCCTGTCTGTTGTTATATTGATTTTAAGATTTTATTGATAGCAATTTACAAAACCAAGCCCAGATTTGACTGACGATCTAACCTCATGAGCCTGGACGCCATCGTAGATCCACTGCTAGAGTGAATTGTACATCTGTTACTGCTTTAACATCCAAACATTATATTTTTTATAAAATTGTATTATTTAAACATAATTTATAACATTGTCTAACCGCTTCTGTAACTTTATTGTTGTTTGTTAAAATAAAGTGCTAATATTCTTTTCTACAATACGGTAGAAAAGAATATTACATTTGTCAAAAATCTAAAATTTTAAAGTTTCCCCATCAAGTGTGAAGTTAACTCATTAATGATGGCTCAGCACATTTCATGCCACCTTCTGGAACTTTATATTTCTACTATGAACTCCTGGTTCCCACGCAAATAGCTTTAAGGATTGATCTCCCCTGTTGCATCAGGATCGCTGACTACGACAAAGATTTGATTTTCATGTTGAGCTTAATTTTTTAATGATCCCTAAATTAGCTCCTAATAAATGCGCGAGCTGTAATAAACCCAGGGGCCTCAGTGCCCACCACACTCCAGGGCCCTTCAGCTCATCACATCAGCAGTTAGGCTTCATTTTCAAATCTGTGATTAAAGCTGACTCCTGCGCTCGGATGGATTTTGCAATCAACGCCGTGGTTCAGCCATTTATTAAACATGAAGCATAAGGACTCAGTGGAAAGCCTTAACATCCTTAACGAATCAGCTCGTCTCCGCCATAATCAATACCAAGCCCAAGGTGGAGATGTTTTTGTTTTGGTGCTTTATGGACCCCTGTCGAATCCCAAGGTCGCGACCCCTCGAGGGAAGAGGTCACGTGTTCTTTACTTTGATGTGTCCAAATCCAATTTCAAACAGAGGCCTCTTTATGAAAGGCTTATTAAGTCAACGGGCATGGTGTGCTGATCTCTGGTCAGCCGTCCACAGCTCGGCCCCGTCCATACACACACACACACACACACACACACACACACATGGACCTATCTCTTTCTCATCCCCCTGTTCCTGTATGTAACAGATTAATTAATACAAGGGGATTTTCATCTCCTTCCAGCTCCGGCCTGGAGAAATAGAACGAGGCCGAGGGCGACGGGAGCGAGAGAGGCCATGCCAGAGCTGTTAATGAGCCGAGTGGTGGGGACGGGGACGGGGACGGACGACACTGGGCTCCGTGTCTCAAACAGACATTCACTCAGTCAACATGACACTAATGGCGGCGGAGGCCCCCCCCCCCCACCTGCGCCTCTCGATGCTCAGAGGCAGCAGTGTGTGCTCAGGGACACTAGAGGGTGCTGTGTAACAGCGAATGGTTTGATGTGAGCAGCTCCAGGATATTAGTGATCCTCTGCTGCTCTTTAATATTTATAGTATAAATTGGGAGGGGGGGTAACAAGAGTCTGGGTTGAATTTCTGTGCAACACTTTAACATTTCCTTTTACTTTAGCCCCCCGTGTTTAGCATTAATAAGCAGTATACACTCAGAGGCCAGTTTATTAGGTACAGCTTGTTAAAACTAATGCATTCTTGTTAAAATGTTTTTTTATAGAGATGCTGGTTCAACTGTATGATTGTCTGAAAGGCTGCAGTTTTTCATGCTCCTTTTTTTTATAAATGCATGACTGAGATGTGTGAGCCCAAACTCACTGATTTGAGTGGGGCTGGGGGATTTTTTTTTTTTTTTTTTTATTACTTTAAAAGACTGAGTTTTGGTCTCTAGTGAAAGTTGGTGATTTAAAAATGTCTAATTGGCGAAAATACTGCTCACGGACAAAACCATAAAGGCGTCTCTGAATCTGCTTGTCACTGCTTATCCCTTCTTTATCATAATGTGACGTTTGTTCTCTCCACCAACTTGTCGGAACAGGAAGGGCAGTGTCTCTGTTTTTTGTTGTGCACTCATGAAAAGATGAGACGGGAGATTCGGATTTAGTTATTTTTTTTAGTTTCCTGGTATTTGCATAGATGTGTTTTAAGATGCACCTCAGGTCTGAACCCACCTGCAGAGGAAACCACATTGCATCGTGTGACTGACGGATGTTTGTTGTTTCCAGCGGTCTTTCCTTTTTGATTGACTGACTGTTAAAATATTACGTGTGTCACGTCGGGATTCACCTGCGTGTGTTGTTAAATAGAATAAAACCAACATGGAGAGAGAGGGAGGGAAAAACCAGACGTCTCCGGCTCACCAGTCTTTGTCCCCTGCCTGCGCCCATGAGGTTGTGTTTTTTGTGTATTTGTGTGTCTGTTAGTTTGCAGCAATGTCTGTTAATTTGACCTCAGTGATCCTCAGCGCTCGACTGTTGAAATGCAAACAGTCTAAAAGACTTTTTTATTCTCAACACCCGGACGTGCACACAAGAAAGCAGCATTTTTACACTTTTTCTAAACATCTGAAAAAAAGCTAAAGTTCAAAAACTCCACTTCACTAACTCGATTGTCTCATGAAATAAACATCACACCTTTAGTCTCTTTGAAATAACGCTGTTAACTCAGAGTTTACCCCCGATGTTCCTCACGCACTCGGCAGCGCCACGTCTCAACTCGTTGTTTTTTTCTCGAGCTGAAGAAAAGAGAAATGGGATTCTGTTGTTTTTGATCAGTGCTCGTAATGAAGGCGGCTCCGCGGCTGTAATGTGATTCGCTCTGGAGCTACAGCTCATTGCAGTTTGAGTTTCTTGTTTTGCATTTGCACACTCAATGAACTCTGCCCACTTCTTGTGTCCGGGGAGAAGTCCGAGGTTGAGGTCAAACATTTTGGTGACTCACAAAACTCTGAAAAACTAAAGGAATCTCTGCAGCCGGTGAAAAATCTGAATACATTGACAACCAATGTCTTTAAATCTGCTTCTTTACTAACATATTTTATTGAGTGTAAAAAGCCGTTTGACCCGACAATCAGCTCCACGATCTCCGATGCCAAAATGAAAACCATGGGGGGGGGTTGTACTTCTCCTCCTGCCAAGTTCACACACTCTGACACATGGTGTTTGTCTCCCTGACGCCTCCCAGTGCTCTTCTCCTCCCAGCTCCTCTTTTTTCCCTGTATTTCCAGTAAACGGTATTATTGCTTAAAATCTTGATTAATTCAGCCGAGAACATTCATACTGGATCTTTAAACTCCTCCCAGTATAATAATAAGTACGATTACATGCTTCATTATGTATGTGATGGTTTCTCCACCGTGGTCGTTAATGTGCTGGATGTTTATTTCAGACTCTGGTGCGTGTTGCTCTCGTTCGTGCACACACCACCCCCCCCCCCCACCCCCACCCCCCCGAAGGCTTCCTTCTTTGTCTTTAATTTTTGAGGTTGTCCTTGCTCCGTTGCCAAGGTAACGTGGAGAACACCGCGAGCTGCACTGGGCTTTCAGATATCAATTAAAGCCAAGGACACAACCAACACACGTTGGCTCATGTGGAAAAGGATTTGTTTTTGTGTGTGTGTGTGTTTGCATACGTTGTATTCATACAGTGTAGGTGTTTAAGTGCCTGTGCTGCACATGTGGTTGTGTGTGTGTGTGTGTGTGGGTGTGTGTGGGTGTGTGTGTGCGCCTGCTCCCAGATGTCTTCCACTTAGAAAATAAAGGCGGCTTCTTCTTCTCTCACCCCGCCGCTGTCACTCAAATCTCTAATTGGCGCGGAGTCTATGTGGAGCTCTTTGAGAAGGACTGTTCTCCCCCCCCCCCCCCCCCCCCTCTGCTGTTTCACTCTCCAGCCTCTCTGGCTCCGCAGCCAGGCAGGAAGCCACCGGCTCACCTATTGCACCGGGAACACAGCTACCGGGCTAATTCGGTGCAGAATGTAAAACCAGATGTCCATTGACTCACAAATGTGGTTCGTAGGAAAATTAGAGGGTCTCCTGTGTCAAACTCTGCTGCATCCACTCCTGGAGCTTTTATTTTTTTCTCACTTCCTCTGCCTCATCTGTCAGTCCCGCCATTATTCACACTCACCTCTCTGCAGCAGACACTCCTCTCCTCTCCTCTGTCCCTCCACTCCTTCCACACCGTGGCCCTCGCTCTCTCTGTTGTCGCCTCTGGCTCCTAGTCGGGGTTAATTAGCATTGAGTGGAGCTGTGTTTAATGGTTAATGTGGTCTCTTCCTGTGATACGGCTGCCACCGCTCCCTGCAGACTCAGCATCCATCCGCACAGGCTGCCAAGCAATCGCATTAAGAGCGGTGGCCTGGCCTCGCCCGCCGACCTGCCAGCTTTGGCTGTCTGTCACTTCGCCTACCTGCAGGGGGATTTCAGACCATATGCCCAAACAAGCAAGTACGTCTCCCCCAATTTCTCTTTCTCACCAGGATGGTGGGTGAGTGGGAAGGAGGCGCAGGGAAGGTGGGGAGTGAGGTGTAGTACCTTAATAATAAGAAACAGGTGAGATGTATAGAGAGAGCGGCAGATGAAAGTTACAATATGTGTGGGAGGGGGGTTGGGGGGGAAGAAAGACAATGTGATAGATCTGCCAGGGACAGAGGAAGATTGAATATGGGTGAGAGTTGTGCGATGGGGTGAGGAGCAACGAGGCAGAGCAGAGGAGGCGCTGCCGTGTACCTGCTCCTGCGAGAGAGGGGAGCAGGGCGGCCATTGCTATGCCACGCCACGCTGCAGCGGGGGGGAGCAGGCTGGAGTGGAGTGGAGTGGATGTGAAATTTTAATCACCACTCTCTTTCTCGCTCTCTTTCTCTCTCTCTCTCTCTCTCCCTCTCTCTCTCTCTCTGTGTGTTTGTAATTTTAGTCGCCCCACAATCAAAATCAAAAGCATTACCAGCAGTTTCAAGAGCAGCCCCTTCAGCAGGCGGCTGCCAAACCACCTCCTGTGGAAGTGTTTCCAGAGCAGTAGACATGTGTATATGTACACATCTGTATGTACTTTATGTGTGTACAGTCAGATACTAATAGAACCGATTATTTCTGACCCCACAGTGGCCGAGCAAGTCTTGGATCAGCCTCTGTTTGTATTAGTATCTGTCATCGACTGCATATGTAGAAATTAATCCAAAATATCCTGCAGATGCATTTGGAGTCTGAGTCTGCACGGTAGCCGACGTGTTCGACCAATCAGGAGTCAGTCTCAGCTGTCAATCATGACATTTTACCTTGTTTTTATCGCATCAAATAACTAAAAAACATACTGTTACCTGAAATGTTTGTATTTAACATGCATGCTTACTTTTCGCTTGGTGCATACCCTATAACTAACATGGAGGAGGCAGGGTTTACTCTAGTTGTCCCCAGAATTTAATGGTTTGTTTCTAGTTTTTCTATTTTGTTGATTTTTAAATGAAATCAGTGCAAAACAACATCGCTTGCTGTTGGTTCTGAGGAAAATGTTCCAATAACAGTCCAGCGCTGCAGCAGGACGACCTCGCCGATGCACTTCTCAGGCCTGAAGGATGTTTACAATGTGATTTAGTGAGAAAAACAGAATTGTAAACAACATCAGACTTATTCATATTTAAATCTTCCCAGGGTACTTCAATGCTGGGAAGAGGCTGTGCACCATTAAACCAAAACTCATCGTCCAAACAAACCTAACAAACTGGGCCAAATTTACTCTTCTATCGCTCACAGGAAAAAACAAATTGTTCTCATCTTCTCACCACTCTGGTCCGGTTCAAATTCCTCTTCTGTTCTTTTTTCCTTCCTTTCAAACTCTTTTCAATTAAATTACAAAATGGATCAGGTTTTAATTTTTACCTTTTAACTACAGTTTGACGGATGCAGGAATAAAACTCTTCAGATTGTATAACTGTCTCTTTATTGACTATCCTGGAGTTTTGTTATTAGTATTACAACCAAGATTAAAACTTTAGTGATCTTTTCAGAGTCAATGTCCTAGAGCAGCGAGTAAATATTACACAACACAATCAGCCTGATGGAGGAATCCAGGCCCCATAAAGGTGTCACATGACTTCACTCTGGCCAATCGGTGGAAAACACATGTTAAACGACATTTTATTAGCTAGTGTCTGTGAGAGTTTCTGAATTGTGATGTTTGTCTGTTTTGCAGCCGGGGTACGTGAAGCTGTCCAAGCCCGTGGCCCTGTGGACCCAACAGGACGTGTGCAAGTGGCTGAAGAAGCATTGTCCCAATCAGCACCAGATCTACAGCGACTCCTTCACACAGCACGACATCACAGGTGCGTTTCAGGTTCTTGAAACAACTGGAGCAAAGAGTTTACGTCTGGAAACAGCTCACGGTTCAGTTTCTGCATCTTAATCAGGTCCAGTTCTTTCCTTTTGACACGAGTTTAGAAAAACCCACAACTTTGACAACCATAATATTCAAATCAAGTTTGCAGTAAAAAAGTAAATCGTCTCTTTCATTTAACTCTGCCGCCATTTATTCTCGTCTCGATCTCATCCGTAACATCCCAGGTGCACTCTGCTCCCACGGCCGCCTGTGGTCCTGCCACCCGGCCTCCCCCCCCCCCCCAGTGTCGGCATTTCCACTTGCAACAGTCGCCACGTCAATCACTCCGCTAACGAGGCTCCTCAAGGTCACCTCCACACTGCTCTCCGCATAGCAACAGACGACCATTAATTGGCGTGCACTCAGTCTCTCAGTGCACGACTGATCGTATTAATATGTTTATCTGTCGCTGTCGTGGACCTCCCCGACTCGCCGACTGGCTGCTGGGGTCAATCGCCCGGTGGTCGTGACGAGTGGCGTAACGACTCGCTCTCCCGTTTTACCCTTTGATGCATTTTGACTGTTATACGTTTACGCGGCGGGTTCAGAGATTTAACATCGTCTGTTTAATGGGGTGAAAATATGAATCTCTTCAGCTCAACTCGCACATATTTCTCATCTGCAGCTTCGGGGTCCGGGAGATGATCCACAGTTCATTGCGTGGTTGGTGAACCTCTGCTTCACCAAGTAGAAGGAAAAGTTTTATTTAGTTTCCTTCTCATTTGAGGTGGAGTGGAAGTTGTTGTTTCTTTGGCCTTCTTGATAACAAATCAATCACTTGAGGGACTAATCTAGATTAAACATATTTAGATTACAACGTGAATAATTTGTTACTTTGGCCACTAGGGGCTTCTCAATCCAAACACTAATGAAAGTGTTTGATGATGCCGCTAAGCAGAACGGGATCACGGGACTTGTTCCATAATCTCTTTGGATTGCTTGGTTCCCCCGTGTATGTTTTAGATTTACTGGGCGAGCGATGGATAAAGAACAGTGGAAGGTAAAAGCAGCTAAGTGGCTAATTGGCTAAAAAAGCTGAAGGCAAAGTGGATATGATGCAACTAAAGGCGACCTTGAACAAAATTGATATTTGTATGTGTTTGAAAGTTGTTAGAAACTTTCTGGATAAAACAAGTACAAAAGTAAAACTAAACATGGGTTAGGGTTAGAAACAGATTTAGTTGTTTTTAACATTATGTCTTTAAAACACTGCTAACGACCCTCCTCTTATTATATCTGTGCAGAGTTTATCTCATAAAAGAGAAATCATGTCAGGTGCAGTCATCCAGTCGTTCCTCAGGTGGAATTTCTCATGAGGTTCACATCTAATTAACTAAAATGAATCTAACTTTAAGATTAAATCCCTCAGTGTTGCTGACAAGCCTAATGCATTCACTTAAAGTCTGTAAATAAATTATATTTTCTCTTATTAGTCTTTCAGTAATTAAAACATTAAAACTTGCCTTCCTAATGATGCATTAACTTAATGACCTGTGTTTGTTATTGAGCTGTAATGATTTTTTCCCGGCGTCCTGCAGGAGAGGAAGGGGTTAACTCAAATATGCGATGCACATACTGTACTCGCACACGCTGCCCTACTGGCACAATTAGGAGATAATGACATGCACAAAAAACCTGCAAGTAATTCAGTTTGTCTTCACATCGAGCGTAATTAACAGAACCCAATTAAAAGAGGCCAAGCCACACCAATTTGGCTCACAAGGCAATTTGCATCCCAATCAATCTGAGATATTATGCAGATATTCTTCTTTTTTTCCCGTTCCCGAGGCTTATTAAACTAAACAAGGGGGGGGGGGGAAACAAACGATGAATGGAAATTTGTTGTGGGGAACAAGTGTGTAGACAAACAAACCAGGATGAAAACATCTGAGAATGTCTATTTGTGCAGCGTGTTGTCGCACAGCAGCTGTGACCCTGGAACATCAGTACCCGTACGTTCATGTGCATCTACATATGTGTCTGATTCTTTTTTGGTTTCCTATCATTGGACGTTCCAGACTTTAACGGTTTAGGCTGTCTCTTCTGTCCACAACCGACTCCTCACCCCCCTTTCAGCTGCCAGCGGTGCTCAATCTCACTTGTCTTGGCACCGTAGTCGTCCCTTCATAAAGTAGCAAATACTCTCTATTTCAGATCATAATTCAAACAGACATTTGTGTCCTCCCCTCCCCTGACATAAAACAGTGGCGAAGGGGGGGAAAAGAGTTTTACTGCGTATCAGTGCGAGTGCATCGTCTTAACGGTGAATGACTTCAGTATGCAGCAGCTGCCTCCCTGCAAGGCTCCTGTAACCTCGGCCAAAGAAATCAATGTTTCCCTTCCTCCTCCCTGCAGCCTCTGCTGCCAAGAAACCCGGTCCTCCTCTCGGTCCTCACCTCCTACCCCCAACAGGGGCCGCGGCAAATCTCACTTTAACACTTAGATGTCATTAAAAATGCATTAAAGCATATTAAGGCATAATTAGATATTAGTCCCTAATCTGTCGTAATTAACAGGACAAAGCTCTTTTGGTGAGAGAACAGCTCAAACACACACTTTCTGACACTGAGATGTCTTCGGCACAAAAGGTGTGATGACTGAGGTCGTGAAAAGCAGGAGGGAGGTAAGAGGAAAGAAAGTGTGAGTCATGATTAAGTTACATGTCTTCTGTCAGATAAGACCATTACATCACATTGTTGAAATCCAGAGTCTCTGAAAAACTCACAAAGGCAGAATGAGATGCAGCTGTAGAGTTTGGCTGCATAGAACGGGGGGCGGGGGGGGGGGCACAGTTATAAAACAAGTACAAATGTGAACGTGGAAGATCCCACACACATGGAGCCAATATAAGAAAATAGGGCTGATGGACACATTCATAAATAGTAATAAAGTAAAGGGTAAACACAAAAACAACAAAACATATGGACATTAAAAGAAAAGCTTTCATATCTGTAAACATAAACCCTGACACAGATTAACTACAAACAACTTCACGTTTTTGCATTAAATTGTCGTCCTTTTGTGTTGCTTTGAAGTTGTTTGTTATGTTTTGTTTCTTTGTTGTTATCTGCGTCGCTTTAGGGATCTCCGTTGGTCGTTTGATTGACTTCAAAACAAGTAAATTTCTCCGGGGGGGGGGGGGGGGGCTATGCCACCTCTGGCCACCCTCCGGCGTCGCCCCTGGCTGCATAATTCACAAATAGGTTTTGATAAATAGATTAAAAAAACTGGCACTGCAGCGTGAATTCAGTGTGTCCTGCTTCTACAGCTATATAACCAAATGTAGACGATCTGTAGAAGCTGGAAAGACAAAAGAAATAAGTAGTTATAATATAACTATAATGTTTAAATGGAATGCTTCTCTACAGGCAGGTGTTTATGTACCTGTGTGAAAGGAGATGTGTGTGTGTAACGGCGGAAGTGGGACTTAAATGTTTCTCCCTCCGTCCATCTCTGAAACTGTTTTCTCTCTCGCAGGAGAACTCGGAAGAATGAATAACCGGCCTCATAATGTCCACTGATGTACGGTGTCATAAGCCCTAATCCTGAATAATTAATAGCCTGAAATATTAGCAGTTTAATGAAGAGTCTCCAGAAGCTCCCACTGTATCAATTCACTCCTTCTAAAGGTCTGTGTTCGACTCCTTCTGTCTCTGGATCCATCATCTCTCCTCTTTAAAATCAAAGCGACCCGAGCGGCGACGGGTCGAGACCCCTCGTCCCCTGGACGGTCTCACGCTGGGGACAACATGTATATATTCGATCGGCCGCAGGAAAGGGACGAAAGGTGAGGGTGGCTGTTATTCAAAAACCAGACCAGGACAAACAGAAACAAGGCCTAAACAGTTCGTGAGTGATGAGGCAATGAATTCTGCAGGCACCAGACTGCTGTCATAAAATCGCTGCTGTGTAATGGAGGAAGAGGCGTCGGATAAACGAGACAAAGGGACTAACATGGCCTGGAATCAACTCTCGGGCCACTAAACGGCTCCGCTGGCGCCCATTGTGTTCAGTTAATTTCCAAAAGAGAAATCTGAGCCGCTCGATGGTGATGAGCTGTTTTCGGGGGGGGGGGGGGGGGGGGGGGGGGGTTATCATCCGCAGACTGAGGGAATCGTTGCTTAATGATGCCATTGGCAAGGTGATTATATAGCAATGTGTGATATAAAATTAACCACTGTTCCTCTGATTAGCTGTTTAAAAAAATGACGTCTTTGTTTTTTCGATGTGGAGAGTTTGGAAGTTAATCTTCAGAGAGAGTGAGAGACTCACAGAGTGGAGCGGCTGCACAAAGGCGTATGGTTGTGAGTCTTTATGAAGCAAACACTCATAGTGTGTGTGTGTGTCTGGGGGGGGGGGCTGCAGGAGGTAGAGCGGGTCGTACACTAACCACTAAAGGTCGGTGGTTTGATCCCCGATTCCTCCATTCAACTTTGGCAGGACACTTTCGCTGACAAACAAATAAACCAACAAACCAACAAACAAGTCAAGGGACATTTTATTGGAGTTGGATTCAAGGTGCTGTACAGGGACATTAAATACACGAGACTAAATTAAAAGGAAACAAATAAAAAATGTGAAAGCAGCAAATTAAAACAAAGCAAAATTAACTGGATAAAAAGATGAATGGATCAATGTTCTGAACTGGGACATTTTGCTGCGGCTTGGCGAAGGTAACAAGTGAGGACAAATAGAATGATGATGAGAGAAAGGACATTTATTTGAAGACAATCTCTTTGATTCACCAGTAGGCTGAGGAAGGAGAAGCTCTGACCAGGCAGAACCTCGGTGAAGCCCAAAGTCTTGTGTGCAGATTATTTCTTATTGCAGTTTTAACTCTGCTGCTGCTTCTGTTTCCTTCTTCACGACTTTAATCTTTACAAACGACATTCAGAGCCGGAGCAGCATTGTTTGTTAAACCCGTACAAAGGCTGAGATTTATGATTTATTATGGGAGCTGGGTAATATGTTTGAAATCAATATCATGTATGTGAAATATGACTTAAGCTATGTCACCTGGCAAAGCCTCAGAGGGGTAAGGCAGGGGGGGTTTGGGGGGGAAGCACAGCGAGGCATCTTTATTCTTATATCGTCTCAACGCAGACTGTTTTACATCTGGTAAATAGAAGCAGTTCATCATTTAAAGACACAGTATGAAGAGAAATAAAATCCACTAAGAATAAAACTAAAATCCCATCAATCACAGGAGAACAGAGGTTTTATGCAGGTTTTTTTCCTAGAAAACAATCTCATGCTAAAGTTATGCAGAAGTAATCCCCCTCAATCATCACTCTCCGACCCACGAGAAGAGAGTTTATCTCCAGAGACCGGCCCTCTGCCCGGGGTTGTGTTCTGTCTTTCTTTCCAGGATGTTTGTGGGCTGCAGAAATTAACATTTACTAACATCTAGGATATTGTCTTTACTTCCTCTCTAGTTTGCTCTCTCCTCATTCACTGGAGGAGGAGGAGTGCTATAAACTTCCACTATCACAACTTCCTGGTTGTGTAGGGGGCGCTAGCGAGGTAGCACGCTGCAGCCAAGTGAAATCCACAGCAGTTTGGAAGCCTCCAGTTTAGTAACAATATTGTGGTGTAGCAAGGGGAGGAGCCTGACTGGATCTCGAGGACAGTGCACGCCCACCAACACCTGCGACCTGCACCCATTGGACGGTACTAGCTGTCAGTCACATCCATGCCCCAATGCAAACTGAGCTTAATAATCTAATCGACTCTAACTGACCATAATTTACAAATTAAACATCGTGATTCTGTTGAAAGATGCAAAAATATTTTTTAATACCATGGCGGTTATGTTACATATTAAAATGAAAGTTTGCATTACAGTTTCATTGCTGTTTGTTTCAATCACATCTTAACTTATCTAAAGGTTTTCGTCAAATCAGCTCTGATCATTAAATCCTCGTGATTTCTTCCATATGTCAAGATGATAACTTTCTGTAGTTCACAGTCAGTCGACCTCGTAAAGTAACCATGGAAGTCTGTGGTCGTTAGACTCAGAGCAGCCAGTTAGCTCCCCAGTAAACGTCTCTCTGTTCCCAGTGCCAGATGATGCTGGCTGCGGCTAACCAGCAGAGGTGCGGTGTAATGATCGGCACACGGAAATAGATCAGTGGTGGTGAAATCAGCATGAGGCGGCCGCTGAGCGATGAGTCGAGAGTCGAGGCGGCTTATTATCCGTGTGGGTGTGTGTCTGTGTGTCTGTGTGTGCAATTGTGTCTCTCCACGACCAGCTTCGTTACTTATACACTGAACCCCGGCCTCTCTCTGGGATCATAACCAGCCTCCTGCAGCAGTAAGCATTAGCATCGGATCACAGGTGTAGCCTTTTGAGCCTGAGGGGCTACAAGCAACTCTGTGACTGGGACAATCAGCCGCCATTTACTTGAAGGACTTCAAGCTGTGCACCATCACAGTGCAGACCCGTGAAGGAATTGGCCCTGTGCTGTTGTGTAGCTGTGTTTTGTCATCGCCAGCAAGCTGCATCCAACGCTGTTATCTTGCTTTTCTTTCTTGAAAGGGACGGGGGAGGGGGGGTCCTATTGAACATGGCGGCAAGACACTCGCATTCCTTGTTATCCCGTGTTTGACAGAGTGTGATGCAGGTTTGGACTTCAGTTTTGCCAGAAGCAGCTCGGTGACATTCATCCCCAGAGGCGGAGGTATCGAGAATTTACCTGAAGAGAAGAGAAATGCATCCGTGCACCAGAATAAACCGGCTGCCAAAACACGTCGGGGGGCCGGAAAAATAGCATTTGAGAAGTCTGAGGCATGAGGAGGGTTAATTCTCTGATGCCTCTCTGCCCCACGCAGCCATAAGTAGCATGGCATTCCAGCACCACCTGCACAATGAAGCAAATTCCTGCAGGATCTGTGTCTGTGCACCATTATGTCAGATTGGTGTGTGTGTGCGTGTGTGTTGTGTGTGCTTGTCTGTGTGCGTACAGTTGCAGTTTAAGCTCCCATTCATCAAAGCCGTGGTTGACTGTGCCAGCCTATTGCTGCAGATTAATCTCAGCCACCGCTCATTAATCTACTTCCCAGGGACGACGTGTTTGTGCGCACGTCAGAGTGTGTTTACGTGAAAGTACGTGTGTATAACACGTGTGCTCATATTTTGGTTTGTGTGTAAAACCACATTCGGTACAAGCTTACAGGTAACGGGATAAATACTGCGAGTACAGTGGAAGCAGGAGCAGCTCGGCTCTCGTGCAGGAAGAGGGGAAAGAAATTATTTACCTCATTCCAGGAGGGCTGATAAGTATGGTGGTCCAGCTCTCTGAATGGGCGCGTGAGTATAGGAGGAGTGAGATAGGAGGGAGAGGGAATCAGGGAAGGAGTTTAAATTTACACTCTATAAACAGGCATGTAGTGTCAGTTTGATATATGTAGAAAACACCAAAGAAAAGCATCCACGCAAATCATCACTTCCTGTTAATGACGTATAGAAAGAGTAGAGTCGGTGGTTTGAATACTGTAGGTGACCATGTGACCCTCCGCTCGCCACAGATCCGGATCCTAGTCGGTGCTCAGCAACACAAACTCAGCACGTGCCTCTTAAAATGGGGGCTTGATGCACACAGACGACAAATTGCGAATTCAAAGTCAATCTCGTCGTTTCATCCTGTTTTTATAGTATCAACAAAGATCAGTTAAGATAAGATAGAACTTTAATTTCCCTGAAGGAAATTGTTGCAAAGGTTCCAAAACCAAAAGTCACCAGATGATCAGGAGAGAAAACAAAACACAAACACTTGAGACACTTTTGAGCTTGGCACATCATCCATCTTTATAAACATGTTTGTATACAGGAAACACATTTTGATCAAAAATGCTCACAGTTTCTCTTTTTCCTGAATTTTTCTCTGTAGATTCTGGCTGCGGCGCCCCCTACAGTGCTGGAGAGCAATGGCAAGGCTCAGGCCTGTAGGGGGATTCATTAAGTTCCCTGCAGCTGAGCGAGGAGCAGAACTTGGCGTGTGTATGTTTTGGGTCGAGAGTTTATGGTTTTCCTGCCACGTCTTCTTTTTGCCATTTTGCGTTGATCTGCCAAAAGGAGGCCACGTTCCATCACAGCACCGCAGCTGAGGAGAGTTAACCAGGCGGCAACACCAGCCTGACACTGTTTGGACTGTTGACTACACACACTCACGTCTCTGGCTTCATCTTCTGCCGATGGAAACTTTCTTCTCACTGTCAGACGTTCAGCTTTTCTGAAAGCATCTCACCCTCACATTTATTTCCTCTTGGCCAATTTCCCTCTTCTGTTCCCCCCCCCCCGTCTTCCTCCTCTTCCTCCTCCTCCTCTCCTCGCGGCCACGCTACACTGCTCACTGGATTAATTGTGGTTTGAAAAAATTCCCAGCTGAGATTGTCTGTTGACGCCAGTCACTCAGAGCTGCAGGGTGAAGACAGTGAGAGCTTGGCCCCCGATCAGAATCCGCTCCTCCCTGCTGATGCTGCCTCGCCGGGCGGAAGGAGCAGAGCGCTGGCAGCCGCCGCCGAGAACTGGCAGTTTGCTCCGAGTCGCCGAGCTCCTCGTGTTCCAGGCGTCACCGAGAGCTCCACCTGCCCAAGTTAATACGCTTACAAGTTTGTTAGGAGACGACAGGACGGATTTATTTTGAATCTTAATAGAAACTTTAGCGAATCAAACGATGTTAAAGTCTTTCTCATGATCAGCTCTGGAATGTAACTGGAAGGTCTCACAGACCCTGGGGTTGCTTAGTCATCGAACACTTTTATTATAGTTTCAAATGCATTTTTTAAATCCATTTGAAATCTGAGTTGTCAGTGTCCACAATTTTTTCGGGAAAGAAATACAATCAATTAAAAATATACACATCCAGAGACGTGCTATCAGCCCACTGGAGCATTCCTCTTTATGTTATAGATGTTGCCAGATGTTTTTTCCCATTTCAACAAGCCCAGATACCTTTTTGTTTATTATATTTACTTATTTATGACCCCCCCCCTCCACCACCACCACCACCACGTTTGAAATATTCAGCATCAGCATGTTGTTGCAGAAACCTGCTGAGTCATCAGCAGCTCCTGCTCTTAGTGTTGTTTACTTCCAGCTTTATGCAAAGAGACGGTTGAGTTGTGACATCGGCAAATAAAACATGAGTCTGTGATTTGAATCATGTCGTAAAGAGTAAATTCACACGAGCTGTAACAAACACACAACACGCTAATGACATCAAAGGTGTAAAGAGAAAATGAATCTTATTTAGAAGTAAAACAATTTTTCAACCTGGGCTTTGTGTTTTATAACTGTGGATGTGGAAATGAAAGATATTTTTAACTTTAACCCAAAACCCCTATTGCTGTTAACTGTAATTTAAAGGTTAAATCTCTGGAACTAAAGAGACATAAGCACATTCTGAAAATAAATACAAAATATTTGAAGGACAAAAATTTCAATTATGGTTCAGACATGTGAATATTTTCATAAATAATCCCTCAAGGTTTCTTTAGTGTGTGTCCCTTAGGCAGAGACATCTGTTTCCATGCCAATATATCTGTGGTTACAAGCGACGCTTACTTCAATATTTATAGACTCATAACCGCATAACTTTATGTGCAAGTCTGTCAATTTGTACGTCTCTCTCTTCTCCCCGACTTTCCGCCCTCTGCCCCGCCTTTGATTCATTAGTCCACTTTCTCTTTCCACCTCGCTAATCTTTGTCTCTCCATCTCCCTCGTTTAATATGCTCCCTTCTCTTCTGAGCTTTTATGAGTCCACTTAGCTCCCCAGTGTTTATGAACAGTAATGGGTACTCGGAGCGCCATTTTGCTTCGAAGCCTCCTCGCCACGTTTTGGCGTTTTAGCCCTCATCTGGCTAAAACAGTTTGAGCACAGTCGACATTACACCACTAAAACTGGTCTTTTGTGCCACGGTGGCAAAGTGGTATTGTGGGTCTCAGCTCGTCCTAATGAGCTCAGACAGATCGTCCGTACAAGTCAAGAGACGTGAAATGATCAAGTCTGTCTCTCTGTTGTTGTTGTTGTGAAAAGTCGTCATTGAGGAAGATCAAGAAACACCCGTGTAATGCTCTGGAATTCAATTCCACTCTCGTCAAACGAGGTCATATTTGTTTCTTTCAACGATCAGACCGTAAACTCACTGGACTGATCTTTATCCCGGCCGTCAGCCAATCGGAGACGGCTTCTGCCATCGGGGGCAAAAGAGCAAAGGGAGCTGTCGGGGTCCGACCTAATGCCGAGTAATTACCCCCCGAGTAATCATCCTATCTGCTTACCATCCCCCGATACAAAGGCACTCGTAACCAGCGTTAATAATTACACCACACTCCACTCGCGTTTTATCAGCAGCCCAAATCCTCCTCTTAGAAACTGATTGAATGATTAAATTATGGATTTTTATACAAGGATTTGCAATTAAGGGAAGAGCTGTGAGGGAATTTGCTGGAGGGATCCGCTGAAATGATATTCATGTGTTTCAGAACAACGCGTTTCGCTGAGCTTAATAGAAATCTCCCCGACACATCGGAGGCCACGTGACGAGCGAGGACTCATAAAACTTTGATTTTCTGTCACAAACAATGTTGCAGCCTTGACGAGCTGCAGAATTCTCCCTCTGGATGATTCATGCAGCTGTAATCCTGTGACCACATTTTGTTTGTGTGCGTTTCCTCAATCTGCTCCTCCGCTGACATGAATGCTTTATCTTTTAGAGTGTCTCCAGCAGTGCAGACAGAATCCCCACTGCCTTCTGTCTCCTTGTGTCCCCTAACCTTCAGGCTACATCCACACTGCGACATTCTGGATTTTTAAAATGCATCTCTGGTGCTACGCTCACGCCCCGACAGACGCACTACTTTGGATTTAGCGAGAAGTTTAGAGACATTGTCCACCCTCTTTTAGTTTGAAAACCACAAGGCCCACATCCACTTCCTGTTGCAAGAGTTGCTTTCCCACTAACGTCTGGCTTTTGTCTGCATTTGGGAATGACTGCTACAACCACTACCTTCCCAGGTGAAGTAACTCTGCAGTAGCCACAGGTTGTTATGACCTCTGATCGGCAGTGATGGAAACATGACGCCTGCAGGTCTAAAAGCTGACACAGCACCTTGTTCTGGGCAATGTTATGATGAGCATTGAACAGCCATGAATGTTCTGTGTACGATTCTTTCATCTTCATACAAAGCAGCACACAGTTTCAGATTTGTTAGTATTGATGTAGATTGCTTGATATGGAGCTTACATATTTATAATATGAATTCGAGAGACCCTCCGAGATTGAATGCAAGTTTTGAAATGATATTCGGGTTCAGATCTATGAGACATGCCTGAAATCGGTAAAAAACATATCTCGGGTATGAAAACAAAGTGCTGCCCATCCACGTGGCCTCATCCTTGTGGTCTTATTTTCCCTCCTCCTTAGGGCGGGCTCTGATGAGATTGACGGACAGAAAGCTGGAGCGAATGGGCATCATGCAGGAGGCCCAGAGGCAGCACATCCTGCAGCAGGTCCTGCAGCTGCGGGTCCGGGAGGAAGTCAGGACCCTTCAACTCCTCACACAAGGTAGATTCTTCAGCCCTGGAAACTCGCCGACTCATTTCACACATCGAACATATAATCCTCTCGCACCAAGGCGCAACACTTCGGTGTGTTTTTCTTTTTTTCCCGAGCACACGCTGTATCTGCATCCCTCCTGGGTAAAGATTATTCACAAGCAGACTGACATCTCACATCCTGATACATATTCAAATCATTTACTCTGCAGAATTTATGCACACGCCATCTGTAGCCATGGCAATCGCTGCGTGTTTCATGGCCCGCAGGAAGTGATGACTCAAAAACAGATTATGCAACAAGAGTCATGTATTAAAATCGTCTTTTTGAATATCGTTTAGTATAAAGTGATAAAACGCTAATATTATGACTTCTCAATATTTGGGGCCTCATTTATTTCTGACTGTCAAACAGAAGTGTAGAAATGTGCTTATTTCAGGAAAGTAAATAATAATCCTGAACGTATGTGAATTATGGATCACAAACATAGCCCCTATTCATTCTGTCTGAGTGATATGCTTCAGCTTTCTATATATAATTTGCTTTCACACCCACAAAAGCGTTTTGATATCTGTTATTACCGTCATCCCTCCTTTCTTTGCTTTTCCTATGAACTCTGCCCCTCCTGGAGTTTCTCACTTTCTCACATCTTTTCTTCACTTTCTCCACAACACACTTGTCACTTCTCACGAGGCGTCATCTTGTTTCATAACAATACCCAAGCGCTATTATCTTCCATCCTCGCCCGGCTTCCTCCTCACCCCGGTGATTCTCAGCTTCCCTCGTCTCTTCCTCTGCAACTCTAGCAGCCGCCCTCCTCCATCAGCGGCACCATCAGCAAGTGGAAAATGGAGAGTGTGAAGGAGAAAGTTTAGCTGAGTAATGACACTTTGCTCAGGGCTCCTCTCCTCTCCTCTCCTCTCCTCTCCTCTCCTCTCCTCTCCTCTCCCCTCCCTCTCCTCCATATTGATGAAATGGGAAACGACAGCCCACCACCATCAGCGGGGACAGGCCACTGGCCTCAGCAGGACGCAGCCTATTACTGGAGCCCGTCTGCGTCCTCGGGGAGGACGGACAGAGGGACAGAAAAGACTGAAATAGGGTTGATGGAGGGAATGTGCAAATGGATAAAAGATGTTGAACAGATGAGAAGAAACAACTTATTTTTATTAATTTTTTTTTTCGGGAATTGAAAGTACATGGTTAAGTGATTAAATCAGATTCAATACCTGAAGGAATAACATTAGCTAAGAGAAGTTGGAGTTTTATAGAAATATAAAAAATGGAATTTAATACTGATAGTTCCATGCATTGTCATATCCGTTTTTTAATTTCCTGTATCTAACAGCTACAGTATCTCTCGAGGTAAAGCGCGTGATGGGAATGGTGAGAAACAGAAAAAAGGAGGAGAAGGAAACAGAAGTATTTTAAGTCCCCTAAGCTGTCGCTTCTGGACATGCTTTTGGCAGGGAGAGAAAATATTGCGCGGCGAAGAGACGCTGGAGTATTTCTGGGCCCTGGACGCACTTCCTCAAGCTGTTAGCTATAGGCGAATACAGCTGTAGGAGGCCGAGCCAGAGACGAGAGACGGAGAGAGAGAGAGAGAAAGATAGAGAAACGAAGTGAAAAGGTGTCGTGGATGAGATGATGAAGCGAATAAAAAAAGGATGGTGAGAAGAGTGGGGAGAGGGAGTGGAGGGACGTGGGGTGTAGGTGACAAGAAGGTAGGATGCGAACAGAAGAGGAGAGGAGGAGGTGGTGATGAGACGGAAAGGGAAAAGGAGGGCGAGAGAGGGAAGGAGGTGAGAAAAGGAAACCCTCCTCCATCTGATGGAAGACAAATACTGCTCTGTATTCTCCACCAGGCCGTCCCCTTCCACTCCCGTTGTCTCGTTCCGTCTCTGTTGACTGTAAACAGCGAGTCCCCGCCCTCCGACGCCCCCTGTGGAACGAGGGAGGGAGAGAGAGAGAGAGGGAGGGAGGGAGGCGGCGGGTGTAATTATTTTTCCTCCCGTGGCCGAGCAAACCTTAAAGGTTAATCACTGTCCGTCCGGCTAATTCTGTCCCGGGTACGCCGCAGTAATCACAACACCTCTGCTCCCTCGGCCTTGTTCGCCTCGGCACTGTCCTCTGCAACGCTTCCCTTTATAGATAGCCGATGTCTCTTTATCTCTCTCTCTCTCTCTTTCTATAACCTAGGTCTATAAAAAGCACCTGCGTCCCTTGACTCTGCAGGATGCACCAGTCCTTTTATTACAGACATGCTGGCCTTAGAGATGTGACTTTATCATATTATAAAACAACATCAAACCATTTTCTGCTCTTATTTGAAACTCTGACATTCTTCAGAATCAGAATCAGAATTATTTTATTTGCCAAGTATGATTGCACATAAAGGAAATTGCCTTGGTGTCGTTGGTGCACTGAACATAAAACAACAATATAAAAAACAACAATATAAAAACAACAATATAGAACAAAATGTATACAGTACCAGAGTTGTGCTAAGGTGCAGAGATTGGTGATAGTATAAATGATGTGCGGGGGGGGGGCAGAGTCAGTGTGATGCAGGGGGCTTGTTTGTGATCCCCACTGCCATGGAGAAAATGGCTTTGAATCCTGCATGGCTTTTTTAAGATTTGCAATATATAAACAAATATCTATATTTATACACATTAACTCTAGCTACACCAACCACCACATATTCTATAAGGTATTTCTAACTGTTACAAAAAGGCTTAAAAATGTTCAAATATGTAATAAATGCACAGAAAGAGAACAAACCTGGAGTTTCATGATTTTCAACTTGATGGAGATTCAGACTGAACAGCAGCTCCTGTCTCATCAATCCAGTGCTTTTCTTGTTAACGTCTCCGACTGAGACAGACGCGCTCGTTGCTCCGTTTATATTTAGCCCTAATATGTGTATCCATAGAAACAATGAAGATGTCTCTGCACCTGAGGCCGACCATGTCGAGGGTTCAGGTGACAAACGAGAGCTCTCCTCCCTAATGACTTCCCATTAACCCCCCTGACAGCTTTTAAAAAGTCCTGATTGTGAGACAATGGTAAACAGCGAGTGAGAATGTTGTAATTGTTGTATTTTTAGATAACGGCATTAAACCACGGTTCAGTGTGAAACCTCTAGAAACGTCTCTGAATGGCTCTGAATTAACTTTAATACAAAGATTGGACACCGTCTCAAACTTCTGTATTCAATTTCATGCTTAAAACCATTTCAGAATTTTCAATAACAGCCCCCGTGCCAGTAAATATGCTATTACTGGCTTGTGAAATCATCACTCTTAAAAGAAACTTGAATTACACAGCTGACGGAGCTCGGTGAAAGTGGTTCTTCTGACGGCGCGGCGCTAATCTGTGGATGTGGACACAAGGCGTCTCGTTCAACACAGAAGAAGACGGAGACAACTTGGTTAGAAATTAGACATCTGTGCTTATTGTCCAGAATTACTACTTTTGTTGTAAGTTGTTGAGAAGTTTGTTTGCTTCCATATTTCAGTGGTTTACAGAGATTCCTCTTGTGTTAATGTTTCCAGCTTCTCACTTTGAAATACAGACGTTGTGTTAGATCCTCTCAAAAGGAATTAATCTGAGGTTTTGAGACTAAAGTCTTAATCTTTGGCTGAGTGTCTGTCTCCTGCAGTTAAAGGAGGATTTTGAAGTATCTTGTTATATACTGTAATGTGTAATTACTTCATCGTTTGTCTTATCATTCACACGGGTTCCCTTTATTTATTTCTTAAATCATTTTTATGTTTCATTGCCGCTGACAGCTTCTCAGTTACAACTTTATTTTCAAGTCTTTCCTGTCGTGCTTTACTGGACCGAGCAGGTTCCTTTGCTCCGGGCGCCTTAATGAATTCTCTGCTCCACAGAGGAAATCTCCTCAGTCAGAGATCTTCGCTGAACAGGATGTCCTCCTGTGTATGTTCCATGGTTTTTAACTAGTTCAACATTGCTGACATAATGATTTTGAATGACTGGAGAAACTTTACTGAGCTAAGCACAAATAAAGGCTACAGTCACACACTCCCCAGCTACAGGAGATTAACACTTTTACAGCTTGATGGTTTTGAGATAACAATCAGCCAAATCAATAACTCTCAACAATAACTTCAGCAGAACTGAACTTTACTGACAAACTTTACTGAAACTTTACTAACTTTAAAGATCTAACAGCACCGTGGCTTTAGGTCTTACTTTATGGCCACAATTGTCAAGTTGCATTAAGGAGCAACTTTAAAACCAGGTTGTAACTGTCCAACATTTATTATCTAGACAGACAACACAGGTGGAATCATAGAGAAGTACAACAACAACTCTCTTACTCAAAGAAACAGATTTACTCAAGTCAAACCCGAGTTACTGATCCTATGTTCTCTGACAGTACTGACTAGTACAATTTGGCAATGTTAGGGTTAAACTTTTATAATATTCACTTTATCTAATCTGTTACACAATTGAATTTGACCATGCAGGGTCCTAACAAGGCCGGGGTGTTTAGTGAAGGAAATTCAAGAGCAAATTGAAGGTCTTTACCCTAAAGTCTTTATTCAATGTGTTTCCCTGTGAAGACTGGAGCAGCTCAGGGTGACTGCTGTCCTTCCTCGGGGCTGCTCGGT
This sequence comes from Platichthys flesus, assembly GCF_949316205.1. NCBI lineage: Eukaryota > Metazoa > Chordata > Actinopteri > Pleuronectiformes > Pleuronectidae > Platichthys > Platichthys flesus. The sequence continues at coordinate 4,666,445 of NC_084961.1, forward strand.
GAATCCCATCTCTCGCTGGAGCGTGTTGGGAGTTGAGAGCTCTCATTATCCCAGTTCTCTCCTCAGGATCCTGCCCTCTCTGGAGGCACTTCCTCCTTAAGCCTCCCTCGACTCCCACCTCTCCCGCCCTCCCCTCCACCCTGTCCTTTCTTCGGCTCCCTCACATTTTCTTGCTGCGAGCAAAGGTCAAATTAATTCTTTTTTTCCATAATTTCCTGTCAGTGAGATTCCTCCCTCGGAGAACTCTGTGGCTTGGTGGCTGGAAGATTTGGTTAAGGTGAAGACAGAGTGAATTCCTCTGTCCGACACAGGGAACAGGGCTTTTTCCTCATTCCAGTTGAACGTGTATGGTAATATCATACTTAATAAAGGGCCCCACCATTTCATCTATACCCCTCTCAGGATATGAATACAGTGTGGATGCTTCAGGTGACTCTGTACGTTAGGAACTAATATGGCCTCATGCTCACAAAGGGAAATGTCATTTAGGAGCAAATGGCTGGCTCTAACCTGGCTCATTAACGCCGGGGGTCTCCGAGGGCCTGAAAGCCTAAACGCAGACATGCAGAATATAGCGGCACACCTTGTTATGAAATACATGACAGTAATTAGATCCCCGGGTTGTGAAAGCAAAAGCTCCTTTCATTAAGGCATGAATTGAAACCGGCCTTGGGTAATGAAGGTAGAGCGGACACCCCATTGCTGCTTTTCATTCACTGAGTCAATGGAGTCTAAAAAGAATCAGCCCTCCATTTCCCCCCCAAAAGAAAAAAAGATAACATTTTTAACCTCGGGCTATGATTCTCCTTGACATGCAGTGAGGACTTCATGCTCAGGGGCCCCAATTACAGACTTTTTTCGCCCTCACTCCAAACACTTCACTCGGGTTTGCCGGTGTGTCGGCCATTTTCTTTATTCTGCGGGAAAAAGAGAGAGAGAGAGCAGAGAGGGAGATGAGCGGCGTCAAGGTTAGAGGCGAAAAGCGCATTTCATCTAGTTTCACCCGGGGAGAAGCAACGGATGCACGAAACACAACAATCGCTCGCTTCACCTCCGACTCTGAAGGACGAGAGAGGCGCGTGCTGATCACGTAACGAGGAGAGAGGGAAGCGGCATTATATCGGGGAACAGACAATAGAGAGAAAGGAAAATGAGAATAAGAATAATCAAGAAAGATGGAAAGAGAGACAGAGCCAGAAATGGAGAGGGGGCGCACAGGTGGGAAAGCCTGAGGCGCTGGCACGCAAGTCCTTCATGACATGGTGTGTGTGTGTGGGTGGGTGTGTGTGTGTGTGTGTGTTTTCTGGCCCCGTGACCCATGGCAGAAGAAAACAGATTACTTTGACAGGTCCACTGACATCACGCAAGATGCTCTGCTCTTTTCCGGCGTCTCCGGAGAGTCCTCGGCTACCAGATGTCCAGAAGGGCTCTGAAACATTACCGTGGCTCGTGCCCTATAATGTGACGGCTGCAGAGGGAAATTGGCAGAGAGCTCAGCCGTCAATACACTATTTGTATAGACGTGATCCTGCACCGCAGAGGCCAAATCTCTGCAGAGTCTGCCTGCCGACAGCCGTGTAAACTTAATGGAGTTCCCGATGCTCTCAGAAGTGAACTCTGTAAACGGTACGATGCTGTGGAATCACAGGCTGAACTCCATAGAGCAGAAATGACCCCCGCGGTCGATGAAACCCAAAACGCTCAATAGTTCTGCTCTTTTATGCCTTTTTCAAAACCAGAAGCGGTGGGTTGGGTTTCACTGAGCAGAGCCGCAGTCATTAGCTTACAGTGAAATGAGAAGCCATTAAAAAGTCATTGTGTGGGTCGCCCGACAGCGCGGCTGGTTCCACTCAGTCTGCTGCCGTCTCCAGCCTCCCTGACCACCTCCGGACATCCAGGAGCCCAGACAGCGCGGACAGACCAGACTCCTGAGCGCACGCCTTCGGCTTCCCAGCACTCGCTCATGAGCTTACCAACCTGGATCAATATCCATAGGACACTTACTGTACTCCGAGACGAGGCCATTACCCCATAAAAATGCCCGAGCACCAGCTGCAGATTTACTCTCCGTACGTGTAATGGAGAAGAGAAAGATGGCTCTCAAGAAGTGGTTTCACTGGCTCCTCTTGGCCAGGGCGCCCATTATGCATATTTTGATGCAGCATGGTGGTGCACCTATCGGTTAATGCACAATCAGAGCAGTCACCACATTGTGGTAATTGTGTTACTGCTCCTTGGTGTTTTACATGAGAAAGCAGAGGCACAGTGGTGTTGTATTTAGATCGCACAAAAATAACATTGGTACAGCTGCAACACAAGTCTGACACATGGTCTTCAAGTACACTCAGTTTTCTGTACTACTCAACTAACCATAGACTGTTTCAATTTGGATGACATGGTAGCTGATCGCCCCCTGTTGGCCGGCTGCAGTAAAGAGTATACCCCACATTCTCCATGTTAACAGATGGGACATGGACCAAACTAAGAAAAGTCAATATGTAAGAAACATTTTCTCAAAGATGGTTTCTATCTTTTGAGGTAGTTCTGTTTGATCAAGTGTTTGTATCCAGGATTTTTCATCTCTCTGGATAGTGACTCTGAGCGCATCTTTATATTGAGTCTATGTATTCATCAAATATATTAACTATGCAGCAGCTGATTTATTGTTTAAACACTATGTGCAAAATCTCTAATTGAACACACAGGTTTTTGGTTTTGGAGTTTTTTCATATTACAACACGGGGAAATATTGTAATTACACTTGAGTTACTCCTCCCTGTTGTTCCCTCGCATGTCGCTGTGTGTTTATGTGAACATCGAGCAGACGTAACCAATCAGGAAGCAGGAGTGACAAACATAAAAAGAACATTTAGTCCCATAAAGACAAGCAGGAGGACGGTGTTGAGTAAGAAGAGGGACACCAAGGACGCTTTGAGGGAAATGGGGTGCAGCCAGTAGGTACATAAAAGGAAATGATGTATATTACGCCAGCCCGGGATCACGCCTTGTGTTTCGAGGATTTATGGCAGCGTACTTTGCAACAGCGCGGAGCCACACCTGATCATCCATTATTATTCTAACATCTCTCACTTTGGGGGCAGACATGATTGATGGGGAGCCGTTAATGACTTTCGGGTTGAAATTGTTATTGCCACAAAAATGAGACAGGGTATTTAAAAAAAAAGGACACGTCTTTTGCAATTGGCCATTGTCTGGGAAGAAATCACGGTTGTCAACTGATTACTGTGAATATTTCAGATTGATTGTGCGTCTTGCTTTGGGGCTGAACAGTTTGTTTCTGTAGCTTAACTTGTTTCTATTTGGTTACACTAGAACTCAACCTGCTCATTACTGTTGTTCCTGCTTCTGTTCTAATTATTGTGATTGTGCTCTTACAGTCTAATGGAGCTCCACTCCCACCACCCCTGGAAAACACATATGTGGTAAAATGCAATTTGGCCAAATCAAGTCTAGCATAAGAGCCGGTGATCAGCCGAGCCCACGACAGTTGTAATTGGTGCCATTAGTCTCTTTGTGCTTGATTACCTGCCAAAATGTCAGCTTGTTGAATTTCCCTTCCCTTCCTTTCCTTTCCTTTTTTTTTTTTTTTACCCAACCTATCAGTAATTAAAAGTGATTGTCTGCTCGTCCCTGTGACAAGTGGAAGAGTTCAAAACACAAAACCTTAAACTTGTTTTTGTAGCTGTCAAGTTCTGGGAGGTTTTTACATATGAAGGGAAGTGACACTGGTATCTTTGGAAATGTGATGGTTGGGTTTAAACTTTAGTTACACTTTGTCATCTCAAAAGAGAGAATATGTATTCATAGATAATATTTGCTTCCATTACACAAATAGTGATCTTTCTGCTTCTGCTGACCCTGCATGTTAGCATTGTCATTGTGAGCTTATTAGCAAATTGATGCTAATTAAAACTACAAGTGAAAGTACGGCTGCCGGCCTGGTTGTTCTGGGATATACGAAGGTTATTGGCATCAACAATCATTTTGCTAACTGGCAGGTATCTGGCATCTATAAATATAGATATGAGTGAAACATTTTTTCCTGACTTCCTAGGTTGTGATTTTATAGATTTGTTCAAAGGTGTCTGCTGGTAGCATTTAGGATAAAGCCTTCATTGACCCCATGACGGCTCTTTGTTTTCCATTTCCAACTCTGTATCTCCATGCTGAGACTCCACTAAAGTAACTTTGCATAATTCACAGTCAGAAACTGTCTTTTTATTCATCTCAGACGAAAAATGCCGACTGAAGTGGAAAACGCCCGCTGCCAGCAGATATCACCGCTAACGTCGTTATGTCGCCAAACAACGGGACGGCGAATCTGCACCGTCAGTTATTTGTTTGTTGCAGGAAATTATTTGCATGCCGGGGGATATTAAAGGCCTGTAATGTTTACTCAAGTAGATTGTTATGGGAGAACGAGCTGTGAACACATAGCATCCAGACAACGTTCTTTTAAACTTTGGCCATTTTGAATATGGGCGTCCAAAACTCTAAAATCTCCTATATGTATATTTATGGCTGGAAATAAGGAGAAGTATAATATTTCCCCTTTAAAATAACTTTAATCCCCGAACGTATTTGAAACGGCATTGGTTTAAGCTCCTGGTTTTAAACAGAATTAATTGTAACCGAGCTTTTCTTTTCTTTTCTTTTTTTTATCCGCATCACCACCACAGGACCTCAAGCTTCAGAGGCTTTTTTAACTTTTATTTTAATTACTTAATAAATATTTAGAGGCACGGGCTGCCGCAGGGATGAAATATAAATGAGGCTTTTTTTCTTGTAAATAGCTCATGATATAATCCTACACACAATTTCTTTTCCTCTGTGTTGATGATACTTGATCCGTGAGTGTGATATTAATGCACGAGCCTGTGTAGAGGTAGGTGTTGTACGTGTGTGTGTGTGTGTTTGCCTGTGTGTGTGTGTGTGTGTGTGTGAAGCATGTGCTGCAAGTACAGAACCTGCAAATGACACACATTTGCACACAAGCAGCGTCTTCCTGCTAAGCTCCCTCCAGAGCGCGGGGAGCTTTTATCTTTCCCAGGCCCGCTCCGTGTTGTGTGCGTGCTTCAGCCGAAGAGTCTGGGGCTGAACTTGCCCTCCATTAAAGATTTAGCTTGTTCACAGAGGGGAGTTATTAGAGGCAGGGGCCCCTTGCCCCTCAGGAAGAAGTTTCACATCAGGACCAGTTTGTTGCATTGTCAGAAGATTAAAGCCAGTTTGTTGAAAGGTCTTTTTGTTATTCCACATGAGTGATCTTTTTCCCACCAACCCCACCACTACCAATTCCGCCCCCCCCCCGCCACCCCCTCTACCCGCACCACTCTTTCATATGCCATCGCTGAATGCCAAGCTCCTCGTCTCTCCGTCCCCTCTCTTGAGTTTCTTTTATCTGTTTGGATGTCAATGTTTCATGTCTTTCATTGTGTCTCCGCATTTTTTTTTCCGTCCTCCTCGTCCTCCCACACGTCGCTGTTTCAATATCAGAAGAGCGCGGGACACTTTCTCTTTTACGTGTACTCTATTCCCTTCTCTTTTCTCTTTCTAATTGTGTCCCTCTCTCTCTCTATATATATATATCAGTTGTCTTCCATGTTCTGTGTGAGACTGGTCAGCCATCCTTTGGCCCCACCAGTCGCTGCTTGAGGGACAAGGCTGATATAATTATAGCTTTTGATTATCCTCCAGACTGACCCCGGGATGGCCCGGCCCCGGATGCAGCGCCGGTCTGCCAGCTGCTGCTATACACCGCTGCAGCTAATGAGGGACGCCCAGTGTTTCCTACCGCCGGCTGACTCCTTGATTTATCGTTTCACCGAGTTCATACCTGCGGCCGGATATTTGGAAATGTTAAATAATGAAGTTTACTCGAAGACTGATCCACCTGTCCCGTGGTCCTTCGCCGAGAAGCGTGACGTCGCTAAATTGCTGCGTGCATCTTGCAACGGCGAAGGTGCATGATCCCTCACAGTTGGAAATTGGTTTTACTGCACCATCACACCACATAACTCTGACGTGACATTAAAGCCTTGACTAGTAGCAGGTTCTGGAAACACAAAACCTGGTTCCAGTGGATCAGAGTTACACTCAGTAACGGTTCTTCCTGGTTCTGTTTCTATGAGGAACAGGATTTGGTCTCTTAGTCAGCTGCTCTAATCCATCGCTGTTAGCCAAAGCATTTTTCATCTGAATGATTGACTTCAGGTGTCGAACCGGTGGAGCACGAAGTTGTCAGTGCAGCGGATGCAGGGGAAGAATTTACGATGCTGCCGATGTAGAGTAGCATTGATCTGCCCCCCCCCCCTTCCTGTGTTTTTTCCTCGTCTGTGTGCCAGTGTCCTCTCGTGTGTGTTGGAGGATGTGTGCTTTGTTTAATACGAGTGAATGTCCATGGCCTGTTTGTATGTTTGTATATTTTTAAACCTATATTTAATCAGAAGAGGTTGACTGGGAACCCCCCCTCCCCTCCCTCCCTCCCTCCAACATGCTCCATCACCATCTCCTAGTTGAGCATGTGTATGAATTATTCTACCCCTTCCCCACGGAAAACAGATGCACAAATCTATGTGTGCTACACCATCTGTCATTCTTCACACCGTTCAGATCCCTCAGCGTTATATTCTGCTTCACAATATCACACCTCTTAGCAGACGAGGGTTTTGCAGACGGCTCCGCTCTGAACACCCTATCATGTTGTGTCGTTAAATTAGAGCATTGACCTATGAGGAGTTAAAGGAGGATCAGAGGTGAATTAAACCACCCGGGGCAAGAAGGAGACACGGCATTGATTCAAATCCTAAAGATGGAAGCTTCTAAAAGTGAAACCAAAGCATCTCACTCAAATTAAGATTAGATAAACTTGATTGACGAGGAAATACACTTGTTTGTAGCAGCTGATAGTAAAAAAAAAACATGAGAGAAGGTGAGAAAGTATAAAATATGACACATATAGGTATTAATAACACAAAGATTATGTACATAACATACTCCTTCAACTACAGATGCGTACATACATGTGCAAAAACATCATGTTTGACTCCCAAGGCTCATGATTGGTGGAGTGACCTCGATGCTGCGGCTCCATCCCATCACCACCGGACAAACTCTGACTCCAAATACACAAGATGGCCGCCTCCGCTCTGGGATACTTGTGATTAATGGTGGATTGATCTCTGGATAGTTGGAGAAAGTGGAGACGCGTGTCGTCCATCTTTCTTTTACGATTCGTGTCATAAATCAACACAACTGTGCACGAAACGACTCACAAAGTGGAAACACATTCGTATTTACCCTGTGACTCTTAGATGAGCCACCGTCTAATGACACAACCGACTGTGACAGATGTCGTTCACGTGTAAATTCCAACTGAAATGCGATCACACTGTTTAGTTCCTAGAGTGTGTGTGTGTGTGTGTGTTTGCGGTATAATGTGCCCCTCCTTTGTCCTTCTGTCATGTACACAAGCTTGTTGTAATTAAAACAGATCTTAGTGTGTATTCTGAGGGGTGAAGCACGCTTGGTGTTTGTAACGGTGGCAAATCAAAGGAAACCGCGGTGACCTCTGATATTCGGTTGGATGCTCACACGCACACACACGCACACACACACACACACACTTCCAGTTCTAGAACTACACACAAATGTCCTCGTTGTCCAAACCGTAATTATGCAGATGGAGAGAGAGTATGTGGCAAGAAACACTTTAATTTGAATTCCTCCCTTCACCCTCCGTGTTTCGCTAATGGCTCCATTTACAGTCATTTGTTCCACCTCGGGCAATGACTCACAACAAAGGCATTTGGATATAAAACAAATGTACAAATGCACAAACACACTTGATTCCTGACACATTACAGCGTTTACCCTCCCCCTGCTTATGCCGTCCCCACCGCCACCTTCCTACCACACGAGCACTGTAACGGCTCTTGGCTGCAGAAAGTGGGGAATTATGGGATGTCAGTGTTTTGCAGTGCTGCCACTATAAAACGGGCACAGAGAAACCAGGCAGGCCGTGCTCCGCGATGCCAGCCTTTTACAACCCTTGCACGGCAATATTATGATACAGTGCACACTCGGGGCACATGACACCAAATCTACCCAGCGGATATTTATGAGGGATGTATTATTTTTCATTATGCACACATTAAATCATCACTTGAAATATCAGGCGAGTCTTTTTTTATTTCTTTTCCCCATTTGTGTGTTTCTGCCCCGGAGCTAGAAAAAACATTCGCAAGAATCTCAGTTTTTTTTTTACTTCAGAGTTTTATTTGCCCATTACCCCAGTGACTTGGAAGTAGTTCACTTTTCAGTGCCTTTAACTCTCAGGCTGTCTGCTTGTCTGTGAAAAATGCAGGACAGATCGCTGCTTAACCAGCTCCCAGTGGAGAATGGGCCGCTCTTTAGTGGATATTACCGCTATATGCCATCTTTTATGGTGCATTCTGGTTTGTGGGTTTAATTCAGTGGCAATAGGAGCAGGGACGACATCAAAGTTCCTGTAATCACCGCAAAGAACATCCAGGATATTACGACTGTTATTCACCAGATAACATCTCCCTGTAGCTTCCTGGTTACAGCCACAGCGGCAGGTTCCTCTGCTGGTCTGATGGTATAAATATCTCGTGGGAGCAGTTTGACCCCTGCTTGTTTTATATTGGTCGGGATATGAGATGCACTGTTTGCTAAATGTTGTGCACAGACTTCTCATCTGTGTCTCATCACACTTTAGCTGAATCTCCTGAAGTTTGAGGTTGTTTCTGCAGCGGCCTCACCTTCCTCACCCTGTCACACATGAACCACATGAAACAGAATGAAGGGAACCGACTGGTGGGTGCGGGTGAGTCACTGTCCCGTCAAACACGTTGTTGATCCCTGAATGTTCTCATCTGAACTGTGGACCCACAGGACTGTGCATTCAAGTGCCACCCCCCCCCCCCCCCCCCTTAGCATCTTATTCATGCGGTGAAATCTGGGGCTTTCACATTGGGAGTTGCGATTTACATTTTATTCTAAATTTAGATTTAGTGTAAAGGTCCCTCAAGTATTTTTAACTAAATTAATTACTGTGCCCTTTACTTATACATGAGAAATAATAATCTACTGCGTTTCTCAACCACTCATAATTAAGCAAATAGATCTTTTGTCCTCAACTGTTTGAGAGCTCACCTGACTTTTATCAGGTCGGAGCAGGTTCTTATCTTTTTCCTTTTCTCTTTTTAAGATTGCAACCAAAACCCAACAAGCATTATCTCAAGGCTCTTTAGAGAGAGAGGTCAAGACCTGACGATATTGTAGAGATAAAGCAAACTGTTCCCACAGCGAGAGGAGAGCGCCGGGCGAAAGAGGAAAGTCTCTGTTTTAACGAGGAGGAAGAAACCTTGGGCAGAACAAGATTCAGGTTGGACGGCCATCCTCGTCCCCCCCCCCCCCCAGGTGGGTTTAAGAGATTAGTTAGAGTACAACATCCCCAACAAGAATACAAAATGTGAGGTTGTTAAAATATGCATCCTCCAGAAAACAGGACTGTGGCTCAGGCTCAGACACGTGGCGTCCCGGGGGGAGGATCCTGCAAGCGGCATGGAGGAAGCCGCCATTGCTGAAGTGGGCGTTAGAGCTTCAGTACGTGTAAATTCATTCTCTGCAGCTGCGGCGCAAGATGGATTCCTGTGGTGTCACTTCTGGCAGTGGGTGGTCTGAGATCAGAGATGGTGCAAAAGGCTGAAATGATCAAAAATAACAAATTCCATTTCATATGAATCCTTGTTGAGTGTTTGATGCTGATGCAGCCAGTGGAAGGAAGCTCCTTCATGAAGCCTTGCAGATCACAACTGGTCATTGTATCTGTCACAGGATGGTCGACACATCTCCTGAGTAGCTCACATTCACTGTGATCTAATGGCTCCAGGTTGAAGGAGCAGTGTCAAGGGACAGAAAACATCAACCTGCTCCGAGGTGCGAGCCATGGCTCTCCAGAAATAGCTGCACTTTGGACTCAGACCTTCCTCCTGCATCCACTGAGACCTTTTTGCTAGGCCAATACAACCAGCACGGCTATTGCTGGTAAAGAAATATGAGGAGTGGTGAGGTGGAAATTGCCCAAAGCATTTACAGACCACTCCGCACACCTCACTGCACTGACTTGCTTGACGCCACAGTTTTTTTTATGAAGTTTGGATAGTGATGGTTCCTGTCTCCTCCATAGTTCATATGTCATCGGAGACAGGTTGTCAAAAAGAAACATTGACGTTTGATTTATTGAAGCTTGTTGCTGTGGAGGGGCTGGAAGCATAGAGCGCTTCACATAGAAAAGAGAAGGAGCATCTTTTCAAACTAGCTGCAAACCATTCAGCTGCAGGCATCGACTTCCTCTCTGTGACATGTGCTGCAAGGAAATTGTGATTATGAGCATGTAACCAATTATCATTGAACTCTATAATCACTGTAGCTTGTTTCTGATTGGTAGAATTTGAAGTGTCATAGCCACCGCTGGTCTGTCAACACAACCGTGATATATTATCACCAGATAAAACTTGATGTTGTCAACGTTTTGGCAAATAGCTGCTTAATCACAAACTGACGGGTTTGTTGTTTGCACAAATTCAATTGTAACCTGTGTAGATTCATTAGTTGATTATTGATTCAGTATTAAAATGCAATCTGTATCTCATAAAGCATTATATAAAATGTTAGACTGCAATAATAGGTCTATTTTACTCACAAATCAAGCAGCAGTAGAGTTTTGAGGTATATGTAACACGCAACCTTGTAAACCTCTGTGTAAACACTCTACCTTTAATACACAACATGGTGCATATTACATGGTAGATAATAATATTGGTACTTGAAGCTCTACACAAACTCTGCATGTCCAAACTTGACTTGTGTGTTTTCAAAAACATCCACTGATACCTCGGCAAAAACTTAAAAGCTGCAGTTGTTATGATTTGTAGTATTTATGAAACTCCTGCTCTTTCCTCGAAACATGTTCCAGATACTTTAACAGCCCACTTGGTTAAATTACTGCAACTACTCACATTGGAGATGAGTGTGGTGTAAACAGGCCGACTCCTGAACAACTGTGTCAGGCTCAATCAATTGGATTGCTGTGTGATAGCTGTGTAATTTTCTGTAAAACGATACACTGAGCGTCCCGACACATGTTCCCTCCACAGCCATCAGACGGCTCCTCGGTCAGGTTTCCAAAGGGAAACTCTAAACACTCGTCAGACAGAATTTACATTAGTCAGGATTAGGCTCACAGAAAACAGTCTGAGCTGTTTAACCTAGAAAACTAGTGTTTACTGCCACAGTTTCAAAATAAAACCATCCACAGAACTAATATAACTAGCGCTGACTTCTCTTGACTGATCAGTGGAACTCGTCTCATTGTAGGGACACAGATGATCTTATGAACATATGATGAAGTAATAAAGGCTCTTAGTCAAGTTGGGCATGGAAATCCTTCTATAGCAGACATGAAGCAAAATCTGCCGTCATTTGAATGATGGTGTTTCTGGCCACCTGGCAACAAATCCATGATTTATGCTCTTTGAGCTCTGACTTTGGTCACCACCAGCTACTGAGGGCAACATTCACTGTCAGAGAAAACATTTTGTTTGCCTGCTAGTTGCTAACTTTGGCTTACGTTTGGATATCGGCCATTTTTAATTGGAATCAACGGCATCAAATGAGAACGTTGAAAAGTTGTGCGTTTATAAAACCAAAACTCAAACATGATAACAATCACCCTCGCACTGCGGGGAACTGGTTAAAGGTTTATAGTCGTCTGAAGGGTTCATCATTAGGAGAGACGTCTTCACATTACGTCTCATATGTTAAAATATTTACATCGATTAAGAGTGTAAAATTTGGATTGTTTATCACTTATGAAAGTCCTGTAGTTATGTTGGTCAGATTCGGACATTTCTTGCTGTAGTCGCCTTCGAGCCAATATCGACCCAAGTAAAAACATTTGAAATCACCCTCCAGGAATAAGGTGCTTTCCTGCATAATACTGTGCTTAGTAGGTTGGTAGCATATATGATTTATTCTTTGTACATATTTGAAAAATAAACCACGTACATAAAGTTTTGAAAATACAGGCCCATGGAAAAAATGAAAGAATTAAAGAACATGTTTTAGTGTGAAAAGGCTCAGCGAACTACTGGGTCTCTTTTACTCGTGTGATGCTAAATGTGAACAAGATTTAAATCCTCGTGTTGTGTTGTATTCCATGAGAGAATTTGATGTTCCTGACAGTATGCAGCGTTTATGTTAAATACTTCAATTTAATGACGTTCTCATCTGATAAACAAGGAGCCTACACTCAGCAGCTCGGTCCTGTCGAGTCCCAGGCTTCATTCAGCCTCTGCAGTGTGTGTGTCCTCTGGAACCGGGCCTCTGACGGATGATGGAACAGCAGCGCCGGTGTAATTAAGGTTCTGGACAGTGGAGCTGGTTATGATTCTCTCAGTCATAATTTGGCAGGTTATTAAAAGGTGAGACTAAGGGGTTATTGTAACTCAAAATTAAAATCTGCAGCGTCAGGACAATTGTGTCTAATGACGGGAGCTGCATGGGATATCACACACCCGTGCTGGTCTCCATGCTGAAGAAGATATTATTTTTGGAATTGGATCATAGTTTTGTCGGTTCTGACACATGAATATTAACTCGCCCTTTAGAGAAACTCACTATATTCTGATTAGTGAGGGTTTTTCGGACACAGCCCATAATTCAGTCTGGCTGTTGATTCATCGAGGAAGTAAAAACTTTGAAGAATATCAGAGGCAACAATCAATTAAAAAAAATTGTAGTGATTGTAGAAAGACGCTAACTGGTAAAATTTCAGTTTTTATTCATGAATGACTTTTTGTTAACAAAAGAAAACACAATTATTGTTCCAATCACTTATTTCTATCCTTTTTTATTATTGTTGTTACAGAGTTTGGCTGAGGTCAGTTTACAGAGAGACAGTTTTTGATTTTAGTTATTTTTATTTTTCACATTATTGATGAGATGTACTGAACGGTTTTCATCGCTCTCTCCCAGCAAGAGAACACAATAGTGCGACAACACAACACAACACAGCACAACAACACGACACCAGCAAAGAAGGATGATAGCGATCAGCTGTTATTAGGTTCCCACCCTGGATGCTATCAATCCTGGTTTAGCATCACATGGGAACTCCAGGCAAATGTCACACAGATGCTGAGTTCATCACGACGACAGGAAGCTGTCACTTACACGTGCACGTACACACACGCACACGCACCCGCCCTGCAACCATCATCCTCAACCTTTTTATAGAAGTGGCACGTTGTAAATTAGCCCTTTGTCAATTCAAACCCGAGGTCCATCAACAAGTGACCTTTTCACATATCTGGCCTCTGTCAGAACGGAGGTATGCAGCTGCACAGTTTAATTCTGACTGCAGCCAACAGCACTGACTTCATCACCTCCATATTTACAAGCCAGACGCCGTGCAGAGACGCCACCTGAAGCCGAGTGTTTCTCTCATGTCAGGCTCCTTCCCACATGTTCCATCTCCTTTTCATAATCCCCTTCTCGGTGCTCTCGCCCTCCCGGTGTCACTCACGGTCTTATTCCTCTTCTGCGCTGAACTTTTCCCCCCCTTAATCCTATTTCCCAAAATGGCCCTGTGTCTCTGGCCAGCTCGTCCGGGCTCCAGCAGGAGAATTAAGGCCGAGCCGTTTGCTTTCCAGCCAAGTGTGAATGAGCAGAGAGAGAGGGAGAGAGGGAGAGATGAAGTGAGAGAGGAGAGGAGCAGAAAGGGAGACAGAAAGAAAGAGGAGGGATCACTGGGAAGGAACAGACAAAGAGAGAGAGATTTCAAGGCACGAGGAGGGATTGAATAAAGCAGTGACACTGCAGATAACACAAGTTTTCATAGTGGCCCAAATCAGCAAAGATATGAAAAGGCTCATATCTCTGTTGACGCACTGATCTGGCTTCTTGTTATCAAATGCATGCATGTGTGGGATGGAGCTTAAATTAGTGCTTCCTGAATTAATGCTCATGTGTTAAAATGTTTTGTCTTATTTGTGTGAGACGGGTTTGTTTTTCTGCCACTGATTTGTGGATGAAACACTAACAAGGAGTCAGAGGGACAGATAGAAGAGCGAGGAGGGGACAGACAGATGTGTGAGAGAGAGAAAGAGAGAGAGACCCGGAGAGACTACTTCACTGCATCAGACCCGAGGGAAATCTAACCAGGCAATATCCAAACCAAGTCTCACGGCTCCCGCCACCTTAGCCCCACACAATTACAATACTACCTGACAGAGATATTGAGCGCAGATCCCTTGCTGTTTCCTGGAGCTGAGTGCAACCCGGCCAGCGCCTGATTTTATATAAACATACCAAAAATGGAATTAACGCGGACTTATTGAAAAGAGAGGCAGCCAGGCAGAATGTGTCGACTCCCCTGAGTCCAGCAGAGACGAGTCAGAAGGTGACGGAGGCGCCCGTCTACTTGCCCGAGGTTGAGGGTGAGTAGTTTTTTGTTGAGGTGACCTTTTCCTCCACATCACCTCAGAAAGGGGGGGGGGGGGAGTAAAATAAAGAGAAGGACAGATGAGGTGAACGAGGGATGGAGGAGGAAAGAGAGACGATTATGACAAAGTGCAGCCGTGGCCGTTGACTATATATAAAAATGGATGTTTAAACTCCGGGTCTGGAAAGTGAAGCCAATGAGGAAGTGCCCGAAACATGTATTCTCTCAAATGAGCAGCAGGGGGCGACTCCACTGGTTTTAAAATCCGTTGTGCTGGGTGACTGGATATCATGTGATTGACAGCTAGTTCTCAAAATGATGTTGACCGTTACAATAGGGGAACAGGCCACAATCAGGAAGTATCTTTACGTTTAATACTTAAAGTATTTTTAAATGCAAGTACTTACTTTCACTCAAGTAGAAAAGTGAATTATTGTACATTTGTTTGTTTGTTGTTTCACTTACTCACTAATGTACACACTTCAGACTCATGTCCAACTCTGAGAAACGGGAAACACTTTTTTTACTTTGTAGAATGAATGTTCCTTTCTGCTTATACTTAATATCCGGCCCCCCCATGTGGGCCCACCAGTCATTCTCTAAACCCCATGGTACCTCAGTAGTTTGCTTTTTTTAATCCTTAAATAATAAATCATTACAAAACGGCAAACAAACCAATTCCACCGAGAACCACAGGAAGACGGAGATGAAAGCTTTGTGGGTTTCATAATTTTGTGAATTCCCTGTTTCACCCACATTAAAAACCAGTTTGTCTTTTGTACTGTGCGTCGTGAGAGATTCAGAAAAACAGGAAATTCAATGATATTCAACCCACGAGAGTAAAGTTCTGCCAACGTTATAAGTTGACTCTTATACTTTTAAACTTTATTCTCGTATTCAAAACAACAGTGTGTCTGTGTGAATTTGTTATTTATATTCTATTATTTTGTGTGTTTTCCATCAGAAAAACTGTTGTTTGCAAGTTCCATGAAAAATGTAGTGGCTCTCGCTTCAGGTTTTGCAGTTTTGTTGAAGAAAAGAACACCGAGGATAGAAAATATTGAATTTTTTATGAAACTAAGTGTAAAAATACTCTTTTGTGTTAAGTCTGAGCAGCCGGAAAAAAACGTTTTCAGTCACAGGCGGAGGTCGTTTAGTTTCCCCAGTTTACTAATGATAAAAACCAATGAGTCCTACATGCAATTTCCACAAAATAACCAGTTGAAGCGCAGCAGGTTTTCTTACCTGATTTCTCCTCCTGCAGATGAAGTGTCCACGGGTGGTACGAGCTCCTTCGTGCACCTTCAGGGTTTCACTTGAACACAGAGAGAAGAGAAACATAAATCAGGCTCATGAAGCAGTGGGGAGAACTCCTGCAGAATTTAGGTGGTGTAAGCATTCCTGGTGACGGGAGGTAAGAGTAAGATGTTCCATATAGGGACTGCGGTCTTTCTGAAATATCATGCCATTCATCTTAGATGTGTCATGTCGCCAGTGGTTATTTTAGGCCTTTCCTTTAGTTTTTCAGGGACGAAGGGAGATAGATTATCGGACATGGGCAGAACATACTCACAGAATTATTTCCACACTTTGTATTAAGCTACTTTTCGGATATCTGTCTTGGTTTTTTATTTTTAAATGTCCCCCAACCTGG
This sequence comes from Platichthys flesus, assembly GCF_949316205.1. Lineage (NCBI taxonomy): Eukaryota > Metazoa > Chordata > Actinopteri > Pleuronectiformes > Pleuronectidae > Platichthys > Platichthys flesus. The sequence continues at coordinate 4,682,647 of NC_084961.1, forward strand.
TTCTTATCCATTACCTTGTTCTTTTGACTTTGCTCTCATTTGAATCCAACAGCCTGTGTTAAATTAAAGACTCTTCCTGTTCAGTGATATTCTCCTGAGGGCCCTGGAGGAGGTGAAGCCCACCATCATCCTCACTTCATCTTTTTATTCAGTCGTTGCAATCGAGCAGCAGCAGAGAGTGATTCCTTTCTTCTTTTTTTCACACAGGTTTTTTTATTCTTCTGAATGAGAGTCACTTAAATCACAAAGAGCCGTAAATGTTCCAAAATGGTATGAGGGACTTTAAGGGATGGTGGAATCTGTATAAAGACATTTTTACAGCCTCACGGTGGAAAGACAGACACTTAACACACAATAACATGTAAAACCCATATTTGTTTATATTCTTCTTCTTATTCTAAACCTTTCATTGCTTCTCTGCTAAATGCTCTACAACGCTTAAATGCGTGGGCTCGAGGTAAAGCGGGTCCCGCACTAACCAGAAGTTTCCATGTGAGAGATCCTGACTTCAGAATTCTCCCTGACAGCTGTGCAGACAGTGTGTGAATGGTTGCGATAGAAAAAGCCCTCTATGAATGTGTTTGTGAATGAGTCTTGTACTGCAGAGCACTTTGAGTGGTTGAATAAATTGGAAAAGCAGCGTATGAGCAGTCTATTTACCACAGAATATATTCAGTTTACATAATTGGTTCAAAGATACCGGCTCCTTTATTTTCCAATGATGGCAAAACCGCATTTCTGGCCAACAACTGTCAATTTTGTGGGAGATGTCAACTGTAGCTCAAAGATGGTGTAGTTCACTAATAAAGCAAACATGAGCTCCACGAGTTGCAACATGTTCAGCTGGCAGAAGTCATTTTCCAATTTTTTTTGTTTTGCTGTTCTAGGTCAGTAAGATGCATCGATATTAAAACAAGACCATTTCATAACCAGTTATAAATCTCCTTGTAGAACGTTGGACATCGTCAGAAGCAAGTCCAACCAGTTTGAGAGTAAAGCTGAACCGTGGACGAGTTAAAAAATAACTTTATCTTTTTAAAATATCGAGAATTCCAAACAGAGTTCAGTTCTGTTTGTTACAACAACACTTTCAGGAAACCGGGGGATCATCACGTTTTTGGTTTCAGGAGCTCCAGAGATTGTGTTAATGTTAAAATCTTTTAAATGTCAGATCTGACTCAGCGAAGCCCCACGATCCAATTCAAACCTTGACAGGCCTGAACACGATTAAAAAAAAAAAGAATTCAGAAACGAGAGGTTAATAAATAAATAATAACTTCATGAATACCCTGATGACGAATGTCTTATTGTGAAAATCCGACGCCTGCGACGCCTGCTATTCACGGGACAGGACAAAGAGACGGAGCTGAAAAGAAATAGAGTGCCTCGTGTTCAGGAGCTCTGGATGTTTCAGGGCAAAATGATCGTTTGACATTTGACTGGTTCTTGCGAGGAAATTCTCTTTTCACTCCACAGGGAGGTGAGAGTGCAGGGTCGCGTAGAATGGCAGCTGTACATCCACCATGTTGCTCAAGGGCACTTCAGCAGAGCGAACGCCTGCAGACACAGGCACCCTGAACCTTGGTGAAAGAAGAGTTCAGCTCCCTGACGTGGATGGGAAACTGTGGATTTGTGACATTTCTTCCCACGTCTCATTTATTTTTCCTCGATTTCTCTGCATCCTGCTCTCGCTGTAAATCACAGCAGAAAAATCTTGTAATGTCAAAGAATGGGAGAAATTCCGTGAGCACAATCTTTATAGAGACATTGAGGCTGCACAGCCACTTTCTTTATAACTGAATCTATGAAAAGCTGTCAATCAATTTTAGCTAATAACCGTAAAAAAGAAAAACTAAGATTTATTTGCTCTCCACCGGAGGAGAGTATTTTCCGTATCAGCCATTCAACTTATTTAATGTGTGTATTAAAAAATGACAGATAATACTGACTTGATAATTTATCTGCTGTTATCTTTGCTTTATTTTAACAGGGCAATAAACTTTAAGCTGAACCACTTTATAACATGAATATTATAATAACACTTTAACGTTCTCCTATTATAACCACCTTAAAGAGACTCTCTCAGAATCTAAAACATAGAAAAGTAATTTTAGTTTGGTGGCAACACGACTGGAACTTCATGTTCTGGTGTTCAATTCTCTCTTTGGGCCTCTGGGTCAAATCTTTTTTCCCACTCAATGAATTCCTAATGTCAAGCTGCTGCATGATCTGTAAATGGAACGAGCACATGTAAGACTAATGTATGATTTAGGGGGAAGATGTTCCATACATTCAGAATCAATGATTTACAAGTGTGGATGCAGCAGTGAAGCATCTGAGCTGTAGTCTCCGCCAAAGAACTGATTCCACAAATAGCATAATTATACAGGAGAAGATATTGTAGCCTGCCATGGTTTAAAATTACCTTAAAAAAAAAAAAAATGCATTTGGATTATGAGACTCAAGACTTCTACTGTAGGTGTGAGTGAGCTTGTTTTGCTCAGTGACTGGTCCAGCATGAAAACCATTATGGTATTTGCCCTGGAAAGGTAATAAAAGATGGATGGATGGTTGGAGAGATAATTAATTGAGTAAAACCTCTTTGTGAAATTATATACAGTGTTCTTGTTTGAGAGGGGAAATGAGCGAGGAGGATGTGAGAGCAAGTGTTCAGTGCTTCACTGAGAGGAGACATATTCTGATCATATTCAGCTTCTTAATTTTATGATTTCTATGACCTGAAAAGGTTTCCAGGCTCTAAAGTTCAGAAACGTATCACTCTCTTCCCACTGTCCATTGCTGCAGCTCCTCTTTTCTGCCTTTGTCTCTTTAAGACCCTGCCCCCTACAGATGAAGACCGGTCAGCTCTGATTGGCCGAGCTGGCTTTCGTAAGGGGGCGTGTCAGAGGAGCTGCAGAAGTGCGCGTTATGCAAATGAAGCAATCGCGAGTCAATCTCATCTGTCAATCATGACATTTTACTAGCATCAAATAATTATATCAGATAAAGTATTTAAGAAAGAATTATTTAACATGTACGGTGACCTTTTAGTTCGGTCCATGTCCCGCCTGTTAACATGGAGGAGACGAGGCTATAGATGCTGTTGCATTTCCTTTTGGGAGCTGCCCTTGATGATCTTCATTATCTTTACATACCCTCTATGTTACCACCTCTATAATCCCACCACTGCAGCTTCTCTCACCATCACCGCCCATCCCCTCCCTCGACTCCTCCACCCGCGCAGCCCCCCCCCACCCCCCACCTCCATAACCCCATCAGAGAGCTCGGGTGCGGCGGTCGATGGAGGGGTTTGCATCTCGAGGTGCACCTTCCTCGTGGCCCCTGGGAAACTGGGCGAGAGCGGAGGGCTCAGCGTGTGTTTAAGTGAAAGTCCTGTTAACCCCCATTACCCTCTGCAGCACTGTACCGGAGGATTAGCAGAATACAAATGGCCCCCTCTTGCTCCCCCTGTCCTCCACACCGCAACTCCTGCGCCGTCCGCCGGAGAGAGTTGCTGACGCCGAGAAAGAGTGAAATATGATTTGGAAGCCGAGCAGGTGTTTACTGCATGCCAAGCAGTGTCCTGCAACTCGTTATGCAGCCCTTAATGGTGGGAAACCATTAGCAAACAGTGTGAGAATGGAGGGCGCTATGGATATGTTGCCACCGCCTGGTAGCATGTGACCTTGGCTGGCAGAAGCTCAGATCGTGGTGTGAAACAAGGGAAATGCCAGAGGGTTGGGAGGCTGATTAATAATTGACTACTCTGTGCTTCTTTGTATTGCATTTGGTGGTGTGAAATCAAAAGGCATGAGAAATCAAGAGGAGCCGGGCGACTCCGAGCCAGAACCTGCCCACACTGATAAAACATTTGGAGATGTTGTTGATGTCGGTGGGTAACGACGCAGCCACCTCGGCTTTGTCAGAGGAAATAGTAACTCCCAGTGAGAAACCATCATGAATCCACTGGTTCCTCATCAGATCAATGGGTTTGATGGTTTAAAGCTGAAGGTAACATCTCATATTAATTTATCATTTAGGGCTTTTAAACCTATTTGTTCTAGAACGTCGGATTTACAGTATCAGTTTAGTGTGAGCTTGATTGCAAGGTTTTCCATTTTCCAATTTAAATACCCAATAGATAAAGAAATATTAATATATTTATATATAGATACTGACATTTAGAATTGTGGGTTTTAATTATGAGAGTAATAACTACATGTAACCTTTGGACTTTTCAGTTTGAACAAGACACCAAAATAACAGGTGTGAGTTGAAGTAATGGAAAGTAGTTTCTCGTTTGAATCGAGTAAGTTAACAAACAGTTTAATTAAGCTAATTTTGTTGCCACTTTTATATCACTATTTATTAAATACCAATATGAATGTTGTTTTGCTGGTAGAAAAATCATAATTATAGCATATTGGCAAATTCCTTGATGTTATCCAATCAATTCGGAAAGACTTTTCTCTTGTCTCCAAATAAGTTGGCGAATAGAAATTCCCTCTGCAAACCAATCACAGTCAAGTTCAGGTCGATGTAGGTGATGACATCAGGACATGTGTCTAACAAACATCTTCAGTTCACTCCCTTGACTTCAATGTGAAACTAAAAGCAACAAGATCAAATTAAACGATGCAACAAACACACAAACCCTGGTTCAGACGTTCATGTGCGGAAAATGAGTTTATATTTGTCGGATAATTGGTTGAAAAACAATCCTCATCACGCTTCTCAAGGTGAATCCTTCAAATCGTGTGTTTACAGCCAACAGTGTAAAACCCTGCATAGTGTGTGAAGTTCACACCCAGACAGGAAATCACCGGTTTAAGCTTCTTCCTGACAGGCCACCGGTTTATTTACTCAATTATTTATGCTGTGTAAGAAATTCCAATGCCGCGCTTTGATGCGTTCACAGACTTCAGCCTTAACCCAGTTTAAACAAAGAAGTGGAAAACCGCAGAAAGGGTAACAATTAACTTTCACGTCCACACGACGCCCCTCCTGCTCCTCTTCATCTCTACCTTCCTCCACGGGCCTCCCCCTTCCCCCCCCCCCCTGTTCCATCTCTGCTCTTCTCTCTCGTTCTCATCACTCACTCCGCTTCCATTGATCCTCCCATTTTCTGTCGTCTCCATCGCTCGCTCCTTCGCCGTCTTTCCCTCCTTCACAGTTGCTGAGGCCAATATCAAGCAGACCAGTATGAGATTCCTCGGCTGATGGAAAGCCACAGACGCTCTTTTGCAGTGTGTTTGTGTGTGCATGGGTGTGTGTCTTGTCCGCTATTGTGTATATGCTGTTCTTTGTGTGTGTTTATTTGTTTGGAAAAGAGCAAGATTTGTATTCATAACTAAGTTGTGTGTGTGTGTGTATGTGTGCGTGTGTGTGTGTGTGTGTGTGCGTGTGCGTGTGCGTGTGTGTGTGCGCGTGCATGTGTGTATGTGTATGTTTGTGTGTGTGTCCCACTGCAGCTCTGGAGGCCAGTAGCCGTGTTTCAGTGCAGCTTCAATTAAAGTGAACTGGCTCCTGGGAGAGGAGTGGTGGTCATACACCACGCTGCACACACACACACACACACACACACACACACACACACACACACACACACACACACACACAGACACACACTCTATTCCCAGAGACTGATCGAATGGTTCCACGCGATACGACTCCGCCTGACTGCACACAGCCTGTTGGAATACAAACACTTACAGACCTGCAAATAGCTGCAACACACACACACACACACACACACACACACACACACACACGCTGACTCACTGGTGCACATTTCTGAATCTACTCTGATTGCTGGAGTATTGGGGAAGTAAGTCCACATGAGTGCTGGGACTCTCGGAGTATACGTGTCTGCTGAAAATTACATTTTTGTAGAAAATGGCCGCCCCACATTGTGCACGACTGCACCCTCGGAAAAACACAAATTGCTCGACTTTGTCATCGTTCGCTTCGCGGCGTCCATATTGTCGCCACCTCAAGTCAAACGTGTGCATTTATTTTTATGGTTATTAATCATGGTGGCATCTCATAGTTTTTTTACTGGCTTATTCCTCGGAGGGCGTATGAAATGTCAGCGGCGTGCGACGTGAGCTCGCTTCCTCCCGGGGAATGAATGTACTTAGGCTGAGAGCTTGTGTGACTCCTGCATGTCAGCGGCAGCCGACTCTGTTTCTCTCCTGAGGTCGTAAACCAAATCTAAATGTTTACAGCTGTGCACACACAAAAGTGGAATAAGTCTCAGGGGGCGACAGCTCTGACCCAGGTTTAGAGGGTTTTATTATGAGGGAAAGTCATCATCAGTTATTTTTAGAGGTTATGGAAGTAATTTTATATTTCCGTGTATGAATTTGTTCTGACAAGCAATCGAGCAGCCGAGAGTGTTTATACACTCATAGATATCAGTTCCATTAAATATACCTGATTCTATTTTTCTTAAGGACCCAGGAATTATCGCCTGGGAACTTGGTTAAAATGTCAAAACACGCCTTCTATCACACAATGTTAGAAAACACTGATGGATGCACACTTTAATGTGGACCTGCACCAAAATGAAATGGCTTCTCTCTTTTCCCACGTCTCATCCTCCAATTAAGTTTTGTTGAAATCCATTCAGGAGGTTTTTTTGTATTCTTGCTCACAAGCAAACAAAAAACAGACACAAAGTTAGCAGCTAGTTTACAAACTTACATTGTTAGACGTGAAAGGAAGATAAAGTAGTATCAGTGTTAATTTCGTTGACGAAGACTATGACGAAATATATTCGTTAACGACCTTTTTTCCATGACGAAGACGAGACGAAGACGAGACGAAAACGAATCTTTGAAAATAAAAACTGTGACGAAATCTATTTTAATTTTCGTTGACGAGACGAAAATGTTGGTGGTTGACTAAGTCACAATAATTTTTAAAACATCATCGTATCAGGCCGTCATGAAGTATCAGGAGCGGGCGAGTGAGTCTGTCTGTGTGTGTCTGTGTGTGTCTGTGTGTGGCAGCCTCTCAGTGACTGACTGCTTCTTAACTATGAAAACAGTGAAAACCAGAATTTCTCTGCTCTCAGCTGCTCAGAGATCAGCCCCTCAGCTTCTTGATCAGAGCAGAAGCTGCAGTTGGTTTGTACCGATGTTCAGTTTCTGTGTCCGGCTCCAGTCTGACCTGCTCTCCCTTTTTGTTTTCAGATTTAAAATTAAATATATATTTTTAAGCTATTAGGCTGCAGCTATATGTTTTTATAGAAAAGGAGTTTAATGTGGCTTTTAAATGTGACTAAAACTAGACTAAAATGGAATTAGTTTTCGTCGACTAAAACTAGGAAGGGTTAAATTGACTAAAATGTGACTAAAACTAATATGCATTTTCGTCAAAAGACTAAGACTAAATCAAAAATAGCTGCCAAAATTTACACTGAGTAGTATCTGTTGTTGCAGTTGAACATGCAACAGTTTGTCGTCTTTTCTGATGATGGCGTCCACTATGTGAGACCCGAACACAGGCTCCATCTGTATCGCACGAAAAACTGAAGTTGACTCAAGTCAGCGCTTCTTAATCGTGACGTGTGAAGAACGACTCTAATTTCCTCTCTCCTCTCTCCCCTGCGAGTTCAGCAGCCTTTTGATGATGGAAACACCTTTAGTTTATCTCGGCTGCTTCCAAATTGCCTGAAGTGGCTCCTTCTGTAATTGAGGGTTGGAGCAGAGTGCAGAATCCAGTGGGAGTATTTGTTAAAGACTGTGGCCGTCTGCACAAAAAGAGGCACCCCACAAATTTGTGTGCATTATCGTACAAGTGTTCCCGGTCTCTGCAGCGCCGCGGTGAGAAACGCGCCATAAATGATCCTTAAGCAGTCAACAGAGGACTGGGATTCCAGCCCGGCTACACCTTGATTAAGATCTTAAGGCTGCGGCAGTAATTACCTGCCAGAGACTCGTCTTAAATACTCTGCAGACCCCGGGGAGGTGAAGGGGGGAAAGCTTCAGGGGGGGAAACAAGAAGCCGTGGAGAGAGGAGGAGGAGAAAATAACATGATGATATAGTTATAGTTATAGAGAGACGAGAGTTGAGGGAAACATTGAGTATTTTGAAAAGGGGACAGAGAGACAGTGCAAACAGAGTTTGAGGAGAGTTAGGAGGGGACGGAGGAGGAGATGGCCCAGATGATACCGAGCTGGGGGCTTTAAGGCCAGCAGTCTCCTCTGACAACTTCATTTCTCCAGTTTAGGAGTTTTAAGACCTTTATCTCTCCGAGCAGTGACAGTTGTTTCATTCGCGGCAGGGAAAAGCCCCCGAAACGCCTCCGGAGATAATGGAAAAGCACACTCTGGATATTTGGCTCCTTGCAAAAAAACAAAACTACTCTTCTAAGCTTCTCCATTCTTCTGTGGAAACACACTATACGTGAACTTTTATATAAGCTCAGCGCTCACCCGTCAAACTGTGTCTCCACTTTAAAGATACGTTGACCAGTATCTATAGCACAGGCACAAGTCTGAATAACAAAAGACAAAATGCAGATTTTGGCAGCGATCTACGATGGCAGTGAACTAAGCCTCAAAGCCTCTGAGCCTTATGGGTCAGTCTTGAATCTCAAGCTGCTTCTGTCAAACTCTAAAACGTTAGAAATCAGTAACTTCCCACTGGAAGGAAGCCAAAGAGGAAGCAAACACCAAATACAGGAACGTTTCAGGGAAGTGAGGTCAAAGGTGGATTCCAACACTTTCACAATAAAACAAATCCTTGCAGCTGGCTAGGTTTCACCCAGTGCATGACTCAGCTTTTGGGACTTTGGGATAAATAAACAAAGTGCACATAAGTAGAAATTAAGGACCAGATTTTAAGCTTCAAACCTCCACCACAACATTTAGAGCTTCTAGTCTTCAACCATCTAAAAATACAAAGCTCTTGTCAGAAAGTAATTGGCGCGGGGCCTCGTTAGAAGGTTTCCTACCACGGCGTTGTTGCAGTTTCCCGTTGATTGCCAATCATATAGTTCAAGGGGCTTCTCACAGTTTTGTCGTTGCTTTGGATTAATGCAATCCCCCCCCCCCCCCCCCCCCTTCTCAGCTCAGGGCCCCCGGCAATTACCCCGTTTGTTACGCCCCTGACCATTTATGTGTTGCAGCACTCAACCAGACATCAGTGTTTCGGCTGCTCCAGCAAATGTCAGCCCATCTCCTCGGAGGATTAACAATGGATCTCCACATCTCCATTTGCCTCCTGTCTCCTGCCGACGTACAGTATCTCTCCTTCTGCCTTTGTTCCGTTGTTGTCAGGCATTGTAGCGCCCGTCTTTTCACCTCCTGCAAATTAAGGCCCCCGCATTCAGCCATCAATCACGGGGAGCGCAGTCACTTCAACAGAACAAGGAGATAAGGAGGCGAAGGGGCTGCAATGCTTATTTGTCCATCAACTCCCTCTAACTGACTAACAGGCTGAATCACGGTTAGCTCGCCGGCGTCGGCCTGGTGCCGTGTAGGATCGGCGTGTTATTCGGTTTTGATTTATGTGCCGGTTATTTGGCTGTCAGGGAGAGTGAGGTGCAAGGTGGCGTGCACGCGCTTTCACCTGCTCGCCTTCTCGACCACTGATCCGTGAAGACAAACTCATTTTCTCCTCCAGCAGTAATGAAGAATGAAATCCTTTTTGTTTTTTAGCGGCGCACAATTGTTTTTACTTCTGTCTGCGCTTTGGAGCAGGTCAAGTAGATTTCTCTCTTAAGTGCCTGGTGCTCTCTCAGGAAGACGGATGATTCATTTAAAGAGGCATTCGAGCGAACATGGTTAGCTCGCTGCTTTTGATACACTGCCTCATGGCTGCCAGTTCCACACACACACACACACACACACACACATTTTTAATGGGCTGATGACACAAACATACAAAGTCACACGTGCACATTGACAGCGGCATGAATATATATACATCGGACTTATGCCTGTGATTTAATATACAAATAACAAGGTGTAATCATTTAAAACGCCTTCTCACATTCTAATTAGGTTGGTTTGTTTATGCTTTTGTGAATTAAATTAAAATTCCACAACTGACAATTAAAATGATGTGGTTAATTTAACGTGTACTGATTTTCCTCAACCTAGTAGAATTTTTTTTTGAAGGCAGAAACATGCTGTTTATTCATGGATTTCTGTATTTCAGATACGTTTATTAAAATGGTTTTAAAGCAAGGTTTTTCTATTTTTCTATCTCAATGCCCAAAAGCTGAAGAAATATTAATTAAACTGGTATTAGAATGTTTTTCTAACTTGTAACAGTTGGTCAAATAACTGCTTATAACTTCATTCAGGATTTTCTTGCAGTTACATTGCCAGAGAGAATTATAACCAATGATTTTCTACAATACGATTAATGCTAACACCTGCTAACAGGTTCTGGTAGTTGGTAAATTGTTTGTCAATATGTTTCCAGCAGCAGTCATTGTTTGTTATTTAGCTTCTGAACATCCTGATGTTTCCCTTTAGACGCTGGAGGAAAACAGAACCGATTTAAAAGAGAGAGTAAATATTCTTAGAAACATATCGTCAAATGAATGCTAGCGTTACTTTTGGACGTGTTAATCAGCAGCTGTGTGTTAATTTCCGTGAAGTGCATACTAATAAACTAAAGTGATTTCATCGGTAACCAGATTCATTTCCATCTCCTCCTACTCTTGTGCTCTTGCCGCTGTCGTTATCTTTCTCTTCAGGTTGGCAATTAAACAGCCTCAGGTTTTCTGAAATCATCTCATTCATTGTAGAGAAAGCAATTATCATACAGCGGGTGCTTGGGAAAAATTGGATTTGCATTTCCGTCAGTACTTCAGTCGTCTTCCCGCCGACTCGCGCTCGCTCACGTGGAGAAGCCGTGGTTGTTAACAGGAGGATGTATAATAGCCCTTCATTAGAGGACTGGATCTTATTCAGCGCACCTGAATTTCCTCCGATCCATTTGATGGAGCTTACGCTCTCCACAACCCCGGGTCAAATAGCACTTGTAAATTATTCAGTGCTTGTTTGACATGGATTACTACAGGGGTGTGGTTTGTACTGCATCAAAAAGCAGAAACATACTCAAATCAGACGGGGAAACACTTTCCTTTGATGCTCTTTACTTCTTTGGTCCATGTATCGCAGGGTAAACGTTAAAGGTGGGGTAGGTGATCCTGATATTAGATTTTTTTCTCATCACCAATCGCTCACTGACGTTCACGCAGGTCTTTTTTACATATAGTTGTAGTGTGTGGTGCTTTAACACTTTGAGTATTTGAGTGAAACGTTCTCTGAGATAGCGGTGTTTGCATTTACAGCGGCTAACTATAGTTCTTACGTAATAGTGATGTACGATATATCTGAGGCCACGTTTTCAGGTCGTCCTCCTCTCCCTCGATAGTAGAGAGAAACTGAATAAATACATTATATTGTTTGAGATGTAACAGATAATGACCGTTCAAATGGAAAATCACTGTTTCCGGTTCAGAGGAGCTTTAAACTGCGACAGCGTCAATCCTGTTCAAAGCTCAGTATTCTTTGTTCCATCTAAACTTTCTTTCACCTCCTTGAATCTGTAGCACTGATCTGCACCGTTTCATCCTCATGGTGTTTTCTGTCTCAATTCTCTCTTCCTCCTCCATCTTGGCAAACACATCTTCGTGTTCTCCTGTACGACTGCGAGATCTCACACCGGACACTTAACTACATTAACATTCAAGACAGGAAACGCTACCAGGGATAATGTTGCTGCTCTTGCAACGTTCGGTGCAGTGAAATAAAGACGAGCGGTTCATTTGGACGCTTTGAGTTTCTGAAAAATCCGAAGCTGCCTGTCGTGTTAAAGAGGTCAGCCCCATATCCCTCACCACTTCCTGTGGCGCTCGTATCCTTCCTCCCGATTGGCTGGGAGGGCAGCGCTTGCAAATCCAGTAACACGACAGATGTCTCTCACTGTGTTGTTGCTCAGTGTCAAGTGGGCGGTGAAAGCAGGTGACATGTTTATTTGAAGGGGGCGTGTGCGAAGAAGGCTTCTGAACACCCCCCCCCCCCCCCCCCCCACTTCCCATAGAGATGGTTTCAGATAATAATGGATGTCATTCGAGGGCTTTGGCAAAAGAAATCAAATTAACTCCTCCACCAGTCGACTGCACCAAACAACTGGAGTGCAGTTATCTGTTTACACAGGAGGCCTGTACCTAACTCATGGAGAACACATGAATATCAAATCTATTCCACTTGTTCTTTGTGTGCATTTGTTTAGTGTGTAGTGTCCTCATGTAACCGTTAAGACTCACTGTCCTGCTTCCGTCTGCAGAGGACGACTTCCGCTGACTGCAGACAAAGTGTCTCTCACACATCCTGGACTGTGTTGAAGCGTAGACACAGAGACCTGTACTGCTTATTATATTTAATGTGTCCTCGGCAGATATCTTTAGACGTTCCAGTTAGTTGCCCGAATGAGAAACAACTGGACATTGAATCTGTGATTCAAGATCTTACACATGTAGGAGAGTTGAAGTCTGATTGAACGAAAGGACAACAAATGAAAGTATTGATAGAACAAAATCAGAATCAGAATCAGAATCAGAATTCTTTTTATTGCCATGTATATTTGCACATAGAGGTAATTGCCTTGGTGTGGTTGTAGAAGCTTTTACTGTTGATACTATTTAACTATTAATAGATTAGTGGAACATTTCTAAGTCAGAATTTGTCAGGTTTCCCCCCGTCCCCTCTTGTTCCTCCTCTTCTCCTCTGAGCAGCTCAACGCGTCTCACACTCTGAAACCTTGAGGGAAGCGGCAGGATGAAGAAATTACGATTCAGGAGGAATCTGCTCTCTGATTTGACTAAAAAGAGGGAGAGAGAGAGAGAGAGAGAGAGAAGGGAGCCTGATTACGAGAGTCTCTCCCAATATTGAGGTTCTTCAAGCCTCAGCCAATCCAAACAAATCACATTTCGAGTGGGTCTGATGTCGGGTGTGGGGGGGGGGGGGGGGAACGAACCTGCTGAAGCAGTGGCGTTCGCCCGACTGTGTGTCTAATGCATCGGGCAAACAGCGGCGGTACTTGTGAGCGGTGAGGCGGATCCTCTATCTGCTTCACATTAACCCCCCTCTGCGTTTCCCCATGTCTGTTGACCCGGACGTGTGACACACCTACTGCCCGACGCCGAGGAACGAGTGTTATCGAGAGACGAGGGCGCCACGCGAAGACGCACACCAGAGAGCGCCGCTAAAAGTATTGTCACATGCAGTGTAATGTGCGTGTAATTTGAACTTGTGTACCCACTCATCCCTCTGTCACAGCCGTGCATTGACTGGAAGGCATGCAGGGACTCCACACCCCGGAGTAGTAGTAGTAGTAGTAGATATCGCAGTATAGATGGTTAATGACTGTATATAGTAGATTCTCCCCAGGTAATACTTTACTACGGTTTCTCCCTGGATCTGCAGCACATATGATGATTCATATTCATCATATATCTCCTCCATCGCCTGCAGATGCCCCATCTGTATCCACTGGGACCCACACACCCTGACGCCGCCATTAAATCCACTTACACACAGGCGGCGTGATGCGCTGCGTGCTCGGCTGCGTGCCGCGTTAAGGTTAAGGTGTCTAGCTCAAGGGTGATGTGGGGGAGCTGTGGCAGGTACGGTCCCGCTGGGAATCCGGGGCGCCTCGTCATGGATTCAGAACCCAGCCGGTAAATACACGTTTAATGCTACAGATCCAGGAGCAGCGGCGGCGGCTCACACGGAATACAGGATCAGGGGAGAGCGACTGATGGGAAGATTCTCCGTGTCAGCACGTGATGACTGCTCGCTGCCTTTTACACATTTACACTGGAAACCCTCAGGTGCTGAGAGTCAGCAACAGATTTTGCTGTAGTTTTTTTTTTTTTCAGAAGACACACAATTTCCCACAGGTTCTGTTTTTAAAGTTCTTTCCCGTTGTGCTGTTTGTCAAAAGCAGCGATTCAAACCATCAGAGCCTTCATGGAAACTGTCATCACTGGGAAACACTGATACATTTACGGTTTCCTTATATTGATGTGTATCTAAAATACTTGAAAACTTGTTTACATAAATATTTAAATAAGATATCAGTTATAGATAAGATAAGAGATTCAAGGTTAGAGAGAGGAACGTTCATACATCTCCTCTATGTGTACCAGTTTGTATGTATATGTATTGTGTGTGCACATATATGTGTGTTTATATTAGTGTGTGTGTCTATAGCAGAGTGTGTTCAGCAGGTGGATGGTGCAGTGGTAGTAGTTGTTTGTGAAACCTGTGAATGCTGCTGATGAGAAGAATCCTGATTAGAGCTGAGATAACTTGTTTCTGTTGATTCCAAATCGCTCCTGAAAGTCGAGGGAAACTTCAGTCAAGTGATGATATTTAGTTTTTTTTTTTGGGGGGGGGGGTTCATTACTTTACTTCATTCCACAAACTGTAGCTGGAAAATATGGATTAGTGCATCTTTGTAGGTCTTTTGAAGATGCAGCTTATTTTGCCGAGAGAATTCCTCAAGAAATCGCCGAGAGCAGCCGAGCGTGTCTCGTGGCAATTCAGCCAAACATCACGTCTATTGAGTATAAAGGAAATAATGCTCTCTCTCTTTTCTTTTCTTTTTGTTTGCCTGGAGATATTTGCTCCATTGCCGGTTTCTGCGCCGTCGCCATCATTATCTCGTATTGCTCTCTACTCCCACACAAATTGAATGCAACAGGTTTGCTCCCGTTCTCTCGGGGCCTGCTCAGATGCATTGTGGGGAATCTATGGAATAGCTCAAGCAGACGTTCTGGAGATAAGCTGGAGCGGGTAGACGCTGAAATGCACTCGGCACAAAATGGCCAACAGAGAAGCGGGGAACATCACAGACAGGGCGGTCAGACCTTCCATTAAGACCAGAACAAATACAATTTATTTACCACCAATGAGGCAAATAAATACCACGAGCTGTTTTCAGACATGAACTCCGGACATTGTAGAGTACACAACAGGAGATTGTGCGGGGTCACACGTGTTCACAACAACAGGACAAATCTCTGGAGCGTTCAGATGCGGGATGGCAACTTGGACCTGATGTATAAATAAACCCCTCTGGATTATTTCAGGAGAATATCCAGAAACACTTAAAGCTGCAGAATCACTTTCTTTCTCTGTGAGAAGCGTGTGAGTTGTTAAAATGTTCAAACAGCACTGGGAGTAATGGGAATTTTTAAACTGAGTGATGTTCAGTAGTTTAATTGGTCTTCAGGAGCTTAAAAGCTCAATGTAGCTTATTTGTGTAATTACTATCACTGTGTTGATAGTAATTGATAGCATTGTTTCTACTTTAAAATTCCCATTGAGGTGGATACAAGCACAGGGTGGTGTCAACATGTCATTAAAACAAGAAGTTAGATGATCAGCCTCAGAGAAGACGATCCCTCACACACACACACACACACACACACAAACTGGCTGAACACATGCAGATAGTGTCTCTTCACACCAGAGCTCATCTGCTCTCCAGTAACCGCTGCTAGCCTCCGTGCACCAGAACTCGTGCGCTTGATTTCTTATTTAATTAACAGACAATCAAATTAGTCTAAACCGTGAAGTCTCTGAGCCGCTCGAGGGGAGTCGTGGTGCATCCAAAAGTTTTCAGTGGGCGATTGGTTTTGTCTCCGTGTTGCACCTCCATCCCAGATTTTCAGTAAACGCGTCTCCCCGGAGAAAAGGACGATAGCTTCAACTCTTCATCTCCTCCATTGGTTGGACTGAGGCAGAAATGTGTGTTTTCTTAATAGTGAACCCTCTGGATACAGCATCCAGATGCTGAGAGCTGCGTCTTTAAGTTGTCACTGTGTGAAAGAGGATAATGATTCCATCAGTGGCGATGGTGCCTTCAGGGAACAAAGGGGACGCATGAGTCAGATTAAATGGAAATTGGGGAAAACACAATGAAGCCGTCTCAGGGTTTTGTTTCTGCTGCAGTTTGCTTATGATTATTTCACACGAGTCATTTTATTGTTGTGTAAAAATAACACTTCAAGCTACTTTGTAGGTTTTCACATTAAATACAAAAATGGATAAACTGCCAAATTCACTTTAAAGAGGCTGGGATGCTTCTGCCCTTGTTTTGCCCTTTCCTGTAGTTTATTCTTCGACTGCACCAGAACACTATAGTTATTAAAGTGATTTAGTGCATTAGTTTAAAATGAGTCTTTCATTGAGTTAAGATCTTTTCACACCGAGTTTGCTCATCTTGAAATTTTCGCCCTTTACGACCTCACATCAATCATGTTTACACACCAACCAAACTTTTAAGATCAGGGTCTTTTTGTTTTGTTTTCCGAATCTGTACCAGCGGCCAGCGCCGGATCAGGGATCAACCGGATCACAGAAATTTGTTTTCTACTTTTCCATTTGCAGTCCCAGTGTTCCTCCTTTGATCAGAAGATGAAATTGTCTTTTGACTTCTCAGGATTGGACGGAGCCAATGTTTTCTTTGTCTGTTTCCGTGAAGAAAGAAAAAAGATTGAAAAATAGACAAAAACAAATAAACTGCATCAAACTGGATGTGCACGTTTCTGAGCACGATGATTGTTATTCGGTGACGGGTTAAAAAAATTGACTTGTTGTCAAACTGTAATTAAGCAGTTTTGGTAGCTCCAGAGTTAGTTGTCTATTTTATCTTTTCCTCATGAGCAGCTAACACCCATCCTCCTTTTCGATTTTTTTTTACTTTTCTCCCAAAATTTTCGCCGGCTTCAAAAAGAAAACAATCTTCTAAGGCTTGTGTAGAGCTGCAGTCCAAACTGCCTCCATGACGGGTCTGTGCTGCGCTGTGATGAATAAAATAGCTTATTTTGACCTGTCAAGCTTTTTGCATTTCTCAACACACCAAAGTGAGCACGAGGCTCCAGAGGCAGAGAGAAGTTAGTTTTTTATTTATCCTCTAAAAAAAACATAAGAGCAAAGGTTTGAGGTAAGAGATTTTCTTCTTTATTAATCCCACAACAGGGGAATTGTGCGTTTTTATAGAAGAAGATGCACGAATAAAAACTGAATATATGAGTTAACTTGCGATATAAAATATAGGAATAACAATTTAATGTAAAGAATTTCACTTGGAAATGGATTGATTTGAAATATTTGCGACTGTAATAGGTAGAGACATAAAAGATGGACAAAATGTCTCCACTATATCCAGGTCACCATCTTTATATCTTCTTAAATCGTATATATAGCCAACGAAATCGTGAAAAGTGTCTTCAAAGCGTCTCCACACGTCCTCTTCCTCTGACTTTGAGAGTTGAGAGTTTGAAGTGCGTGCTTCAAACTCTCAACACCACGAAATGAGATCACACCACGAACAGAAGGAAAGCGGAGTCGTCGGTGTGTCTGAGCCGGGACGCGAGGTCATCATCAGTCACCGGCAGCTCCGAGGGTTTCCGTCCTGAGACATGAGACGAGAAGATGAGACGGAGCGATGGACACAGAGAAACTCAGGCGCCGAGTGGAAGACGTTGTGATTTTCCTCTTTCCTGATTCCCCCCCTCCCCCGAGATCCCGGCGTTTACATCCCTGCTGTCCTCCCTGTTGTCGAGTCATCACATTTCCGTTGGGAGAATGAGATTCGCCGTCCCACACGAAGACTGATGATCCCCTTTAACCTCGGCCGCCCCCCCCCCCCCCCCCCCCCCCCGAATCCAAAACAGCAACCAAGCGATTCTCTGGCTCCGCTCTTTGAAGGCCCCTCATATCTTATGTGTAAGTGCTGTTGACTTTGAACGCGCCCCCGTTCGAGTCTCGATCGGCCGCTGCATCAGCCGAGGGACTTGAGGGAGATGGTTTCCTTCGAGTGCGCTCAACGAACACTCAGCGGGAATATCCCAAGGGCAAATTGGATAGTAGTATGGTAATTGGCTTGGTTTCCTCACTTCAACAGTTTGTCATTGGTGGAGGAGATTGTCCTAGTATCAGGAGCTGGGTGGGAAATGGTGATTTCACTCATGTCTGGTGGCTTTGGTCACGTTCCATGGAAAACAAACATATGAAAATATGAAAACACGGTTGGAAGAAGGTGGTTGAACAAACACTGACATTCAGAAATTGTGGATAATGTTGAGTTCAGCTATTTTATTTATAAAGGAGGAACACTCACACATGCTTCAGGCTTTTTCTACAGTTAACCATGTTTCATAAAACGTAGTGGAAATTAAATAAATATGAAATAAATATATGTAACTGATTTTTATTATTAATATTGTGCATTGTTAGACGTTTTTTTTTCATTTCACTGAATGGTTGCAATTTTTCCTGTGAATGTGCCATTTAAATTAATTAATTATGAATTTAATTAATTACATTTCCTGATTCTTCAAGATGCTTATGCCGCCGCTTGCCTCGAAAAAACAACCAATGAGAATTGTAGGCTGCTTTTGATTTGAGTGGAAATGAAGCTCATACACTGCAGCTACTTTAACAATTATAGAGATTTATTAGAGAACCATTCATATGAGCAGTTTTATGATGAAATGACTGTCTGTGTGTGTGTGTGTGGTTTAAGTCATAATCCTGCTGGGGTTAATGTAACTGGCCCCAGATGAGTACTAGTTTTTTTCTCTATTAAGCGTGGGACTATCGCATGAGGATGTTTTGATTTGTTATTTCCTGTCTGGCCAATCGGAAACTCCCGAATTCTCGATTCACGACAACATCAATCAAAACTTATAAAAGAATATCTCCGGGTTTTCTTTCTGTTTTAATTCTCGCCGGTGGGTCAGAAGGTTAATAGACGCTCATGTAATCAACATTAGCATCAACATCCTGACAGCAACACAACCCGTAGAGGGGTTTGTGCAGGTAAACACACACACTGTGTTTATTTGTGATTTCCAGAGAGAGTATGCGTTTCTTAGGGAATTGGAGATTAAGAGGAGGAAAATATGAAAAGAGAGAAAAATATCATATCTGAGACATCGGGAGGGAGAGAGGAGAGAGGAGAGAGAGAGGGGGAGAATCTCATGGAGACACATAATTCTATTCTCTGGGTACACAATGCCGGATGGCGTGCTCCAGCTAAATAAATTATCACAGGGGCTATTTTTAAGCTGAAGTGTAAATGCAGTAATCCTCGGAGCAGGAGCTGCGAAGAGCCGACACACAGAGGCCACATCAGAGAATACAGCTCTGCCTTTATCTTCCTCTGCCGCCCGCCCGGCTCCCTCTCTCCCTCTCTCTCTCTCTCTCACACACACACTCACATCCTCCACGCCCCATCACAGCACCTCTATCTTTTCTCGCTTTATCCATTTCCCATTTCTCCCTTCGTTTCTCCCTTTCTTGTCTCCGTCGCCTTTCATATGGTAAAAGCCTCCTGTCTGCGTCGGACTACTTTGCTTATCGCCGAGCCCTCGACGGGGACTCCACTGAATCTATTGTTAAAGGGGGGGGGGGGGGAGACAATGAGAGACCTCTGAACAAGACAGGGAGGGGAAACATGTACGCGTCACACGAGGAGGCAGCAGTCGGAGGGTATTAGGACTCTCTGGGTCATTCTGCAACCTGCCAACAGACCTGTCTCAGCTTATGGGTGGAAGCTGAGGCCTGAATGTTTTATACTCGCTGTGGTTCCTGTGGGAGACAGTTCCTCCGAAGCTGCTTTCAGACGTGCACTGAAGCTCCTGTGTGCGAGGATTCAAACGTCCGAGTCGGTCGCTCCACACGTCTCTCAGAACTTTGTCTGCAAGTCCCACAAAGTAGGATTTCTGGATGTGAGAATACTGCAGGAAAATGTGTTTGTGTTGATGACGTGTTGATGAAGTCTCTAATGAGCGTCAGATGCAAAACTGAAAAAGAAAACCAGACAGTTATCTCAGGATGAAAAAGAGGTTGTACACGATGAAGATGTCAGTTTGAAAAGACGTGATTCAAGAGTTTTTCTTGATAAAGACAGACGCCAGTGTTTTATTCGTCATGTCCCGATGTTTTGAATGCAGCTTCTTGATGTTGGAGAACACCCGCTCTACCCCCTTAGCCACACCGCCCCCTTGTTGTTGTGTTGATGTGCTGGAAACAGAAAGACAAGATTTCCTCAGCGAATGTTTACGTCATGTCCTGCCTCCTCCAGGCTCCTCTCTTCGTCTGAATGTTCCGGACAAGTTCCAGTCGCTGTGAACGCGTCTAACTCCTGCTGCATACTTCATGTGTGAAGAGGCAAACTTCAGGAAATGTTCGGAACCCAGTTCTCGTGACATTTTCAACAGTTTATGTCTGAAACCAGTTGAAGAATCCTCTGGAGTTGCTGTGCTGATGTTGTTGGTGGTGGGGGGGGGGGGGGGACAGGCGCCCCTCCACTGCTGCTGTTTAATAGCACATAATGTGGTGTCGTTAATCACCAGCACCGGTTGAGGTTTAACAAGGTTAATGACGGCGGAGCCAAGCTCTCGACTGTGTCCCACTCCTCAGGTATTCATCAGTGTCATCGAGCACCTGAGCGTATAGTTCATAGTTTTCTCTCTCTCCACGCGTCCACATCTTTATTGTTTCTTCTCTTTCTCGTCCGTCTGAATCCGTCTCACTCCACCTCTCTCTCCTTCTTCTCATGCGTTTGTTCTCCAGGTGTAAAATGTGTAATACGCACGAGGAAATGAAAATAAACCAGATCCTCAAACTGCAGCCTGGGGTTATGCAGCACAGATACAATCTTCAATCTGATGTAGGTAATGTTATACTGCGATATCTCAGGCTGCAGCTAATGTTTAATGAAATGATTAATCTGCTGATTATATTCTCAATGTCAATGTGGTGCTTAGGATGGCAGGAAATTGGAGTGTTTCAGGGAATCACCGTGTTTAATTTATACATAAAAAGTGTTATTTCCCAACAACTTGACCTGTTCCTTCAATTTTTTTGACTTTAGAATTTAAAGAGCTGAATTATAAAGCCTAATATCAAGGCTTTTCCTTGTGAGTTATCATGTATTTAAACCACTAACCACTGATTAAGTTGCATAAGCCTCTGGATCATGGCTAACATCATGTAATTGTTCTCTCCTGTTGAACACCACGATCCAGCTTAAGGCATCACAATCAGGAATGGAGCTTAAAGTTATTTATTTACTTGATTTACTGGGAACAAAAGAAAAGAACGGAGAAGAAATACGTGAAGAGTCTTTGTCTTTTGCATCCCTCGAATGATTTAAAGCGGTATCGCGTAAGCTGTTACGCCACCAGACAGAGTTGGAAGCAAGGACAAGGATGTGAGAGAGAAACGGTTAATACCTTATTTAAATATTATATTATATATTTATCTAAATATCTTGAAGGAAACATATTCTGCTCTAATGTTTTTAAAGAAAAACACCACTTTCCATTGCTGCAGCTCCTCTTGTCATCCTCTGTCTGAAATGCTTGGTTTGAGCTCTTTAAGACCCCTCCCCACTGATAAAGCCCAGTCTGCTCTGATTGGCCATCTGACCCACTCTTCTGTGATTGGTCAACCACCTCCAGCTACCAGACTATCAGCTAGACGTTTCAGGAGCAGAGCAGCTTCCTTTGCTGCAGACGTTGGGCTTTTAAAACTTTTACTTAAACTTTTACGAAAAAACCACATAACACCCTTGAGGGAGAACCATATGTTTCCTTTAACCTTCATATATTTTTTTCAAATGGCCACACACACACACACACACGCCACCCTGCTTCCACCTACACCAACGTGCACCTAAACATAGATGCATGAAGACATCAGCATACATGCCCCGGAATAAATGAGGAGCTTGTTTTCACTGTTCCACTTTTTGCTCCTTTGCATCGTCATGTTGGAGCCCTGAAGGCGGTGACAGCTCAGTGTCAGGAGAGATCTCCTGCATGATAGAGCAGCACAGTAAAGAAATGCTACCATGCTCAGTCTGACAGTCCCCTGCTGAGCGACTAAAGGAAGCTGAGGCTTGGTGGAGGCAAAATGTGTGTGTGTGTGTGTGTGTCAGTGCATGTGTTGGCAGGAGGCACCAAACAAATCCAACTTGACACAAGCTAGAATACCAAAAATACCGAGCACTTTGAGAGCGAGCATCACCGTGTCTCTCACTCTGCATAAAATAGACTTATTTACTTAACCTCTCTGGGTTGTATACGCTGACGAGGGAGCTCTACTTTAAAAGATGGAGGGAGAGGAGAGGGGAAGAGCCTCCCATCGGTTGTTTATGTTGTTGAGAATCAGGGCAGGAGCAGGAGCAGGCGTGCTCGCTCCCAGTCGCGGTAGAAGATGACCTATTTTGAACACACAGAAGGAGAAGAGGCTCTAAACCTTATCTGGGCTCCACAGAGGCTACAAACTCTACATACATGAATATATATGGGCATGGATGTGCTTGTATGTATCTTATGGCTCTTCTCTGAACTTGCACTGGAATGATTCATCGTTGCCAGGGGCAGATGTGATGCAGCTGGAGTCGCCGGCCTCTCCGTCTCTGCGTCCACACCTCCTGCCGGGATCCTTTGACAAAACAGCAGACTTAACATAAATCGATGCACGGATCCATAAAGAGCATTCTGCCGTCAGAGCCGCAGAGTTTACCTTGTGGCCCTGTTTACTATGGTCTGTGGGTAAGGTCAGAGCAGTCCAGACCAAAGCAAATAGTGTTGACTGTACTTGTGTGAGAGTGTGGGGCTGGTGGAAAAGTATTTATTGAACCAGACGCGAGTGTGTGATGAGCGACTTTTGTGACTTTTAGCTCTCTGGGCCTGTGATAGTCCCTCAGATAGAAAAATAAAAAAACCAAAAATCCATCTTTCTTTGAACCGCTCACAACTCACGTCCACGCGAAGGCCGTGACCTTTGATAAGAAGTCACATGCTTACTTTGAAAGGGTCACAAGCTGCAAAGTTTGAGAGCTGAGTTCATTTGAGTCTCGATCATCTGTTTTATGACATTTCTAGTTATGTGGTGTTGAGGCTCATCAAGTTGAGCTTTGACGCAGCCGACTGAAGCTTGTTATCCAGACTTTTCCTTTCATAATGAAGCACTGGAAGAAAGACTCATTACCACCTCAGTATTTTCCAGCCACAACCTAATTAGATCACAATGTCGTTATTTCTTCTCATTTCCCACAGTAGCATTTACAATCAGTGGCCTTTACTGGTTTCCTTTGAATACACAACAGTGTATACCATGAGAAGTCCATGATCAAAAATATGTTTGTCCCTCACATAACTTTCAAAATGTATCATCTTTTCTGTGGCATCAGCCCCAAACGCAATCAAGTATATTGAACAACAGATGTTTTCATGTTCATGCTTCCAGTGGCCAGTGGCATCTTGTGTTCGGGTTGTCCGTCTGTCCTATTGTTGTGAACATGAAATCTCAAGAACCCCTTGAGGGAGTTTCTTCAAATCTGGTCAAGGTGACCTTTGTGCACACAATATCTTAGGAACATCTTCAGGAATTCCTTTCAAATTTGGTAGAAATGTTCCCTTGGACTCACAAACTCACAAACTGATTAGAATCTAGTGATACAACTGAAATGAAGAGTACAACAACAGGGGCCTTTACTTAGAAACTGTTTAACAAGGCCCAATAATTCCCTGAGCCAGTAGATTTGAGAAAACATTACAGTCAAAACTATACATGACATCAATTGGACTGTTTTCATAAATGAATACACACTTGTGCCTTTATAAAACCTTTTGGCAGCAGAACAGTAAAATCAATTGAAGAGCCCTCAATAAACAGTGTCCATGTTCATCTTAATGAGGGCCGTGGCAGTGGATCAATTATGTGGTTTTTAGGATTCCTGAGAGGACATATTTTAGTTTAAAGGGAGAAAGACATCACCAGCCCTTCCCTTTAAATAAGCATCTCGAGGTTTCCCAACAAGGAGAAAGAGAAGCAGAACCTGGCAAAGCCTGAATCCAACCAAAAGAACCAATCAAAGCTGGATGGACAGAATCAGTACAACTCATGTCCTCATTCACATTTCCAGCTTGAGACACGGCGCTCCACAGACAGACAGCAGACGCAGCTGCTCACTGAGGTGTGCTCCGATTAAACAAGCAAGACGGGCTGATTACGAATGAATGAGTGAGAGCCAAAGAGAAAGAAAGCTGGTAAACGCGAGAGAGAGGAATCCAGCAGAGAGAGATTTTGATGCTCCAGACGTTTGACTGGCTGTCACGGAGAAGCTGCTCATCTGTTAATAATAGCATATCACATTCATCACTTGCACTGGTTCCACCGGAGGGTGAGCTACTGCCGGCTGCAGCGGCCGGGTCTCTCGGTGTGTATGTGTGCGATGTGCGTGCGAGCATTCATGTGTGAGTCCATGGGTACGCGACGGACAATCTGTGTGTGAATTACACTGCAGAACAGTGCATTAATAATAGATCAACCCCCCCTTTGTTTGGGACGTAAACTTGATGAATGGGCTTTGTAATTGGTTGGTTTAATAACTGGAGACAAACCGAGTGCTCTTTGCCTCTCGTTCTCACACACAGACACGCAATTACACACCACAGAAACATGCTGAAATTGTAATTCCCCCGTCAGAAGCCGGGACGCGCACACACACACTCCGCACTCATGTCAGGGAGGCATTCATATGCTGCTCTGTTTAATTTGGGTTTGGCAGATTATAGTAATTATGTTAAAGAAAAGATTTTTCCAGAGTAATTTGCCCTTTTCTGTCCTTGAAGAGTGAAACAGTTCTGGCTGAAGGATGATCACTTTTTCGTTTTCTTTTTCTTTTTTTTCTTACGCTGCTATTTAACATTTCAACCAGACTGGAAAATATGTTCTCATGAAGGCAGCGAAGGCATCGACGGTTTTATTATTTCACATAGTTTTATGAGAACAATGATCCTTTTGATCGTCGGAAAAGGTTTTTCTATGGATTTAATCTAAACCGGAACAGCAGAGTAGTCCATATATTGAAATGCAGAGTGTGATTGTGTGTTTGTGTGCTTGTTTGTGTGTGTGTGTGTGTGTGTGTGTGTGTGTGTGTGTGTGTGTGTGTGTTTGTGTACTGGCAGCCAAGGCTAGCGTACCAACACTGACATAAATTGTAGAGTGTGTCATTGAACTGCACCTCTGGGACTGTTCTCTATTCCCCACTAACTCAGAATAATGTGTTTTCATGTGTGTGTGTGTGCGAGTGTGTACGTGTGTGTCTGTGTGTGTGTGCGTGAGATGCAGAGTCGATGTAAACAACCCATGAAATTAAGATTCAGAACAGAGTTTTCTCTGTTTGTGTGACAGTGTAAATAATGTAGCCTTTTGTGTATGTATGCTAACTATCCTTGAAATTAAGATGTCGACCAGAAGACATTCCTGTGTGTTTATGTCTGTGTGTGTGTGTGTGTGTCTGTGTGTGTTTGTGTGTTTTATTTTCTTTGTTTTACCTCATCAGGACCTTGTGCAAACCAAACTTCCTCATAGGAACCGAAGCCTGGTTTTAAGGAGGCAACGCATCCTGGTTTGGGTTAGGTATAGGTCGTCTACAGTTAATGGAAGTCAATGCAGTGTCCTCGCAAGCATAGCATCTCGGACTGTGTGTGTGTGTGTGTGTGTGTGTGTGTGTGTGTGTGTGTGTGTGTGTGTGTGTGCTGAGTATTCTCCCCATTCTCTGAAGAAGGAGAGAGGAGGGGGGGATTTGAAGAATCTTCCGAACATGCTGACAGCTTGTCAGGTTCCTCCTACGCCTAATGAATTTCAGCCTTTTGTGGTGTGTGGTCCCACTACACAGATAAGCCCAGGCACTAATACAGTTAAGTGTGTGTGTGTGTCTGTTAATGTGTGCGTGTGTGTGTGTGTGTGTGTGGGCGGGCTGACATGGTGGTTGTATACAGCGTTTGTTTGTCAATAATAATGATGAATATTACATGGTTGGTTATATGTGTGTGTGTGTGTGTGTTGCGCTGTCATTTGAACCATTTCAAAGCACTTGCGTTAGTGTATTTACTTCTCTTTTTTATATTATATATAATATTTCATACTTGAGGGTAAACCTGTCATTTACTCGGCTACATTTATCTGACAGTTGGAGTGAAAGAGCCTTTTTCCAACCTTATTATTACAAGTGGAGCGAAGGAGTGAAGTTGTGTGGAAAGGTGGAGAAACACAACATTTGATTTGTAACACAATCAATCGTTTGTCATTTTTACAGGTTGGCCCAAATGTTTTATTAACTCGACCACAATCCCTCCAGAACCTTAACTGTTTGTTATTTATTGCAACCATGACCACGTAGATCCCCAAACCTTCGCCAAAACTTGTATTTATTATATTTATTGTTGAGTGTTGCTTCACTCTAGCAACCTGACCAAAACTCTGTTTCCATAAGCCTGACCCAACTTGTATTGCCTTCCCGTTTGATGAAGTGCATTTATTTATTATGATTTTAGAAGGAACAAAAAGTGATGTCACCCTTCCAGTCAATGACTCTATAGACTCTGCCTGTGCAGTATTGATTGTATGATTTGACGTGTACTTTGCTGTTTTAGTTTGCTCTAGGTCCCATTCTCTAACATGGAGGAGGTGTGGGTGCTATGGCTTCTCTTTTGAGGAGCTGTCATGTCCTCCATCTCTATTTTCAGTATTTTGTCAATTCAGCTGATCAGGAAACGCCTCCATTGGTCGTTCTGGTGGTAAATGACAGATTTTTTCCTGGTTAAAGATCCCATTGAAACCAGCAGCACCTCGTTGGGTCTCTGATGTCACATGTCCAATGTCTTTGACTTGTTATTAGTAAGAGATGAGTAATTTTTCCCTTTAAATTCCCAGCATGGTTTCATTTAAAGAAGTGGGTGAAGTTAAAGTAGTCCCACTTCAACCACTGCACTTCTGTGACTATCACCTCGAGTTTTAAAAATGATCACATGAACCAGCAGCTCTGTGTTGGCTCGCTGCCCCAAGCTTCAGCTCCCACTGGTGAAAAAGGAAAAATGTATGAAATCGCAAATCTGTTTCCTCACACCGAGCTCTGCATCCACACACACACACACACACACACACACACACACACACACACACACACACACACACACACACACACACACAAGCTGTTGTGGGCTGGCATGTATCTTTGTGTCTTGTCATCACATGCTCCGACTGAGCTCTAAATGTCACTTGTCTCTGTCTCCGCTTCATCTGCCTGCCTCATCTTCCTTGTCTTCACTCTACATCTGAAGTGTGCGTGTGTGTGTGTTTGTGTGTGTGTGTGCTTTTGTGTGTGTGTGATGGACACACTGCTGCTCTGCACCTTCCTTTGTACGGCGCCTGCACCACAACGATGCCCACTGCATTGATTTTCTTCTGCCATTTCATAATTATGTCTCCTCTCTTTTTATTCCTCTGTGCCCTCTCTCTCTCTCTCTCTCTCTCTCTCTCTCTCTCTCTCTCTCTCTCTCTCTCTCTCCCTCTCTCTCTCTCTCTCTTTTATCCTGTCTCTCTCATCTCCCTCCTCTCTCTTCTATTTTTCTAATTCCATCCCCCTGATCCATTTTTATGCCTTACTGTGCCCGTGCTTGTTATCTCGGCCTTTTCCCTCTTTTTTTTTTTTTTTTTTTTTGCTGTTTGATCTCAACTTCTTAATTTCCTCTCAGTTTCGTTTTGTAACCCCCCCCCCATTCTCTTCTCGCTTCACTTTCATCTGTTTTCCTCATATTTTACTCTTTCTGGACATTTGTGAGTTTTCCTCAGCCTCTTCCTCAACCCCCCCATCCCACCCTCCCCCCCCCCCCACCCCCCTCACACCCAACCCCACCCCTCGTTTCGATTACTTTCTCATTAACCTCTTCCAATCTGCTGTCTTTTATTTTTTGCAGCCTCTCTGGAGTGCACTCCCTCTTCACCGTAGCCTGACGGAGCAGAATATCCAGTCGCAGAAGGACGCAGCCGCCCACCATCTTGCCAACATCTTCCCAGTATAGTGAACCCCAGTCTTCTTCCTGGACCAAGCACAGCTCTCCGCCTCCACACACCGCCGCTGTCTGCCCTCGGAGTCTTGATCTGGAAAAGTACCCAAGCCTTATTTTCTTCCCAGCCGCTCCTGAGAAGCTCCCACGTGTTATGACTCGCAGTTTCCTCGACAACTCCTCTCAGATTCCAGGAGTCCTACCAATAGTTTCCATTGCAGGAGTCTCATCTCCAGGCTTTTGTGACCTTTGCAGCCAAACCTTCACCAGACCTCTCACGCTACAACTCCTACAATCCCCTCACACGTCCCTTTACTCCCTTCTCACCAAGAGCCGAGCCCCAGCCAACCAGCAGTCTACCCGGAACTCCCAAAGCAAAACCCCAACTCTTACAGTTACAATATAATCCATAGTCTTTTGGTCTGTTTTGTGGCATGTTAGCTCCTTCAGCGTAGCACTTTAATGTGTGTTTTCTCCCAAGAGTGCTCTTGTGTGGTGCACTGCTGAGTCTGGCTCTGCCCAACTCAGGACTGTGGGTAATGAGACTGCTACTCTACACCTCTCCTTCCCTTTGTCCTCTTCACAGACTCGACTGCAACAACCAGAGGAGGGGGACACACTTTACACAACCATACTTGTGTTGTTGTGCTTAGACCCTGTAAAGAGTGTCCGTGTCTCTTACCTGCTCCATACTGTGGGTCGAAGTGACCCTGAGAGAACTTGACTGTGGAGACATTTAGCAGGGGGGTGGGGGGGGAATAAACACTGAACCTGGCACCACATTAGGTACGGTTAAGTTGGCTCCGCGAAATACACATTGTTGTGAAAAGCAATCTGAAGGAGATGAAGCAGAACCTGGGGATGAACCGCGGGAAGGAAATTCCCTCGGTGTCTCTAAAAGCACTGAGCTGGTAGGTAAACTGATTTGGCAAAAGGAAGGAGCCGGCAAAGCAAAGGGGCTCGGTGAACTAAGAGATGCCATGACTTGACATTCCTTCACCGCTAATGAGAGGAGGAGGAGGAGGAAGAAGAAGAAGATCATGGATGACAAAAATATAATTTCCTCCCGTCTGTATTTCTCCTTATTGCTTTGTCTTCTTTCCGTCTCTCGCTGCTTAAAACTATTTTTAGATGCGGTATATTGAAAGTTGTGTAGAGAAGGAGACGTGTCGTGTGCGCCAAAGCTCATCGTGGAAATGTTGTTGTACGTCAGTCTGTCCGCACGATAATCTCTGCTGTCAATGTGAATAATGGCCACTCACTGTTATATATTATTAGAGGTATTTTAACTGCACTTAAAAAAAGCACACGTGTCAGTCATGAAACAAAACAGCTGTTACTCAGATCATCTTCTCCACTGTGTGTGTGTGTGTGTGTCAATGAGTGTAAATACATTGTGAAATCATGTGCCCAGTGTTAGGAGCATAGAAAAGCAGGCATGGTCAGAGGTGAGGGAATAAAAAGGGGGGGGGGGGGGGTCACCGCCGGCCCCTGGGAGCCAATGCATCGTAATAGGATTCCATTTGTGTACCGGTCCCTGTGTGTCCGGCCATTCACTGTTTGGATAGCGGCTGAAGCCTAATGCGGCAAAGAGCTGCGAGCAGATTGAATAGTATTGATCAGCTCTTCAGGACGTACAATCAGTCCTCATGGATTACAAAAGCCTGGAGGGCCGTGTGCATGCGCACTCACGCACACGCCCACAGTCACATAGCAATGGAGTCGTTCGGGCTAAAAACACAAGTGGCTATTTCACGGTCGGGTGAAGATGTCGTGTCCGTGTCTGTCAAGGCCACCGGAGGAAAGGGAGGCTCGATGCTTCCGTTAAATTTGGACTTTCTCCACTTCTCAATTTCCCTTTGGAAAATGTCGACCACCGAGCTGGAAGAAATGGTTTTCCAGGAGTTGGAGGCTGCCAAGTGTGAAACCCAGTTCAGTTAGTAAAATGGAATGATAAATTAGAACCATTTTCATCATTATAATACATTAAATATGATATTGTTCATAAACCATAGTCAATTGCCTTCTTATTGGCATTAAACAAATAGGAAATACACGTATTTACTTTTTTGCACAGATCCCACAGTTGTATCTGACAGCTAAATATGAAGCAAGCTTATTTACAACCTAATGTACTGTATATTAGCATGTATTAGCTTAGCGTAAAATCCGGAAACAGAAAGATATATAATCCACCTCTGTATCTCACGAACTACGATACCATGATAACGCAAACAAATTTCTGTAAAACTATATCTCGTTTGTAACAATTGAGATATAGTTTGTTAGCTTTAAAGGTGATAAAAGTTGTTGTTGATGTGCTAAGCCCTGGGAGGTCACTTCTCTTTATTCTAGCTCTGCACCTCACCGAGGCCATGACGCATTACTGAAAGTTTTTGTGTATTGAGCAAAATTTTGAAATTCTTCAGAAATAAATGCAAATTAACCAACTTTAATGACGGTTAATGAACACAGATAAAATAGACTTTCATAAACAGTGAAATAATACAAAACCCAAAATGAATCCTTGGCACAGTTACCATCCTTTGGCGAGAACCACAGCCTGTAAGCGTTTCCTGCAGCAGACTCCAGGCTTCTTGTAGTTTCTGCCACTCTACCACCACAGGAATCCTTTTTGCAATGGTAGATTTCACCTCTGCAGGTTTTCAATGGGATTTAGGTTAAGTCCAGTGCCTTACCAGTCCCATCTTTTCCTTGTCAGCCGGTCTTTCCTCCTGCTGTGTGCCGTTTGGATCCTCATCCAGCTTTAAAACCTAAAAGCCTGATATCTTTGCTTCAAAAATGTTTTTGCGACACACATTTGGCTCTAAAATGCCTCGGTAACTGGATTTTTATAATTCCTCGATACATTCAATCCCTCCAGCACCGGAGGCAAGAAAGCAGCCCCACAGCATGATTGAACCGCCTCTATGTTTTATTGTAGGTTGGGTGTTCTTTTGCTGAAGGGCTTCATTTCCTCACCTTTACACTGACCGGTGCACGACGTTCCCAAGAGCTCGACTTCGGTTTCATCTGTCCATAGAACATAATCTGTGAAAAACAGTTTTTGCCAGCGTTGCTCCTACCTTTCTGTGCCTTTCTTTCATGAGCGGTGTCTTTCTTGGCCTTCGTCCATGGAGCCCTGCTTGGTTTGGTATGCAGCATATGATACCAGCAGAGTCCACCAGCCCTGGATGCTCCAGAACCCAGATTCCTTAGATGACTAGATTGGGTAAGGGTTGGAGTCAGTCAGGTTAGGATTAGAGTTAGTCGGGTTGGAGTTAGTCAGGTTGGGGTGGAGTTAGTCAGGTTAGGGGTGGAGTCAGGTTCAGGACAGGAACAAAGCAGCAGGCAGCATTTTCCTTGACAGCTGGGGCGTATGTAGCAGAGATGTCATATTTCATATCCCATATAGTGTGAAAGGCCTAAATGTTCTGGAACTTCTTCAAGATGTTATCTACTTATCATCATTTGACCTTGATGAACTTTTGGTAGAAGTTGAACCCGTGTTAAACTTTATTCAAATCACCCTTTTGCTTCGATTTGACTTAAATTGAAGTAAAGTTTTGAAAATAAAGTTTTGCCTTTTTGCCCAAGGACAGAGTGGGCCAGTAAATGCAGAGCACACAAAGTAAAGTGATAAAGGAAGTAGCAGGTCTGAATTTCACCCCAGTTTTGAATGGATGATGGTTGAAATAGCAAAATCTGGCCTCTCACAGCTTTTATCCTCAAACAGCTTCTGATAGAAAAACCTACGTGTTACTTATGGACTGAAATCACAGAGTCTGACGAGCAGCAGACAAACGGTGATTCTTCAATCAGCTGAGGCAAAGGAAGGTTTTCAAGTCCACATGTTTCCATTGGTTGTACTCAAGGCTCGTTAGAAGGAAAACTGCTGCAGACAGACACTTCAACTTGAAAATCAGAAACACCCCTGGTCAGCTTTTCTGACTGTTGACACAGAGGCTTTACTTTCCCTTAGTTCTGTTCGTAGGCAGGCAGTTTTATTTTTAAATAATGTTTTATACACAAAGGTAGTTTCAAGCTGTAAAGTTTTAAGAGCGGTAAATAGATTATATGAGGTTAAAGAAATAAAAAGGATAAAAGCTGTATAAATAATAAGACTAACCTTGAAGGAGTAGCATAATACAAATAAATGGAAATGTATAAAAACATAAAATACAATATGAAAAATTTAAAAAAGTTGAAAGTCTTGAAAAAAAACTGCAGTAAAAACCTCATTGATTAATTCAGTCTGAAAATCAAGCAGAGTTTTTATTTTCTGCAAAGAACTAATTTAAATTCCTCCAAACAATGCCCATAAAGTATATGTTTTATTGTGAAATTAAAAACTTTTATTAAATGTTCATAAAACATTGGTTCATTCGCACTTATTTCTGAAGAGAATTCTGTGAAATTCAAAGAGGCTGGAGATTTAATTATCCATATGTCAGACGGCCACGCCACAATAACCCTGAGTGCAAAGGAATATTGATTTTTTATTGTTACCCTCCGGTGTTTAGGCTCCATACGTGCAGGGAGAGAAGTCAGGGAATAGATTTTCCTCCAGAGGAACGAGGGAAACTTCCCAGTGTGTCTCCTGCTCAGATAACCAGACAGACCCAGCCTGAGATGTGGCGGCTGTGCCAAGGTGTCCGAGGACCTGCCTTAACTGGCTCAGCCGTGGTCTCCCAGTACCTGTTAAGAGGTTTGGCACGTACTCCTAGACACTGACACACAATGCACTGTTACACAAGAGAATGCCAGACTAAACCTCACACAACGTTTTCGGTTGCACAATAACTTTTTTTTTGTTTCACACGCTGGCACGCACGTGACATACAGGTGACACTACTATACGCCCAGAGGAAATAAACACACTCGTTTCTCAACAAATTAGCAGTAAACACAGTCGGAGCTGTTCAAACATTTCACATCGGTGATGCAGACATGACTCAACACCTCCATCAAAAGGGAAGACACACACATCAAGCCTTTTTCTTTCCACCTTGTCGACGACATGTTTGGATTTTCTTTTGTTTTCCGAGTGTCACAGGCATGCAGGACCAAGTCCCTCCTCCCAGTCTATCTACATGTACGGTGCCTAGGGATGGATGTTAATGATGATGTTGATATCATGATGAGTACATATATATATATATATATAAATAATAAACATATTTATCTTCATGTATATTGTGTTCTGTATTTATTGTGGCCGGCTCACATCGTGTAATTGTGTGTTTGGGAGACTGAAACAAAGGAACAGGTTTGAAAGAGGCCTTGAACCTCGGCCAAAATCTAGTTCAATCAGTAAAACCAAAATGATATTGCAGTGGGAACGAAATCAACAAAATTAACCCGTTTACTCCTTCTCCTAATTCAAATGAAAAACTACAAACATGTCCGATGCAGCTCACTTAGGTGATGACAACAGTACGTGTACAGTTCTTCCCAAAATCGCTAAATGAAACCAAAACTGCTCGAATGTTTACAGTGCAGCAAAGAGCTGAACCCTGTATTTGGACTTTCAGGTGTGAAAACCTGCTGAGTTTGCAAAATAAAAAACCTCCAGACAGATGTTGATGCTGAAGCGGTGTGACATCACAGGTCAGGTGGTCTCCATCAGGCCTGCGACCCCTACAGGAGGCGCTGTGGACCCGGATCACAGCTTCACATGACTGAACATGTCAAATACACGATACCCACCCAATACTTAATGAGCCACATATGGACATAAACACCACAGTTTATTTTTCCGCTTTCTCAGCAACAGCAGCAATTAGTGTGTTGATCCCTGTAACGCCCTGAAAAACGTGTTTTCTCAATCAGCTCCTTATTCTCAGTCCTTCACGCCCATGCAGGCCGGATTAAAAAGATTAGCAGAGTTTCGGTTTACACACGCTCTGAATAACAACATTATTATACTGCAGGTAGAGAAATACTCTTTTTTGATTGTGTTAAAAGTTTGAAGCTGTAAAGAGCAAACTTAAGAAAGACCCTCAAAATCCACAAATCTAAACGTGCAAAGAGGTTAATGCAAAAGTGTTTCTCACGTCTCCCTCTGTGCCTTTGATTTGTTATTTTGCAGGTAAAGTCGTCTGGACTCGTATATATGTTTTGTTATTGGTGCATTCAATCATGCCTTTGTTTTAGGAGGGAGGTGGATTTCAGTATTCTCACAGTTTTTCTTATTTCGAAAAGTATAGATTTTTGGGGCCAATCAGCTTGTTTGCTTTGGGGCTCAAACCACAGTTCTCCCGGCAGCACAGCAAAGACTCCGAGGTCATGGCTGCAACAGGAGACAGGATGCACAGGAAGAGAACAACCAGCATCAGGGACATGGGTTTAATTTTTAAAAGACTAATCACGTCCCGGGTAATACCCATAATCCCACAGCCAAACTGATCTTTGAAAGAATTGAAACAGGTGCTCTATCCAAACGCTACCCCCTGCTGGGCTGTACTTTCCTGTCTGAAGCGGCCCTGTGCTGCTGTGGCGTAGGGTTGGATGGCGGGGGTGAGGAGGAGGAGGAGGAGGAGGAGGGAGGATAACAGGCGTGAGGGATGAAGAGAAGGAGAGATATGACAGAAAATCGCTCGCACTCAGTCCCCTGCCTGCCTCTCCCGAGACCTGCAACACACCCTCAGCACTCTGCCTCCCGCCGCCCGCCTGGCTGAGATCTTCACAGTTTTTGTCCTCGTGTGTGTGTGTGTGTGAAAATCTCCCTCCTCAGTTTTCTCACTTTCCCTTCTCTCTCTCTCTCTCTCTCTCTCTCTCTCTCTCTCTCAGTTTTGCTGCTCAAATTCGACCTATTACTCATTCCGTGTGTGAGGGAACATATCTGGAAACACGTGCTCCGCCATCCACTCATCTCTCTCCCTCCTTCTCTCGGTGGTATATTATTTCATTGCCTCACAGTTTTTCAGATGAGTCTATTTCTATATCCTTGTTTTCTTTGGTCGCCCTGGATCCACCTACCTCACTTTCTCCCGACTTCTCTCAGATACACTTGCTGCGTATCTCTTTTGTCTGTGTGGCCTCCTCTCTTGGCTGCTGTGCTTCACCCTCTGCACACACACACCCGTCATCGGCCTCCGTCACCGGCTCCTGTCGAGCACAAGCAGGCGGCTGCATGAATTAAACATCGCAGGGCGGTGCACACGCTGAGCGTCTTTGGAGCTTCAGGGCGAGCACTGGTACTCGGATAGGGGGCTGTGGCCACACACCGTTTGTCAGTGTGTGTGTCTCTGTGTGTGTGTGTTACTCAGAGCTTGACACTGTATCACACAGAGCAGCGGGGGTTATCACATCTGTTTGCCTTCATGCGAGATGAAGTGGCAGCGAGAAGCCCCCCTTTGCCACAAAAAGTTTCTCTCTTTGTCCCCCCCCCCCCCTCACACTCGTCCTTCTCGTCTCTGACTCCGTCTCATCTCTCCTCGTCTCTAATCTTGTTTGATTTCTCAGTACTTTTTGTTTTGAACCAGTGGTTTGTGTCAAAATTGTTTGTTCATCCTGTTTTGTTTTTTTACCTTTCCCCCCTTTTTTTCAACTTGCCAACTTTTTTGATTCTCTTTGCTTGTCATCCTTCTGTTGACTTTCATCTATTCATCTATACTCTCATCTCCCCAATCATCTCTCTTTCTCTTTGTCCCCAACTACCCCCTTTCAACTCAGTTTTCCATAAATGGTAATGGTAAAATGAAAGACATCCTTCTTGTTTTGTTCCTTCAACTCAATTCAAACATGGAGCAGAGTCTGCTGGAACAGAGATGCTACCAAGCGGACCACACTCCACATACGTGCAGGCTCCGGTGTGGCTTCAACACAGAGGTATCAAACCTGTGATTATGCAAAACTGCCACAATGGCGGCATTAGGGTTGATTGGTTAAGACAAGGACTCTCCTTCACTTGCTGACGTCATGTACTGAACTCTGCAT
Organism: Platichthys flesus; assembly: GCF_949316205.1. Lineage (NCBI taxonomy): Eukaryota > Metazoa > Chordata > Actinopteri > Pleuronectiformes > Pleuronectidae > Platichthys > Platichthys flesus. The sequence continues at coordinate 4,718,501 of NC_084961.1, forward strand.
ATTCTCACGAAGTTATCTGGAGTGGATTTTCCAGAACATTTACCAACAGCCCCCTGGTAAAAAATATCTGAGTGAGAAAAACAGCAGGAAAATGTCCACAGATTCCACTGCGAGCGAGTGGGTGTGTTGACTTTGAAGAACACGAAAAAGAACAACAACTGTGTGAGGATTAAAAAAGAGGGAACATGCACGTGTCAACTTTGAAAGACAACTGTAACCTGACGTTTTCCTGCTGTCCTGAAAGCCTCTGGTGTTTTCGTCATATGTGAGAAAAACGTAAAATCTGCATAATCGTCTGAAGACTCTCGCTCTCTTCCCCTTCACCCTACAACTAATCCTGCCTCCTCCACGTTGTCACTCTGTCACAGCCGCATCCATGTGTGTTGAAAGGATCACAGCAGATTGTTGTGTATCCTCAGGTGGGAACTTTAACGTAAGAACTATAATCTTCACTCTAATGGAGCTGAAAGTCTCTTCACTAGCCAAGTTGGGGCTAATCCTCTTTATCAACCCCCACTGCAGGGTTGATGAGTCTATAGATCAAGACGACATCCATCCGCCGGTGAACTCCCTGCCCCCCCCCCCCCCCCCCCCCCGATCCCTGCCGGCCCGGCTCTGCTCTCATCTCCACCATTCATTGGGTTTTATCTCGCCCGGCTTTGCTGTGGCCAGCGTCAGCACTGCGGAGACTAATGTGCACTTCTGTTACACTGATCTTCTGTGGCATCCCTCCAGAGTTCAGGGGTCGTTCTCAGGTCAGAGCAGTGAGGCTGGAAGGAAGCTGTGCATTTAGATGATCACGGTGTAAAGAAGGAAATTATATGTGAGGACAAAAAACGAGAAGTAATAAAAGTAAAGTTTCCTCAAGGTAGAACTAGTGTTTGCACCTTAAAGATAATATCTTTAAAGAAACAGAGGGATAATGAATCCAATGAAACAAAAAAATTTCTCCGACGAACAATCGTTTACCAAGACTGCAAAGTGTCTTGATCGCCCTCTGGTGCCTGACTTCTGTACTGGTCTTAAATCCCACCTACTCCATGTTAGTGGACGGGACACAAATAGTTAACTTTTCCAGTAAGTTTGGTTGCTTTAAAAACAAGAGTGAAACGTCTTGATTGAGAGCTGAGACTGGCTTGTGATTGGTCGAGCGTGTACTAGGACGAGGATGCATTCTGTGATTTCCCCATATATACAGTCAAGGTTGTGGTTAAAGTGTTTTTTTCACATTTTATGTAAATATGTAGTTTCATTTTTTAATATAGTCTCTTTGGAGACGCTGGGATCAACTCTCAAACGTGGTTATTTTAATTTGTTATGGACTTTTTTCAGCTGCAACTTAGTTCCCATAATGAGTCAAATCCAACTCATATTATTCCTAAGGAAGAAATGTGTCATCTTGTACAATACTGTGGCTCATTCATTCTTTGTCGGTCTGTGACTCCAGGATCTAAATATACCAGCCTCTGTTTATTCAGGTAATAAATACCATGTGTTTCATGTGAGTTGTTGATATTCCTCTCTCCATAGTTTCTGTAATGACACAGAACACGCTGATTGGTTTTCATTGCACTGGCAGATGCTTAATAGGGACATAATATGTAGTGTTATTCTCATCAGGGTAATCCAATAAAGAAAGTCTCTCACTTTCATAAAGCTTATTATCTCTGATATATTTCTGTGCTTCATATCCACAAGAGACAAAATACGTTGTGTTTCTATTAATCTTCATCGTCCCTACTCTTCTTCTGCTATTCTTTTGGCTGCTGTCAGAAGCCACGCGTGATCTCTCAGCCTTGTTGTTCTTATCTTCCCTCAACTGATGTATTCAAATAAAAATATAAAAAAACGCCTTGTGGAGAAATGTTTTTGCGGTCAGCCTCCCGTGGCGGTGGCGCAGTCACACAGCTGAGCGGGCGACGGGGGGGGAAGCTGCCGGCCCGTAGACACCCGCTGCCCGGTGACTGTTCCCAGCACCTCACACAGCTGTGTGTCCACATCAAGGGGAAGCCGGGGATCTCACCACCATGTTCGTGTGTCAGACAGAGTCAATTATACCTCTGATGGGAGAAGGAGGAAAAAAGAGAGAGAGCGCACATGGTCAACCTTTCCACCCTGAGGCTGTGTGTGTGTATATGTGTGTGTGTGTGTGTGTGTGTGTGTGTGTGTGTGTGTGTGAGTCAATGTTTATAGGGTTTTTTAAAGGCTGCGCATGTGTCTGTGAAAATGTGCTCCACAGGTAGGGGGAGAAATTAATCTCGCCCCTCCTCTCCCCCCCCCCCTACGTTCAGCCGTGATGGAACAGGCCGGAGCCCCCACCGGCGAGCCAGGACCTGGGGGCCTCCAGCCAGCAGGCGCCACTGAGGATGGAGGGGTGCTGTGAGCTTGCTCGTTACGCAGCCCTGCACTCGACCCTAATGATATCTGCCGGCACGTTTCCCTTTCTCTCCCCCCCGCCCTCCCAGCCCTCTCTCCCCCCCCTCTCACACTGTATCTCTTCCTCACTCTCTCACCTCTTTCTCACTTTCCCTCTCTCTCCAGCCTCCCTCGCTCTCCTGCTCGCGCTCCCATCTCTTTTCGCTGCAGCCGCCGCCATCTGCCTCTCTCCCCCCCGCTCGCCGTGCTCTCCCACTCAGTTTGGGTGAGGAAGTCGAACCCGTGTGGTGGAGGGGAGGGAGAGAGAGAGAGAGAGAGAGAGAGAAAGAGAGAGAGGCTCTGTCACCCTAGCCTTCTAATGAGCAGTTGCTCTGCGTGCCACCAGCTCTGACAAAGCCAAAATGGCCGACACATTTCACACTGCAGGGGCCTTGATCTGTCGGGCTTGTGAGTGACGGGCTTGATGGCGTCGCTGTGGACCGATACCGTGCAGAGAGAGAGAGAAAAGAAAAAGAATAACAAACACAAAAAGAACAAAATGATGTAACACGAGGCCTTTGGTGAGAAATCCTCCGTTCTGGTTGCACAGAACTGGGACAGCGTGGTGGGGCTGGTTTCCATGTGGGGTTTAAAGCACAGGATCTGTTTGATGGCCTCCTCACTTTCATCCACCGTGTATGTGAGTCTCTTTTCATTTAGAGGCTTCTCGTTCTCCATCTCCCCCACCTGGACAGGGGATGTTTGATGTCGGGGTATTTCCACCGGTGAATGATTGACATCCGTGTCCTGAAATGGCTCCCTCACCAGATTGTTATTGAGGCAGGAGAATATGTCAGGGGTAATATTTGTCTTGCAGGTTGATTATTGATAGAGAGCGGACGTTTAACGGTCAACAGCCTCGATCTGAATAAACCAGTACCTGCAGAAATATTAAACTAAATTCCTGGAGTTTATGTTTTAGTGTCGTTCATCCTCTGCTGAACAAACAGATGCTTCTCCAGGAAAGAACTTGACCTCTCAGTAATATCTTTATGCCAAAGTCATGACGGCTGCAGGTAGTAGATGAGTAGATGAGTATTTGGAATAACTGGAACTTTCCTCCCACCTTGTTGTGCAACTTTGTGCGTGGGTTGTGGTTAACTACAGGACTTCAGATCAAAATCTCATAATACTCCCTCCAATCGTTTCCACACTATTCTAAATCCTTTGATTGCCCATCAGGTTGTTATTTCATTTTAAGGACTTTTCTTTCCACGTCTAGAACCATCAGATTAAGTGATTGCCTTACAGTCCCGCTGTGAAAACACAGGTTACATGTGTTGAACCTGGATCAGTCTCGGCAGGAGGCCCCGTCCTTGAGCACTTGTTCTCTTTGCTAACTGGCGTCATGGAGCACTATGCAATGCTTTCAAAAACAGCTCATGTCGACGTCTCCCTGACTTGAGAAGTTCTGTGGTCCTAATAAAAGTAATTGGTCTCTTTTTGGAGGCAGAGAGGCAGGACACCTCATGCTGGTACAGTGACAAATCCCTCTGGGGACAGCTGAAGCTTGAATGTTTGACGCATGTGGTTTAGCAACAGAGATCTGTGGACACAAGGATTTTTCCTCCATCTCATTACTAACGTGTCAAAGTAGGGAATCAAATAATAAATCTGAAAGCACTAAAAGTTACTTTACCTGTTAAGCTACCTGAAGCGTAATTACTGTGTTGTTAAGGTATGTTCATTGACAATGTACAGTATGTAGAGTATTGCTTGGATGAAGTACTTTTACTCATTCAAATCTGTATTTTAACTTTTTCTCCTGTTATTCTGAACTCCATTAATCCCAGTGACAGCTTTTGATGTTGCACCATCAAGTCGCACTCAGGCTGTGAACCACTGTGGAGCTCAACTGGAACAGAGGTGCAGGGACTGACTGGGTGCATGTGTGCGTGTGTGCATGTGTGCATGTGTGCGTGTATGCATGGATGTGTGCATGTGTGTGTGTGTGTGTTTGTTAAACTGTCTCTCTGCAGGGAACTGGTAGGAGTATCTGTCTTTCCATCATGTGGGCTTACTGTATGTGTCCGGGAACAGGTAGGTACTGCGTGTGTATGACTTTCTCTGTCTATGTGTGTGTGTCTGTGTGTGTGTGTGTGTGTGTGTGTGTCTGTCACTGTAATCCTCTGACCACTTACAGTCCTTCACTTGCACAAACTGCCATCAGAGCAACAAAGGACACGACATCCTGCTCACACCTCCGAGGATGAACTCGCAGCAAACAGGCGCAGCGTGACACATTGAGTTTTCTCGGCACCTTCCTGCACAATAACCCACGATGACAAGTGCTCCTCTATTTCTAAGAAGCAGCTATGTGGAGCCTGCGCCGGCCGATTGGCTCGGAGGAGATTTGCATAATGCGTGGGATGAAATAACGCTGAACAATAACCGTTTCAATGTGAATGGGCAGTTTAAGATCTATGGCAACAAAACAGTGAATAAACAACAATCCAAGGAACAAAAGTCACACTCAGCTCTTATCCCTCCACCACAGCTCAATGTCTCGATTGTCTCCTTGGCCTAGATTCTCTCATGCACATTAGACCCTCACATTTATCTCCAGATTCTCCTCCTAATCTCAGCCATTACGATCTGGCATTACCATAATAAATAGCACACCAGAATTAAAGATGACATCACTCTCTGTCTGAGCAGCAATTACTGAAACGTTCCACTCGGCCTCTTTTGCCCTAAGAAGTGATGAACAAGAGGACTAGTTTATTGATTGAAGTTTTGTGTCGGGCCGCTCAGGGGGCCGAGGAGGATTATGTAGCAGCGGTGTGATGTTGTTGACACTCCTGTCGCCTTTACAGCTCCAACATGCCAAGGCTTGGGCGTGTGCCCGTCCTGAGTGTGTCTAAATGTGTGTGTTGAGGAGGAGGAGCGAGTTTGAGAGGTCAATGGAGTTTCTGGGTGTAAAATAGAAGGGGATTGTGTGCGTGTGTGTGTGTGTGCGTGTGTGTGTGTGTGTGTGTGTGTGTGTGTGTGTGTGTGTGTGTGTGTGTGTGCGTGTGTGTGTGTCTCATGGAGGGGTGGAGGGAAAAGACGTTTGATCCAGCTGGCAGCCTCTGGCTCCAGTGTGCACCCATGGGTATCCGGTTTGGCGCAGATTCTCTCTACTGCGACAGCTGGGACCTGAGTGCCAACCAAGACAGACACACACACACACACACACACACACACACACAAACCCGTGTGCACATCAGGGAGGCAGAACATTGGATGTAGTTTCAGAAAGCTGGAAGTAGCAGAGTTTCACCTTTTGAAAGGTCAGTTCACACAAATAACAACAAGTGTTTAACATGCTTTGTCTTAAAGCATCCACACTCTAAACAGTTATAATAACAGTTGATAATAATAATAATAGTTGAAGAACATCTGTAGTCATCACTTATCTCTGCAGTTTCCCTCCTCGGAGCTTCACAGCTTCTTTTAGCTCTTTGAGTCCCACAGTTTTGTTTTGCTTCTCTCTCACGACTCTCACAGCTTTTGTTTTGGCCGCAGCATACAGCTGTTGTCTGAGGAAAAACAAAGCTTTAAGATCTGACTCCCTCCACCGTATCGACTTAGAACCTAAGAACTCACCAAGTGAAACTGTCCCCAAGTGGCTAAAAGTCTGTTATTGCATTTTTCAGCCTTAACCATAACTATGATGTGTCCCCAGTCTGAACCACCCTGTTAGCCACAGATATTTTACAAAGTCTGAATTCCTTAAACGTTAACATTTGATGTTGTGTCACAGAATTCTAAAGTATTGAAGTACTTATCTGGAAATAGGGTTTAAATCTTTAAATACTGCTTTTTTAAAACCCAGAATAATTTACCGCCGCCCTTTTCCCTCAGAAGTGTTTCAATGGACTTTTGGGGCCCGAGGCTCCTGTACGTAGACGGTCTTAGTATTTAAGGGAGTTCTAAGAAATTCCTGTTGCTGTGGACTAATGTAATCATCCAATCATATATCATATATATATTATCATATATATTTATATCCATTTATAAAATGTAACCAGCTGGTTTTTCTCACCATAGTGAATTCAGCTGTTGAATTTCTATGTCAGTGGGTGGTGGAGTGAGTACACAGATAAAAGAGGAAATTAATGATGCAATTTGCTTTGGTAAAAGGACAATTTTCCTCTTATAGGGATGAAGAAAAAAAAATCCAGTATTAAAATGTGCTTAAAGAGGAAAAGGCAGAGATTAAAGTTTAATGTAATGTCTTTGCATTTCATGGCTCCAAAGCTTTGCTATTTTCACTTCATTTAACAGCAAATGATAGCTTTCTCAAAATCACAACTCCACAATCATGTATAAATAAAGTTACGCGTATTAGACTAATGGTCGGAAAGGGAAAGTTTGTACCTTTTAGGCTTTACCGGTTTCACAGGTTGCAGTTCCACGGCTCTGGGGAGCCACAAACGAGGCCATGGGTTTTTTTGGGGGAAAGCAGGAGGCTGAAGTCATGGAGGTCGAAGACTGCCGCGAGCCGCCGAGGGAGGGAGGGAGGTTAATGGGAGCAAATCATGGAAGCGCGGAGGTGAGTTGGAACCTTTTAGGTTTCTTTGTACCGCCTCATTTGTCCGTGTACCCTGTAACTGCTGGATTTAAGCAACCGGGCAAAATACAGAGAAGAGATTCAGGATCTCCATTTCATTTTCCATTCTGCTACTCTGTTGTCATTTTAACACTTTTCATTAGTCATACGAGTGTTTTAGTGTTGGAGCCGAAAGCTTTTATGAAAATGGATCATTGTCTTAATGCTTCCCATCTTCACAGCTTCACACATCAAGGCTCTTGTGGCTGCCTGAAGTTAAACGAAGGGCAAAGGTGGTTGAGACCAAACACTGAGTTTGAAATACATCTAGGATTGTGGTGTGTGATTTGGCCTCACTTTTGGGAAGCTGTCACGTCATCCATCTTTCTATAAAGTCTATGGCAACACCTAACTCTCTGATCGAACTTGTTCCCTGTTGATTGAGGGGCATTGTGGGAAATGTAGTCACCAGGTTTTGAAATTATATAATCATTAAAACGTATGAGGTATGTGTCCTCAGATTGATACGGACCTCTGATCTCTGAGTGAGAGATATCACCGTCACATCTCCCGGCCTAGAGGACATGTGGCTCACCAGGGCAGCCGGGCACATTGTACCGGGGTACGTGTGGTCACTCTGACATGTTTTGACAGCTCGGAGTCCCTCAATATTAAACTCCACTGAATAGGGAATGAAAACAGCTGGGCCACGAGGTGAGATCCACATTCTACTCCGTCCCCACTTGATGATACACACACTCACACACACACACAAACACACACACACAACAGGCATTCATGCATTCAAAGTGGCATTCATTTTTCACACGCCCGCCCACACACTCACTTTCAGCAAACCCTCATGCGTTGTGACAACACTAGCGCAGAGGCACACTTGCATATCGAGCCTAAAATAAAAACAATGACACAACAAACCCTCCAGAGCCGAGTGGATGTGAAGTCCGGGACGGGTGAGATCGGTTTCAGGTGCAGAGTAAATCCTGGTGAGTCAGGTGGGCCGGCTGCTTTACAGAGAGGTGCATGGGTGGGATTGACTTGCTTGTGTATACGTACATATGAAGACAGACAGGCAGACAGAAATGAATCGTTATTTATGAACTCGTCCCTGTAACGTGCAGTCGAGCTGTAATGCTCAGAGAAAGGTGAGCGCCCTCCCACTCCTCACAGAAACTCCTCCGTGGGAATACGAGGGCTGGCGTGTAGCAGGCGGCGCCGCCCCCCTCGTCAAACTACCCGGGACAGCAGCACTTTGTTAGGACTCACTTTGATTAATTGCTGATACGAGGAACAGCTCTATTTACTGCATGTAGGTCAGGTTGTACCTGCTTAACCATTAGGTGGCAAAAAGCTTGATGTGCCCAAAATATGTTCAAGTTTACTTTTTAAGTTGCTTACTGTGAGACACAGCGGCTGGGAGATGTTGCAGCTGGCGCCGAACCAGGTCCAAAAATATTTACTTGCTCCAGAAATGTAGAAATGCAACTCTTTTTTTTCCCTGTTGACGGGAAAGATGTGGCCGCTGCTGTTCCCCCGGTCACTGTTTAGACTGTTTCAACCCATGAAAGCCGGATTGGCTCTTGTTTGGCCATTTCGCCAACTCAGCAGATATTTAATGGACTGCCAATAAACTTTTGTACAAACATTTGTGATTCCCGGAGGATAAAGTGCTCTGATTTACGTGGTTCCTTGACTTTTCCTCTTGCTTCACCGTGAGGTTGACTGTACTTCTGGTGAAGAATTGCAGATTGCCCCTTTTTTGGGGATAATAAAGACATTTTGAGATGTTGATAAAGCATACATCCGGCCTCAATGAAGTTATAGTGGGATCTGTGAATTAAAGGGGTTTTGTTACTTCAATACATTTTGTCCAGATGTTTTTCAATCAGCAACATCATCAAGTCAAAGTCTTGGTTTATCACAGAATACCTGCAAAACTAAAGACGCTCCAATCGCCTCTGTTGCACTGAGGTAACCTGAAGAGATTCTGCTTGTGATTCTAGGGAATTCATAGGTGAGGGAAAATAATTTTGGGGGTTTTGAAGACTTGTGGTTTTTTGTTTCTAGCTCGACTAATCACATTTGAGCTGGTTGCCCGCAGGTGAACGGAGGCGGAACACAGTGGGCGAGATGCATCTCAGCTTTTCCATTTATCTGTGCTCGTCTCGATTAAGGACATCTGTTAATGGAGATGAACCAAAATGCTGCCTGGTTCTAAAACACCTACAAAGTGCAACCTGTCACTGGTTGTGTTTCGACCAGTGCCTCATTAACATTCACAGCTGTTATGAGCCTCAGTTTGTGTCGTGCACGTCTTTTATCCCCGTTAAACTACACACTTTGTCTTTATTGGGGTTAGTCCGGTTGAGGACGAGCAATGTGAGATATAAAGAATCTCAATAAAGAATGTGGCTGTTGGAAACGTCTGTTATCTGCCATTTAAAGTCCCCGGCTTTGGGACAATATCTTATCGACTCTCTTTTGGACTTTAAATGTTCCAGCTGCAGAAGAGGAATTGGTCTTTGGGAGAACTAATGGCGAGATGATGACTGCACAAGGCTGCTGCTTTGTTCTGAAACCTGTGTTGTTTTTGTGGAAATTTAAAAAAGTGTAATAACACCGGACATTGACCCCGTTACCGGATCACTTCAACTCTGTTTACATTTCATTTTCCCCATTTCTCCTTATTAAGTGTTTTGTTTGTTTTTCCTGCGCACGACACCGAGTGCAATTTTAAATACAAAGGGTCGTTAAACAAGTACAAATACATAATAAGTTGCTCCTCTCGGTGCCGGCTGCACTTTATTATTCCACCGTCAAGTCAGTTGTAATATGTTTTTGTTTGTTTTTCCTCATTTAGTTCGAAGACCGTCCTAAATTTCATTTCCCGCAGTGGAATCCTCCCTCCTGCCTGGGGCACGCACTCTAGCACGCAATGAACTTTCCATCAGCGATGCAGTTCATCTTCCATCTGCCTCCATCTACCATATATTCATCGCTCGTTCTTTATACCTGCGCTGGTCGTGCACACAAATCGAGGGAAGCAGAATGTTCCACCCTTTTTCTTTTCATGGGAGCCACTAACCCCAATTTCTCCTCCTTCACCTGCAGACTCTTCACTTTAAACACGCTTCTTTTTCTAATTTACTCTGTGTCGGGTAAAATGGAATTTGTTCCAGATTTCACACACCTTGGATTTCCTTGTGCAACTCGATGTGTAATAACCTTAATAACCTTCATTTGAATCTGCTGCATGAATCAATGAGATTTGGGTCAGACTCACGCCGCCTTCGCATCACTTAGACTTTGACACTTTGTCAGGGATTAATCAGTTTGGAAATCCTTGAAATTTAAGTTTTTGGGGGTTGTTTGGTAGATGGAATGTTTTTCTCTGATACTCGCCAAGTTGTTCAGGCAGGCTCGAACATCAGAGCAGGGGGAGGAGAAGACAGGGACGCATACTTTTCTGGCAAATGTACTGAGGTACGAGTCTTATATTGAGGGTAGATAAGCACAAACACACACAAAGGGAGAAAATTCAATGCACAGAGAGTGAAGAAGTCCTCACAAGGTTTTTTCATAATTTGCCTGTTTACCCAAAACAAACCAGCTTTCCACAAACTGCTCGAACCCTCTCTGGCTCTTGTATTTCTCCCACCACTGCTCGGCATACTTCAAATGCACAATCAAACGTTGACACGCCCACCTTCGCACAATCTCCACACAATCATCTAACGTCCTGTGTTCAGACTCCAAATCTGTCCTGCTAAGGTCTAGTTTCGTACAAACTCGTCTTCCTGACTCGAGCGTGTGTCTCCCCTGTTCATAGCAACACTGCTTTCCCAAGAAACACTTAGCATGACTTGTTTTAAAGTGAATAATAACGTGTTTCATGCTGTTAGCACATTGTGGTACCAGTGTTATTGTCAGTAGTACGATGAGGAATGACAAGTTTGATATAAAGACTTCCTGTTACAGCTCTGTATCATGATGAGAAACTGTTTTGTATTCAAGGCTCCACCTCCTCTCATGCCTTCATCAAAGTTTAAGATTTTTAACCCGATTTATTCATTCTGCGACAAACTAGGAAGTTGGCGATAAAATAGCAACGTGTACTTTGACTTTTTAGTTTGCTCCAACTCCAATTCACTAACCCTGAGGAAGCAGGGTTTATGACCCATACTTCAGCCGGCCACCAGGGGGCAATCCAGATGCTTTGGCTTCACTTTTGGGGAGGCATAATGTCGCCCATTTTTTACACATATCTATGGGACTAACCTTGTCGTATCTCGGGATATAATAATAATAACTTGGATTTATTCAGCACCTTTCAAGGTAAGGAAATCAAAGAGTGATACAAATTTAATTAAAATAACACAAACAAATAACACATCATGATAATAGCTGAACTTGTTAGAGTTATTATAGTTGAGTGGACAAAAGTCTTTGTGAATAGGTGGTTTTAAGGAGGGCTGTATTTTCAATTATGCAGAACAAATGAGCTCCAGACCAGAGAGTATTTAAGGTTTGATACTTGTTTAGTTTCCTCCTCATCTGATATCTGAGCACTGATCTCAGTCCAGATGTTCAGACTAGATGAGTGAGAGACAAAGTTTGTCTAACTTCCTCGCTGCTCTCTCTCTCCGTCTCTCTAACTCTCTCTTCTCTCTCTTCTTTCATCCTTCTTTATCATCTGTTGTTTTGTTTTAACTCCTCTCTCCCTTCTATCTTCATCTGGCATTTCGATAGAAGGCAGCACCAAAAGTTGAGGTTTGGAATCGGACCAACTTCAAGGTTTATGGTGGCCCTTGACTTACAGTGTTACCCCCCCCCCCCCCTCTCCCCATGCACAAACACACACACACCTCTCTCTCTCTCTCTCTCTCTCTCTCTCTCTCTCAAGCATCTGTAGGTTGGAAATCAGGGCCGTTTGTTCTTGGCAGAGATGACATTCACAGGAAATTTGTGTGAGAAGGTTTTATTTGTGTGTCTGTGTTCCTCACGTCTCTCGTACACTAAACCAGCACTCGCATGTTGGGAGGCAGTGAACCATTACTGGGGGTCTTGATGGGACCTTTCTGTTGGTGTGGTCAAGTCATCTGTTATCACTGGTTGCTGAGGCTGGTAACAGGGGAAGTGATGGTTTGGAGGTGTCCGTCAAACTCTCCTGAACGCAGCCAATCACAGTGAGGCTTTATCTGAATTTCTTGAAACATCTTACAATGTTAAATAAGTGAAAAAATAAACAAATCCCTGGTTCGGATCCGGAGCTAAATTTAATGGCTTTTTTCTTCTATAACCTCCACCAAATTGTATGGAAAGCAGTTCTTTAGACATTGTGTCATCCTGCTTACTAACAAAGCCTTGTGATTGGCTCCAGTCCCCCACCCCCCCCCCCCCACAGGTATGTGTTAGGGCCGACTGCTCATTGATTGGTTTTCACTTTGGTGGTTTGGACTGAACCCAGTCCAAACACACTTTTAAAAAAAATTCTGTGAATGTAATTTGAATTGTTTTCGATCAAAGAGACAATCTACAGATCTGAAGTCAGCACATAATTCATCATGTTAAGTGCCGAGGCTGTTTGATGATATCTCTGACTGTCGTGTATCTGTTGCTTGTAGAAACTCCTTTGAGTAGAAGCTGATGCACTGAGGTTTGTTTAAACTTGGCTTGTTCGGCAAACACACCTCACTTATGTAAGAGCTAATGGTTCCAACGTGTGCGTTTTGCCTGTTGTTCAGTTCATTGTGTTACATTCAATAGGCCGACTCTCCGTCCTTTGTGTGTATCAGCTGCTCTCCTCTTTGATTTGATCCTCACTCAATTAAAAGTTCAGAACAAACAAACGAATTTGTAAAAAGCCGACTTCTGACTCTGTCATGAATTTGAAAACACACATCGTGACTCAGCAGACAGAATCACCGTCTCCACATGCATCAGTGATTCAGTCTGAAAAGAACCAACGCACCCTCCTCCAGCTTCCAGGTTTTGGGAAAACATATGGTTTTTGTCACATGTGGAAATCAAACGATGAAAAACAAACGTCCACTGTGTGAATGTAAAGTATTTTTTTCTTTCCCCTGAGAACATCTGCTGCCCAGTATAGATATTTTCAGACTGGAAAACAGTCCTGACATTTTCCAGAGTTTGTCTTTCACATGTGAAGAACGCAGCAGGAGATTGTCCGGGTCAGAAGTGTTCACAACAACAGGAAAATGTCCAGATCGCTCCTGAGTACCTGGGTAGAACATGCAGGAGGCGGGACATGATGTATAAACTCCGAAATTAGTTTGTTTATAGCACATCAACATCCACATTAACCCTTATCCTAACCCTTTCCTCACGTATTCTCTCTGAGGCTCATCTGGACATTTAACTGAGGAGCAGACAGGAGAATAAACGGAAAACGTCCAGAGAAACTAACTCGTACATTTGCGTTCTCTTATACAGCCCCCCCCACACACACACACACACACACACACACATATCAAAGTCTTGAGCTGCATATGCTTGTGGTGGATAATGGATGATTTTTTTTACCAAGGAAACAGCACAGCTCTTTGAAGATTATAGATTTCAGATTTAAACTTTTGCTCTGAAGCTTTCTGTCCAGATCGGTTTATTGATATCAGATCTGAGGACCAGTGGTGATCTGAAGTGGGGAGAACAGATGGATGGAGACCTGAGCTTTCGACTTTATCACATTTCACAGGTCAAATAACAACCTGGACAAGAAGTTCAGAAATATGAAAAAAAGGATAAATCATTTGAATTTTTGACGAAGTCCACACGAAGCAAATGATCATTAGCTCCAGAGCAACCAGTGAGTGTGGTGGTGATCGTGTTGAGCAGCTTCATAAGAAGATTACAATGTTAACAGATCGGTGCATCATGAGGGAACATTATCTATCTTCAGCACATTGCATATTTGATGCACCTTGATTTTCAACAGTGAATACAAAGGACGAACATTTCATTCCTTGCACCGTGTCGGCTGCTTCTGGTTTTGCAAAGTAGCCTCATGCATATTCCTCTGGCTGCTGCACCACGGGCTCACACGGAGTCATCATCAGATCTATGACTCCCTGCAGACGGAGGCTCAGGCTCGTACAGATCCAGACCATCTGGCAAACATCTCCAGCAGACCTGGCTGCAAGATTAGTGGACCTTCATCGACACGTCTTTGTCACCTGAATGTTAATCATGTATTTTGGTGGCACTTGGGGAGATGGAGGATAACGGATGAGGACGTTCACGGTGCTTTATTACTTCGACCCAATCCACAGTTTCACCATTTTAATATTAATAACATTCTACAAGTATTCAAACCTCTCATTTGACTTGAGAGTGCTCAAGGGGAGTTTTGTGGAGGATTTGTCATCACAGTGAATAGAATATGTTGTAATTCTTATCACTGTTTTTTCCTCAGGCAATGCAGCGTGTGGCGTTACAGTGGATGTGTCACTGCTCTCCCCCGGAGCCCAGTGACTAATAAGGAACTCCCTAACTGCGAAACAGCGAGCAAACCGATTTCATGAAACTGGATTTGCAACTTCCCTCTTCGTCCTCTCTTCCCACATTCGCCACCCCCCCTTTTATTTCCTCTCCTTCCACACCTTTCTCTGTCGCTTTCATTCTCATCCCTCTCCTTCCGCCGCCATCCAAACAAATTAGGGAGTAAATGAGGAGGGAGGAGTGATATGGGTGATGAGGCATGCCAGAATGTCACCAGAATGTCAGCAGATGACAAGCAGCGTAGATGTGATGGAGAGAGGGTGAAGAGGAGAGAGAGAGAGAGAGAGAGAGAGAGAGAGAGAGAGAGAGAGAGAGAGAAAGAGAGAAAGAGCGAGAGCGAGAGGATGTGATGAAAAGGAAAAGTATTCCCTCAAAACCCAGACTTGAAAAGAAATGATTAATGAGGCCAGATGTTAGGCTTCTTTTAGCATGAATCATCGCATTCCCCATGATAAAGCAAAAACGTAACCCCCCCCATCTCCCCAAACCCCAACGCAGCCAGCAAATTACATCAAGTCTGGAGACAATGGAGACAGATCCAGTATTTCTCTGGCTCCGGCACATTTCTCCTTGCCAGGTCAGGACAGTAGATCGACTAAATGTTTCAGGACTTTGTTTCATGCTGACATCACTTAATTCCGATCCATACCTCTCCCAGACAAAGAAAAAAAGTCTCTTGCATAGAGACACTCAAGTAGAAGCACTTCAGAGAGCCTGCGAGCCTGACCAAGCTAATTATGGCATCAGGGCAATCAAATGTGTGTGAATTAGCGGCGCCTCGACGATGATGTGAGAACACAACAGATCCTTCAGAGACACATTTAGCCGCCGCACAACACCGACATCTTTTAACGAATCAATGCCGCTCAGCTTGTGGGCCAGAAATGTCAGCCTGGCATCTCTTGATTGATTGAACACGAAGCAGCAAAACGAATTGTGGAGGGAGAGATGAGATAAAGCTCAGGAAGGGAAATTGCTTTTCCTCTGACCAAGTTTATAAAATTTCACTAATAAATTTCAAGACCTCAACTTTCACCATAGTTATAGTATAAAGTATATTGCTTGGGTTAAAAACCGATCTCTTCTTCCTCAGAGCGTTGCAATCCATATGCGATTTTCTCAAGAATTTAGATGCATGTGAAGTGTATGTAGTTCTGTGTGGATTGAAGACATCACCAGAAATTAAACGTTACTGCTTCAATCCTGCATAATTAACAGTTCGTAAAGCTGCATGCAATGCAGGTCCCCACATTATAATCAAACTATGTAAAGTGTGCTGCTGTTAGCATCTCTGCTGCTCATCTCTTTGCACAGTTTGCACCTGCTGTTGAGAACCAGAGTTGAGTCAATTGGTCCTAATCGTCCGATATCTGTGAAATAACCAGTCACAAATCTGGATTCAGGAGGT
Source organism: Platichthys flesus (assembly GCF_949316205.1). NCBI lineage: Eukaryota > Metazoa > Chordata > Actinopteri > Pleuronectiformes > Pleuronectidae > Platichthys > Platichthys flesus. The sequence continues at coordinate 4,734,394 of NC_084961.1, forward strand.
GTTTAGCATGTTGCTAGTGTATATGTTTTGCTTTTAATAAACACAACCAGAAATTTAAAAACCACAATCTGTGACTTTGGGATCATTACCTTCTTTGACAAGAAAAAACAACAAACAGGTTTGGTATCATCAAGCGTGAAAGTCATTTGCTGGCAGTTAATATCCGACATTTGGACAGAACAAAGATATCTGTGTCTCCATGTTTCTTAGCTTATGCTGAGCTAGGCTAGGCTAGGCACACAATGTCCTGTGAAAGACCAAAACCGGTTTAAGCCAAGTTGGCAGCCTTTCAAGGCCAAACCTGGACCTGCTGCACCAACGTACCTGACATGACACGTCTCGATCTCCTTCTAACATTACATGTTGCTACATATCTGCTTAAGATTTGGTTTAATAAACACAATGCTCTCTTAAATATGAGCCGTAGCCTTGTTGGTAGGCTTATTCTTGAACTTGTGACAGTGCCACGCTAACATGTATCCCTGTTTCCAGTCCTTAATGCCTAAGCTCAACCCAAGCTAAAGTATTGATTTAAGGACATGGAGCTCTTACTGCTATGGAAATAAAGACTTTGCCATTCTTCTGTATTAGACTCTGGTTCCTCTGCTGTGTCTGGTTGGTGAGGTTGCTCCATTGGCTGTCGTTGTCCTCAAAGGAAGTGTTTCGCTAATAACCCTTGAGTAAAATGGGTCAGCCATAAAACATCAGCTGAAACTGTTGTTAACTTCTAATGTCAGAAAGCTTGTTTCAAATCCTAAGTGGAACTCCACCACCCGACGCAACCCTCCAGCAGTAATAAAACATAAGAGGACCTAATTCACATAGCCAGAAGGCAGCCGGGTCTCAGTCGTCTCTACGACTTAGTGTTAAGCCCTCGCCAACAGTGGAGGCCATCCATAATTAACCCTGTACTGTCAAGTCAAGGCAGCAGTCATAACATGTCCTCGTATGCCTAACCTTTTTCCCTGCATCGTATTCTCTGCCGTCAACTCATCACCCACATCTGTCGTTCCCTGCGTAAGGACTGCTGTGAGAAAGGGCGAGGGAGAAGACTTTGATCTGCTGTGTTTCCATCACAGCATCTCTCTCAAAGGCTTTGGACAGCGAACGATCCTCAGAACAGAGGGAGAGAAGTGTGTTTCTTGTTTGCTTTTGTTCTGGATGATTTCTGTGATTTATTCCCTGTTGGTACAGAGTGATTGAAATATTTGGCTATAGGGTAATCAACATCTGTTGTTTCTCGGCAAAACACAAAATAGATCGTTTCATTTTCTATTTCCTTCTCTGTATTACTCTCCGACCTCGCTAAATCTCACTGAATCTCTGCATGAATAAAGATTTCATTAATTCCGGAGATGGGGAAATGAGCAATTAAAATGTGTGAATCCAAGCAGAGATAGGGGAGAGGTAGAGGAAGGGCAATTGACTGAGTCAAAAGGTCAGAGGGGCTAAGATGAGGAGAAAGGAGTAACCAAAATACAACGGCAGAAGACAGTGATTAAAAAGTGGGAAATTGATTTGCCGAGAACTAAGGGTCAATCAAATGTGTGAGGGAAAGAAAAGTGCGAAAATATATTACAGCGAGAGAGTTATATCAGAGACTGGAGTCATGTAGACACAGAGAATAAGATTTAAACTTTGATTTGCCTTAAAAAATACAATCTGGTAAAAATTAAATATCATAGAAACAAAGGGAATCACAAAGATAAACACATCCCTGGATCTGCCCCCTTAATCTGCATCCACACCAACATTGAATGGGTTCTTCCAAAGCCCAGGTCCCACCCACCCCCTGAGTTTGTTGGGAATTGGTTCAAACCACCAAACAAACAAGGGCAAAGACATAAACTACTTTTAAGCCACACAAGAGATATCATTCTATCATTTTACTACTTTGGTTCGGGCTGAAATATCTAACTAAGAACAATAGATACTGTTTTCAAGTTTATTTAAATTGTACTGGAATAATTAATGTTCCAAATGTTAGCATGCTAAACAGCTAAACATTGGTATGTTAGCATTCTCCTCAACACGTTAGCATGTTGACATTTGCATTCAGCTCTATATTTAGCGGTGCCTGTGTACAACCCATAGACTTTATATAAAGAAATAATGGCTCCTCAAATTGGTCGAGCTTGTGACCTCAATACTGTGGCTACATCCCTTTATCCGTATTGGGCAGAATATTGTTCCAAATGGTACAATCAGATGACAGCATGTGGAACTTTTGGCTTTGTTTCTGGATGTTCGGAGGAAGTGGAGACACGTCGTTATCCTTTATGAACAGTCTACTATGGTATAGCTGAAAGCATTGCTGTAGACTCAAGGTTAAACGTATAAAAACATAACCTCTGGTATCCAACCATCCGACGATGCTCTTGCAAAAGAACTCCCAGCCCCCCCACAGCAGCCAACAGCACAGACGCAGCGAGGACACAGGTCGGTACAGTGAGATCTGGGTTAGAGTTCAAAGGACTGAGAGGATGGAGCAGGCGGAGTTCTGATCTTTGGCAGGGGAGTTAAAACATTAACATTCACCCTGCACGGCCGGGTTTCACCTCTGCGTCTCCTCAAAGAAAGGGAGGAAGTTCGTACAGTATGCATAGTGGAGATACATCTGCTATGTGCAGCATATAGTCTCAAATTAGTGTGTATTTGTGTTTGTGTGCATGCTTGTGGCTATAAAGCAATTAGCTCACGTGTGTAGGACGACATGCCGTATGAAGACGAATGACGGAAGCCAAGAAAACAGCCTGTATATAGTATATATGTTCTAGTTTATACACTCACCGGCTCTATCAGTGGAATTACATCATTCCATTTATCATCCCATATGAGTGGCTTGCATGGGTAATTGTAAATTAAGTGGATTACTGTGCAGTATAGTCCCTGAGGGAATTGAAGAATATCTGAATGGATGCAAAAATCCTATCGTACGGTAGCCAGCAGGTCCCACGGCCGCATCAGCACTTTCTGAAGCAGTGATATCAGCACAAGCTCCTTTGAATGAATCTGATTTAATATCAGTGTGGTAGATGTAATGATACTGACACTCATTATGTTTTCGGCTCCCTGAAGTGGGGCCAATGTTTTTAAGTGATTCACACACGCAGCCGCAAGTGAGCCAAAGAAAAGGTGTTTCGCAGGATGAGGTTCGGACCCTTTCAAAAGCAGGAACCCTTTCATTCTGTTCAGCCAAGACTGAGCTTTTTGTTTTTGATCTCAAAGTTGGTAAGTAAGGGAGGACATGGGATATGTAAAGCTGCTCTTTCGGGGCTTTGTGTAATACAAAACTCAAAGATGCATTATTTTTTCCTCCTGGCTTCAGCGGCCTTATACCATCCAAATCCCTCAAATCAAAATCCACCTCGGATGAATAGCAGCGGAATACAAATGAGGAAGAAGTGGCAGGGATTTCTGTTTTAATGAGGACAAAAACCTATCACCACATCTAACCTGAAACGCTTCATTTGATGCTGTCTGCCAGCCGGCACTTCCCAGTAGAATTCCGGGGTTAAAATTGTGGAGTTTCAGTGCGGCTCGCTCAGGGCCCTGGCAACAACTGATGGCCTCCCTCCCACACCCCCAAACATTTAAACCCAGCTCAGTTTGCCCAAAGCAATCTCGGCTCGGGAGTCGAAAGGTCACTTTAAATAAATAAAGAATGGGGAGATCACTAAGCATCCCACACACAGAGTGAGCAGCGCTTTGAAAAGGATAGCCAAGGCTACACCATTTAGCATTCAGTAGCCTGAAGCAATCCATGAGGCTGGCAGTCAGAGAACAGAAAGTCAAAGTCCAGATTGACTCCCACTCACTTGCCACGGCTACATCAGTCACTTTGCTCTCTCAGCTAAACTTCCGACCCGTTTGTCACGCCACTGTTTGCTGTTGTCAGCCACAAGCAGAGACGACCACATGGAATTAATTAGTCGGCGCAGGTTGAGAAGCCAGGGCCACTGTTTTGACCAGCACATCATTACAATATGTTCACTGTCGCTCTCAACTATAACTCTCCCCATGTTTCCATGAGAAAAAGTTCTGAAGAGCAACTCAGGTGAGAACACAGAGGACTGGGCTGGAATACTTGTAAAGCTTCCCAAATGGAAGCAGTGTTCCTGGAACAGAAGAGCCCACTCCCTGTGAGACCACGTGGACACGATGACACACTACTTCAGTGGAACTTCTCTTTTAAGGAGCCGCTTCATGAGCCTTTAAAAGTAAACCTGACTGGATTGGTGATTCACACCCAATCCACATGCACACACACAAATACACAGTCATGTGTCCATGACTTCAGAAGACACATGGACATATTGACCCCCAGACTTACATTGATTTCCTGGAGAGTCACTCTTACCTTTACTTGCCTAATCCTTTACCTAACCTTAACCTAATTTTAACCTTAACCTTTACCTAACCTTAACCTAATCTTAATCTGAACCTAAATGTCACCTTACCTAATCGTAATATGCTCCTAAACCTAACCTTAAAATCTGTCTTTAAGGGTTTGCATTATGGGGACCTGCTTTTTGTCTCTAAAGGTAGATAATTTGCCATGAGGTAGATGTATGAATAGATATTGGTCCCGGCAACATGAGTCATACCTGTAACACACACATCAAAATATAGTCTCAAGTGAATGCGTACACAAGCCAGAGAACACACAACCCTGCAACCCTTCAATGCAGTATTTTTCGGACATTGTGCAGTTATTTGGGAAGATTACTTCTTCATACCTTCATACAACAGACATACACACACACACACACTCATCCTTGATGTCAGTGAGAACACTAATTGGCATAACGCATACCCTGGCCCATACTTCAAACTTAAGTACCACATCTAAATGGCTAAACCAAACATAAAGCTAATTCTAACTCTAACCCAAATTTTAACCCTCAAACAGCTCATTAAATGTGGTTTAGAAAGTGAGGACCGGCCAAAATGTCCTCACTTTCTCAAAATGTCCTCACTTTCTCAAAATGTCCTCACTTTCTCAAAATGTCCTCACTCTGCAAGGTCCAGGCCCAAAGTTATCCTCACAAAGAACAAGTACACACTCCATAACACATATAACCCTAACAAAATATGATCTCCATTACACAAGCCAGGTGCATGGAGGCACACACACATCTCGGCAACCCTGAGATACAGTATTTTTTTGGACACAGTAATTTTGGCATGTCTGCTTGTGCACACACACACACACACACACACACACACACACACACACACTCACACGCTCACAGACTCGGCCTTTGTCATTGCCGGAGCCCGGCTCGTTACATCATCCTGAGGGGAGTTTATCAGCGACTGATCAGCAGCAGCCTGAAGACTCTCAAAGACTGTTTTGTCTTCCTCTTACCTGAAACTCCCTCAGCCCACAGATTACCTTGCAGCCGTGGGTATTTGTTTACCGCGGCCTGAATTTTATCATGGATGCCTGCCATCGCTGAGGGGAAGTGCTTCACACGCAGTTTATCGGTGCCAGGTGAGTCACAGAGTTCACAGGTAATCCAGGTCTTTACCTGACCAGCATATTGGGTTGTTTATTCAGTCAGGACATTGATGCATTATATGATACAGGTTACGATTTTATAATTTAATACAAATGACAAATGGGAGCCCAGGTCTTGTGATTTAGTGCAGTCGTCATTCATCCTCTTGCCAAACATACAGAGGGAATAAATCGGACTCATAGTTTCCCCGCAGCAATATTATATAGACGTGTTTCATTTTTCTGGTGCAGCTGAACGATGGAATCTGCCAAAGCTTTTTCTATAAATAATAACAACTAACATGTGTTTCTTCATTTAAACCAGGACACAGCTATGAGAAACATGCCTCGTGACCTTCTCGAGTTCATATGAGACTGAAACACGATTTTCTGCTTCAAACAACACATCCAACAAAAACAAGTGACACATGAAAAGAATAAAGAGCCTTGTACGATTCTGTGTTTGACAAGCAGCTCTGGTTGGGTTGTCTCTCACATGTGTTAACACTGTTCAATTCAGTGCTTGACAAAGATGTTCATTCGTGCGACCTGAGGTGAGAAACCAAGAACTTGTCGCTTTTCAGGAGTTTATTTCCGGAAGAAAGGTTTTATAAGTTTAAATATGTGTGAAAACACGCAAAATATCAGTGCATTATTTAGTTTGAAGACATTTGATATTGGAATAACCAGTGGACATTAGGTGAGAGGTGTCCTGCTCATCATGGACAGGTCACCAGAGTATCTAATGGCCGACACACGAAGGTAAACAACCATTCACTCTAGCATTTAAATCTGTACGTCTTTTCACCCAGAGACACAGACACACCTGAAAGAACCTGGGTTTGAACCCTTGAGGCAACAGTGCTAACCGCTTTACCACTGTACAGCATTTGGATTTACAGTTTAACGAGTTCACATTGTGTAATTTGACTAATGAGTCGTGTCCAGTCATCATCTCTGTTTGGATTTGGGCAATTCAGGAAACTATTTGCTTTGTGACTCTGTAATGTGATGGTCGTACATGAGAGCCACAAACTGAGGCTTCTTATATCCTGATGGTTCGTTTTTAATTTTTATCTCAACTATCATTCATAGTCACTGAGAGTTGATCTTCAATTTTCATGACATCAACAGGATGACATTTTCCATCCCAGCCGCAGTGTAACACTGAACAAAGGAAACTAATGATCTAACACTCGCTGTTATTTCCATGAATGTTACACGTGTCACTTCCTGTATTTTGCTTCCTCTGCCAGTGAAGCAAGTTCCTGCTCCTACATGCTGACAGCATGATTTCATGTGAGGATGTTCTTCTCCAATTCAAACCCACTGTTTGATTTTGGCAGATTACAAGGGGGTGTTTCACTTTTACAATCTTGCCTGGTCCAGCTTTTAAGGTTTCACAGCTGGCCAGGTCTCCTCGTCCTCTCATATCTCCGACCTGCTGCAGCCCCGTGAAGGAGATCCACCGCAGTGTGATTGAAGAGGGGAATTTTTTCCGGGGGGTGGAAATATTAGAAGCGTACACAAGGAGGGATGAAGGAGTTGGAGTGAGGCAGAGCTCACTGGACTGACTCCCAGTCCTCACCACTGTCATGCAGAGACCACACAGCTGCAAAAAAATGTTCCAAACCAGTTGGGATACAGGGGATTAACTCAGGGTATATGGTGCTTTTAATGGTGCGGCGTTAAATTCTGCAGTCGGAGCTCAAGCTACCTTGAATTAAGAGAAATGTTTAATGATGTGGACAACCTGCAATACATTAGAAAAAGACACAAGCATTTTTCAAGTGAAACAAGTCCATTCAGATTGTACACCGTCTTCCCCCGGTTAACACAAACTTTGTTTCAAGTGTCATTTAGCAAGCAGACAGGGCAATTAAGAGAAAAGTCCCCGAGGCATAAACAAAAGCAAGGTTCTCAAAGGAGACGCGGCGGTGAGGAAACTCGAGACGAGGCGGCTGTGGCAGCACAACACGCATAATTCGTCTCAGACAGAAAAATTCAGGATTCATGTTTTCTTTTCCCAGTCTGCGAAACTTTCCCTGCTTCACGCTGGATCACGCAGGCGGACCACGGAGACGGGAGCAGCCCTCTGGAACTGACCCCCCCCCACACACACACACACACCCAGCCTCCTCCTTCTCCTCACCAGCACATTCAGACGATGAGCGCTGGCCAACCGCAGGATCCTGGCCGGTCTCCCAGCCAGCCCCGCTAATTAGTCCCCCTCTTCTGAGCTAATTGGCCGATAAAAAATGAGGATGGCCTCTTCACCCAGCCCGAGTGTTGTGCCACCAAACGGCAGCGGGGGGGATTATGCGGACTTATGAGGCATGGTGACATTCAGCGACAACCACTCCTTCCGTTATTAATTTCCCTGTCAAGAGGGTGTCCTCTGCTGTGTCACTCTGGTTTGTTAGTGGATACAAGAAAACTTCAGGCCGGGGGTTGACTGTCAGCGACCTGTTCTCATTATGAGCCTTCACCTCCTCACTGGTTTCACTGTGTTGGTTTATTCATTGGAACAGATGCTGGGTCCTGTAGGCCATGAAAGCGTTTCAACATGTTACAGGGAAATTGCACAGGGCTTATCTTTCTTTAAGTGGTGTTTGGTTTTTCTTTGCTGTGACAGGACCATTAGTGAATGTGGATTCCCATGAGAACAGGTTTGACAACAGGCCGTGGACCAGATGAAGTAAAGCCAATGTTTTGGAAGAGAGATAGAATGGGTGTCCTGGTGGTCCGGGGTTATGAGACACAACACAGTGAGACGGCAACGTCCTCGGTTTGATTTTTAAGATGAGCCGTCGACCTTTGTTGGACGTAATACCCGTCCTCTCTTTCTCTCTATCTCTCCTCATTTCCTGTTTGCCTCCACCGGTTTTCAATAAAGGCAAGAAATACAAAAAATGTGATGGAAGAAAAAAAAAGATCATGAGCGTTTGCAAACTGTCAAAGAGAGAGAGAGCAAGAGAGAGAGAGCGAGAGAGAGAGAGAGAGAGAGAGAAAGAGAGAGAGAGAGAGAGAGAGAGAGAGAAGGAAATAAAGAGTTTGAGTAGCACATATTTAGGTTTAAATGAGAAAAAAGTCAATATATCGAGCTGCTCTAAAAACCGATAGGGTTTTACCATTATGTATTGTACCAGTAAAATACATAATTTACTCAACTACCGAACTTTTGTACAATTTTAAGATCGATTTTTGTCATCATTAACTATTGTTAAAGAAGTATGATGATATGTTATTGGTTATTTAACACTCAGTATCAGCTTTTAGTCTTAGCAACATTATAATTCTACTTTCATGTTTGATATTGTAAGAACATTGTATTGCTAACACAATGTTTAATTATAAGTAACATTAAAAATACACATTCTTCACAGCGAGGAGGTGTAACACATAACTGATCTATTTCAGATTGGTCAAATGTTTTAAACTTCTAGCCATTCTCTGCTCTTGAAGACAAAACCACAACCTTTCACTCAGAAGCAAAAGTCACACATAGACGAATGCCAAGTGATCACTGTGGGTCAAAGTTCACCAAAGTTGAACTCCACAGGAAGCCGTGCTGTGATTTGTCTGAAGGAAGTGAATGTTTTATTTACTTCCTCGCTCGCACAGATGAGGAAGTGAACGGAAGGCGACCGTTCGCCACTGAAATACTCGCACCTGTATGATCGGGCCCTGAAACAGTAAACAGATAACAATCTGTTCATTTCAATCGAGTGTATAGAACTAAAAAGATGCATTCAAAGACACCAAGAAATAAACAGTTCAATCAGCCAAAGAATTAAATCAAGGGCAAAAGTAAAAGCATTAGGATATAAACACAGCTCATAAAAGCCAGTGAATCACTGAACTGGAGGTAAAATAAGATGAGACATAAAACGAAACTTCCATAACCCTGGAGGGATAAATAGGAGTTGATCTTCTGGTTGTTCTGGATGTTGCTCAATGTTGCACGATGAGGAAAAATGGGATTGATTTTTTAAGGTCTTGACCTTATTATGTTATGATTAAATGCTAAAAATTAAACTGAAATTGAAAACCTTGTATTTAAGTTCATTCAGTTTTGCCATGGACAACCTTTTTTAGATTGGTTCTGTACAAATAAAGTTATTGTTATTATAAAGCAGTCATTTGAGCCCATTTATCATGAGATCACGTTTGCCATATCACAAAGCCCTAAATTAGACTTTAATTTGCCTGAGCATTAAAAAAAATAACTTTAAATATCTCTTCTACTATTTAAATCATATAAGATAAGATAAGATCAAACTCTATTGATCCACAGCAGCAGGTAGGTCAGAATGAGGTAAACAAGATGATTCAAATGTTGTGCAGATGACACTAAAGTGCAAAAGTATATTTCTCTTAAAGAACATAAGTGTAGTTTGACAGGAGAAAACCCAAGTGCATAATTTTATGTTTCTATCCCTGCTGATGTTGGAGTCACTGGGAATGAAGGATCTTGAACTGGGAACTGGGAATAAACTTCAGCTTCTCCTCCTCCCTCGTGTTTCCCTTCTCCAAACACCGTCTTCAGGCTCTTTGACAATTAGCCGGGATCATTTGCACATGTATGCGGGGCAGGAGGGGTGTGGAGGGGGGGGGACTCCGGTTATGAATGGGTGCATCTCCCCGCAGGTCCCGCCTCTTCCGCCCGGCTCCGCGGAGCCAATCGGCGGCGGCGGTGCGTATGGATGGGACGTCGCGTCAGCTGCCGTCGTGTCGGGATTGGAATGCGAGCGACCAACAATCGGAACAACTGAGCGCTCAGTGATCGGACGCCTCGATCCAGGAATCCCGTCGCTTTCTTTCTCTCCACCGAGCGGGCTTCTCCTCACGGATTCCTCCCGAGCGCGACCTCCGCGCCCGCGTCCCTCCTCCTCCTCCTCCACCACCGGGCAACTCGGCGCGGCTGCGTGGCTCACAACCGGCCGCGGAGGCTTTTTCCCCGTCAACGTGCGCGGAGGTTGTGAGGGAACCAGGGAACAGAGAGGAATATGCAGGGATTCGTCCGGTTACACTTGCGCCGCTGAGCCGCTCCTGCCTTTCGCCTCCGCCCAGCCACGGGACCATGGAGCGATAGAAGAGCGGGGGAACCGGACGAATTCACCCTGAGGATCCGAGCCCGGCGGCGGCCACGGCTACACAAACCGACGGGGGCTTCTTGAGTACCTTTCCGTCTGGGAGAGCCTCGGGGACCCCGGCCGCTGTTCATCTCCGAGGAGGAGTTTCCCCGGACAGTTTCCCATGTGCACACCCGCTCTCCCCTCGCACGCAGGCGGGCTGAATGAGGCTGAGGACCGAGCCGCTGCTTATGATTCTGATCCGAGCGGGTCCGGGCACCGCCGAGCCGTTTAGGTGCACCCCAGCCCCGCCGCAGGCTCCCAGCGACATGGTGCAACTCCACCGAAGAGGGAGGAAGGGGCAACACTTTTAATAAATCGCCCACATGCACTGGATCACTTGCCGGATTTGGGAACCGAATACGCAGAAGGGGGGTTGGGGATCCGTGGAGGCTGCCGGAGGATGGAGCGGTGCAGCCGGGGTTGGTGAGCGCCTGACTTCGGGCCACTTTACATTTCTTCTTCCTAAACGACCCGCTCCCAGGACACATGCAGGCCAAAAAACGCTACCTGATCCTGCTCTCCGCCGGCGCATGTCTGGGGCTTCTCTTCTACCTCGGAGGGATTCAACTTCCAGCGGCGAGCAGGAGCCGGCATGACCGCAGCCGGAATGGATACCGGCCCGACCAGCCCTGGCCCCACTTCTCTGACCCCTTACACCCGTTCCTGCCCTGGGATCAGCCGGACACCGAGGAGTACAACGTGCACATATCTCCCAACCAGAAGAGGGACGTCAACACCAGTGTTTACAAGGGCAAGCGGTGCCGCATGGACTCCTGCTTCGACTTCTCCCAGTGCCAGAGGAAGGGATTCAAAGTTTACGTTTACCCGCAGCAGAAGGGCGAGAAGATCTCCGAGAGTTATCAGAATATTTTATCTGCTATCGAGGGCTCGAGGTTCTACACGTCGGACCCCGGCCAGGCGTGTCTGTTCGTCCTGAGCCTGGACACTCTGGACCGGGACCAGCTGTCCCCGCAATACGTCCACAACCTGAAGACCAAGGTGCAGAACCTGCCCCTGTGGAACGACGGCAGGAACCACCTCATATTTAACTTGTACTCGGGGACGTGGCCGGACTACACGGAAGACCTGGGCTTTGACATCGGCCAGGCCATGTTGGCCAAGGCCAGCATCAGCACCGAGAACTTCAGGCGCAACTTCGACGTGTCGATCCCCCTCTTCTCCAAGGAGCACCCGCGCACCGGCGGGGAGAGGGGCTTCCTCAAGTACAACTCCATCCCGCCTTTCAGAAAGTACATGCTGGTGTTCAAGGGGAAGCGCTACCTGACGGGTATCGGCTCGGACACCAGGAATGCCTTGTATCACGTCCACAACGCGGAGGACGTGGTGCTGCTCACCACCTGCAAGCATGGCAAGGACTGGCAGAAGCACAAGGACGCGCGCTGCGACAGGGACAACGCGGAGTATGACAAGTAAGTTCAGTGCAAATGGGATTAAATTCACTTTTACGCGTTGATCTTTGCCTCTTTACGCACGAAGCTGGTGCGTAAAGAGGTGTCATCCACGCCAGGAGCGCATCCGCCAGTGTGGTGCAGTGTGTGTGTGTGTGTGCTCCTGGTTGTAACCTCTATAGGACTTGTATCCAGTTTAAATCCTGACCAGTGAACCTCATGGCACCGTGGACTGGTTCCAATGAGGCAGAACTCAATTTCTGAGGTCCTGGTTAAGATGAGTCGTGGTTAAGTTCTGGTTAGGCAGGAGTTGTTGGTCATGGTCAAGCTTATGGGTAAGGTTTTGTTTCGGCTGCTGAAGGACAGCTGAGCAAACATACTGTACGTCTGCTTTTTATGGAGCAATTCCAATTCTCTGTCACTGTGTCCTTTCCTCCTGGAAACAGGTTTTAACTCCTGAAAGTTGGAACATAAAGAATCACTTGTTTACATTGGAAATCAAAATCGAGATTTTAATAATCACAGTCTCACACATAAGCATAGAAATCTGGATCTATAGCAGAGTTTTCCTATAACGATCCCTGACTACAGGTCACAGTTAACCAGCCCTGTTTATGTGCCACTACATGACTGGTTTTTACCCTCCACTCCACCTCCCTGCTCCCTCTCCAGCATGACATCAAGGTTCTCCAGCCAGTCTATTAGCCCCCTGGACCCCCCCCCCCTCCACTAACCCCCTCTCTATGAAGGAATCCACCCCCTCCACCTTCCACCTCCCCTCCATGGGAGCGCTGCAGCCTTTCCTTCAGGATATGCATGGACATGTTTGACTTTGCACCCTGTGTTTAGTGCAAATTGAGTGAAAGTCGATGATGGGAAGTTTATTTTTTTTCCTTCTATGAAATTAGTATCAGTGTTGCTTTGACCTTGCTTGACGTCACACTGCTTCCCACGCTTTCAGGAAGTTTACGCAGGATTGTGGTGCGTTGCAGGTTTGGCTGAATTATCACTAGATTTAATGCAAATGAACCAGATGCAATGGGTTGATTATCGCTTTCTTTATCCAAGCGAGAGATCCGGGGCCTCCACTCGGCTCAGCTGATAACCTGTAGCTTCGGAGGTCTCTGTTTTGTCAAGGTGGTAATGAATGAGAACCCCCCCCACCGCCCCCTTCAGATCCACCTCTGCACCTGAATGTTTGGTATGTCTTAATATGGGGGGGGGGGGGCGGCGGTGTCGTCTGATGTTTGCATAGCTGGATTAAGCAGTGAACTGTGCTGTCAGGTTCACTGGTCTGTGAGTGACACGGGTTTGATCTGCGTTTATCAACCTGTGGATCCTAAAGCCTGGATAAACCCAGGCATGTGTTAACAGCACTTCTTGCCTACATTGTTCCTAGAGGGGGGGTGTGTGTGTGTGTACCTGTGTATACACACGGCACATCAAGGTTAAGTGAAGGAGCACGTGGAAAGTGAAGCTGCACGTCTTTCCATTCTGTCAGGTTAGGAAGACAAAGAGAAGAAGCAGTTTGGTGAGGATAAAAAAAAAAGAGAGGAGTTTTTAACCTGACACATTTTGAGTAGAGAGAGAGCGAGCGACTCTCCTTGAACTTGAAATGAACCCAGAGACCTCCAGCTCCTCGCAGATGAACTGTAATCCCACAAAAAAAGAGGGAGCTCTAAGAAAACTTCACAAGCACGCACTTGTCCGTCCATTCGTCATCCCGTTTTCCCCTCTCACTCGAACACGTACACTCGCTCTCTCCCTCTGCCTCACTGGAGGCCTTGGGCTCGGTGTCACCTGGTGAAGTATGTCATCCATTATCTGACATTCCAGTCATCTCTGGACGGCCCGCCCCCCCCACTCACGGTTCTGTCTCCCCAGCCGCCCGGCCCTTGTTTTCCCAGAAGTGGCCTCTTGTCTCTGGAACATCTCGATGCCACGATCAGCTGATTGACACCGCTGATCACTGCGGGTTCGTGGAAACCAGAGCTTTCACTACCCACTCTTTCCACTGTGGTGTGTGTCTGTGTGTGTGTGTGTGTGTCACGGTTGATTTATTTTGATCAATACCGCCGCCCTGTTAGTCATTTCATTCCCAACATCAATAATGCATTTGAGTTCAGTCCCCGCTAAAAGTCAATAAACCCAATTTTTTATTTTTACACCAGACTTTTTACAGTGTTGAGCACAGGGTTCCCTTTTGGTGGTTGTTCTGAAAAAAACGTCTCATCTGACAATTTCTGAGAATCTATTTGGTTAAGTTACTTTAGCATGAATCAACACAGTGGATCCATGACGTTTAAATAATCCCCCCCCCCCAGTTATGATTTAGAAACCTGTTTGGATTTAATCAAGCTGATGGCTTTCATTTTAATCGAATTCAAACCCCGGGTCGGTGCCAGCTCGCGCTTTACAAAACCCCCTGACGTAGCTTTCTCTCCCCCTCTCTCGCTCTCGGTTAAATGGATCTATGGAGGCTGCAGGCCGGCCAGCGCTCCCTTTCCCAGCGGTGGAGGCTCTGCCTTACGGGGACTCTGTGGCGCAGACTCAGGAATGCACACACGTGTCAAAGCAGCTGTTAGCGTTTGAGGAGGGAGCGCTGCCGAGCCCGTGCTGCCTCACTGCACAGTCAACGTACCTGGATGCTCCTCAGCTCGATGCATCGGCTGAACGCAGAGAAATGGATTGCAGTAAAAACTCCAGGCCGCACACGTTGTTTGAAGTCAGTAGTCATCTACTCGCTGACCACCAACACACAACCGCCTCACGCACACACACACACACAATGCCGTGGCCGGCGCCGCGTCCAGGCTCATCTTTGCCTCCTGACCTTTGACCCTGTTAGCTTCCAGAGGAATGCTGTTCTGCAAAGGAATGCAGCAGCAAGAGGTGCAAACTGGAGGCTAGTACCTAGGCACCTGAATGCACACGTACACACACACACACACACACACACACACTCATGCTGCACACTCTATACACATATATTCAATTGATTTTCTTAGCGGCAATAGCTTTCAATTGGAGTCACTCTGGTCCACTTCCATGGCCGAGCGCTGATGAAAGGCCCCATTCACTGCTGTATTATCCACTCAGTTTTCAGGGCTGCAGACAATGATCCTGGAAGAGGGCAGTGAAAGCCTATTACGGGCTCGCCAACTGAAAATGTTCACATAAGGTGGGATTTTGCTGTAATGCGATGCCCTGTGGTGACCGAACCCCCGTCTGTGACGTCCCACTAATTGTTAATATATATTTGTTGCACCTCTCAATGCGATATCAGCTTTCAGAAATCAAGTTGTCAAGTTGTTTTACATAGGAAGTCACTTTTGTGGCCTGCTACTTCCTATTTTTAGAGCAGTAACACTTGAGGGAAGGCTTAGGGTTTTTCTATTTCCCTATTAGGCTGCTTTCAGTCATGAACTGAGATCTTGAAGTGTTCTGAAGTTGTCTGGAGGGAGAGCAGCTGTATGTGAGTTTTTCAAAACTTTTCCTGTGAAGTTTAGTTTGGTTTGTTGATGACTTTCCTACACGTGATGGACACAAAGCTGAAACGCACACAAATAATTCAAATGACTCCGGATGAAAAAGAGGTGTTGTACAAGTAGAAGACACAGAGGAAGATGGCAACTTTACATTTGAGAACTTATGGAACTTTAGTTCTATAAACAGAAAGATTGAGCTTCCCTGCTGCATTCTTCACATGCAAGAGGAAAAATCCAGAAAATACCCAGACCCAATTTATTGGACATTTTTCAGAGTTCATGTGTTCTGCACGGCACCATGACATCATGACTTCATGTGTGTAAACCCACTCCGTCAGTGCTCCACATTCCACTTGCATGCAGATTATCCTGCAGATACCAAAAGTGCAGCCTCATCTCCTATCGCCAGTCAGCTGCTGAAAGTACATCATTATTACTGTTGAGTGTTCCATTAAAGTCCGACGGCACACATTCCTCCTATTTGCTCTGTTAAGTGTTTTTCTCGGGCTAACGGCTGCGTCATCATCCCCCCCCCACCCCCCCCACCCCTCTCCATTTAATACTTAACCAGCTTTGTTGGCCCGTATTGACTTTGTACTTTAGCTACTTCACTGGCATCTGCCGCTCAAGGTCACCCGGGGGACTTGAACACTGAAAAGAGACAGAGGGAGCGCAATGAAGATAAGTAGAGGGGGAGATTTAGAGAATGACGATAGAGAGAGTCGAGAGGAGATACTGAAAGTATGTCTGTGTTGGAGCGTGTGTGGAGGGAGGAGAAGAAACAAGTGGGTGTGAGATGGAGTGATAATCTCCATCTCACACTGTATGCCCTGATTATCACTTTCCCATTAGAAGTCAATGGCGGCATTTTCATTTCCACAACTGTGTAATCAATAGAAATTTCCCCCCCACTTGAGAAAATCCACTCGGAGGCAGGTGAGAGAGACAAGGGAACAGGCCATATTTGAATCCCCCCCCCCTCTTTCTTGCCTTTGTCTCCGTTTCTACTTTTCCTCCCCTTGTTTTCTCTCCTCCCCCTCTCCATATCCGAGCAACATGGAAACACTGATGTGATTTGGCTGGAGATGGCTCCCTGCCACATTTCCATCGGCGTCATTTTCTTCAGTGATTTTTTTTTTTTTTCAAGCCCGAGCTGTAGTCGACATTTTGTTGACACTGTGCCACAGAGCGAGAGCTGGTAAATGATCTTCGGGGCCAAGTGCAGAAAAACCAGCAACACTTCCTCTCCACCTTATCTTGGTAAAACACCATTAAGAGAGGGCATGGAGCAACCCCCCCCCCCCCCCCCCCCCCCAAATGTCAGCCTGATGGTGGGTTCACTGGTGGAGGTGTGGAGCGGTGAACACCATCACGTCACTGCACCTCCCTCACGTTTGGAAGCACAGGGTGTCACACTCCCCGGGTCGCCATTGTTTGTTTGTTTTTCTGTAGTCAGATTAATAAGTCATGAATATTTCATGATAGCCTGCTCCCTCTTAGATAAAGCACCGCGCTCACGATGGAGAATGTTAATGATGTGGAGGATAATTAGTTTGATTGTGGTGCAGCTTAATTTGGACTCTTTGATATTTTGGTCTGTGTGAGAGTGAGAGAGACGATTTAAGCCCATAACTACACAAAACCTATGTTTGTTATTTTGTCTGATCAGATCGTCTTTCCATCTCTTGTCCCCTCTGACTTTCACCGTCTCTTTCTCTTTAATGGTCACAGTTTGATTTGCTTCAGCTTCATTGGTTTTTGTCTGCGCTCAGTCAGACGGACCGGGGTCAGTGTGGAGTGTTTCCGACTCCTCCACATCGGGGACTTTCTCCGGCTCTGGTGACAAACTTTAGGCAGCGGTCAGTTCAGGTTTGAAATGCTTTACCTAAGTTTACGCCTTGGATCCACACTTCTCAGTGTCCGAGCTCTTAAAATGGAGAACCTGCTCCTTGTCCAGTTTTAGTTTGAAAGCTAGAATTGGCCTAAAAAGTCGTTTTCCAAAGATGTTGCAGTCGACCACATTTGCTTTTATAACTTTTATATTTCAGAAGCATAAACTGGTGATTGAAGCTGTTCTGTTTCTGTCAGTCGATTAATCAGTTATTTCACAAATAATTCCAGCTCTACTAATCTCAGCTTTGTTCTCAAAGTTTACTTTGCAACTTGCTTTCGGCTGTGGGCCTTTGTCTTCGTAGTACATGGGCGTGTGAATACGAGCGTGTGTGTCTGTCTGTGTGTGAGAGTGTGTGTGTGTGCACGTGATGACTCGCGTCCTGACCCCCCTGTCTGTCCCTTCGCTGAGTGACGAAGGCAAAGCCCTGCTCACTGACCCACATTCATTCAGGGATTACCAGCACAGCCAAGCTGCCCCTGACCTCGGAGGTGGTGGTGGGGAGCAAGAGAGGGACAGAATTGGACGGGGGGCGAATGTGAAATCGGCACACACACACACATACACACACACACTCTGGGTCAGACGTTGAAGCATCATGCACCCCCCTCCCAGGCCAGCTGCCGGGCGAGTAGATGGAGAGGGGCTGATCAGCTGGGAGGGTTCCCCCAAAATGAAAATCAATGAGAGTATTAAAACAGCAGTGGTCCGGGCCCCAGAATCATTTCCTCTATTAAAAGCTGCTCGCTTCCACTCTGGAGGAAAAACAAAAAAACATGTCTGAGGGCTTGTTGTGCCGGTGGAAATGGTAATATATGAAGAACGAGGAAATAACAAGGCTTCAAAATTACTTTTAAATTTTCCATGTCTAAGAGGAAGGACTTCAGAAGACACTGAAGTAAAAGTTATACCCCCCCCCCCCTCTATTCCTCTCTTTCTCCGCCTGTCACTCCTGACACTCTCTCATCCCTCACTCGTGCTGGACAGTGATGTAAAGTTTGTCGGCAGATCGGTAAGTGAGTGTGTGCTCAGTGTTTAGAAAGCTCTGACGGTGCAGAACAGACCGGAGCGGGGGAAAAGAAGCAGATTGGGTCGTTGTGAGCAGAATTAAACTGGACAGGTATGTGACTGGCTGAGGCAGAAAGCGCTGATCAGGGCCGACGCGTGATTGGCTTCTCATTAGAGCCTCTGCTGAGGAGGAATAAAGCGACGGTATGGCTGCTGTCTGCATGGTGAGCATGTTAAGTTCTGACATGTGGGGTTTTCTTTTTTAAGAAGCAGAGAGATGAACTATTTAAATCAGGTGTCATATCTCAGGCTTCTCCGTGTGGCATGGGGCATGCTGGGACGGGGCACCGCCGCTCTGAGCGAACATTCCCTTCATCATTTCTGCATTTCCCACATTTAGCTGCGTGTGTTTTGCCTTAAGCCAATTGGAGTTTGTGTATTTACAATCAACAAATTGTTCTATATCTAATTCCAACCATTCTGATCACGCTTGGTTTCCACTTTCTCGAATTGTGACTAACCCACAGATCCACCGATTGGCACCAAAGACCCTCTAGGCCTCTTTAAGTTTGACATCCAGCAACTTTATTATCCTCAAACATCTTCACCAGATCTTATCAGAGCAGTTTTTCGTAACAAAATCACCTATTAGATGTCAGATATTAAGATTAACTCCACCGATCGGGATTCAACATAACATTAAACAAGATCAGTTTGCAGCAGGCACTAATAAAGCTCTAACTGAAAGAGGCAGTCTCTTCTTGTCTTCTTGTTAGTGAAGACACTTCTAAGTAAAGCTGTAAATGAATTAAATCACTTGATCAATTCCCTCTATGCAAGGCCTGGATTTACCAGAGCAGTCTTCCCCCCCCCCTCCACCCGACCCCTCCCTCCTCTCCTTGCTCGTGTACGACTGGTGAAGCGGTCGCAGGTTTCACTTTGACTGAAGGAGGCTGTATTTATATGGCCGTTATCTCTTTACCACTGAACTGTGGAGCGCGGAGTGGGTCAGTGCGTGAGGGGTCAGGGTCTGGGGGTGTGTGTGTGTGTGGTTGCCCGCTGGTTCCAGTGCTCCGGGGGGGATTTGTCCCTCGTCCTGAATGACTCGGCGGTCCCCAGGCTGTGGAGCACCTGACCACAGTTATCTCATCAATGAGGCGCAGTGGGCAGAAGCTCTGGCCTATATCTTTCTGCGGCTGCTGTGGACACAGGCGCACTCACGCAGAGAGCATCGTAAAAAAAAAAAAAAAAAACACGCTCGTTTTCCTGCAGATAAGAAAACTGTTTAGAACGCAGTCCATCGGCGTTGTCAGCAGCTGTTACAGCGCTTGACCCCAGTGAGCACTGCGACTCCCTCAGGGTGTTGCAGCAGGAGAGAGGGAAGGTGCGTCGGGGAGTAGCTCGCTTTATGGCCCCGCAGAATGACAGCTTTTATGGCCCCGAGAGGCCGTTCAGCAAACACCTACTGACGGCACATCAATGGGACGGCAGATCCTAGACGTCAGTTTGCACGCTGACCTCCCTCCTTCTCCTCTCACCACCATGAGAGCGAAATCAAACACTTAGACCCTCTGCTGGTATTCATATTCAAATAGTAATTGGCAAAATGGGGGGGAAATCTGAGTTAGGGCCAAGAAGGGGCGGAGGAGGAGGAGGAGGAGGAGGTGGTGGTGGAGCTGAAGAGGGCAAAAGCTTAAAAAAGCATTATGTCACTGAAGAATGTGTGCATGGCTGAATGTTGGAGGGGCCACGGCTCCGCGCAGAGAAAGAGGGTTTTGTTGGAGCAGATCTGGCAGCCTGATGGAAGGGCTCTTTTCTCCGTCTGGCTCATCGTGCTTTATGGCTCGGTTTGACTTCCACTCGTGGGGTGTTAAAGTTGGGGCGGCCCCCAGGCTCTCCAAAGGAGTCCTTTTGTGCCGAAGTTTGACCTCTTTCCAGAGGGAGTGCTTGGGCCTTGTTGACATCGCAGCCTCCCCATATGGTCCCCCCTTTTTACTCTCTCATGTTTCACCCCTCTCCATCAAACCGGATTCTCCTGCTGCTGAGGCCTCTCTGCCGCATGCATCTCTTTCCTGTTTTTGGTTTTGAAGCCTGGGCGACAACTGGCAGCAATGGCCGCTCGCACAAGGGTTAGGGTTAGCCATCGACAACCAGAGCCTGGTTTGGCAGATTCCACAACACTTCACGGATCAGCCACTAAGCCAGAACTAACGATGGAGGAGGAGGAGGAGGAGGCGGCGGCGGCGGGGGAGGAGATGGTTACAAGGGCAGAAAGCATCTGGTTGCACCGAGGAGAGCCTCAGTATAACCAGAGTGTGGGTGCATGATCGACCAGAGAGAGGAAGGAAGGAATCATTTTGGCTTGTCGCTATTTTTCCAAGCTTTGCTGCCAGTTTGGCGTCGCTGCTGCTGCCCGGTGTTGAACAGGGCCTCCTTTTCAGATGCAGGAGGAGTGCACGCTTGTTTTCAGGAGGCGATGTGGGACAAAGTGCAGCTGCTGGTGGTAATGCTGGATATTTAGAATTAACGCCCACTCTCCATTCTCTTGAACTTCTTCCGGCCTTTCTCTCCTCCTCGGTTTTTCTTTGTCAAACTCACAATTTCTCTCCTCTCCTCTGCCGTTATTCTTTTTGTCTCGTAGCCCAAAAACCATTTCCTCATGCATGTGGAAAAAACTTGCCACCACTGCTTTTCATAACTCGTAACTCTGCTCCAGCAAAGAGCGTATGATTCATTACATCATGGATGGAAAGATTTCATCCATGATGTAGATTCAGAGATTCTGTTTAGATTCTAGTGGCACTTTCCAGCAGTTGCAATAAAGGCAGATCCACATTCTTGTAAACTGTATTTCATTGCTTTTTCTTTCTGTATCTCTGACGCCGAGCCAGGGGCCACATTTTTTGTACCCGGCTGATCCCCGACTGGAGCTGCATCCCTGCACTCAAAAATAAAACCAAAAATAAAGTGTCTGAGTGGGACAAGCCAGTGATCCCGTCGAGAATCTGAAGCCCTGAGGTGAAAGGGAGGAAGTATAAAGATGAGATTGGAGGAAATACAGTGTTGGTGCCGAGGAGCATCCTGCTCTTTGGCGCTGCTCCACTTGGGGTATTGCCTTTTTTGGGGGGGAGGTGAATTGAAGTGTTTTATTTCCCCAGAAAGAAGCGACACAACAGCACTTTCTTTTTCAAAGTGTCTCCTTGTTGTTTGTGTGATAACGTCCACCGGCTGTCGGAAGAGAGACGAGTGAAGAGCGAGGAGAAGATGCTGCAGATTATCTGAATCCTGGAGTGAAGCCGTCAAAAGTCAAAATCTTCATTAGAAGAGTTGGGCTGTGTGCCCCAGATAAACCAGGGTTGCTTTGGCACGTTCTCACAGTCTAGTGTCTGGCACATTCAAAATGCAAATTTACACCAGATGTGATGGTTCGGTTAATTTGAAATCTACTCCGATTCCAGAAGAGCTGTTTTCCTCATTACGGGTCTGCATGTTTTCACCAGAGAGTGTATTCAAATACTTGATTCTCCCCTCTCACATGTGTGACATCTGTAGTGGGTGTCTATATACAGGCTGCGGTGCTCAATTAGCCAGTTGCTGTTTGATATGCTTAACGTGTTTTCACTATCATTGCTTCTACAGCTGCTGTCAGTCACTGATCATCATGCACCATCCATCAATTATCTAAACAGCTTATCCTTTGAGGGTCACAGGGGGTTGGAGCCAATCCCAGCTGACGCAGGGCGAGAGGCAGGGTGCATCCTGGACCTTGCAGGGCTGGAATATGGTGACATTTTCTGTGAGGAGATGTAGGTTAGCCAGCCTTTAGTAAAATGTTGGACTGAGCCCATGTGAGTTGTAAAATTTGCAGCGAGCAAGCAAAAAACTGGAGAAACACATTTCTTAAGATGGAGAAGAGGTGCCACCAAAACCTTGTGCTTTCCACAGATGAATTTATATTATTTTAAATTGTACCTCCATCATGTTCTCCTCTTGTAAACATGTCCGACCCCAAGACAATTTCCTGCCATGCTCTTTATATGTGAATGGCAAACTCTGGGAAACCAAATTTTCTGGAGTTCATGTCTGAAAACGGCATACGTACCATTGCTTCTATATTGAGGTGATAGGTCAAATTATCCTAAGGTTCCCCAGGAGCAGATGTGTTTGTGTATACGTGTGTGTGTCTGTGTGCGAACGGAAGCCCTTATATTTGCCAGTGTGCCCGCTCTGGAGTTTGTGGAGTATCTGGTAACTTGGCACTATTTGCTCACAGCTGCTTTACTTACCATCTATAAACACCGACTTATAGTCTACAGGGACGCTGACTTTTCAGGAGCTTAAGGAAAGCACAAGTTAATCATGTCTGAATATACCTCGCTGCTTATTGTGTGTGTGTGTGGCAATCTTCACCTTTGAGTTTTGATTGTGTGGATTTTGTCTTTGGCCTGTGGAGGACTGCTCCTCTGTCTGCAAAGTGTTTGCACTGTAGCCGACGAGGGGACAGACACAAATTCCGACAAGTATGTGTTACGTCTACTCTGCAGTCTGAGCAGAGTGTGTGTGTTAAATTGTGCGTCTGCATGTGCATATGTGCCTGGCACATGCTGCAAGGGCTGCGTGTTTTCCCTTTAGCAAAGTAGTGCTGATTCAGTAGTGTGTCCATCTAACCCCACTTTCCCCCCCCTCAGTGAGTGTTCCTCTTTTTTGAGCCTTAAGGCAAACTACCAGCCTCTTCCTCCTCGTCCACGTAGGCAAACACATTCACACGTGCATGTACCTGCCCCCCCCCTCCAGCTCGCCTACTCAGCAGCGTCTTCTTTGGCCGAAACCCGGCACTCTCTCTAACTGTGGCCGCTCATGTGGAACACCCAGAAGCTACAAATCATGAATAATGCATCAGCAAGAAGACTTTTTTTTTTTTTATTCATGTACTTTTTTTTCCTCCTCAAATTAAGAAGCATGTACACACACACACACACACACACACACACTCATACTCCTATTATGTGTAGTTTTAGAAGTGTACTTTTTTTTTTTTTTTTTACAGTGCTTCGACACTGTTACTTTAATTCTGTTTTTCTATTACTGCTGTAACAAGTGAATTTCCCCATTGTGTGGATAAATAAAGAAATCTAATCTAATCTAAAAACACACATACCTGTACAGCCGTGCAGTGTAGCTGCTGCTGCCTCAGCCTCGTCGTAAGGATACAGGCAAACACTGGATCTCACCAAGATCTTCCCTAAGCAGCGCAGAGGCATTGCACTTCCTGTACCCTCTCTTTGACAGGCAGAACATTTCATTTGAATTTCATCCAGGATCCGAGAGGGACCTTCAAGTCCTGGTTTCTTTTTTTTGGGGGGGGACGCTGAGTAAATTGACAGTTCACACGGTCTGAGGAGCAGAAGAGATTCATTATTCAATAAATTGCATTTAACGTGGAGTATGAAGAGCGACCAAATGAGCCTCAAAGCCGGCGGCATCTCTGGATGCTGATAAGCTTTTTAGAGGAGGACACAGGGGAGGGTTTTGGCAACAGCAACAGACGGGGCTACATCTCTAAAAAAAATAGATGCGTTGCCTTGAATTCTTTTCAGCTTCTCTTTGGGACGGCTGAGGCGAGTAGATCTGAGAGCTCTGTCATTTCTACATTTGCTGGAGCTTCATCATCGCCCCGGCTGATCTGCTTTGCATGTTTTCCATTTTCAACCTCCGTAAATAGATCAGGAAATCTCCATCCTCAGAGAAAATCTTCAGAATCTCCCTTTCTCCTTATATATGTCGTATGAACTTGATCTCCAGCTCCAGCTTGGATTTTCCCAGGGTTTGATCAGTCTCTTTTCCCTTTTTGATATCAGTGATGAAGACGTGTCTTCTGTCACAGTGTCTCTGCTGCAGTGTTCAGCCATTTTTTATGTGTTGAAGCTGAGAAACTGTGGAGCAGACACTACCGACGGGAACCGACCCCACCAGCTCATCTGACTTTGATAATTCCACGTATCCTACACAGATTACGGCTGTTTGTGCAGATGCTGTGTTACACAAACATCTGTGAGCAGCTGGGAGTTGTTGCTCTGGGCTCGTTGCTCTCAGAGTGTCAGCTGAACGCTCACCAGAGAGAAAAGGCCGCAATCATCTTTATGACATGTTGGGAGTTTGAGGTTTAAACACACGGTATGAAGCGCCTGCACCTTCTCATTTAACCAGTTCACCGGTGTGTCACTCCTTTAGTAGCTCCACCTAGCTCCTTCATGGTGTTTCCTTTTAAATCTGAATGTTCATCTTGTTCTACACGTGTGTTATGTCTGTTGTGTGTTTTACTTTAGCCCAGTTGATTCTAGAAGTTTTGCTAAATCTTATTTGTTTTCACGTGACTTTGTTGGGGTCCATTTCTCTGGTGTGTTTTGCAGGAGTTGCCCAACTAATTACACAACTTTATACACAAATGTGGCTGGATAATGAAAGTACTGTCATAAAAGCTCGTTATTGAGCTGGAGGTGTATTGAGAAAATATTGCCACATCATCATCAGAGATAATTCTGGTGAAACAAAGTTCTACTGGTGCCCGTGTGTCCCTTCACCCATCTGTCCCCGGAGCACGAGCAGAGCCGCGTTAGCATTAGCTTCACTTTCTGAGCTAATCGGTGTGCAAAGGTGGGATTAGCATCCGTTAGCCCTGTTATCTGATAATCACTTCAAAGCTGCCCACATCCTCTCCAGTGCATTAGACTCTGTCAGGTCGTGTGTTGCTACATCAAGGTGCACTCAAGAAACTTTGCATTGCTTTTAATGTAATGCATATTTGATTTCTTGCTCGTTCACATACATTGACCTCTTTGAGATATGGGGCTCTATGCATTTGTGATTTGCCGTTGTTATGCTGCTTGGTTAAAGCACTTTAGTAAAGACTTTTGGAAGCTTCCTCTCTGAGAGAAGTTAGACTTTGATTTCTGAAACTTCAATCCGACCTGATCAGTGTCCTCCTCCTCAGGTCAGACCTAATCGCTGTCTGGTCAATGATTGTCACATAACATTACCCAACCTAACCTTATCAAGGCCATATGTGTCAGGTTGTCACTCCTTATCAGCGGGTCACTACCCGGATGGACGCACACGTGCATACAAATCAAACAAACATGGCTGGAGAACAGAAATCTGGGCTGCAGATAAGTGAAGCCGGTGTGTTGTGCCACCCACGACAGTTTGGAGGTGTGTTGTATTAACAGCTCCTGACTGGATTCATCTCTCCCTCTCTTCTCTTCTCTCTATGGTAATTCATGCAGGTATTTACTGTCGTGATGATGTGCAGATCTTTAGTGACAAAATGCAGCCGGGACCCATGAGCCTCTTTGTCAAATCACCCGTCTCCTCAGTGTGTTGTGCGTCTGTGTTTCCTGCTGAACCCTGTGAATGATCCTTTTTCAACTCTGCACAACAACCACTGAGGTTTGTGTTGTGGACATTGTCCTGTTGCCTGATCTGACCTGGACAATCTGGTTCTTCACATGTGGAAATTCAAACTCCATATTATTTGTAGCTCCTGTCTGAAAACAGCTTATTTGAGATTCTCTCCTATTTAGAACTGATCTCAAAGCTGCTATGTCCCCTGTTAATTTAAAGCATTTCCCTTGCAATTAGCTTTTCCCCTGTATGCTTTTGTGTGTGTGTTTTTATTTTTTTTATGGAAAAGGTCCATTGCGCATAAGAAGCTTGTTCCGTAGAGGAAATGAACACATTATGTTAATGGATCAGTTAATAGCCGATTGAAGGCAGGAGCACGTCAGCCATTAATAAATCGATATGGCAATAAATAAGTGCGTATCAGTGGAGAGCTGCAGCCGTGCTCTTCACCAGTGGGCTTTGGTATGTTGGTAATAGAGAGACTTATAAATTCCATGTACAGAATTATGATTTGTTGTTTAGTCAGTGCACAGAATTGATCTGCAGCTGCTTTGACACCAAATGAAAATGTATTTTTCAGCTTTATTTCTTTTTGTATGATAAACGGACTCAAATATGAGACATTTGATTGACGTTCTTCATTAGTGTCCAACATTTTATCGACATAATGAATCAATTGATGGAGCGGGGGGGGGGATAAACTGCTAAATGTATCAATAAGTTGAGCGGTTCCTAGCTGCAGCTCTGTTTGTCTCGTTTCTTCCCCCCACATAGTGATTTTAAAAATAACCACCTGGTGTAAACCATTTATCAGCCTGTCGCTGTGGCCATCTTTATTACCATGGAACTTCCTCAATCACTTCAGATTCAGGCCTGTGTTGTAAAAGCTAATCATTCTTGAAAATGTACTAACTGATGGTACAGTCACCATCTTTATTAACTCCCATGTTTGAACACTTCACGCGCCCTTCTTCACGAGCAGAGTCAAGGTCTCCGACAGGAAATTGGTGACAATCGGTTTCCTTCCTTGTTAAAACTCATTTTCCCATCGTGCTGTACTGATTAATTGCCACGAAGCCGATGTACATTAGGATCCATCAATCACGTGCCTGCTGCGTGGAATCTGACAGATTGTGACGCAGCTAGCCTCGTTAATCAGTGTATAGGAACCTGATGAGGGTTTAAACCATCACTTCACTCGTTAAATCACAGGGAATGGGTTTTTCCCAAAAGCTTAATAAGCCTAATGTTATATTTCATTATTTTATTGGCTGGGGGACTTTCTTTTTTTTTGTAAAATTCAGGCGAGGCAGGACACGTCCACTATAAAACACTGCAGTAAAACCCTCAGCAGCAGAGGACGATTTAAGTGTCCCACGATGCTCTAAATACTGTATCACTGATTTTCTCATCAAATCTTTGGAGGGACATTGAAACTTTTTTTATTTCAGACATAAAATGTGTCAGATTTTCTGCCAGGAAGAACCAAATGTGTTTCTTCAGGACTGGACGCTGGTTTTATTCCTCTCCGTCCCCTTCCTTCTCTGTGCCACATTGTATTGCATCTTATAACAATAGCCACAAATATCCCAACTATATATAGCCTCCAGCTTCAGAAACCCATATCACTTGTTTCTTTCTCTCTCTCTGTGTGTGTGTGTGAAGTCCACATACGATATGACACGCTGGCAGCCGAGTGTATTCTCCAGCTGCTGTGACGCGGGTGCAGTTCGAGTTCCGCCACACGGCTGAACCGTTTGTTTTTTTCAGAAATGGGAATGGGAGGTGTGAAGTGGCCGCTACTCACAGACAATAGGCGTCGTGGTTTCTGGCAGGAAGGTGAACGAGTTTAAATGGCAGGTCCGGGAGGTGAAATGCCAAAGGAAATGGAGCTGATGCTCTTTTCTGCTGGAGAACAGCTCACTGTTTGTGTTCAGTGTCACGCTAATCCTGTGGAATTTAAACTTTACAGATTAAATCCTGTTTATTGCCTTTTGCACGAGACCTATAGGTCTGCAGCTATAGTTCTATATATACACTGAAAATATACAGTATTATTATCTTGTATAGATAATCTAAAGATGGTTGTTGTCTTCCAGGCCAAATTACTAAAGTGATTTATGTACTTTTGGCAACTACTTATGGTTATAATGATGGTTTTAAGTGAAATGACCTAGTGACACAATGTTTAAAATAATATTAGTTTGCAGCTCCATATTCGCGAAAGCTGCTTTCAGAAGAAAACTGCAAGAAAATGTCTGGACACTTTTGTCCAAACATTCTCATATGACAAATGTCCAAAACATACTGGTGACGGGGGACACCTGACACAGGCGCTCGCTCTGACATTTCGCCCGAGGGCCTGGCAGGAGAAATTCTGCAGAACATCAGGAGCAACTGACTTTAACATCTGCGTTCTCACATACAGCCCCTCTGGAAAATTTCTGGAAAATATTCAAAGTCAAGTGCAGGAGGTTTAAAAGCAGCCGGAGCCGTCTGAAACCAAAGTTGTTTTTCTTTGAGGGTGTAACATCAGCCCAACACCTCCCCCTCACCTCTCCAACCCCTGTCATTCCCATCCCACCTTTTTAACTGGATCCCGACTCGCACTTGGTCAGGGTGCAATTATGCAACGGAAGGAGGAAAGTGCGTCAGGGATTGAGATAGCTGCCTGGCTCGGATGGTCCTGCCGTGGCCCCGACGGAAGAACATTTGTGGCAGTAATTTAGCACATGGATGCTTCCGCTCCAGGGGTTATTGTATCCGTCACGCTCGGCTGCGACCACGCCGCTTGTGTTTTCAGGCCGACCGACTCCCCAGTAAACCCGCTGGCCTCCAACAATAGACGCCAAAATGAGACTCGCCAGACAGAGTCGGGAGGCAGACTGAGAGAGAGAGCGAAGGAGAAGGGGGGAATTTTAGAAAGGAAAAGATTAACAGGGTGGGAAAGTGAGTGGAGGCAAAAGGAAGGAATAAATTGAGGCGAGAGAGACGGACGGCACTCACACAAAACACATCATGAACCAATGACCTGGACATAACCAAAAACATGGTTATCTCTGCATGTGCTGCCCCAATACAAACACGCTGTTGGAGTAGAATCAATAAACCCAAGCTCGGAGGGGATGAAGGGAGCTTTAAGAGGAGGGAAGAGGGGGGAAGGTAAAGACGTGTCATGGAGTGATGTGATGGGAGAATGAACTGGGGTGCTGGGACGTCAGATTCTGTCGGGACGGAGCGAGGCCGACCACAGGAGGCCTGCGTGCACATCATAAACAGAGAGCATGTGTGCTACTGAGCCCAACCAGACCACAGAGGCTCGGTCAGCTGCCGACCAAAACACAGAAACTCTGTGTGAGCGTGTGTGTGTATAAATATGTATGTATATGTACGCGTGTGTGTGACAGTGTTTGTTTAAAACCACAACACAGCACAGGCACACAGCTGTTCCAGCCAGTGTGGTCAGCGCTGACCTCAGCCGCGTCCAGAGCTCATTTAACTTCATATTTTTGTCTCTGGGGTGTTTTTCGTGACTTGCACCAGACACCTCTGCTCTGCCCTGTATTAATTAAGGGATTTCCCAGAAGGGTGCTGTTGATGTAAAGGCCGTGATATATGAGCGGCTTCGGGGACGTAATGAAGAACAGCGCCACTGCCTTCAGCAAGGGTGGAGGCGAGGGGAGGGCCGAATCCAGGAGGAGGCTATAAAGAACACGCGGGCCAAGATCAAGCGCTCCCGGCTGTAATTGTTCGTCTGCATCATCTTAAAATGTCACAGCCGCGAGATGTGATATATCATCTGTGTTTTAGCATTTCCAAGGGACGCTTGAAAAAAGTTAAAGGAGACATATTATATCCGTTCAGTTTTTCTTCCCTCTAGTGTGCTGTATATGCTTTTTGCGGATGTAAAAGTTCTGCACAGCTAAAAAGCCCCCAAAGTCCACAGTGAAGTTAGCTCCTCTCCCCCGCAGAAAACTATTTATTTCTTATATATTTATATATTTATCTCTTTCTTTCTTTGCAACCTTGGTACTTCAGCTAGAACCAAGACTTGGTGAAGTGAAGTTTTCTTTCTCCTGCTTCCCTTGTGCCCTGATAGGCCAGAGATGGGCAGGGGTGGCATTCTGTCCTGGTGTAGGACTTTGTTAATTTGTATGTTTTGAGCCCCTGGAACTCAGTGCTCCTGAAAGTAGACCAATCACAACAGAGTTGGTCAACTGGCCAATCAGAGCAGACTGGTTGTTTTTCGGGAGGTGGGACTTAAAGAGACAGGAGCTAAATCCAAGTGTTTAAGACAGAGGCTGAAAAGAGGAGCTGCAGCAATGGACAGTTGCAAAGGGATGTATTCTGAACATTTTAGCATTTAAACCCTTTGATGTAATTACACTTAAATTATAAACCTGAATGTTAGTGTTGTTGTGTTGACATTGTGTGTCCATACATTTGGGGGAGAGTGATTCTGGAGGGACACTGAAAGGGAAGACTTATTTGTCAGTTGATATTGTAACTCAACATCCGATCATCCTCCAGAATCACTTCCTCCACTTTTAATGGGAGGAAGATGAACAGTTTTCACTGGATCTTCTATCTGAGCATGTTTAAGGGTATAATATAACTAAGGCTGAGAAAATTAGGCTGAAATGAATTTCCTGACTACCTGATTCTCATACCTACTATCATAATCAGAACGGCCGGATGAGATCATTTCAGCGACTGGAGGGAAATTTTCACTTTACTGGTATAATGACTATATTTTGGAGTCTGCTCAGTTCAGCCGTAATTGTCCTGTAATGGAAAATTGATTCCACAGAGGGTTTGTAGGTGAAACCGGCTGGAATAGAAATGCATGAATTCCCTCGTTAACACAACGCATTAGAAATGCACAGAAAGATTGTTCAGTTGGACCAGAAACATCAGGCTGAGTCAATAATGTGATAACACAGAATTAAAAGGAGCCTATTGGTGGAAACTACGATGCTGCATTGTTTCATTTGCAAATTAAGTGCATTATGAAATTGCTGTGAGGATTAATGAGTCCTCGGGAAAAAATGGAGGCAAATGTTTACTTGTGCCAAGCTGCCAGTCTTCTGCTGCTTACAATGATGAAATAAATAAAACTCACTATTTATTTATTCAAACCGCCGCCAGTCGGCTCGGTTTCAGCCTCTTAACCCTCCGTCGACCTGAGCTCCCTGGGAGGGAAGAGGTGATGGCCCGGGTGAGGCGAGCAGTGCCAGGGACAAATTACTGTAGCTGCGTGTCTTGCGGGAAAATCCGAGGTGTGGACTTTGCCCCGATTGTTTAGCATTTCAAAGGAAGTCTGTTGAGAGGGGGAAACGGAGGGTGTGGAGAAGGGACGGCAGCAGCAGCGGAGAGCAAGAGTGGAACAGGCCGAGATCAAGAGCCCTGACCCCCGTGCCCAAGTCGGAGCCTTCTCCTGTCGATTAGTTATGCCATGTCACCGCATTGTTCTCCGCTTGTCCGGGAATCTCTTGGTACAGTGCCTCCTGCAAAAGCCCCCGGAGACGTCAGGCAATCCTCAGCCTCCCCCACCCCCCCTGTCTGTCTTAGAGGAAACGCTTTCTAGCCGGCAGTTGCCAAGAAAGAAATGACTTGGGGTTGGTGGGGGTGAAAGAAAGGATTTGAAAAAATGAGAATATGTGCTGCCGTTCCCCCCAACCCCCCCTTCCTTGTTCTTCTTCATCTCTCACACACACACACACACACACACAATCCCTTTTGCCTTGGCGTTACCCAGTCCCAGCCCGTTTCACCGGCCCATCACTCACTGTGCCGAAAAATCCGACTTTCTCCTCAGTCAGGGATCAAAGCTCAAAGCCCAGCAGACGTATGAGGAGTCACATTCTTGGGCTTTGGGCTGATCCTTCCTCGCTTTCCACCGGCATAAAAAAAAAAAACCCTGCTGCTGTTTGTCGAAGAGAAAATGCGTCTCTCGCATTCTACCTTTTGTTTTTATTCCCTGACCTCCCCATCAGGTTTACATGTAAATCATGAGTCATGCTCACAGACACACCTTGGTGGTTTCCAGTAAATGCAGTGTGTGTGTGTGTGTGTGTACGTGTGTGTGATTAATCCCCACTGGATCACACAGTGGGATGGAAGGGATGCACTGAACTTACCTTGACCTCTTTGGCAAGAGAGGAAGGGGAAGTTATCGGCCTGTAAAATAGAAAAGAGGAATATCTCAGTCAGGAGTGATATAATGGGAGGAGTGATGAATCCAGAGCGTTTGTTATGATCCAGGAGGGAGGGGATGACTCCTCTTGTTCCACAGCCTCTGTTAAGTCCAGAGCAGATGACATTTATCAAAGGGAGGACGGCTGGAGTTTGGTTTCCGAGGCAAAACACAAGAAACGGGAGGAGAAAATGAGATGGAAAAAATGGAAGTCATTTGTGTGTTTGAAAGACTGACCAGTGATCTTCTGACATTTGTCTCTTTTATTCTGCAGTTTTCTCCCGTGCCCTTTCCCTCCCTCACAAAAAAAATGACTCGCCAAGTTTCCATCAAGCTGTCCAGTGAGTTTCAAATAAACTAAAATGAAAGTCGGCTGCGCTTCCATTTGCTTGGTTAAAAAATAAATGGTCTTCCTGAACATAACTCCATCAGGAAAAAAAACAACTGACGTGTTTCTCATGTTTTTGCTCTGAGGGCAAAATGTGGAAACTTAGAAACTTCATGCATCACAAAGCGGTGGACGAGAAACCTGAAAAGTTTGTAATAGGAGGAGGAGGAGGAGGACTCGCTGGGTTTCATTTTCAAATGCACATCCACACTGGTCCACAGCCTTTATCCATTTAAAGCTCCATTTCAAAAATCAATGTGTTAAATGGTTATCAGGTTCAGTTATCGATCCGACTGCGAGAGGCTGTGGGCTGGCTATAATGCAGCCAGTGGCTTCCTGTCGCCCAGTGTGGGAGATGAGGAATGGTTGTGGTATTTTAGTTCGTTTTAATGTCAGCTTGTGTGTTTGTGCCGGCGCTGCCTGTTTATGCCGCCTCGGTGACAGATTGTCCATTTCGCTGAGTATCATTTTTTTTGGAATAAAACGGTTTAAGTTTCCCAGATCCTTAAGCCAGCGGGGAAATATCTTTCTCTCTCTCTCTCTCTCTCTCTCTCTCTCTCTCTCTCTCTCGCTCTGTATTTAATCTTATTTTTCTCATCCACCGCATGACATACAGAAATAGACCTGGACAAAACAGGCTGCTTGCTAACTGCATGACTCAGAGACAGAGAGGGAAGGGAGAGCGAGGAGAGATGGAGAGGAGGCAGGATGGAGGGAGACGGAGAGATAGCCTGCAGGAGAGGATGGAAGGACAAATCAAAGCAGAATGAAACTGAGACCGTCGTGATGAACTCGATATTCTCAATAGCCACCTGTTAGACCCGTCACCCTCAGTCCAGAGAAAAAGGAAGAGAAGCCTCAGTATTCTCTCCATCAAGGTTGAGTTTATTATCCAAATTCGGGCAAATTACTGGCAAGGGAGAGCAGCTAAACATCTTTGCCGTTTAATTCTTTGCCAGCAGCGAGTCATTCACTGGTGCGTTTGTGTTCTTCTCTGCCAGTGAACATTACGGGTGCAGTGAAGGCGATTCACGTTCGGATCTAGAATTTCTTTTTCCCTGTATGAACTGTTTTGCAATGCAGTGATTTAGTGTTGGGTCACCGAGTGCCCAGTCAGAAAAAAACCCTGCGTATGAACCATGGACGATTAAGATGGACGACACATCTCTACTTCGTCCGGTCTCTGCAAAAATATACGATCAAGATATTTTGGCTTAACTTTTCTGGATCAGTCACGTGGTCCATCTTTTTATACAATCTATGTTTCAAGCAATGCAAAGGCCTGTGTTTTCTGAGGGTTGTTTAACGTCAGGTGCAGACCGGTCGGGTTTGAAGAAATGGATCCAGAGTTTGAAAACTCATCTGATTTCAAAACACTGCTGCAATTTGATTGGCCAACGCAGCACCTTGCTGGATGCATTGCGCCAAAAGGTTGAGCCTGGTTCAGCTATTTTGATAAAAAACCCAGTGTTTCTTTCTTATACTAAAATTTCATTTTGCTGTATCTGTTAGTCTCTTCTCTTTTGACAACTGGAGCTCTGCAGCATTCCGCTCCCTGTTGTGTTTGGACTCTTCTGCTCTTTAACCTATGAGATAACCCAAGCTGTCTATAAACATGTTTTCGTGCCACCCAGCACGGCCTCAAAGCAGCACGTTTTCCTCCAAGCCATCACGGCAGCAGCATTTTCCCGAACCAATGTTGTGGCTCCCGACAATCGGAAATGTTCGGGGTGTTTCGGACCCCAAGTAAATCCCATCAGCATTTTCTTCCCTGTTCCTCGAAGCCACATGTCAAATGGCAGATGAAGAAGACGACCTTCAATTGCTGGAGAATCGACAAAAGATTTCTATCTAGTGATGGATTGAGCCCCTCGTGGATCCCTAATGCATTTGTCCATCCTTAACCTTTACTCAAATGTGTGTATACGTGTGTGCACGGGCGGGTTGGTGTGTGCATCCCGGTGCGACCACATATGTTCACCCCTGAAAGATTAAGTGTGAACGCGAGCTTGAAGAACATGTGAACGCACAAATGCATTTTTGTGTGTGTGTGTTTGTTGCATGAACACCAGGGCGGCGAGGCCATATGGTCCACGCAGCAGACAATCCGTTCCAGCAGCTCCTCAGAAACAACAGAAAGTGAACAGGTCTATCTTCAGGGAGGGAGCCACAGAGCATTCCCACGGAGCCTCATTAGGGACTCTGGCAGTGAGGAGGAGGTAGAGGAGGAGGAGGTGCGAGGAAGAGGCAACGAAGGCAGATGGCGGCGGAGGAGGGCTAGAGCAGAATATATAGGTATCTGGCAGTGAGAGAGAGCAGAGACAGAGGAAAATGGATCTCGGGGGATAATCAAATGATGAGCATCCGCTGCTTCTTCTTTCTCTGCTGCTTCGAAAACCGTTTGGGTTTTGTTGGCTGCGGGGGGGAGAGGGTAACAGGAGGAAGATGGTGAAAGCACCTCTGGGCCCTTTCCCTCTTTACATTTCTTACATTCTTAACTAGCTTTCTCCTCCCCTGCCCCATTTATTACCAGCTTTCCTGGTTTTTATGTAATACCCTCCTCTTCATCAATCCACTTTTCTCCTCACACTCGTGTTTCTGATGCACTCTTCCCCTGTTTTTCTTTTTGAAGCCGTGTGATTCGATGGCTTGTTTGGCGCTGTGGGATATTCCCCGCTGCCTGTGTGCTCACGGCGAGGTCTCCCGGCGTCTTTACAAACGGCCGGCCGGCGCTCCTGAAAGGGCGAGAGGGGATCAAACACAAAGACTCGCCGCATGAACGCTTCACTGCAGAGAGCCAGAGAGGTGAGGGAATGTACAGAGGTGAGGGGGCGGTGAAAAGGAAGGAGGATGGTGCCACCTCGTCCTTTTGTTGGCACAGAAACCGGGCCGGGGTTGGTGCAGTTCGCCTGGATATTTGGTTTTCAGATTTTGAACCATTATCCTAGCGCTGCCAACTTGCACCCCCATTTTCAGCGGTTCAATTCCTGCCAATTTCGCGAAACCAGACCTCAGGCTGTTCCAGCCCGCAGAGGTAGTGAGGAAGGATAGTGTTTATTTAAAATAAATACAGGTTTCACTTGACCCTCTGATCCATCCTCCGACCTGCTGTGAGTTCTTTCAGGGGTTTGAAGATGGACGACACTCGGCCGTCTTGTTCAGCTCATTTTGTGGCTACTTGAAGATCCCACTGGCTTCACACACATCGTAACTACATGCGTGTCTGTTGCCTTAACACAATTTTGAAACTGGAAAACGCAAATCTGTAACGCAATCTGCACGTTTTGTGATTGTAATTTGAAAAAAGTCAAGTATACAAATCCGGAGCAGCCTCTCAGTGGGGACCTGTAATGAGCCTGTGTCTTCCTCTTTGGCCTCATTAACTGTGATCTGCATTCAAGACAATATGAGTCACTGATACACATTTTAATCCCTTTTGTCGTCCCGGCAAAACAAATCAATCTGTATTAGGAAAGTAATCACAAAGGCTGTGTCTGAAATCACTTCCCTTACATCCATCCGTCCATCCATTCAGTATCTATACCGTGTATCCTTCAGGGGTCACAGGGTTTTGGAGTCAATCCCAGGTGACATTAAGGCGAGAGGTGGGGTCACCAGTCCTTCACAGGGCAAACACCGGCTGCCATGCTCCTGCTGTGTCTCGTGAAAGACAAACTGGAACATCTATGGACTCAAATTTCCAGATATGCTCACAAGTCTGAAAATGGCTATATCGAGACATAACTTGATGTATGATAGAAACGCAGTAGTTTCCTCTATACGAGCAGTAAATTGAGATCTCACTCGTCCACACTGGAGTATCGTAAAAAGATTTCAGTCACAGTCCAGTTTTTATTGAGAGTGAAACACGATGTCCTGGTCGCTGCAGCACAAACGTCCCCTCTGAGTAATTGTCGACCTTTTCACTCTGAAAGGTTCGTCATCTTGGCAATTTTTTCTCGGCTACAACTACAGAAACCTCCCCTCCGAAACAGATTGACTCTTTAGTCTTAGTCTTTAGTAAAGGTGTGTGTGTGTGTAGTCGGACTTCAGAGAGGAGATGGTGTGTGATTGTGTGTTTGAGGGAGACCAGAGGAAACTTCAGAGCAACGTAGCCTTCACTTTTAATGTTGTGAGAGACTCGCTGTCGGTTCTCCAGGACCTGACCAGTGTGAGGCCAGATGCTCTGTGTGTGTGTGTGTGTGTGGAGTCGGATGATGGGCTGCAAGGCAAAGAGCTTTACCCGCTTTGTGGTCGCTATCTGTCTCTGTCGCACACAGACACACACTAACACGGACTAATCCTCCTGAGGAAAAGTGGCCAACCGAGGCACAGTGGGGGGGGAGGGAGGCATGTGGTCAGTATCCTGGATGGATGTATCCTGTTCTCCACTTCCTCCAGCTCCCCCTCTGTGCTCTGCTGTACACACTCTACTCTCTCTCTCTCTCTCTCTCTCTCTCTCTCTCTACCTCTCTCTATCTCTCTCTTTTCTTCAGCAGACCACAAATGAGCTAAAGGCAGCACCATGCTTCCCATGGAGGTCGTTCGTCGGGGGGGGGGGGGGAGTGCCACAGCTCACCCGGTTCAGCTGTTCACACATTATCCTTTTCTCCCCCGCTCCTCCGTGTGGTGCATATGTGAGATGAATGCTAGAGAAATGACCCGGGCCGATCACTTATTCGTCCAGTCAGTGGGAAACGGGCACAATACAAGGAAAGAATCAGCATCGCTCTGCACAGCTGAATGGAGTCTGGCACAGATGTGAATGGAAGGTGTGAGACGGACGATAGGTGATGGTTCTGCCAGAGGAGGAACGTCAACGTAGAAAAAAGGAAAACGGGTGATTGCCGACTCTGTGGCTCCAGTTTACCTGCTTCCGTTGAAGTACTTCTTTCAATCTGCAAGTGTTTTTCTATAGAAGAGGCTGAAAATGTCAGGTTTCCAATAAATGTTTTGTTTGGTTGTTAAAGAAAGAAAGGAGGAGGAGGAAGAGGAAGCAGCCCATAACAAGACAAGCAATTTTCTCTTGTCCTGCAGAAGACATCCTGTTTGATTGGGACGAGTTTGAGATACAACCGTGGTTCTGAAAGAGGAGGTTTACCACCTCGCCCAAGGAGTTGTTTGTTGGTTTGTGCGTTTGTAAGCAAGATTACACAAAGATAACTGAATGGATTGCGACAAAACTTGGCAGCAGGATTGGGGAACGGCTCAGGGAACGTTTTGGTGCAGATCTGGATCAATTAATAAAGGATCTAAGAGTCTGATGCTGAGTAAGATATTTCTGTTACGGATACATCCTCCATATACCGACCGATTATTATGGCCAAACAATGAATTGTTTGAACTCCCGAGTTGAATATTCTGTTTTTTTACCAACAACATATTTTCTCCGGCCCAACACTAAAGATTAGCTTAGCAGCTATAGCCGGTAAATAAAGCATCAACATTTTATCCTCAGGATTTAATTAAAACCTAAAACGGAGCTGAAACAGGTTGAATATTGGGCGTGCAGCTTATAGAATAATTTTGTATGTGCTAATACATGGTAGTTGTATATGAACCTATATATTTGGGAGGCAGGTGCAGTATTACATCGTCAGTTTCATAAAACAGTAGTGATGCGGAGGGTCAGCTGTAAATCTCAGGACAACAGCTGGCAGTCATAATCCACGGTGCTTTTTCTCTGCTGCGGCTGCAACCGCTTATTATATTAGGAGCTCCTCGTGTCACCTTCCTTTCAGCAACAAGCAACCCACACGGTTCAGACTCCAACACAACTTTCACTGTGAAATAGGACACAGCAGTTAAAGAGGAAACGAGGTGACCCAACTGCTTCACGCTGTATTAAAACCTCCTGTAACCTCAGGAAGGTGCTAATGCTGCAACAGACGCTGTGATTCCCACCGGGGCCACGCTGGCTATAAAAAGGATCCTGCACTGTCAGACACTTTGGATTGAAGCACCTTTAAATCTGGTGTTTGGGACTTGAGGCCTAAGAAGTATGTGTGGAGTAAAACATGTAAAAGATGGATTGTTTGTAAAATCAGAGGGAACCAGCTCTTTGGTTAGAGTTATTTTTGTAGATTGTATGTGAAAATGATGTGTTAGTGCGTCTGCATCTTTGTGGGTAACAGGTTCTCTCAGACCTTTTGACTGGGTCAGGACCAGTGCACCTCATGGGGACCAACGCCTGGTCGGAATGAGGCAAAACTGACTTTCTGAGGTCCTGGTTAAGGTCAATGGATAAAATGTGAATTGGTTAATGAGAGTCTAATCCCTGTGAACAGATTCTTCATGTGAATATGCAGAATCTGAAGCTCTCTGGTTTCCATTTCTAGTTGGAGTGAGCACATCTGAGCAGGCTTTGGTCGCCTGTGAAGGGTTAGTTTTGGTTAGGCAAACCTGTCTGTGTGTGTCTCTGTGTGTGTGTGTGTGTGTGTGGCGGCAGCGTTGCATGTAAACCAGCCCATGCGTCACATTTGTCGGTGTTTATTCTCATGGCTGCGGACAGCCACCAGCTCTCAAACAGTCCGGCTGGGGATTGACTTTGAAATACCACTTTGATCTCCCCCCCTCCCCCCATCCCCCTGAACCCTCTCCGCCTCCCTCCGTCCTTTTCTTTCCTCGAATCCGCGCAGCCTCGCCCTTTCATCACGTCGATATTTAAAGCCAGCGTCCGCGCTCCCCTCCGCTGGCTGTCGCTCTTTGTGTTTGCAGGTTTGCGTGCATGTGTGTGAGCCGAGGCCGATATTGGTGCTGACAGGTCGTGTTGGCAGGTCCAAATGTGCTGCCGTGCTCAGGTGTCTAATGCGGAGAGGCTGACAGCCCCGAGACACTGGAGGCACCTTTGTGTGAGTTTCTCCGGATTTCTTCCGAAGTTAAACTCAGTTTGACGTCTCCTTTGTGTGTCGGGACGTCTCTTTGTGTTTCCTCTTGTTCTGTGTGACCCTCATTCTTCCTCTACACACATTCAGAAAAGGAATAGTACTCCTGCCAAGTCTATAAAGGCCCTTTTAAAGCCCCGATCTAAACCCAGTGCTCAGTGTCAGATTTCAGACTCTGCAGTGATTTGAATATCGAGGCAGTGATGTCGTGCACAGTTTACTTTCCTATAGCGCTTTCTTCAGTTGATGAAGTTTCTGCAAAAAAACTATTGCTTTTTGTCTGGAAATAACAGTTTTACCTTTATCGACAGGATATGAAGTGTGAACTGAGGAAGGAGACGTAAGAACTGAACCCGTGGCCTCAGCAGGAGGCCTCTAGTGGGCGCTCCAGGGCACAAACCCAACATTTCTCTCCAGCGTGCTTTTATTGTGAAAAAGTCACAGGAAATGCAAGTTAATTATCGTAGAGGTTAAGACTTGATGGCAGTTGTTCGGCGAAAACAGCAAATGGTTGGGACGCCCGCTAGCTCACCTAGAAGCCCAGGTTCCCCGCATTCCGGAGACTTGAGTCCTCCAGCAGAGGCCGCGGGTTCGATTCCCTCCCCGGGCCATTTGCTTCCTCAGTCTTTCCCAGCTCTCCCCGAGCACTTCGCCACCGGACGTGAAAAAAAACATCTCATTTCAAATGAAACAAACCATTTTAACAGTAAAGTTGTCATTTTGCTGGTAAATTAAATCAAACCCACCTTAAGCAGGTCAGCCCATTTTTTCCAGAGCACATCTTTTTTGTCTCCTGTGCGCTCTTTGCCTGTGTGCGCCTGTGCTCCTGACCTTGTTTGAAAGCCTGCGACTCACCGTGGGCTATTGTCAGTCTAATCCCCGCCAGCTTTATTTGCGGGAGCATGTGTATGGCCTCCGTCTGGGCTTAAAGCGACTTAATGCCGCTGAGAGCGCAGCCACTTCTCTGCGTTTGATCCGCTGGTGGGAGCGACTGCACAGTTAAGACACTCAAAGACCACACCATCGCCCCCCCCACACACACACACACACCCGTTTAGCCCCCTCTCTCCTTCTGACAATGCACACGCACTTTAATTCTGAAAAAAAAACCTGCCCCGCTTTGTCCCTTTTCTGTTTGTCTTTATTTTATTTTTGTACAGTGACAACCTCTCCTGCCCACTGCTAAAACCAGGTCTCAGTGTCTAAGTGCGGTGGAGCGTCCGGGCTAATGCCGTGTGGTCGGCCGGTTTGCATGACATAAGCAGACGGTGACGGACAGATCTATAATTTTCTCCCTCTCGCACTCTTTTTTTGAGACTTCCTCTCCGTTTTCCTTTCCGTCGGCAGAAACCGGAGCCAGGGGCCGATGAGGGAATACCCTGTGTTCATCCCCCGGTCTCACAAAGATGGTGCTGCTGTATTTACAGATTTGTTTGTGTGTGTATGTGTGTGTGTCGCTGAAAGCTGAATCCATTCCTCTAAACAGAAGAGATTTGCACATGCTCACCTCCGCACGCCACAGCCCTGACATACACAGCTCAACCATACCGTCACCGGGGCGGCTGCTTATACTTGCTGAGTGTAGAGTTACCACCGCAGTCTTTTCGCTGTGTCTCTGATGGAAATACCACAACGAGAGAAGCAGAACTAGAAAGGAAGCGGTGTCATCATCTCACGTTACCTCTTCACTCTCTCTATATACAGCGACCTCACACGCTTCCTCTATTTTCATCTGCATTCCTCTTTAATTTCATCTCCACATCTCTCATGCTGCTGCTGTCACTCCCTCGCCCATGTGTTTAGGTATATATACACGTGTGTGTGTCTGTGTGTATGCAAGTATATAATGTTTACATGTGTGTGGGTAAATGTGAAAGTATATGTGTGTCCATGTATGTACAGTATGAGTATATATCTACATATTTGGGCATAATTGTATATTTGTATGTGTTTGTGTGTATCTATCAACTACCATATTTCTAGCTATACGTGTGTATGTACATAATGGTGTATACCCATATAAGTATATCAATAACATCCTCTTCTCTTCTCCCTCTCACATGTTCGTATTGTATATCTCACTGTTTTTTCTTGTTCCGTCTGTTTTCTGACTCTCCGCCACACACTCGTATTCTCTCTCTCTCTTTCTCTCTCTCTCTCTCTCTCTCTCTCTCTCTCTCTCTCTCTCTCTCCCTCTCTCCCTCTCAACACTCTCCTCTTTCTCCATATGTTCCAATATTCCCCTCTTTATTCGTCCCACTGTGCATATATCACCGCAGACTTGGCACACCCGGCATGAAGCCTCTTCTCAGTCTGATTACTCCGGCGGTGATCCAGAGTTTGTTACTCCCCCCCCCCCCGGTCACGCTGCCCGGCTCGGCCCCTCCACACCGATTACTCACTCGGTGTTTTAGCGTTACACGTTTATTTTTAAAAATGCTTCCAAGTTCCCTTTACATCGGCGCTCCCGGCCATTTCCTCCCCCCTGCCAAGCGGGGCTGAGGTTAGCAC
Source organism: Platichthys flesus (assembly GCF_949316205.1). Taxonomy (NCBI): domain Eukaryota; kingdom Metazoa; phylum Chordata; class Actinopteri; order Pleuronectiformes; family Pleuronectidae; genus Platichthys; species Platichthys flesus. The sequence goes on from NC_084961.1 coordinate 4,776,211, forward strand.
AGGCCAGATGATGTAATGATGCTGGTTTTCTTTTCCCAGCGCTCCCACCTCACGAGTCGGTCACATGGAAACAGGTTACGGATGAAGAAAGCACACACAAGCAGAGAGGGCCAATGGCTTCCAAGTTCTACATAAACACACATGCCGATGGGGTAATGATGTTGTGTGTAGCTACCGGATCACGGCGCACAACACACACCTACACGTACACATATATTGTTTTACGATACTTTTATCTTTTAATGCAGCGAGTCAGTCAGATGCTGTTCATCTGCACCCTGTGTGTGTCTGTGTCTGTGTGTGTGTGTTTAACCCCCCGACGGAACAGCCAGTCCACTGTGTGTGTTGACATGTGCAGTCAGCCTTTAGCTTGTGTGTTTACCCAGGACCACAGAGCATGACCATAGGCTGCCGCGCACGTGTTCGCGGCCGGAGCCGGTCGCTGGTGCACAATAGGAGCCGGGTTTGTTGGCGTAGGTGTCTGTGACTGTTGGTGTTCGGGGAGACGAGGTCATCAGATCACAGGGAGAGCAGGTGGTCGCCGCCTGCTTAAACACCCCCCCCACAATCCTCTGCCCCCCTCCCTCCCACAGTGGCTGGGGTCAAAGGTCAGGCCAGGAAAAGGCTGCTGGTTCGGAGCCAGTGGCATTCTAGCATTCCTCTGCACGCTAAATCGGAGCCAACATGGTCTCTGCCTGGGGATCAATGGGCAGCAATGTTATTTAAATACAAGGTGACCCCAGGGGGGAGGAGGTGTCGGAGGTTTGGGGGGGTTGGGGGGGGGGGGGGGGTCACAACAGCCGCACGTCTTACAGGAGACACCCCTCTGCAAAGAAAAACAACCATCGCCCCAGATGACACCCCTCATCTGGAAATCTGTCTTAGCTCATGGCTCTGAGTTGACAAGTTATTAAATCATTTACATCCTCACAAAATACTGAGATTCAACAACCCCCCTCCCCTCCCCCCCTCTCCTCCCCCCCATCCCCTCCATCTCTCCCCACAGAATATTTAAAATTTCCTTCAGTCCCACTTGAGTTTTTAAAAAGAGACGATGAATTATTCACTGTGATCCGCTTGTCTCCCTATCCGGAGCCAATAAGGGAAAAGTGACTGAACTAAATTCCTCACTCCTGGATCTTTTGTCAGGGACTAACTGCAGAAGTGACCTCAAACACACCTCCTGGGTATCGTTCAAGTTTCATAAGTCGACTAGAGACTCTAATGTTTTGATGAAGTTGAGGAAATCAAGGGGCCCTGACGGGTGTATTGATCTGTTGGGGCTATACCCATGTTAGAGAGTCACCCATGTCCGATTCTGATGTGTCAGTATATCGGTGCTGATTAAAGGAGACTTGCTTTTTTGCCAGATTGAGGAAAGGAATGTGTTTCCTGAACATTAGAGCACGGAAACCTTTTATAGACCTAGTCTCCTTCCTTTCGGCACATGCGGGCAAACAGACGGTGACACCGATATCTCATCGAAAGGCTCCCATTGGCTGATTTCATGGGGCCGACCGATAAGCGAGTAAAAACAAGTCGGGACAGAAACAGGATTTTTATTGAAGCTTGTAATTCTCACTGTAAGTGCTGTTGCTGTCAGTTTTCTGCCTTCAAGTGATCAGGTGCTAAGTGCTCCTAATTTTCCAAGTTGCTCATTTGTGGTCATTCGTTGTGGTGTTTTTCAGAAACACTTCCAGTGGTTTCATTTCACTCTGTGTGTGTCTCCTGCAGTTTCGTCTTTAGATCTGTTCTGTTCTCCGTCCTCTGTAATTTGCTCGACCACGGTGGTTATCACGGCTCACAGTCACTCTCCAGCTCAAACCACACGTGATGCTGAAAGTCTTAATGCACCGGAGGACTTTTAAAACAGAAAGATATATAACTGGGCACGCAGGGCAGTGACGATGGAAGATGTCTGTACGGCCTCAGAAGAATCAATCTTAAATATATGGAATAAAATGTCACATTTCTTTGAGTAAAGGCAAATAATTATTAAATCCATCCTTAAAATCTCCAGGCTGTGTCATGTTCCTCGTGTGATTTCAGGTCAACTACAACAACATGTTAAAGATTTAACTTCTGTTTCGGGCCGACCCGTGTTCTCATGCACGTGGTTACGTAAACTGATCCCGGAACACTGCAGGAGAGAGGGAGGAACACAACCAAGGACTGAGGTGTGTGTCTGTGTGTGTGTGTGTGCATAAGTCTGCGTTGGTGTTTGTGTGTGGAGGGCAAAGCAGGCGAGCTGAATGATTTATAGAGATTGATGGCCCGCTGTGCCCGGCTGGAGCAGCACTGCAGTCGAGAGAATGTCACCGGGTCCTGGTGGAGCGACGGAGACGAGTATTTATCTCATCGTCTTCATTTGTGCTGAAGCAGAATCAGCAAAACAAACGTGCTTCATAATTAAACCTACACACACGAGGAGGAGGATGAGTGGGTTTTAAAAGATTGGTTCCAAGAATGTGATCTCAGTCTCTGTCACATTTTGAGTTGAATTCATCAACAGTACTTTTGCTTTCTAATATCTACATATAAACACAGAATAAGTATAATTCATAGTTGAGACAGGGTATCAAATATTATCTGGTGCTTAAATTATCCTCTTTTGGTAACAATGGTTGTGCTTGTGTTATAATTGATCTAATTAAATAAGCTGAGTCATGTCGTGAAGGCGACAGGCTGTTTCCTCAGGCTGGAGATTAAGAGGAGCCTGTTGTAAGTGTAGTTTATATAATATTATATAAGAAGATTTTTTGCATTATTAGCTATTTATGTTCCACAAGATAAGGAATCATTAGAAAAGTGGTCAGAGAGTTAGTTTGAGATTTCTATCGATAATTTCTTTAGTTTTTCAAGCCAAAATAAATTTCAATATCACAGATTTTCAGCTTCTCAAATGTGATTTTTGGCTTTTTGTTGATTTGTTTTCATGAATAAACTGAACATCTGTGGGTTTTGAACAACAGAAGATTGAAAACATCCCATTCGACCTGAGAAAACTGTGCCCGACCTTTATTTTTTGCTGTTTTGTGAGATTGTTCTGACAAAACAATGACTTGTTGTAGTTGAGAAATATTCAGAAACTCCAGTTTTATAAAAACCCCAGTGTTAAAATGTTTGAAACCATCTCTGCGTATGAATAGAGAACAAACTGAGATCTGCTTCTGAATCATTGGACATGAACGGAGCTGGAGAGGCTGAACTCAACCGACCTGAACAGACCATATGTCCGTCCCGCTCTGTGCTCTAACTCTGTTCCTCTGGATGAGCGGCACATTGATTTAAGACAGAATGACAGAGCAGCCACTGACACTCGAGACCCGACGTCTCCGACTCACTAGACTCCCACCGATTCCAAATCTCAGCCTCTGATTAATGTTACTGTTTTTAAGATCTTTAATAATCCGAATAATTAATCTCAATTTAAAGGCGGCGTCGGATACGACCGTGATTATTTTGACCTACAGCAGGAAACTTGATATTTCAACCCTCACTGATACATTACTGTCCCACAATCAGTCATTGTAGAACACCAGTCATGAATAAAAAACAATTACTTTCACAGATTTAAGGCAAAACCAGTCACACACTGGAAGCTGTGTGATACGGAGTCAAAACAGGAACTAGTGATGCGTAACATGGTTTCTGTCCATATTAGGTTTTCTGCTGGCAGGCGTCTGAGTGCATTTTTATTTATTTTTCATTTTTTTAAGTGGATTTGTGTATATCTGTTGGCAGCGTGTTTTTGCAGAATACGCTGCCTTTCATCGAGGTGTGTGCGGCTTGATGTGTTGCCGGGCGGAGAGCTGATGGCTCAGTGAGGCGTTTCATGTCGGAGTTAATGTACAGGAATATGGGAGGATGATTTAAGTGCAGCAGACGGACCGCGGCTTGTAGAACGTCTCATTTCATCGTGGGAGGAGGAGAAGGGGGGGGAGGTCAGGGAGGCTGTGGGTCCTTAAAAAGCCTCAACGTTTTCATTTCAGGTTAACAAATAAAAGGCCTTTAAGAAGTATTACAGTTTGGATGGGTCTTTATCTGTTTGGGCGCATCATCGGCAAAACTGTCTCTGCTCTGCCAGAGCGAAGAGGATCTAGAAAGGCACTCAGTAGAGATTATACCTCCGCCAGCGCCCAGCACTCCCATTAGAGGAAAAGGACCCTTATAGCTGAGGCCACATTAGGATTCTCAGCTACACTTAGTGGTCGTTACAGGTTTGCAGTTCGTTACCACACAGCGGCTGAAAGAAGCCGTCACGCCGGTGAAACCACAGTTAAATCCACTAGATCGCCTTCTTATTCTGATCTGCAAATACAAACATGTGCCCCAGATCCACAAGAACTGGGGCACTGTACCGTTAGTTTTTACATTTATGTTTTTTGAACGAATGCTTCTCCAGCCTGTCTGCCTGCTGGTGTATGAACAAATGCAACTTTAACGATAAGTGACTTGAAAATGTCGAGTACTCGTGGTCGTTGAAGCCAGAACCTGGAAGTGCTCATGTGCTGTGTCTTATAACTCTAATGGACTTAATGGTTTTTTACTTGGAACAAATATATTTCCACTTAACTTGCCTTTCCAAATCAAATGTTGCCTTAAAATTCATCTGAAGTGGTTTTATAAGGGTTTTGAATCTCACTGTTTTTAGCAGTCGACACCCTGGGAGGTGTGTGTGTGTGTGGGGGGGGTGGGGGGGACTTAAGGGGACAGAAGTAGCAGTGAAGGTCGTCTCATCTGTGACCTTTACAAGATGTAACGCATCTCTGAGAATCATGTCCTGCTCAACACTCACACATGCATGTGCAGAAACACACGCATATTCAAACTGGCACCTTGGGAAATGAAGATGGATGATGAGCACATTGGCTGCAAGAAGCTCAGGAGGATAATGTCACCACACACACACACACACACAAAAGCACATACACACACACATACCAACAACAGCTTTTACAACCACCTTCTCAGTTTACACAGATTATATGAGGCTCGTTTCATAAACCTCACACGCTGCCTTATCTCGTGTGTCATGTAATATATGTATTGGCTTTTGATCCTTGTTTCGCGGTCGCATCAAACCACTTGGCTCATTACAGCCGGAAGCTCTGACTGTTGTTTGGTCCTGTAAGACAACAGCGAGATAAAACCCTTATTAGACCAGCAGCAGCCGAGTGGAGCCGGAGCTCAGAGCCATAAACTGGAAGAGCTAATGTACGTTAACCAGGATTTTACATCGGCCCACACAAGGAAGGAAGGAGCCCAGGAGCCAATACTGTTATTGGGAAATATTTAATTATGATTTATTGACCAGTTATATGGCTCCAATTTACAGATAAAAAAAAAAACCACGGTTGTCCTCTGTTTATAATGACCATACAAGTGAATTTAAATGAAACACAATTATTTTTAAGTTGAAATAAGAAACACAAAGAGGCAGAAATGTACATCTATGAATTGAAATGGCCAAAAATATGAACAGAATAAAAAGTCTTTATGAGCAAAGAAGGACAAACAGGAAATGCTTTCAGAACGTATAAGCAATAAATAGATTTATATCTTTATATTGAACCTCAATCAATAGCAATATATTGTATTGCTATCGATTGAATTTATATTCTGATGATTCTTCTTATTGTTTTATTTCCCAGCCAAAGTAAAGCATAGACTTTTTACCAATACTCTGGTTTTGAGTCCATCTTTAAAAATGAGTCAAATGTGTAAATATAATCTAACCTATAATAAAGCACAGAACCATGCAGTGTAGTCATTAAACAGAGCAGTGCTGCGTGGGCACTTCATCTACACAATAAGCTAAAATAGGCGACTGTCAACGTGTACAAATACATAAATTGGCATCACACACACAAACACACACACACAGGCAAGGCAGTTATTAATCACGTCAGGGGCTTGTTGTACTGACAGAGCTCCGTTGAGAGAAATGCTTTATTAATATCAGCCCTCGAGCCCCTAGCTGAGGTACAAACACACACACAGACACACACACACACACACACACTAAGCAGCATAAACTGTTCAGGCATACAGAACATGTATAGGAGGTCAAAGAGACATTTCACTTTGAAAAGGAACAAACACACAGACACACACTATATGGCTGTGCCTCTTATATAAATCGATCTTGACCTGCTATACTCCCACTCGTTCATGCATAGAAAATGTCTGTAATCATCACTCACACACACACACACACATAAAGGTGTGAATGCTGCAAGCGTCTCTACTTATTTATTTATTCACCCGCTGCTTCTATCCAGGTCGGGTCATCTCCAGCAGTTAAACGCAAACAACAGCCAACCTCCCCGTCTCTGCGTGTGTGAGGATTGACACCTAGACAAACACACACACACAGCCACAAACACACAACCACACACAGACACACACAGAGAGAGAGTCAGGTGCTCGTGGTGGTAAAATGCGTTGTTGCTGTAAAAGCAGGGGAAACTTGGCGAAGCTTTGATTTCCTCTGATTCTCGTCTCATCGGGATGGAAGCGCTCGTCTCTCCCATGACGTCCATGCTGTTTGATGTTTTTATAGAAACCCCCCCCCCCCCCCCCCCCACGGAAACTCACTAACTGACCCCTGCAGGATGCCAGACAAACACACACACACACACACACACACACACACACACACACACACTCACATACAGAGAGAAAGAGAGAGAGAGAGCTGACTTATCTCAGAATGAAGTGAAAAGGAAGTGTGTGATTGGGAAAAAAAAACACAGGAAGTGCCAAACTTAACTTCCTGTTTGCAAGGACTATTGTATTCCGAAGCAGCAGAACACACACACACACACACACACACACACACACACACACACACCCAGAGAGAGACACAAGAGCAGACAAGATAAAGATCAGCCTCTTGCTGCCAAGTTCCTGCTCACAAATAAATAGATGTAAGGGAACACAATAATTAAGTGTCGGACTTGATACTACACTCTAAATGCCTCGGCCCAATTTACGAATTCAAACAGACGTAGATGCCCACTCTGTATCCTTCAGACCCTCACCTGTGTGTGTCTGTGTGTGTGTGTGTGTGTGTCTGTGTCTAGATTTCTAATTGTTGTCCCGAGCTTCTCTCTGTTGCGTGGACAGAATTTCTTGTGGAGAAGTTTGTGTCCAGTGTGTCTGTGGTTGTGGATCCTTGAAGGCACACTGACGCACACCAGTCAATACAAAGGGCCAATCAGCACTGAGGCCTGGGCTGCTCTCTACTCAAACATGGATTTCCAGGATATTGTTTAACCGTCAATTACACGACCGTAGATCCATTTCTCAGAAACACATTTTTATTCGGTGAGTTTCTGTGAGTTTTTCTCACGTCTCGACTGAAACTACAAACATCCCCTCAGGGCGGCGCAGTAATGGATGTTTCAATCGTTTACTCATTTATACCCTTGATTCAATAATGTATTTTATCTTTTCAGCCGCTTACCTATTACTTTTCAACTATTCATCCATTATTCTCCTTTTTACTACTTTCACATTGAGCCAGTTTGTTTTATCAACAGTAGCTCAGCATCCACTTGCCTATAACATTAAGCTGTGTCTATTTATAAAGATGGACGACATGACGGCTCCTGAAAAGTGAAGCCTGGTTCCCCCATGTTAGTGGAGGGGACATGTACTGTGTATATCAGTGGGAACTAGATACAGCTGCTCCATATGCTGTTAAATTTAAGTAGCTGTAACTCTAGGCATGTTTAACATGTGGTTACGCCCTTATGTGTCATATCTGAGGATACATTATATTTACACTCACACACAATAGTGATATCCTCGCTCTTTCAGAGGTGACAACCACCCAGACGCACTTGACACTTAGCGTGCAGATAATTCTTTTTTTAACCCCATAATTTACAGTCCAGACTTTCACCTCGGGCAGGGGAACCATCAGACCTGTGGGAAGTGTTGTGACTTCCCCACAAGTGTGACTGTAACTCACAGCGGAGGAAGCTGTGGTTTTTAAACATCACGTGACACCGGAGCTCGATCTGCAGCTCGCCAGCCGCCTCAGCGCAGAGGAGACGCAGGGAAAAGGCCCCGCGGGTCAAGAGTGACTCGAAGCTGAGTGGGTGCTACAACATTTCCTGGAACCAATTAAGTGTTGCGGTGTTCGGCTCTGCTTTACAAGATAAGGGTACGAGGAAACAGCGTTGAACCTCTGTTGCTGTAATTCCACCCTAACCCGACCATTTAGATGTAATGGGAGGTAAATCTGCCCCCAGTATCTTCAGTGTGAACAAGGGGGGATGAAGTGGAGGACTGGTTAATTAGCAGCCTCGTTATCCACGCCGGCGCTGAGCTCTGCAGCGGAAAGTCTTTGTACAAGCAAACAAACAATAATCAAAGCTCAGAAACACGAGGGCTGTTTCATTAGCAAACCAGTAGAGTTGTGGAGCTTCAACACGAGCGATAGCATCGTCCAGAACGAGGGAGAGAAACCTCGGCCGCAGACATTAAACGTAAAAGCCCTAAATGTTGATGTGCACCCCCCGCAGCACACTATTATCATCTGTTGACAGGAAGCAGCTCTGGTGCTTCGTTTGGCTCGTGGAAGCCTCCAGGCCAAAATGCAGCAGAAGCAATAATGGACGTACATGATTTGACATTTCTTTGATTCGCTTCAAGCAGGAAATATGAGGCCTCAGCAGCACTGACTCTAACTTCTTTTAATATGTAAACGTTTGATGTTTTTGAATGTGAATGACATCAAATCATGTTGCATGGTCACTAGTAAAGGCTGGGTTAGATAGTGAGGCCAGGATATGGTATAAATACCTAAATTTGTCCTTTGATTGCGCCAAAAAACTAATTTTTAGTTGTTTCTCTGTTAAGAAATTTGGCAAATAGTAAATGGATACATTTTATATTGTAGTATAAGTCATAAATCCTGCCTCCTTCATGTTAGTGGATGGGACATGAACCAAACTATAAAGAAAAAAACAAAGCTCAAGTCAAATTTCAATTTTAAAAATTGTTTCTGCAATTTTAGGTAGTTCTTATCAATATTTGGTATCTTTTCTGGATAGTGGGAGGAATTGAAGAGGCGTCGTCCATTTTCACTTACAGTCTATCTTCAAAATGCTACACAATACACAATCACCCATTCATTCATATATGTATATATATATATATACACGGATTCCATATACATCACACCTCATTCACACACTGTTGGAGCAGCTGTCAGGAGCAATTTGGCGACATAAGGGGACTTCGGCATGCAGACCGGAGGAGCCGGGGATCAAACCTTCTTGTTAGTGGACGGCCCGCTCTATCTCCTGCGCCACAGCTGCTCAACTCCAACAGCCTGTGGTTAGGCTGTTGTGTGCACAAGATTGTGTATCTGTCAACACACGCACTGATACAATGAGCCAATTGTTAAGGTCTTTTTAGTGGTTGAGAACTTTTTTACTTTTGTCGTACGAGGAAGTTTTTTGTAAGTTTTTTTTTACACTTTATTTATATTCTGGCATAAACAGTTTCAAAAGGACGAAAAAGGACAATTCAATATTTGTCTCAGCAGCGTCTTAAATCAAAGTGACGTCTGCTATAGATATACTGTGAGCTGCTGGGTGAGAGGACACAGAGATACTGCTCTGAATGGAGATGTGCGATGTCAGTCAAAGGGCAACACAGTATCTGAACTGAGTCACCACTTCCCCCCCCTTTCAGCTTGTTAAACTCCTCCGGTTACCATCATTTCACGGGTGCTAAAGCAGAAAATAATCCAGTTAATTTGAATCTAATGATAACGTGTCTCAGTGAGAAAAGGACAATATTAGCCCGGTGCTGATGAATGTGTGTGTTCTGGGGCAGTAACCGGCCTCTCGGAGCATTTGGGCGTCCAGCAGCTCCAGCTCTTTCCTCTCTCTCTGTTTGTCCTTCCAGTTACGAGCACATCGCTCTGGTCTGAGCTTTTACTGGAAAACACCTGTTTATGATGAGGATGGATTCTTTTATCTTTCCTCTCTCTCTCTCTCTCTCTTTCTATCTTTCTCTCGTTCTCATTGTGCGGCCCACGCAGACTTTCCTCTGCGCTTTGACACCTGAATGTGTGCAGGTCTTTATGTGTTGCATTATGTAAAGAAAGTGGTGGGTGGAAGGAAGCTGTGCAGCACATCGGCTCTCGAACAAGCACCTACGAAGACGAACACGCAGCCACACACACACACACACACACACACACACTCACTCGATGCCAAGAAGAAGACAAAATGTCAAGGCTGGTTGTGGGAGACAAATGCTGGTGCTGCTGTCGGCATGGAGACTGCTCTGGTGTAGGGTTGCGGCAGGAGGCCCGCCGCGCTTAAATTCACTTAAAATGTCAAAACACCTGAGGGGGGGTGAGGGCTGCGCCTGGACCCGACAGCCATCAACCTTTCTCTGCCTCACACTCTGACAAAAACTGGTTGGAAACCTCAGTGATAACTGTGTAACCTTTTCCAGTAAAGCACTTTGCCCTTTATTTGTTTTCAAATCATATTCTCTTCTGTTTTGCGTTCCTCCAACACGAATTAAGGAGACGCACCCCCCGGGATGCTTCCGGCGGTTTTGCCGGTGAATAGTGAGACTGGTGCACCTCTTCACCTCCATCCAGCATCAAGCCCGTCCCCCCTAAAGAGCCTAATAAATACAAGCGTGTGCATATTCCAAAAGAGCAAGACCATTAAGGGTACCATTAAGGTTCCTCCAGGCTTTGTTCCTTCTAATGTATTCCCTGCATGTTAATTGACAGAACCTGGCTCGATGGTTACTGCGCCCGGCTCTCTGTGGCGTGGCATTTAACAAAGCCTTGAAGGAGACGCCGCCGCTCATCGCTCAGTGCCGGGTGCAGCTGTTCCACGACGCCGCGGAGATTTATGGGAGTCCTGAACCGGGGGACTGTGTAGTTTTGTCATAGTGGGAGAATAATGTGTTTATTTCAATTTTTGGGAGAAGCCTGGAGTTGTGTGATCTTTGTCCACCCGGTGTCAGAAGTCACATTTTCTTATGTGATGTTAAACTTAATATATTTATGTGTTTTTGGACGACCAGACAAAATAAAACCGACTATTTGAACGTGCCACACTGGAATCTGAGGAAATATAATGATCATGTTCATGTTCTGAACCTTCACACACATCATCATTAATTGAAAAATCAATCTGCAGATTGATCAATAATTTAAGTAATAATTTGTTGCAGCCCCAGAGTGGAGATTAATCTGTGATATATTAATTTTTTAAATAAATAGTTAAACTAATGTAATTCCAGATTTGAAGAAAAGAAAAGACCCATCTGGTTGAAAGTCAGAGAGTCAAGAGTGCTCTCTGTTAAACTTTCAGATTTTTAGTTATTGGAAAGTTCAAATTTCATCGACTAATTGGAAAAATATTTATTTCTGATTTAAAATTAATTTAATTTCCGCCCTTAAAGTGGTTCAGGTTGATCTGTTTCTCCATAAAATGTGGGAAATGTTTATTTGTTTATTCATGGTCACATCTGAATAACTTACTTCCTCAGATAAATGTTCACATCGAAAATATATTTAAATTTAAATCTGCTTGTGTTTCTTTCTGAAAGCGAAACTCCCCCCCACCCCCATCCACATACAGTAAACCATGTTAAATACACTCACTGCATGTTGTTGCGGAGCCTCCCCTTCTTGTCATCTGATGTCTATGCTTTAACCCACATGAGGCCACGATCGCCGCCTCGGCCGAGCTGACTCTCTTTTACTCACTTCCTGTTTTAACCGCGGGGGAAACTTTGCCGTCGCCGCAGGCCCTGTGAGCGGCTGACTGCACGTCTGACTGAATGGCTGCCTGGCCGACTTTAAAGGGACTTTCAGAACCTCAGCCGGCCGCTAAGTGTGCTCAGCTTACAGTAATTGGTGAGCTTACGGCTCCTCATACCAAGTCTGCTGTTGCCAATGCCGACTCCCATAAAGACATTTAGGAATATTTACAGTATAGAGCAATTGGTCCCTAGAAAGACTTCTGGGAGTTTGGGCAGAGTGAGTGTGGAGTAGAAGGCTGAATATTTCCCTCAGTGTTGAAGAGGCTCCCCAGCATTCTAGAAACCTATAAAATATGACAGTAATTATTGCCCATATTGCATATATGGCTGAAAGGCTGTGAGAAGATTTTCTGCTCATGTGCATTTCACATCATCACTGGAACCAGTTTCCACAGGAAATCTGTCAGACTGCTCCACGACGAGGAGCCGTTTTAGATTCAGGAAACACTCAAGTGTAACATGTTGTTTTTACCGCACCCATTTGTTGAAAATCCTTTATCAAAAGCCGTTGTAACGTCTTATCTTATAATTCACATTTGCTTGCGTAGTGTAATTGCCTCTAAAACCACAGTTTGTTATCAGATCTCAAACCGTTTATTATTTTATTTTGAAAGGAATTCGGCCCTGCCAGTTAAAGATGGTAACTTTGGCAGCGGCTGATAAGACAGGAAAGACTTAAGTTTGTCAAATATACGAAGCTGAATCCAGGTGTTTGGTTAAACACAAACTAAATCGTAGTTTTCTTTAGCTGCTGCTTCGCGACTCGTTCCCATGGCTTTGATCACTTTGATCCAATCTGAACAAATGTATTATCATGGCCTCAAGAGGATGAACCCTACTGACTTTGGTGACCCCCTGATGTTTTTGTTGCACCACAGGGAGGTTGGAGTTTGTCGATCAGAGTAAAAAACTTGTTAAAGGTCCCATGATGATACATTCCTGTGACCCTGATTGCGATCCCCTGATTCCATTACCCATCATCCTCAGCTTTGCTAATTACGTATGAATCTGTTTAACAGTTTGCAGCCACAGCACTATACTCTCCCTGTCCTGAGTTTCTTCCATGCACATCCTTTTAAAAAACGCAGGTTAAGGTGTGCACGATAATAATGAAATGTTAAGTCCAAGAAATCAGGTCCTCAGCAGACATGTTGACAAGGTTTCTCTTAATCCCTTAAACCTGTAAAAGGAAAACCAGTTTCTGATTCTGAAATGTGCCTGCGACCTGAAAGCTACGAATAATGAGATAGTGGAGAGTGTACAACCGCACTCTGTGTTGCTCGGGGCACAGTCGTCTGCTGCAGGAAGGTAGGCTGCAGGAAGAAATGTGGATTTAAGTCTAAAAAACACAAATTCTTAGAACATTGTATTTTCTCTGGTTGCCATCTGGGGAGTTTGAGCTGATCCATTCAGACCCTGCGGTGCTTTCCTTGCAGCTGAATCCCAATCTACTCCTGTGTTTGACCCGTGCCTCTGGGTTTTGGATGTTCATTCCCTCGGAGGATAGCGAGAGGAGGAGTAAATGTGTACTTTTGGACGTCTGCAGACAGGAAGGGGAGGACAGAAAACGATGAGAGGTCACATCTGTCACGCGGTGGTGATGTAAGAAGGCCCACCTGCTGGTTTATCTGTTTCTTAATTGGGGTTTTCACCACTTGCTGGCTTCCCAACGGGGGTGTTTCTGTCTGTTTGGTACAAGCGGTGAGGGAGAGGAGGAAGGAGAGCGTGGAGAGGAGGGAGGTTAAAAGTGCAGAAGTCCAGCAGGAGATTATAGGACAGAATGAGATGATGAAACGTCCACAGGGAGAATGGAAGGTGAGAGTAAAAGGGGAAGAAAGGAGAAGAGGGTAATAAAACGAAAAGTGCAACATTGAAGGAATCAGAAATGAAGCCGAATACGGCCTCTCGATTGTCAAGAGGGGGGAAACGAGAGGCTGTTTTTATCTGGGGGGGGGGGTTGTGTGGTGGATTTGTTGATGCAAACTCCCGGCATCAACCTGTGTGAGTCGAACAAGAGGGAGCCGCTTAACTCACTGTAGGAGAGGTTACAAGTGCTGGACCCATAAACTAATCAAGCTTTCTCCTTGTGTTCTCTCCCTCGGTTTGCCTCCCTGCGCCATCACCCACTCCCATCAACACCATGAAGGTAAGAAAACTTTTTCCTCTTTGTGTGTTTGTGTAACTGTGTGTGTGTGTGGGAGGTTGGGTGGGGCGTGAGAACTGGCAGCGAGGCAGAGTGAACGTGCCCAGTGTATCAACGATGCACAAACGCGCACACAAACAGCTCTTAAGCATGTAGAGCACATGTGTAAATAAGAGGCCGGGCTCTTTTCACACGGAAACGCCGTTGTGCCTCTCAGGGTGCGACTGAATCAGAAGACACTCCCGTCCTCTGCTCTCTGCCAAAAAGACAGATTATCTGCTCAGACGTGAAGAAGACGAAGACAGACAGGGAGAGAAGGACTCTCGGAGGCAAAAAAAAAAGGAAACGGATCGAGTGGCAAATTTGTGTCTGTTTCAAAGCCGAGTGGAAATGTGACATCTTCCTGTGGGTATTGTGCATATTTTTAAATTTCACAGGGAAGTGAATCATTTTGGGGGCATGTTAGACATGTTTTTGACATGTTTTTGACGTGTCTAACCAACTGCTGTGGCGTGCTGATGACTGGAGTATGTCACAGCTCTTTATAGCCTCCAAACATTGAGACAAGATGTTTTTATAACTCCACGCCAACAGCTATTCGAGTTGTCGGCCTGTCCGTCCCATTATCTTTAACACGATAGCTCAAGAGCTCACTTCGTCACATTTGGTAAAAACACTCAGTTTGACTCATGGAGGAACTGATTGGATTTTGTGGTCAAAGGTCAAGACAGCTGTGAAGCTTGTGAACTCTATTTCCCAGCAACACCTCCAGTGAATCATTTCAAATTGTGTACAAACGTTCAGTTTGACTCAAAGATGAACTGATTCGATTCTGGTGGTCGAAGGTCAATGTCACAGTGATCTTGAACGGATACCTGGTAAATCTGCCCCCGAGGTTTTCTTCTTCAAATTTTGACCAGTTGTCGATTTCGATTTGTGAAAGGTCAAAGGTCACAGTGACCTCTTATGAGTCGGTTGAGGCAACTGAACCGTGACTGAAATTATCGGCAGACAGGTCAATAAAGTTTAGTGAAAGTAAATTGTACGATATGAAATACGTGTTGCATCTTCAGTTTCACCTGCAACAGTTGTGCTCGCTGCCTCTAGACACTCTCTCCTGTTTGTCTCTGTTTGAGCTGAGTTGGAGCTGGCAGGTGACAGAACGCTGGTTCACCGGGTCATTGTTCAGAGCCGTGGGGAATCAACAACTCCAAACAATATTAAAGCTTTCTTTTTTCTTTTTGAGTATGTGTGTGTGGGGGGGAGGGGAGGGAGGGAGGGGAGTCTTTGTTGTGAAATTCTAATTGATTGCCTCTGAAAGCATGTCAGACTGCAGCGAGGCTCCTGAGGCTCACTGGGAAATCCCAAACCAAAGAGCATGTGTGTGTTTGTGTTTGTTCTCCATCAAACTCAGGAAGTACCGTGTGTATTCCCCGTGTATTTGTATGCATGTGTTGTTTGTGGTTTGCAAATTAACATCCTTCCGAGCTCACAGAGGAAATGACAGGGTCCTCCATTAACATACCCATTTGCTTACATGCCCACACAATGGTGGTAATATATACTGGATTACTGCACATTAGACCCATGCATGGTTACCTTCTCCCACTTGTTTGGGCCAAAGCAGCTCCGACACACATTTACATATCAACGACGTGTAAAAGAGAAACTGTTTCCTGCCCGGAGTTGATATGACAGAGGTGACGTGTCACAGTCAAGAGATCAGACCAGTCTCTGACCATCCCACCAGCCGGTCCTTGACCTCCTGAACACAACCTGCACTTCGCTCCTTCCTTCTGCTCTCTCCTCTGTGGGGGGTGTTGGTGTTTACTGCAGCCAGTGGTGGTGGTGGTGGGGGGGGTTGTTTGGTTTCCTCTCTGCAGACTGTTTGCAGACAAACAAAGCAGTGAAGGCCGCCCCGCTCTCCCACGCTGCTCGCTGGAAACGATGCGTTTACGGCGTCCTCTGTTTTGACCGGAGCAGGGCACCTTGACCCCATCGAGGAGGATAAGTGTGTGTGCGAGTGTGTGTGTGTCTGTGTGTATTTCCATGGTATTTCGAGCTGTTGGTAAAGGCTAATTTTCACAAACACTGCTTTCAGAGGAGACTATGCTACGACCTGCAGGGCAACTGACAGCGGAATGCGTCAGTTCACTAATTCAAATCACATAACTGACTTCTTCACTTCTGCTGTAGAGGAGAGTAAAAAGTGAAGATTACAACGCAACTGACTTCGACAAATTCATAAAAGGCCGTTTTTATTGCACATCCTGTACAGAGTTTGGCTGAGGATGTGATCTTCTCTCCGAATCTCCAAAATTACCTCAGCCTTCCCTGAACCGGATGTTTTCCGTGATGAACCGTGAACTAGCCAACGTGACTCATCTATTATTCCAAACTTTTGTCTGAACCCGGCTGGTCAGGTCCCGACAGGCTCGGGTCGGGGGTCCACGCTCTGATCCAGTGTCCAATAGTGCTGGTGTTGGCTTGGCCACAGCCGTTCATGGACTCTCCTTTACTTCATTCCTTCCTTTCCTTCCTTTCTTTCCATTGCAGTGAATAATGAACTTTCCCCCTCTTTCTTTATCTCCCCCTCACACTCCGTCTCCCGGCCTCCCCCGGTCCCTCCTTCCCTGTTCAATAAACTCCCGACTTCATTTGCCATAGTGTTGCAGCAGGCTGTTTGGCAGACCCGTCGGCCCTGTCGCACAGCGCTGATGGTTGAATGCAGCGCACCGAGCACACTGCCTGCATTGTGCCTCTGATGAGGCCCTACATCTTAGTCACCCGAGAGCCTGCGTGTGTGTGTGTGTGTCTGCGACTGCGTGTGTGTATACCTGATGGTGAGGGGCACTCCTGTGTGCCCACATTGTGGACTTTTAACACACAGATGCAAAAACACCACATTGTGCCCAGTTTAGCGTCTAAACAGTTGCATTCGCTGCCAGGGGGGTGTGTGGAGATATCCACTAATGCCTGTTTTCATAAGACGTCGAATGGTGAACAGGAAGGGTCGGGGGGGTCAGATCGATACTCAGGCCCGGTGCTGAAATACATCCGTTACCCCCCCTCCCCTCACTCTCCATCTCTTCACTGTATAGCCTTAAATCGCTGGCTGCTCCATCGGCCAAGTCTCGACAGAATAACTCTTCTCGCCCCATTTAATGGTTTAACTGCTTTAAAGGAAAAAGGCCACGGCTTCCTGTTGTCTCTCGCTCTTTAATCATATTAAGTGCCGGGCAGAGAACGACAGCTTCCTTTTTTTTGATGCGCACTAAAACAAGCCCGGTATCTCCAGTGCTCAAGTGCCCACTCATCATCTTGTGTCCTGTTGTATCATAGATGCTCATTCATGGCCGGTTTTGACTCATTTCACACACACACACACATGCACACACCCACACACACACACACACACACACTCTCTCTTATTGTCTTGTCTCACGTCTTGGCTCTTTTTTTTCCCTGTCCTACACACACACACACACACACACAGAAAACCTTCCCACCTGATTGCTTTCTCATTTTTCTCGCCGAGAGATTTATGGTTGGGGGAATGTTGGAGACAGGCTATTACCATGTCCTGTTTGAACTCATCAGTCAGACAAAGTGGTCGAGGTGGTAGCAGGGGCCTTTACCACGACACACTCCCTCCTACACGCCTCCCCCTGCACTCGCCCGTGTTAACCCTGCTTCAGTGGCTGCCCGCTCTCCCACTCGGCCTTGTTTTTCATCAGCATTAAGGCAGCAGCGCTTTTCTCAAATAAAAATTTTTCAAATAACTCCAGAATGTCTCATCTTTAGTGACTAGACCCGAAACCATGAATCAATAAGGCAACTAGCTCTTTAAAATTAAGATTTGCTAAATTTATCAAGTAGCCTTTTTACCGCAAGATAAAATTCTTGAAAGTTGTAACACAACAACACATCACATAGATAAAAGTTGGCTGCAGCTGTTTACCATGTGGTGTGTGAGCTGTAGCATGTGCAGCCGGACTGAAAAATGAGTCATCTTCTGAATTTGTAATGATTACTTGTTAATATACAGGACCTCACCTGGAAAACTTTGTAGATCATCCAGAAAAGAAGCTTTTTGTTTGATTAAACAAAAAGAAAAAAAACATACCTACACCAAAAACTAATAAATTAATTAGAGACCATGGCAGGGCTTGTGCGCTCTTATTTTCCGATTCCTCCTGCCGCCTTTCTTCCTTTCTCCTTACGCAGCTTTGTTTGGAACACCTTTAGTGTTTTTATTGGTTCTTTTTTCTCTCGCTGCTCGTGCCCCACGTCGCTCTGTCATGCAGATCAGTGTAAACAAGAAAATGATGCTCAAGTAGGTGCTGCTGCTGGGATAGTACTCTGAGTACTCTGCAGTGAGAGGAGCAGGGGAAGACTTTATATTGTTAGTGTAGAGGAGGGAAGGCGTCAGTCTCTGAACTTCCGGCTGTCAAGTCCTCTCTGTTATGTGAGGATGTCTCTTCATTTCCACTGTACCACACACACACACACACACACACACACACACACACTGCCAAGACAACCTGTCTAGGTCCTATGAATTTAATTAGAAGTGAGAGAGCTTTGGTTTGAGATGTATAGAGAGGAGACAGCAGTCAGCAGCACTCGCACTATTGTGTTCAGTAGCTGGGGGGATATCTCACTAGTGCCCACACGGCTCACTGGATCACGCTGACATTGTTAGAGCCCATACATTTCTCTCTTGGCCCCTGTAGTTCACAATAGGTGTCTGGTTTTCTGCCTGTCCTTTCGCGAGAATGTTAATATTGTTTTATAAGCCCCCACGGTCGGCAGCGTGCCGGCAGGCCTCAGTCTTGGCCGGTAGTCGGTTATCAGCGCTGGGTTTTTCGCCTGAGCCGAAGCCACGGCATCCGTTTCACCTCGGCACGCTTGCCACCATCGTGAATTCCACACTTATCTACAGGCAGCAGAACGGGTCTCAAGGGACGGGAGAGAGTGAGGGATTTACTCCCCGACGCTCGTGAGCCAGCCCCCTCCCGACCAACACACAGATGTGTTCAAGGAGCACAGCGTTAGCCATGTGTGTTCTTGAGTACATATCAAAGCCTCCCAGAAAGCCTCTTTCTCTCCTGTCCCCCTCCAACACTCCTCTCTTCGCTGTGCATTGAAGGAAGGCTGTTGATAGGGCGGTGTGCCCACTGATAAGTAAACACTCTCAAGGGGTTTATAGGAGAAAACACTGCTGAGTATTCTCCACATTGTGCCGTGAAGCTAACTCCGGCACATAGTCGGCGTAAACAGATAGCCCGACCGGTCCCAGTGCCACATCGACTGGTAAACAGCCGAGTGAGGCGAGGGTATATTAGGGCGTCCTGCTTAGGAACCTGTGGAACAGCTGAAGGCTTGTTGTGCTTCAGTCAACACAAGAGCTGTTTGTCATCCCTCTGGAGGCCTCATCTGAGAATCAGGGCTTCCTGACAAGTCACGGTGAGATAGCGGGAGAAGGCTGGTGAAGGGTGGTGAGCGATGCCAGATTGGCTTTCCACTGCTGCTTCAAAAAGCCTGATAAGTGCAGCGCAGGGACAGAGCGGCTGTTAACAGCAGTGGTACAGGTGTCACTCCTTGGGGCAAAGGGCTGGTTCTCTCTTGGAGTGACTCTCCAAATCAGTGTCATAGCTGTAATCCGGTGTCGTCTTATTTGATGGACGCTTCAGAGCCATGACTTAAATCTGAATTTCAAGGACAGTAATGTTTGCACTTGACTTTCAATGGGCCACCTCTGCTCTTTTGGAGCTCGGGGCTGCCGTCAGTTACTTGTTTGGTTTGCCATCTTTTGTGTTGCCACACAGACTGCAGTGCCGAGCAAACGGTCATGCCGAGACCACTTAGAGGAGAGTAGGTCCACTTCCACACACAATGTGGTGTAGTTGCATTCATAACATTACCCTCAGGCCACGTACAGGGATCACTGAATACGAGTGTAAGGGGTTCAAACGGGGATTTTTTGTGTTCTTGTCAAGCCGTGAGCCAGTTACGCAATAAAAAATAAATGCAAGCCACACAACATCTGTCCCCTCATTGTGTTTTTTTATGAAACAAGATGTTTGATTGTGTGTGTGCCTGTCTTTAATTATTTTTCACAACCGAGGTCCAGATGCAGTCTGACAAGAACACTATTAGCAGAGATGTTTATAATCTGCTGATACTGAGAATCTATCCTGTGAAATTCTTCTTTTACCTCCACCAGGGAGGTTTGTTTTCAGGGTAATTTTTCTGTCTGTTTGCGAGATTACTCAAAAACTACTGAACCGATTTCCATTAATTTTGGGGAAGGGTGGATACAGGAATAGATTACAAATGGGCGCAATTGGGCATGCAGGTATGCACTATCTCCATGCCCACTCTAGTTCCCCTTCTTTTTAAATTGTGATGTCCCTCAAAGTGTGGAACACGTTGGGATAAATAAGCCTCATCATCATGAATGTTGTGGCTCTAAAACCTTGATTTTTAATTCAATGTTGCGTTCAGTCATTACACGAAAGTTTTGTCCCATGAATGAATCGACATGTTCGAGTTTGTCTCTTGGTTCATGTAAACTAAGATTGATTACGAGCCATCCATCAATTATCCCTGCTGCTTATCCATTCTCCTGTCTCCAATTAACCGAACCCCATCTGCATGTCTTTGGATTGTGGGAGTACCCGGAGAAATCCCTATTACAAACTCCACACAGCAAGGCACTGGCCGAACTGGGATTCAAACCAAGAACCACTGTTCCACAAACATTCAAAGGCAGCCATGCTTGGTTTTGTTTCGGTGCTCCAGACCAAGTGATCTGACCCACAGGTTAGAAGGTGACCTCACCACCAGGATGCTCTTTGCAAGTCATTGATAATCAGGTCACGATCCAAGAGGAAGATTTCATATAAACTAAATTCCAAACCGATACCATAACCAAGCTGCAGCTCTTAATCACATCCCAGCTCCCAGCGTGTGAGTCCCACTGCCTCTCTGGAGGAGAAGGAGGTTCGTGGCACAAATATCTATAGGATGCATTGAACAAATGCCGAATAGGTCCCCACAGGCCCCCCCGTCGCGCTTGTGTCTCGCTGTCTGGGATTGTGAGTGCGTGTATGTGTGTGCGTTAATGTGCCCCCCCTACCCATCCCTCCCTCGTTGTTTATTTCCTCTCTCTCTCTGTCTGTCTCCTTGACCGCTGTGCCCTGCTCGTCCCTTCCACAAAAGCACTCATTCGTCCATCTCAGCCGTTTCCCAGCGGAGGTCCGTGGGCTGAGGAATCCCCTTTAGAGTGGGTCCTTTTATGTGGAGTCGTGCCAGTGTTAGGAGAGGCCTGATTCAAAGAGGACCCTCTGTAGACCCGCTGTCAGGCACAGAGAGAGGCAGACCTGATGGATATCTGAGCTTCTCAGAGAGGCTGGCACAGGGAGGCCCAGGCCGGCCAACAAAAACTGCTGGCCTCTATCACATTCTCCCAGTCTTGTTCAATCATTTCCCGTCTGCCTGATTCCATCTTTCTCACCCATCTGTTTCCTGTTGTGCTGTTCTCATGGTGCGTCGAGCTCCAATTCAACTTTCATAACGCACAAGGCAGTTGTGCTAAATCAAACTTCATTTAATTATGAAGGTGCTGCAGAAGGTTGTTGTGAACCTACGTGGTTGTGTTGGAAGAGAGGAATGAATGAAAATGTGTTTTTAATAATGAGCTTTTTACTTGAATTGTGGTCAGCGATGCTCCTGAGGATTCTTCTACAGTTGAAGGTAAAGTGAACTTCTACTATACAGCAGATAAAAATATAATCCACCAAGGATGTTTAAGAATTATGTGGCTGCGGTTAAAACATTAGAAATGGAACAATGTCCTTGATGAGCGATCTTGCTTTGCTTTGACCCAGTTTCCGTGTTGCCTTGTTAGAAGTCACCAACGACGCCTTGAGAAAACAACACTTCTTTTCTGTTTTGTCGGTTTTCAAGTGGCGGAGCAGTGACAGGCATCCCTTCTATTTCACATCAAGTGTCGGCTGAGTGATGAGCCAATTAAGCCCCGCTGCCGAGGTAGTCTGATTACTGGAGCTTACCGCGACGATACAGCCTAATTCGGCTGTAATGAGCGCGGCTGAGGAGGCTGGCATCACTCACATTAAAGCCCTCCCTCAAAAGATGAGCTCATTCTGTGTGCTTTTGTAGAGGAACCTGGGCTTTCACAGATATCTGCCAAGTCTATAAAAAGTAATTGTTCTTCCCCCAAAAGTCGGTGTTATTGTCATAACACGGTGAATCATGGAGCAGGCAGCACCCACTGAGTCATGGCCGGAAAAGCAGTGACTGCACACACGTGGAATCCGAGTGGACACACTCTCTGGAGCCTGAGCCTTTTTATTTGATGGTTTTAAATGGATTATAACAAATAAGCTCATTGTACACCATAGATGAATTAGGTGGCTATAAACCCTTTACATAAAGGGACACACTGATGAATGAGCTCCTTGGTCATATTCTTGCGTTTGCTCCGTTAAACAAACACAATGAGATGTAGATTCAGCTATAGAGGTGACTCTTCCGCTTCTTGATTCACGATTTATCTTCTACTTATGGTCTTACTGCTGTTTTTAACCCGTCAAAGGTCCCTGACAATGCTCAATGTCTTCCCATTAATGTGTTTAAGTTGATCTGTGAATTAATGTTTGAACAGAATTAGCAGGTAATGGAATAACCATGTCATCTTGTTTAAACACTGGAATTTGCTGTGATCTGGTCCCTTGCTGCCCTGCTGCCTCATGTGAACTCCAACTGCTCAAGACCGTTGTTAAAGAACCGTGGATGCACTTTATTAGATATGATATTAATACTATTTATAAAATCTTGTTTGTCGTTCATTAAGGACTCCAGGCTTTTTTTATGCCGTGGTAATAAACTTCAGACCGAACTCCACCTAATCAGCATAGGCCAATATCCTCTACTGCTCCTCAGGTATCAATAAACACCAGCACACACAGCAGTGTACAAATATTAGAGCACAGATTCATTTCCTCTGCCGGTCCCCTACCCTCTCCCACCCCATGGTGCCAGGAAGATGATGGGCTACCTCCCCCCCTCCCTTGAACCTTCCATTCAGTGAAGCAGTTTTCAGACATGACCTGCGGGTGAAGTCCGGAGTTTTCCTTTTCACACATGCACAACCCAGCAGGAGGTTCTCTGCACAAACACGTTCACAACAGCAAACTGATCCTCTGCACTGTTTAGGCGAGAGGTGGAGCAGCCGGGTCGTGTTTACTCCACCAGCATCCCATGGCTGGTATCAACTGATGCTTTGCGTTGCCCAAGGAGCTTATGCGGTGGAATACCCTTCTTCGACTTATTAGTGGTGAGTCAGCACAGCTCAATCACAGGTTAACTGTTTTCCCCTTCGGATCTTAGGCAGATAGGAGACCCACCAGCAAGTCTTAGCATTAATCACAGTTTGTCTTCAAGGCCTTTGCTGGAGAGATAGCGGAGAAGACCTCTGAGTCTCTCAGAGCAGAAGAGGAGAACGAGGCCTCGTTGGGCACCCTTGGGTGTTTTTTCATGCACCCTAATTAGTCCTGTGCTAGCCTGAAATGTTCCCAGGCTTTCTCCTCAACCACGTCCCAGTGCCTGAGTCTCAATCTCCTACTGCGTTTTCACTATATATATCTTCCCTGTCCCCAGTGGAGGTGGATTTCCAACACAAATAGTCATAAAGACGATTGATGATATTTCAGCTTGTACAGGAAGATGAAAGACCAACTTCCGAAAGAATCAGGCCAGCAAATATTTAATGTTAGAGTACCTACAGCTAAACAAGGCTTAATGTCAGTTATCGGCTTCTAAGCTAACATTTCCCCAAGCATTTTCTATCGTTTGGCTTTTAGTCGGATTAAAGGAGAGGGAAAAGTGTTGTTTAGTTGTCACCGTCGTCTTTGTGCTGCAGAATCTTACCAGCTGCTGAGCAAACCGTACATGTGTTTGATGAAAAAAAACTGCAGCTGCTACAGGACAGCTTTAATCGAAGTTATAGATAAATCAAGTCAAAAACACATGAAAGGATATTCCGCTATTCATTCGCTTTTTTTCCTGATAATTAGATCAGAAGAATATCACTCTGCATCTTATGAAGCTAACACCCAGCAGACAGTTAGCGAGGTTAGCTAGCTTGGCCCTGCCCACAGATAAAGACATCTGCCTACAGCCACCTTTTAAAGATCACTAATTAATTTCGTTTGTTGTTTTTCCCCTTAAATATGATGATGAAAAGTTGCTCTTCAAAAACGTACATCCTCCAGATATTGATTGAGTGAGCTGGGCCTTTCTTCCACCTCCATATCTCAGGTTACTTCAAAGTTTTTATCTTCCTGGCATTGAAGCCAACACGTGTCGCGCTCAATGGAGCGGAGCTAATACTCATGTCAGACTGCTTACAGAAACAAAACTAGCAGCCATTAGCGTTATAGTGGGCTGCCATTAACGCTACATTAATTTAGCTCCTCGTAGCAGGGCCATTGTTAGCTTCTGGGTACAGAGCAGAGTGGAGAAGATTTTTTTTTTTCCTCCCCTCAGGCATCTAAATATAAATCCGTGTGACCTTTTTATTTCCCCAGATGTTCTGCTGCAAAGTAGATTGCATCAGCTTTCAAACTGAGTGTCACAGCTTTATTTTCTCTCATCTTGTCTGCTAAATTGCTCTTTTCTCATTTCAGAGCCAACCGAGGGCCATTTGTTCCACTGCTCTGGTTTTCTAGCAAAAGCCAAAAACGAGTATTTTACGCTTTGTTTTATTCAGATTTTTTAACAAAAAAAAAAGAGGCGCAGCTGCCGTTGTTTCTGAAGAACAACTGTTTTCGTTAAAGCAAATTTCCTGGTGTTGTCTTGAACACCCTCAGGAGAAAGGCTGTTGTAGTGTCCCACTTCCACTCATTAACAGTAACACGCGGTTTATTGCTGCATTTCTCTCGTCGCCACAAGTCCTGTTTTTCTTTCCGTTTTCTCACGAAGCTTCCACGCAGCACTTGGCAACACTTTATTTTTATAGTCTGTAATTTTCGAAAGATTTCCTAATATTTTCCCACGTAAGTTTGCCAGGAATAACCATGTAGTTTCTAACTCTACATGGAAAATCTGGATTTCTGCTTCATTTCATTTAGTTTTTTAACAGAAATGATATTCCTTTCTGATGTCCCCAGCTTTACCTCATCGACCCACCTGTCTGTAGTCTGAACACACGCTGCTCATTACCCTTAAAGGCTCTAACCCGCTCTATTGTACTCTCCTGTACCTACACGGACCTCTGTAGTCTTGCACCATGCTGTATGCTGTTCATTAGCAAGCAGCCGGGCACCCCAGGCCTGCATATCTTTGAATATTCTCTGTAAGCATATTGAATGGGCCTCTCCAGATAACTGCCAACGCTCACTGTCAAACACATGAAAGACCACCATGTGCCTGTGTGTGTGTCTATATTGACCCACGCTGTGCAAAATATGCAGCTGTGACAGATACTCGACAGAGGCAGCAGGTTTCAAAGCAAGTGGCTCCATTGTGGCTCGTTGTGGTGCGAGGAATGATGAGGGCCTTAAGGCCGGAGAGAGGAGAGCGAGCCTCGCCTCACACAAGCAGATACTCCGTGCTCTCTGTGTAATTATCAAGCCTGAGGAAAGTGTGTGCAAGCATGTAACATCACCTACTGCTGTACAACTCCCCTCAACGCACAGTATATACACACACACACACACACACACACACACACTGCACATGCCAGTTGGTCCAGGAGGCTCGTCTCTAAGCCGCCGGTAGGAGGAGGGCATGTAGATCTCTTGAGCGCTAATTAAATGTGTTTAACCCAAGGTCGTTAGTAGAGCCGAGCGAAAGACGCGGGCGAGACTCGGCGAGCAGTCCAGACTCGGCTCGGGGAAAGAGCGATGGAAGAGGGAAAGATAGAAAACAAGAAGAGGAAACAGATTGCGAGTGAAGGAGGGGGGTGAATAAAAAAGGCTTAAGCACGTTGTAAATGTTTTATCGGGCTCCTTTTGAACTACTCCATCTGAAGGCGTGTGCTTGTGTTGGTAAGTCTCAGGCGAGCAGAGCGCCTCTCCTGCAGATGACCCACTTAACACTGAGGAGGTGAGCACCAGAGATGACCAGATGGATACGATGGACTCCTTGGATTACGCTGCTGTCTTTTGTGTTCATTGGGAAAAATCCAACTTTTATTGTTTGCTGCCAAAAGCCCAAACTCCTTTTCTTTAAGGGGTATTACAAAGAATAAATTAATCACATTATCCCCACTTCTAATTACCGCAGCATACAGGGTTTTATTCTTAATGAGGGCTTGGAAACAAAGTCAATAAATTAAGACTCTAGTAAGTTGAAAAATGCCTAAAGCCCAAAGGTGATGATCTACATTTCTGTGTGTTTGTGTCTCATGTCTTATTTAAGAAAAGAAAAGCAGGAAATCTGCATAATTTCAAAGCTGGAACAAGGAAATGTTTTGAATTCTTTGCATGGTAGTTATTTTGGGAATTATAATTCATTTTTTTCAAGTAATAGTGATTCATATTTCAGACCTGGTCGATCATGCAACCCCTGGGCTTGGCTGAGAGGATTCATGATGACAAAATCACATCTTTCATAAAGCAGTCAACAAAGATATGATTTATTCTACATTATATGAGTATGTGTGCATTTGTGTACGTGTGTTTGCGTGCACCTCTTTGGATTATTTCTAATGCATCTCTATGTGAATTTAATTAGTGTGAATCCTGCAGAAATATAAACATAAACTCTTTATAGATACATAAATAAGTAATAAAGATAAATAATATATAAGCTGTTCTAATTGATATTTTTTTACATCAACAATAGATGAACACATTTATATATAATGTAAAAGTTGCTGCTGGTAAAACTAGGATCTATAAATAGAGTTGCCGAAGAAACAGGCCTTTTTAGTCTGGATCTGGTGGAGACCAAAACCAGAGCAAAAAAATATGTAACTCTAAGCATACGGTTATTCTGCCTTGTGTTAACTGGATGTGGCGTTCGACACTGTTCAAACCCCTCGGGCCCCCCCCAACACATCTGACAATAAGGTTTAGACAGATTTTTAAAGAGTACAGAGGGAGAGAGAGAGATTTTAAAAAAAGTGAGAGGAGAGGAAATTATGAGCTGGGATTCAGGAGTTGTTGTGATAACAGATTAAACCAGCTGGAGCTGTGTGGTTTGTGTTTAGTTGTAATTGCGTGGCGCTGTTAGTGGGTTAAACCAAGCACCGTGTCCTAACTGGCTGTATTCAACCACAATGCTATCGTTATGATTAGCAATACCATTAGCACTTATAGCGCTGGCAATTGAAATCTCGGTCGGAGGCAAATCCATTACTGAAGGATTAAATGGTGTTGCAGCTTCTAAGATAGTTATTTCCCCAGTGCATGTGTATACGTGTGTGTTTGTGTTTGTGTGTGGGTGCACAAATAATTGATTGAATGAATATACAGTACTCTAATCTAACACAAACAATTGCACACGTCCCATATGTGTGTGTGTGTGTGCACTTTAACGGAATTGCCGCCTGAGCTAAGTGAGGGAAACATGCTTCAAACCGCAGTGTGCATGTTTGTGTGTGTGTGTGTGTGTGTGTGTGTGTGCATGTTTGTGTGTTTCTGACTTGTTTGCCAGACGGAGGTCCATTTGTCGCGGATGGTTAATGCAGCAGCAGCAGCGGTGGTGGGATTGTTATGACTTTCAGGAAGTAGCGAAATGTGCCATTGGCAGAGCGGGTGACTCACAACACAGAGCTGCTGCCCCGACGTCCCGTTGGAGAGAATTACATGCTCCTCGGATTGGAGATGACATTCTCACACTGAGTCAGATCAAAGCAGCCAGTTTACTCTGCTCCTCCTTGATGAGTCTAAGAGAAGGGACGCTCCCGAGCATGTGTGTGTGTTTGTGTGTCTGCGAAAATAAGCTGTTACTGCCCTGCGTGTAAATAGATAAAAAACAAAGTTTACCCTCTTGCCACGCTGCACTGTGTTAATCTGCTACACATGCAAGTTGAGGAAGTCACGCTGTAATTGCTGCTTACATCTTCTCCCTTCTCCTCGCCGCTCTCACCCATTTGTCCTCTCCCTCTCCCGCCTCACCTTACCTTTTAACATTTACGTCTTTGAAATGAAGAGGCCGGAATGCTCAGTAACTGAAGTCACGGTTCTGTGGCAACAGTATCCCTCTGTTACAGGTACAAGGGGAGAAGGGTGGCTCTCTGCTCCGCTGCACTGCAGAAATGCCTGGGAGCGGCGCTTCTCACTGGGAACGGGAGTGAGGGGAATGGGAAAGAGGCCCCGTTACACCTCACATTAAGATTTGTCCTGTTCCCAGATTGTATTCAGATACGATTAATCCCACATTCCATTTGTTCCTGGCATTAAAACTGTCTCTGCGGTATCGGGGGGGGGGGGGGGGGGGGTTGCTCTTTCCCTCGCGAGACACTTGTGAATGCCACGTGTAAACTGAGACACAAGACAACGGTTCTTTTCTTTTTTTTACCTTTCTCTTCGATCTTTGAGGTTTTTTCATCTATTTATTTGGGGGGGGGGTTGCTGTTCACCTCTGTTGACTTCATCACATCCCTGGGAAGCAGATAGACACACAAATATATATATAAAAGTATTCACGGAAGAAAATACACTGAGAAATTCTGATCTCGGGAAAGATCCTCGTGGAGAAAGTCGGCTAGAAGGACGAAGAGAGACGAGTGAGGAATGTGAAGGAATGTCCCACGTGCTCCGGTATTCAATCATCCGTAGATTTCGAATGCTAAGACAACTCCTCTCATCTATACGTTATGAATACTGCTTGTCTTAAAATGGCAAGTTTTTTTCCCCTCTGGGTTTGAAAAGCTTTGAAAAGATTCAGATTCATGTCAGATTGATTTGTGGTTGCGATCAAATATCTTTCTCAACACGTTGCAACAGGTTCACGCTGCAAAACCTTTATCACCTCGATCAGCGGCTTGATTACTGTGAGTTTTGACTGTTGACATTCAGATCTGGGCCACTGACAGCACTGACCTTTGAGAAGAACAACCAAAAGAAGTTGTTTTGATACATGTCAGTCGGTTCAGTTTTATCCTGCACTGTTATAAACTGAAATTAAATGATTACTCGACAGAAACTTTTTCAGCTCCAGCTTCAGAAATGTTTTTCTCAGCCTCTTGTTATAATAAGATGAATATATTCAGAGTTTTGGATTGTTAGTCGGATGATTTGAAGATGTTGGGCCCTGAAAAAACCCATGTCAACAACAATCATGACTTGCAGCCTTTCTTGAGTCCTGAAAACTCATTCAAGTCTCTCATCATGAGAGACTTGAATCATCGTTGTATCATCGTTAAGTTTCAGAACAGTAGAAAATAGACATCTGAGAACTTCCAAGCCCAGATACTGCTCGGCACTTTGAATATTCAGTAGTTAGACCTATTAAAAGAACATGAGATTTGGTTTTCACAATGTAAAAGGCACCATTATCGCAGCCTCAGAAGGAAACTGTTGGGTCATTTAATAAATCTGAGACTTGCAGTCAGTGATGAGACAGAAAGGAGGTTTGCTAGTTAAGACACTATTGAGAAGGATTTTGTTTCTCCACTAAGAACTGTTTTGGAACATTGCTGATACGATAAAAAACACAGTGAAGCTCAGACATTAGCAAGTAACAACGAAACAAGTCTGCTGAAGTAATCCTTCACGAGTTATCACCCTCTCTCTCACTCTCTCTCTCCTCTGTCAGAATCATGACTGTCTTTTTTCCGCTCATCCTCCGTTTCAGCTGTCAGTCTTGGCTGTTTGACAGATTTTCACCCCTGGTTCATTTCTCCAGGAAAGAAACCGAACTTGTTTTCACTCGTCATGACTTTATTTCCTCTGTGGCAGAGAAGAAGACCGAAAAGCAAAATGCTACATCAGGCTTCAGAAGCTCCTGCAGGGCAAACTGAGCAAACCAAACTCTTATTGGGGCTGAAAAGACTCATTAAAGACAGACTGGACAACCCATAATGCAACGCTTCCCTCAAGACGACTTGTGTTACACAGAAGCTGATGTAATAAACAACTTTCTTGTCCTCCAATATAAGATCATCATATACTCAGGGCCCGTGTGGCACGTTGGTTCAGTGGTCGGCACATGGTTTGAATCCCTGCATATGCATGTTCTCCCTTTGTCTACGTGGGATTCCTCAGGGTTCTTCGGGTTCCATGGTCCAAAACAGGCAGATCAGGGTTAGATCATCTGGAAACTTTGTCTATAGGTGTGAATGTGAGTATGAATGGTTGTGATATGTTGGCAACTTGTCCAGGGTATGGAAAGATACTAAAGAGAGTAGATACACTACATATTCATACAATACAATATCGTCAACATAGCTTCAGACCTGCGTCTAAGTCTATATGCAGCCATTATTTAATATCTCTCATCTTCTCTTTGCACACATGCACCTGTAATTATGCTCAAATCCCACGTTTGCCTTTGATAGAAAACCTGTTGGTTTCCTGAATTTGCTGACGTAAAGGTGAAGAAATTCCCTTTGCTTGTGTTGCGGAGCCATGACAACAGACATGTCATAGCGTTGCCAGTACACACGGAGATGAGATAGCCCGAGGACAGCCGCCACCTCGTGTGCAGTGTACTGTTCTTGTGTGTGAGGATATAAGTGAAGCCTCTCTGAGCAGAGAAGTGACAGTCATAAATCCTCTTTTTTATTTGGGGTTGTCCTTCAAAAAGCACAGAACCTATACATGCAAAAAGGTACAGCACTTTATCAAATACCGGGAATCGACCCTGTGACACGGCAGGGCATGTTGCTAGGACACGATTTATTGACTCAAACTTCTCAACACCTACATGTACACACACGTGTCGTCTGCATATTGTCACAGTGACAGATGAACACACACACACACACAGTCGACTCACAAAGCTTCTCTCCCTCTTATCTGTGACATCTACAGCGTTCGGTTCACTCGCTGCCAAAGCTGCGAGTCAAACCACTCACCACAGAACTCGTCTCTAATAACTCACCTCCTTTCGTTTCCTCTCCTCTCTTTTCTTCTCTCTCCTCGTTTCTTTCTTTCTTTCGTTTTTCCGTTTTGTAACGACCAACGCCTGCTTTTTAATCTTCCCTGACTTTTTAATGGTTTCGGGTCCAGTCATCTCACAGATGGCAATTGTCGGTGTTAAACTGAGGCACGTCAGTGAGTGGATGAGAGAGTTTTCCGAGAGGATTTTAAGGAGCACCTTCAACCACCTTTATACGTTTTCATAAATTGGCTTTTGGCCCAGTTCCTCCTCCGGCTCTATTCCCTTGTATGCTTCTCTAATGTAGGCAGCAAATATTACTCTTCCTGTAGATATTATTCTTTTGCCAAATCTGTCAGGCAGAAGGGATTTAGTGTTGGGTTTCAGCATAGATGAGCCGTATTCTCTCTCTTTTTGTTCTTGGAAATGGTGCACAACAGCTCCGATAGTTTCTCTTTGTGCGTCGGAGAGATGAGCCCATTTCTCTCCCGTTGCACGGGGCTTATTAGTTTTCTCTGGCAGCCCCCTTCCCCTGCGCTGCTAGTTCCTCTCTGCTGGAGCAGGGCCTCTGCTCTCCACCGCAGCTCACGATTGTCTGTGCAAAACTCGAAAGTGATTCCTCAGACTTATCGCATTATGTGCATGTCCTGAAATAAGCATTATCTCCCACAGTGGGTCTTTATTCGCGTTGCCGTGCAATTTTGGACAAGCGGCGCCATTGCTCGACCGGGGAGGCCGAGTTGTTTATGAGCTTATAACTGTGATTAATTTTCTTAAACGTAAGGGCTTTGCTGTGAATGCTAAGTGGCTGTGGTTGATGGCTCCAGATCAGTTGGTTGGAAAAGAGGTGTGTACGTGCCTCTCATCTCGTGTTTCTGTGCGAGGACCTTGTGGCCACAGCACGCCACGGTCCACGCCGCCCGGTGTTCTCTGCAGCTTTTGCTCCAGATGAATTGAACATACCCCCCCCCCCCCTCCTTCTCCTTCCCTCCCCTCCTCCTCTGCTCCATTCGTCTCCCACGTTGTTCAAGCCAAAGTTCCCACAAGCCCCAGGGCCACAGCTGTAGCTTGGCCGTGTCTACCCCTGACCTCCCCGTGTAGCACCGCGAACAGCTGTTCCCTGTACACACACACACACACAGACACACAACCACACACACCAGCCAAGTGCAGTGCTCCGGGGGAGGCCTGCAGTCAGGGCAGTAGGTCTGCTTTTTGGATTCATCAGCAGCATTTCCATACACACAAACACACACACACACACACACACACATGGACAAATGTGGTCTGACATGAACATGATCCTCTCCACTGTGCACAGGAACAGAGAGATGTTCTCTGTCTTGCATGTTGGTGATAGCACAGAGGTGTTTCCACACACACACACAAACACACAAACACACAAACACACAAACACACACACACACACACACACACACACACGTACTGACATAACCTTTGTTCGGCATGCACAGCTCCTGCAGACAGCACAACTCCACCAGTCTGCCTCAGTCTAAGACACCAGGACCCTCACAGCAAGGCTTAGTCCTCTCTTTTGTTCTTCAGGGTGGGGACGGGCCTAACCTCCGACCCCTGTGCCGTGACCCCACCCAGCTTTGGGAGCCTAAGTTGGGTCATATGAGAGCAGGTTAGGCCCTGAGAAGGTGTGTTCTACGAATGACACAGCGGTTGTAGCCGAAGGGGCTCTTAGTCGAGACTTAATCCTTTTACACCCTTAACTAGCAGGTATACGCAGGTTTCTTTTGAAAGTGGATAAACCCGTTAAAAAGGCGAGTCCTTTCCCATCGCCGAGGTTGATTTAATCAACAGACTTTATCAAAAGGGCTGAGCTGAATGTTACACCATCAATCAGGATATTGTTGATTTCAGAAAGTTTCTCATGGCTGCTTTGGTTTCGGTTTAGCTAATTCTGGGGAAATGTGAGAAAAGAAAACCCACCAGTATTAAAAATTATACAAAAAAGACCCAGAACTGAGGTTTAATATTATGCCTCACATGCAATAACCGAGTTACCAATAATGGAATTCACAATACTTATTCACTGTAGCACAATATTGCTCTATGCAGGTCAGGGGTCCACGCCGACAACAGCTACAAGGAAACTCACCTGTAGAGAAGCACATACACACACAACCACACTGACACACACATCCACACTGACACACACAGACAGAGATACACACTCACTCCCACAGAGATCCGCAGCGTAGCCTCTGCTGCCTGGGAGTGTTGGCTGAATGTGAATGCAGACCTCCAGCTGACATCTATCCATGATTAATGAGAGAGTCCGGGTGAAGTTTGGCTCCTTAATGAATACAGTTTGAGAAGTTGAAAAGCCTATCAATATTTGACATGTCTCTTGAATATGTTTGCATAATTGATGCGGGGATCCAAATTGAATCATAATTGCATCATTGTGAGCGTTTCGTCCTCTTTCTCTCATTATTCTTCTCGTCCTTTTGTGTCCCATTCCCTGAGATATTTTCTCTCAGGACCAGATATCCCCCCCCCACCCTCCCCCGTCACCGTCATTTTCTCACACACATGCACACACGCACAAACACACACACACCCACGCGCACTCAGATGGGTGCCGACAGACAATCAATGTGATCTCGGGGTTTGACTGACACATGGCACTGATGAACCCACTAGGTAGCATATCGCTTTGCTTGCCTCTCTGCTTGTGATTGACATTTGTACCTCCACCGCCACACCTTTCTCTCACAATCACACACAGACACACAAGCACACACACCCTGGGAGCACGAACTGTCACAGACATCCTGCTGCTCTCCAGTGTTGTGCGATGCTGACACACTCTGTTTTTGATGCTGGTGTCAAACTCACTCTCACGTGATTGTTTGTGTGACAGAGAAAAATAATATCCCCTAGATGTCACCTTTATCTATTCAAGGACAAAGATGATAACTGAAATACAGATCCCTTTCATTGTATATCATTAAAAAAACAAAGTCAAAGCCACACTGTTTATTCCACTATTGTAGTAGAGACAGTAGAAAACCAATCGTCTGCTCACAAACATGTATTTAATGTTTCTGAGGCTTGAGGAAAGAATGGACGCTTCTTTTTAGCCAGTGTGCGGCCAAGTTGGGTGGTTTCCCTTTGTCTCACGTCTGTGTGAAAAACAAAATTTGCACATTTACCTCATCTAATGGAGAATCATGTGAAACATAAATCCTTTGATACTCGATTCAGGAGCTGAAACAATTTGTGCCACTATTTATCTCTCAATTATTTAAGTCATTCTTCTTCTTATTCTCCTTTTTCCATGACTCGATTATGAGGACTCCATGGTTTATCTGTCACGTGATAATAAACTAAATATCTAAAAGTTTCATAAATATATGAAACTGCCGATAATTCGTATGTACAGAATAAAATCTTTGGTTAGTGTAGAAATACAACAAAACTTTGTGGGGCTTTCAACCGCTTTCCATGGTCTTCGTCAGTAAACACAAGTAGATCAGTTGCCATGTCCTATTGTTAATAGTGGCAAAATCTGGACACATAACTGGTCAGTGTGTATGCAGGTGTTACCACCAGTCATCATGCTGTATATGAACTGTAAGTGATCAAACACACACGATTCTGTACTCATGGAGAGTCAGGAATGTTTTAAACGTTTAAAGGGAAAATGAGGATAATTTCAAGCACATGTAATCTGTCTTTAAAAAATCACTGGGTCTTTAAAAATCACACTTAAATGGTCACGTCTCCACATTCCTGCTACAAAAAAAATGTTACATCATCATTTCCACTTGTAAGTGTCCTCTGTGGACACACACACACACACACACACTCCCTTTAAGCTAAGTCTAAGTTTACATCATCGCCTCAGGGATCAGCCAATGTGACCCCAGCAGCCCTGACGCCAGAACTCCACAATGCTCGACCGTGTGTTTGAACATAATCCTGCTTCTTCAAATTCCTGCGAAGGCGACGTTTCAAAGGGTTTTGATTCTGACTGATGACAGCGCGTCTCTGCGTCCGACCCCTGTGTGCCCACCCATCCCTTCACTGGGATGGGTGGGGCCCAGTGTCATTGTGCTGCAGGGACTCAGGTGGCTCCGGGAGAAGGGGTTTATATTTTGATTTCGAGGAGTGACTGCATCAGAGTGAGTTTACAGACAAGAAATTAGACGCGATTAAGTTTCTCCTCGGCTATTGGACCGGAGTCGGGCCGGTGTTTGCCGGCAGATGGGACCCAGATAATGGTTGGAGGTTCTTGGGAAATAAGGGTGTGTGCGGTAAAATAATGTTAAGGTGGTTGCAGGATTGTGTGTGTCTCTGTGTGTGTGTGTGGTATTTAGAGATTTTAGATTTTAGAAAATGATTTGTCATGCAAGAGCCTGCAGCGGCCTTAATGTGGATGGAACCAAATTCAGCTTTACACTCTCTCTCTCTCTGCATGTGTGTGTGTTTGTGAGTGTGTGTGTGTGTGTGTGTGTCAGATGAAAAGACATCTCAGTGAGGGGTAACTCCAGCCCTCCTCTGCGCTCCTCGTTTCAGTGGCTCTGATGACAAAATGTGTCAGTGTTTAAAAAGAGGCCGCCGCGGTGCATGTGCTGACATGTCTAAATCTGAGACTGCCTCGCTCATGTGGATACACACACATACACACTAACATGCGCACAACACACGTACGAAAAACACACAAACTAATGTGCACGGCGAGGCTTCCCGAGGGCCATCTGGAAGTCCAGAGCGAGGCACAGCTGGTCCCCAGTGAACATCCACTGAGTCTGGAGCCCCTCATCTGCAAGATCACACAGAGAGCCGCCAATCACTCACTCGTGCTTGTGTGTGCATGTGTGTGTTTGTGTTTTTGCACGGTTCTCGGTGTAGAGAAGCAACAAAATACATTCCAGGATTATTCCCGGTTACGTGTGCGGAATAGGTGGCGTCTAGTTTGAAATCGAACTCACATCCGTCCTCTGGAGGGTTGAGTGTGTGTGTGTGTGTCTGTGTGTGTCTGTGTGCATTTGGGGACTCTGACTACTGCGCAGACACTAAATGTAACTGAAAAATTGCCTCCATCTGTCGGCAGTGGAAAAAATCCAAGAGGACAAATTGAAAAGATTGCAAGGATAAAGCCGTCATAGTGCATTAGTATCGCGGCAGGAAGACTTCTTGTTATCGGGGTATTTGTAAAATATTCAGGCTTACATGTGCGCGGGGGGGGGGGGGGGGGGGGGGGGGCTTAGCAGGGATTGTAGCTGGAGGGTGAAGAGCGATGCTGCTGACTTGAACCGATTCGAAAGTTTTGTGCGAGCGTGCCGAATGTGAGCCTGCATGTATATGAGCCCTATCTCCTCCAACGTTTCTCTCTCTCTCTCTCTCTCTCTCTCTCTCTCTCTCTCTCTCTCTCTCTCCCTCTCTCTCTCTCTTTTTAAAGTCTTATGTGGTTCTCACCCGCCACCTGCAGCTGTATTTGCTGCCCGGCTCTCATTTGAATGGTAATATGGATCCAGTGCAGCAATGCAAACTACTGTGACATCTCGGAAATTCCTGACGCCGAGTTACTTTAGAATTCGAGCTGGCGACGTCGACTTTCTGGGACTTTCCAGGCAAATGAAAATCTGGCTGATTCACTGGCGGCTTGACGGCTGCAGCTCCCCAGCTTAGTGAGGGCCGACAAACATCGTCTCAATGTAACGGGGCTAGTTTTGGGATTTAATGTTTGGAAAAGTGTTGATATTTTACTGTACTAAGTCTGTATTCACACAGAGTGAGAGCGGAATAGAGCTAGAGCGGGAGAAAGTAAGAGAGATATTAGCACGGAGCGATCAGTCAGCGACTCCCCCCAAGAACTTGTACTTGACGGCGCAGAGAGACCTGTCACATTTAGCCCCTCTTCAGATCCCACACGCAGATGAAGGAGTTGAAATCCAGTCAAGATGGACGTTCGAGTGAGAGAGAACCTCTCAGGTGCGTCTCTGGTGAACGCTTCATTTTCTCACCTGGAGCTGCTTTAGTAAAAAAAAACCTTGTACTCATTGTTTCACTGGCACGTTCCTCCTGGTGCAGGTGATACAGACCGGTGCTCAGGGGTGTGTTTGTTTTGTGTGTCGGCAACACCTGCGTTAACAGCTGGCCCCTTGTAATGCAGTCTCATCCGGCTAATAATGTTACGGGGTTTATCACAATCTGGATGCGTTTTGCTTTATTCATTTATTGTTTGATGCTTTGAGGCTGCTCTGGTGTGATGCTTTGTTTGAATCTAATTGGTAATTTCCCAGTGGTTGGATTTTGTCAATTTTTTTTTGTTGCTGACCACATTACTGTTAAAAGGCTGATATCTGAACTGATGTTTACCTGCAGTGAGGGGGTTTTACAGGCATAACTTTAATGTCAGCAACTGAAGTGGAGTCTCTGTGATTTCAAATCAAAAATAACAAAACATGTTTGATATTTTTACTGTTACAAATTTGGGGAGACTTGTGTGGTAGGAAAGGAACGGTGTTCAGAAACCTGAAATAGCCGATGTGAGCTTGAGTGCATGTTTTATATATTTAATCAGTCAGATAAAGGTCAGAAAACTCACATTTAAAAAAAAGATTTTTTTTAAATGTGAGAAAATATT
The DNA here is from genome assembly GCF_949316205.1 of Platichthys flesus. Lineage (NCBI taxonomy): Eukaryota > Metazoa > Chordata > Actinopteri > Pleuronectiformes > Pleuronectidae > Platichthys > Platichthys flesus. Next base: position 4,813,881 of record NC_084961.1, read on the forward strand.
TTCAAACAAATTAGAAAAGCAATTTAAGGGGTAAATGTAAATTTGTATGTGTCCTCCTGAAGCACTGTTATCATAGGTAGTACTTCAGCTAGACAGTTGTGTTAACATGCACTGAATCTGTGAGCTTTGTAACTGGTGATCTGTGTTTTCTGCTGCCACATAATCCTGCATCTCTTAAATGTGGGCCAGTGCCACCAGTCAGAGCAGCCACCACCACCACCACCAGGTCAGCTGTGTTGTATTTGTGTGGCTCCACGGTGACCTGCACAGGACTGTCACTGTGCAGGAGGATCTCCACCGGCCTGTAAGTGGCTGTAATCAGGCTGCGGACAGACCTCAGGGTCGTCACGGGTTCCACCACAGAGAGCCTGTTTGTTTGTCCGCGCAGACCTCTGGGTCGTTCCGTGCTAATTGGAACTAGCATAAGATGGCTAATGAGAGCTAATTAGGCTAATGAATTAGTTTCAGAGTGTACAGCAGACGTTATAGTGGAGGAGGAGGAGGAGGAGGAGGAGGAGGAGAGGGAGAGGGATGGAAGGAAATGGACAGGCGCACATCTGGATGCACACATACAGATGCTGACGCCTATTTTTCTACTTAGCTGCAGGGTAAACAAGTGGACACACACACACACACACACACACACACACACACAGAGTCCAGTCACACACTACTGATTCTCCTCTCAAGCTCATATTTGTCACTACACGCATGTGCACACACATTATCATCCTCAAACACACACTCAGAACCATATGTGAAAGCAGCTTCCTACACGCACACACACACTCACACACACACACACATCGCTCACCAAACACACTCTGTCTCAGTTAGTCAGGAGCCAAAGATTCCCTCTTTTTACCCACAAGCCCATTTAGCCCGCACATCTGTCCTAGTCTCTGGGGAACACACACGACAGTATGCTTCAACTCAGACACTCGTGTTTACAGAGAGTACGAGGCTCCTGTTTAATTACTGCTGGAATCTGTACTTGCTGAGTTTTGGGAAATATTTACCAGAAAAATAACCACATCTGTCGTTTGACATTCGTACGTTTCTACTAGATGTTCTGTTATACGACATCAATACACACACACCCTGCAAAAATACAGTAGAAAAAAAAAACACTTCCCTGGAGTTTGTGGCAACCATCACCAGACCTACACACACACACACACACACACACACACACACACACACACACACACACAGACAGACACACACTCTCCTGAAGAGAGAGGTCGGGGAGGCTAATGTAACAACGGTCTCATAAGAAAACACTCAGGCCAGTTGTGGTTTTGTGTTTTTCATCATCATCGGGCTCCGAGTTCATGGATCTAGTTTTCAGAAACCTCCACAGAGCTGGTGAACGAACTACAACTGAAAAAAAAATGCTGCTACTACTTTTCTGAATTTAATAAGAATGTAAAATCCCAATTTTTCAATGCTGTTCTGTCAAAAACTTCCTGTTTGAGCCTGGCAACAGTAACGAAGGAGTAAGGCCTCGGCGTAAAGGTCAATTGAATTCTGCAGTTTTTTATTCTATCACTTCTGATTATTATCTCACTTCGCCCACCGCCGCTCACGAGGGAGCAGCTCGGGCGGCTGAGGCCAGAGACGGCTTCTGATTCCACCCGAGCTCCTCTCAGCCACCGTCACAGCCGCACAGTGTGTTTATTACAGAGGAAACACACACCCGCTCAATCCCTTCTCTCCCCCTTCACCCTCTTACCCCCCCCCCAGTCGGTGCGGATGAAGCACCAATCCCGTGTAATTAAGTTGCCTGCAAATTAAGGCATTTAATGACCGGTTGTCACTGCACCGGGGTAGGATGTTGCCATCGGGGGCCCGGTGGAGGAGTCTCTCTCTTAACAGTTGATGGACATGCTGACGCGTGCACTCGAACGCACCGCGACACATTCATACGCACGCAAGACAAAACGACGGGTCATTTCCACCAGGCTTTATTTATTCTGTAGTCTTTATTTCTTATGCATGCTGACTTTGTTTCCTCCGGTTTGGTGTGCGTCCTTCCAGCAGGATACCACTTTAACCTTAATCAACACAGCTCGCTCCGGTGTCACACACACATGTCGCTAAAAAATATAAATAAGCAGATGAAATAACGCCCCGCAGGCTCAGAGCACGTCTGTGGCGTTTCCTCAGCCGGCTCAAGGTCACATGGACCAAATAAAACAGAGGGAGAGCTGTTGTTAGACAAGGAAAAACAGAGAAGAAGAGGAGGAGGAGGAGGAGGAGAAGAAGACGACAGCAGAAGCGAGCTGTGGCCTCTGAACCACAGACTTCAAACTAGCAGCAGGCTCAAAGGAAGGAAGAGCAGTGAGGAGAGGAAGAAATAGGTGAGAAGAAAGGAAGTGAAAGTGGGTTTAAACGGCGGGGGACGTCCTCGTCGTGGGGGGGGGGGGGGGGCTTCTCCTGCGACCCCCTCGTCTCAAACAAACCTGGAAAACCACCAACACCAGCTGCTGGAGGGAATATTGTGTCTGCGAGGCAAAATCTAGAGATGCTTAGGTTTGCAGGAGAAACCAGCCAATGAGCCGCCTGCAAACCTGCAAGAGGCGGGAGACACTTTAACGTTTTACATTATCGATTGTTTGGGTAAAAAGAAACACGCAGCAACATGAGGCAGAAGATGGAAGCAGTTAGATGAGACATGTGCAGGGCTTCTGTGAGTTTAATCCACACATTGATATTCAGTGCCATCAGAGGCTGTTGCACACAGACACACACACACACACACACACACACACACACACACACACACCGTCCATGCAGACAGCTGGTGTGGGAATATGGGCTAAGATAGCTTCTTCGTCTCCATCGACAGGTGATGGAACGTCAATGTGAGGGCGTGCAGCTGTCGCTTGTTTGCGTTGCATGTGTGTCAGCAGGTTTGTCGATCTGTGTGTGTTTGTGTGACCGTGCATGTGATAACTGCATTATGTGCTGCACAGAATGTTGTGCATGTAGATGTGAATGAGGGTGGGATTTTTATCACTGCCTGTCACGTCCCTGCACTTCATTAGAGCTCGGGTAAAGGAGAGACATGGCAACATCAGCAGTCACCGTGTTGTGTGTGTGTGTGTGTGTGTTTTTGTGTGTTTGTGTGTTTGGCTTCCAGCTTCACCCTGTCAGCTCAGTCCATATTCGCAGGCACACAGAAGGCAGCATCAGCAATCACTGTCACACTTCTGTACAAGCTACAGTACACTCACAGCATCATCAGTAGGTGTGTGTGTGTGTGTGTGTGTGTGTGCCTTGTGTAACATTCACCTTGTATAGACTATGGCTAAATGAAAAATGATTTTCTGCCTCACCAGTCTCTTAACCCCCAACCTGCTCAACCCTCAGGGCTCATTATTTCTATTTTATTCTTTAACCAAATAAATAAACAAAGTAAAGTTTGCAATTATTGTTGAATGAATGTATATTGATGTGTATTGATTTTTAAAGAAACACCGTTGGTAGCACAGTCACTCACCTCAGCTCTTCCCAGAGGAGGTTATGTTTTCACCCCCTGTGTGTGTGTGTGTTTGTTTGTTAGTTAGCAGGATTATGCAAAAACTGTTGAACTGATTTCCATTAAATCTTTGGAGGGTTGGGGCGTGACCCAAGATTCCAATAAATGCAATTTGGTGCAGAATAATAAATAATAATACATTTGTTGTGGATCCAGATTATGATCCACATGCATCTGATCGCAACACATGTACATTGTGATAAAGTGACCAACCATCCAAGGTGCAGGTCTGTGATCTCCAGGTTCTCTTCTAGTTCTTCTTTCGTGTTGTTCTTACAATCTATCAGAGACTCCGGTGCAAAAATGAATTCTTCTTCTCTGCTTTCTGCCAATTTTCACCTTTGTCGGCCTCTCTCTATAAAAAAGCACATTCTCCGAGCCGTCATTGTTTAAAGCAGCTGTTGTTTACTTAATAATCTTGTGATCAGAGTCTTCGTGCAGCGGTAAACAACTTTGCCCGGTGAAAAGAATTATTCTACCTTTTGCATTAACTGTTTATTTAAGAAAGAGAAAACGAGGAGAGAAAGTAATTGGACGTCAGACAGCAGGCCGGTTCTGTTCTGTTGACTGACATGTTGACTCTCTCTGTTTGGTGAGACTTATTAGCTCTGTGTTTACATGGGAGCGACAGAGAAGAATAACACACAGGGGACGTTCTCTGGATGTTCACATCTCGAGAACGAGAGAATGAAGAAATAGAAATGGAAGAAGGGAGGAGAGAAAGAGTAAGACTGGGGCTTAAAAATGACGTGATGTGGATTCAGTGCAGGAGAAAGTAAATATCTGTATCATAAGAGAAACATCCTCATTTCTAAACATGTATCTCTCACACACACACACACACACACACACACAAACAAATACACATACTCACACACATCACCATCGCTGTACTTGAGCACACAAACTGTCAAAACATGGGAAAGCAGCATGCATGCAAAAAAGAACACAATGATACACAGAAACACACTCTCTGTCAGACACACACACACACACAGACACACACAGAGGCAGCGGCGTGGTGGGAGCAGGTGTCGCTCTCAGCTCATTACCCCTGGCAGGGTTGATCACTCTGTTTGGAGAGCAATAAGACACACCTCACTGGAGAGATAGAGGGATGAGGGGGCAGCGGGAGGAGAGGGAGCACAGCTTCCTCCTCCTGCTCTAAGAGATGGAGGGATGGAGATGTGCAGTGTGGGAGAGATTGGAGGAAGAGAGGGGGAGAGAGAGAGGAGAGGTGACAGGATGGAGTATCGTGCAGGGAAGGAGAGAAAATTATTAAATGTACCTTATTTTCTTAGATTAACGGTAGGACTACAAAATAAGAGCATTCACATAGTTTTTAAATAACTCAGTTTAGCCAAATTGATTAGGAATTAAAATTGTTAAGTCAACTAATTGAACCAATAGTTGTAAGTAAGTATAATTTAATATAATCGTAATAAAACTGAGGCTCTTTAATTCCTCTATCTTTCCATAAATGGGAGATAACGTTTCCATAAATAATTCTTTCATGATTTAAAATGTTCTTTATTTGGGTTCATGTCATTAAATGTGTGTGAATAAATGTGAAAGTGACAATCACAAACTCCACATGCTGTGTGTGTTCAACCGTGATGCTCCAACAACATCACAGCAGTGATGCGTGTACTGCGTGTTCCTCTGATTACACACGTTGTGTCAGCGCGCTGCTCTTTTTCGTGTCCTTGAGCTCATGGTGTGTGTGTCTGTTGTGTCTCTGCAGGTACGACTACAAGGAAATGCTACACAACTCCACCTTCTGTTTGGTTCCCCGTGGCAGACGATTGGGCTCCTTTCGCTTCCTTGAGGCGCTGCAGGTAAACAAGACCCACAAACACACACACACACACACACACAAAAGATGCACAATATAAGAAAACAACGCACATGCTGTAAATTCATGCTTACTCGTGATATAACAAGGAAGAAATTGAGCCACTCAACCTCCCACATTTGTTTTTATAGTGCTGTATACCTCTATCATCCCTAAATCATAAGCACCTTTATGGAGTCATTAATACAAACAAACGAGAGCGTCCCTGGGAGGATGAGCTGCTGCTTCCTGCTTCTAAACTGTTTCACAGAAACACTGGAAGGTTTCTGAGGCTGCAGGAAAAATGTAAATCTGTCAGAAAACTCTTTTATCTGTTCATTTGTTGTTTAACAACTATTTGGATTGTGAACAATTATCTTTCTCTCATTTCTGTGTTGTTGAGCCCAAAGCAACACTTTGGAATTCACCAGTAAAGAGTGAGAATAAAGTGTAAAGTCCTCTGTCACATTTGAAAACCAGTTTTGTTTTAATGTCAGGATTGGTGGATTTGTTCTGGGAGGTGATATAAATACTCACTAAGTTGAATTTCCACTGATGACCAGCAGCTAATCACCGTCTGTCCAAATTGGGGAAGTGTTTACAAGCTGGGCTGTAACTTCCATTTTGTATTTGACCTCCCTCCACTCAAGAGGACTTGTTTGCAGAAGGAGTCAATAAACTGTGTGAATCCTAAAGTGCTGCTGCACACTAGAGGGTAATTGGGCCCATTTTAGACCCCATTGCAACAATCGGGGGGGCGTTCCCGACTGGAGGTCACTCGCTGAAGATTATCTGACCAAATGATCCTGAAGCTGGGGGGGGGCTCTGGTCATTTTCCAGACTTCATGTCTCTAAACAACCCTCATTGTGATTTCCATTTCCTGGCTCTGCCTCTACCTCCACGTTACTCACATGTCTCATCTACGTTTACTCACTCCTTTGTCTGCACTGCTCACTTCTGCATCAGCTGCAGCACTGTCCTTTACTTCTCCTCACCACACTCTGCTGCCGTCCACAGAGGGCACTCACACAACTTCACTTATCTCACTATCAGCTGCCACACACACACACAAACACACACACACACACACTGCCGCACTTCACTCAGGAGGGAAATATGCCCCCTCGTCCCCTCTCCCCACTCGTCTGACTCACCCCATCCATCGACTCACACCATCTAGGGGAAGACGGAGGGAGAGTATTTACAGGCTTTGGCGTTTGCATGAGAAAGCAATTCCTAATAGAGGTCAGGTCTGTGTGTTAAGTAAGTGTGTGTGTGTGTGCGTTTGTGTTAGTGTGTGTGTGCGTGCGTGTGAGATAACCGCAGAGCCCAAGGGCCACTTCTGGTTTAGCTGACACCTTTATGACCTGGGAGTGACAGGGCCGTCATTACAACAAACTGCCAACACAAACACACACAAGCTCACGTACACACACACAAACATCCACACCAGCCGTTTTCTCTCTCTCTCCTCTCATCCCTCCATCCCTCTGCCACTCCTCTGCCAAAGGTCACATTCAGCTCCACGGCCTCTCCCCTCTTTTCATTTGTCATTCCATCTTCCAGCCACTTTCTTCTTCTTTTTTTTTCATCCTTTTATCATTTCTCCTGCACCGAGTAATTAACTCTCCTTCACCTGAGGTCACATTTTATATTAATGTGTCAACAGGTGCACAAAGTGACATCTCGTGCTCACATCACATCTGGTCTGAAAACAAAATCATTTCAGGCTCCTGAATGATTCATGATCAATTTTATGAATCAAGCAGAATCAGATAAAACATTTTAAAATCTATGTTTTTCTGCTTCGTTCACAAATGTTAAAGCAGAGTGAGTAAATGTAATTTGGTTTCTATAAATCCACACGTCTGCAGCTGACGACCAACTTTTCCCTCCAGAGCATTCGACTCATATCTGCTCTCCAACAAACGGCTGATAATTTTCTGCATATTTATATCTGTCATCATCATCACAGTGAACATATGCCGCCCGCCTGCTTATCAAGATGATATGTTCAAACTTATTTCTGTTTATCTGATTGCTCAGCTGCTGAGCGAGCCTCATGTCTGATGTTAAATTTGAATCAGGCATTTGCTCTTTAGGTTATGTTTCAGCTTATATCTGTGGACTGTTCCATGGATGAATTCTCTACTTAATTAAAGCTGGACTATCTATATATTTTATTTTAACATATGTAATGTGAAAGTTGCCCAACTCTGCGTTTCCTGTCAGAGCTATTCGTCACTCTGTCTTTTAGCTCAAAAACTTTTAGCTCATTGTGGTCCATAGACAGCTCCAAAATCTCCCCCTGGTGGCTTGCTGTAGTATAGGTCATGAACCCCACCTCCTCCATGTAAGTGGATGGGACATGGACATTGCTATAGAGATGCTATAAAAATGAGTTGAAATACTACTACTACTTCTATGACTCATGGCCTTGATACCTCTGCTCTACTCCAGCATCCCTTTTGACATCAGAGGTGAAAGATGGTGGCATCTTAGTCATAAGGGGTATTTGGGGTTTTATTTCTGTACAATGGGAGGAAGTGGAGACGCTCAGCATCGCACCACAGACACACACAGTTGGCGCCCAGCCAGCGGAACATGGCGGTACACTTAGCCTCTAAAGAGCCCTCACGTTTGTAGCTAAAATAAAACTCAAATGACAACAAACATTAGGCTCGAAAATAACATCTACAAACAAGATATAAACCCAACAAGGTGATAATGTGTAAGTGTTGTTTACTAAATTTATACTGCTGCCCTCTAGTGCCCAAAAGCATAAATTAATACACCTTTAAATACCGAATCCAATTCTGACGATTCAATTTATAGTAGGAAATTTTCATCATTTAGAAATTTGTATATAAATTTGTTAACTGTGATAAAATTGTATTTTTGTTTTCGAAGCAGCAGTTTTTTTCCTCTTCAGCCCTCGATGACACTTCATGCTATGACACCTCATGTAGCTTGTAGATGATTGAGTTGTCGTCTTTACAGACATGAGATTCAAAAACATCGATAATCGCACTGCGGCCTGGTTCTTCTGTGCGATGTCTCCATGTTGCGCCAAAGAAGCTTGAAATAGAACATTATATTTCCACCTAACGGGGGAATTGAGTGTGAGAACAGTCGTGAAAGGAGCCACGTGTGTCGGCTTTGACAAAAAACCCAATCGATACGTCGCAGCACAGGCTCGATTCGGCTGGAGCTGTGATGTTGTTTGTAAAGGCTCTTGTCCAAGCTTCACTCTGAGTGTGTGTGTGTGTGTGTTTGTGTGTCTTCCAGGCCGCGTGTGTGCCCGTGATGCTGAGTAACGGCTGGGAGCTTCCTTTCTCCGAGATCATCGACTGGAACACAGCAGCGGTCATCGGCGACGAGCGGCTCCTGCTGCAGGTAACAGCCCCGAAGAGGCTGAACCACCTCACCGCAGAGCCACGGCAGCTGGGAATCGAACCTGTTTCCCTCTGGCTGCTGACACATTAAACATGCAGCAGTGGTCGTCATCCAGAGCAACCGGAAGCAGCTCAATGAGTTATTGTCTGTTTGAAAATGTCACTCAAAATCCTCACATTGTTCCACGAGAGGGCAAATAAACCGAGTGGATTTGGCTGAAATTGCTCCAGCTTCATGGGGGGGGGAAAGTAATTATATGCCCATTAAATCTTAATTGGGATGAAGTGTGTAATAATATTGTTTGACATTGAGTTTTATGATGTTTTGTAATGAGCAGCTCAATGTGTGTAGCATCAAAAGGGGCTACACACATGTGTCTATTTGTTTTACAACAACATTATGATTTATATACACTCACAGAGCACTTTATTAGGAACACCAAACTTATAACATATCAAGAGTCAATGTTGGAGATGTTCCTTTGGGATTCTGCTTCACGTTGAGTGACTGCATCTTTTCTGCAAATTTGTTCATGAGGCCATTTTCCTGTTTCACACCCTGACAAAGGTTTTCCTCTGGATTCAGATCCGGTGCCCACGTACAAAACTATTTGATATAAAATAAAAATAATCATTCACCAAGAGGCTGCTACAGCATTTAGGCTTTTCTACCTCAAATACTTTTTAATTATTTCTGTCATTCGCTACATTCCCTTAAATACAATCCCACTTTATCTTGAATTGAACTAAAATCCAATTGATAGTCGTTTTCAAGGTGATGATGTAATTCTTCAGGGAACAACTTGTGATATTTTTGCAAACACATTATCAACAAGCACATATACAACTTGTGCTCATTGTTTTCAAGCAACTCAAGCCGATATTAGGGAAAAACGATATTGGCAGTGATTTCTTAGATGTTACAATCAAACCCTTATGACAAAGAAAGTAACTCATCTTTTTTTTCTGTTTAACTCTAAACTTTATAGTTGGTAAAGAAAACACAAACAATTCAATATATTGAACTTGAAGCTGATTCCGATGTGGCTCATATCAGTCATGATTTATAGTCAAACTTAGCCAGGATGTTCAAAGACCTGAAGGAAAAAGCGACTTGTTTATGAAACCTCGAGACTTGACTCAGACTTTCCCTCCAGGACCCAGAGTCATTCTGTAGAATTGCATTGGGAACATTTGAGACTTGGATTTGACCCAAATCACCTAAAAATAGTTGTGGCCACTGCTCAAACAAACTGCAGTACAAAGTGTCTGCTTCAGCCGACAGTTCCCATCTGTTGGTGGGAGTTTCCTGAGTGTATCCATGGGACCAATTAGAAACTTCCTGCCACCACATTTAAGTTCCCAGATCAATCATTAACAGCCAGCTTCCGTATTTACTGCTGACTGACTGAGTGTTTGTCGTTTCACAGATTCCGACCACGGTGCGCTCCATCCACCAGGACAAGATCCTGTCCCTCAGACAGCAGACGCAGTTCCTGTGGGAGGCCTACTTCTCCTCTGTGGAGAAGATAGTGCTGACCACGCTGGAGGTGAGGAGTCAAGACACACACACACACACACACACATGCAAAGACCCGCCCTTCTTTCCTCTCTCCTCCTCCCTCTCTCCTCCTCCATCATCAATCTTTCTCTCCGAGCTGCAGTGTCACCGCAGTCTCTGCAATCTTTGCTCTATTCTCCGGCATCACTTTGGTCTCTCGGTGCGAATGTGTCGTTTACAGAGTAAAACTGAAGCTTCTCACGAGATGCTTCTCTGTTTTATCCAAAGTGGATGAAAAGAGGGTGTAGCACTCAAATTGTGACCCTGGAAACTCCACATTTCACAATATCTTAGCTCATATGATGGAGTGTTGTTGGTGCAAAGGGGCCAAGAGGCGTCAGTGCCTGAATCCTCAGAGACCATTAGGATTTCTTGTTAAAAGTTAAGTTAAACAAGTTAAATTAAACACAACAGATGCAAAGTGATAAAAGAGAGACACAGAGGAAGCAGATGAAGGAGTCCTATATATGAGGCGGGGGGGGAGTTGAGAGAAAAAGATTGCTCATACTGAATGGATTCATGAGGATGAAGATTAAAAAAAGTAAATTAAGTAAATTCTGCCAAAATTAATGTTGTTTGAGAAGTTTTAAAAGTCAGGATTCATTCTTATTTTCCCACCTGTTTGAATGCATACAGGCTCTGATTCTCAGAGGACAGAGTGGGTGGAGCCTCCTTCCCTCCCTCCTCCATCCGACCTCTTATTGTCATGTGCATCCACACCGTTAACAATAACCCCCCCCCCCCCCCTTAGGGAATTTGTGACTGGAAAAACAATTCATCCGTCCAATCCCCATCCCTCATTATTCAGTTTAAACAAGTGCTTTCTAGATGCAGGGATAAAACCCGGGTGCAGCGCCGGTGTCTCGCCGTGGTTACAAATGTCTTCTCTCTCATCCCATCACGCATCTAATTCCTCTCCGATTGCAGCGCTAAAGCCTCGGAGCAAGGCTCTCCTCAATGCCGCCATCTTATTTACTCCTTAACCTCCCAAATCATACATCAAAATGTGACTTTTACACACACACACACACACACAAGAGCTGCTACACTCTCGAACACACTTAATAGGTCGTGGCTTCGGTGTCTAGAGTCTGTCTGATTTTTGCCCAGCTCTTCATCTCTGGTCTTTTTATCTACCCCCTGTCTCTCAAACACACACACACACACACACACCGACACACACACGCAAACAAAGCAGATACACATCCCATTATGTCAGGCTGTGTGTCAGCCCGGATCGGCATGGCACCACCCAGCCATAACCCTGTTGACATGTCACTCCTCACTAAAGAGCAAGGTGACATGGCGAAAGTCTGTGTGTGTGTGTGTCAAAGTGTATGTGTGTGTGTGTGTATGTGTGTGTGCACGCGCTAAACACTTAATCCTGACTGACTGTCCTGTATAAAAGAAGCGAGGGGAAGAATGTTGGGAGAACAGGGTGAAGAGGAGAACGGGTGACATATGTAAATGGTGTTGCTGTGGCAGCCCCCGAGATAACGAGCGACATGGTTTATTCATCCTGTCGAGCCGCTACCCCCCCACACATCCTTCTCACAGATCTTTAATGATAAACACACTCTCATACACACACACACACAACACACACATACTCCGATATCTTGACAGATAGAATCTCCTCACACACACACTCACAAACACACTTGCGTTTTAATGACTTTCCAGATCCACTCCAAACTGCATGTGTGTGTGTGTGTCTGTGTGTCAGTGTGTGCGTGTGTGTCTTTATGTGAGACGGCACGCGGGATGGAAACACAACTCCAACCTATCATGCTGTGTTTCCCTGTCAGGAGTGGGACACATTTCGACCAATCACAAGCTCAATACAGCCGGATGTGCGGCGCTGGTACAACTATTAAACTGACCTATTAGAGGCGAGCTCGCGGTGTGCTCGCGGTGAAGCAGGATTTATCTTTCACACTCTAATTGGTTGATTGTGGCTGTTCTCAGGCCAGATTGAGTCGTCCATCATGTCCCGGGGGGGGGGGGGGGGGCTGCAGCCGAGCGAGCAGCACTGCCCCTCATAAGGTGGAGAGGACTCTGGGTTTTTAAGGTGGCGGGCACTGGTTTTATAGAGAAAACCAACAGATTTTCCAGTTAATCTGTTTGTCTGAGGCAAATGGTTATCTCCACCCCCCCCCCCCGACAAAGCTTGGGAAACTAAAAACCAACCCACACTCGGCTGTTGTTGTTTTTCCTCCCCTCCCTCATGTCCCTGCCACCAAGTGATGAATTTACACGTGGCTTTATCAGCTTTATTACATAAACTCCCCCCCCCCCCCCCCGGCTGTTATTATTAACTTTTCACGATTCACTCGGCCATTAGCCCGCGCTCCCATCGATCACCTGACTCCCCTCACGTCTCTTTATATCTCCGTCCTCAGAGTTACAGAGCCAAGTCCGGCCGTCACCTCCCGACTCTACAGCCGCCATAAAACACTGACCGCCAACCTGTGTCTGTTTTACTGAAGCAATTTAACATGGCTCAAGGGCACGGCAGTAATAGCCCCCCCCCTTTGAGCTGCGTCCAGGGGAAATAGTGTCTGTTCTCATGTCTCCTGACCATTTCACTGACTTCTCAATTTGGGCAAAGAGAGAATCCGGGGCCGGACTGACTGACAGATACAGCTGAAGACTTTTGGTTCTTGTCAGTGTAGCTGAGCGATGAAGAGGCCTTTACTTGCTTCAGACTTTTAAATCTTCACTTTCTGCAGAGGAATAGAGACACTTATAGAATGGCTCCAGTTCCAGGAAGTAAATTTTCCCATCGACGTTTCAGAAAACCCTCATAAAAAGACTCAAGTCTGGAACCAGGCCGACCAGCACCGAGATCAATCATGATCATAAAATGTTTAATTCAGAGCAGAAAACTTTAAAACAAAGGTACGAGACTGTGTACACAATTATCTTAACAGCTGATGATTTGTGGGGTTGTAGTCAGCAGTTCCTTGGTAATCAAAGCTGAGGATTGTGGGTAGTTTTAAACATCTTTTTGACTTTGTGGAATTTATGGAATGACATTTTCAAGTCATCGACAAAGCACTTTGTCATAGAAATGGAGAAGTGCTCGCTGCAGACAAACATTGGGTCTCAAGTTCAAGTCAGATGAAGCGAGAGATTTAATGTTTACATCCGTGTTCACAGCCTTTCTGCTTTTGTTGGTGTGTTGCATCTCCTGCCCTCTGTAGTTCACCTTCGTGCTGGTATTGATGTGCGTCCTCACAAGATGAACATAAACATGGCCCCGTTCATAAAAGCGTCTCTGCTTCACACCACCTGATTTCATAAAGTGCACAGGGGACCTTTAAATTGAAAACCGGTCTGAATCTCTGCAGCACGTTAATGTGACATCACGTCCTTGACAGTTTGTATAAATCAAAGTAAAAACCCTCTCACAGTCTCATTTGTTGTCTAATGTGTGTTCACTTTGTTTGGCTGCGTGCAGATCATCCAGGACCGGGTGCTGGAGCACGGCTCCAGGAGCAGCCTGATGTGGAACAGTCACCCTGGGGGGCTGTTTGCCCTGCCGCAGTACTCTGGGTACCTGGGAGACTTCCCTTTCTACTACGCCACACTGGGTCAGTAACACACACAAACACACACACTCTAACACGCACACTAACACACAGTACAAAGTGAGGTTACATAACAACAATCACATCCCTACCCTCCAGTGGAGAAATGAACTGCTCCATAAGGGTTGATCACAAAAGTTTCTCACCATCCATCACCCTGCGGCCAAATATTTTGTCACAGTGTTTTGCAGGGGAAGCCAGTTTGTGCAGATGTTAGTGCAGCTGTGATTGTGTGTTTGGACCTTGTTCGGGCAGCAGAATTATGGCCTTCATCCCCCGATCGACTGCTCTCCTCCAAATGGCTGTATCTCGCCGCAAATTCAGCCGAGGAATGGGCCTTTGACGGATGTTTGTATTAGTCCTGCTGACACACCAATCCGTCCATCATTGGTTTTTGAGTCAGCACTGTTACTGCGCAGCCAATTCCTCCTGCTGCGGTTCAGCGGCGCCGAGTTCTCCCCCTGCCACATCTCTGTGACCCGGGAGCCTCTCCATCCCTCACTCCCTCACTCCATCATCATCCAGCACTGCCGGGGCACCGCAAACATCCACACACACGTTCCTGCACACACAGACGGGCTCAGTGCAAACCTATGAGCTCAGTTGATGGAGCACCCAGGTCGGAGCCATGGTTTTGAAATGGACGGTTGCGGTGACAGGCGTGGATTACAGCGCCACGCCCCGTTCGTCAACCAGGAAGCAATTAAACACGGATGAGTTTTCAGGAGACAAGGCTGCTAGTGGCTGATGGGTTTCCACACACGCACACACACACACAAACACACACAAACCATGTTTATTAACACTCAAAGACTCACAGCATGAGCAGAGTTTGCTTCTGTTGCTTCAGTAAAATGAAAGTTTGATCCAGAAGCTAGAAGAAGTTGAATTATTGGGGCGTTTGTGATGAAAAGAATAGTTAAGAATAACCAAAGACTCATAACAGTGTAAATCCACTTTATTAGGTACACTTATAACTTTCTGAATAAAGTTGCAACTGAGTTTGAGGAAACTTTGAACAAAGCTGCTCCAGCACATTTAATATACCTGGAGTAAAGATCTTGTGGATGAAGGAAAAAATAAGGAACGTTTTCAATTACATGTAAAGTTTAGATTCAGCTGCAGGACTGAACTTAGGCTCCAGGTTTTGTTCCTTGTCTGATTATGAGCTTGTTACAAATGTTCATATCTCTGCAGTCTTTTAACTTTTTCTTTACAAATCACCAGCTCTAACTTTTCAGACTGCAGCGTCTCCTCCTCCTCACAGAGGTTGCTCAGTGGCGTAAAGGAGACTCGTCTAATGCGGTCTCCTCGGCGCCACGCTTTGTTGCTTTGGGTTAGATTGGATTTAAATTAGGAAAAGTTGAACGTCCTCTATGATCCGTCTTTCTCAATATCTTACTTCCTGCTCAGTTTCAGCCTCAATTAGTCTCTTTCTCACATCAAGTCAAACCGAATTTAAAGTCACATCAGCGGTGAGTCGTCTGCTCGCCGGGCTGCAGATCCAGCTGAGGAGTTTACAAAATGAAATATATCCAGTGATCAAGAGATTTGACATTTTCAAAAACGTTGCTGAATATTTTAAGACCGGCTTGAAACACCTACATCCCTGACATTTAAAAATCATCTTTAGTTTTGAACGGCTGACAGACTCAATGCGAGAAACATCTCTCGCTGAAAATAGATGTGAGGAGTTTGGAATCAGCGGCTTCTGTTCTCTTCTGGCTTCATTCTGTTCAAAGAGCCTGATGCTTAAACGGGCAGCTGACAGTCGCCATCGCATCCTGGTTGTGTTTCTAAAAAGAAATGCTTTAATAATGATTGTTGTGTCTGTCGTTGTGTTTCAGGAATCAAACCGTACCCCAAGTTCACAGCGGTCATCCACGCCGTCTCCCCACTGGTGTCCCAGTCCCAGCCCATACTCAAGCTCCTGGCAGCTGTGGCCAAGTCCCAGTATTGTGCACAGGTAAAGCTCATACGTGTATGTGTGTGTGTGTGTTTTGTTTTGCAACACGTTTTACACAATTACAGACATGTTCAAGATAGAAAAATCAAGTAAATAGTTTCTCAAATTCTTTGTGGGGTATTGACACTTGCTTTTAGGGTTAGAACAAGTTTTGGGTTACAGCCTTAACTCTTTAACCCTAATTAATGTGGGTATACCTGCTATAAAGAAGCAATTGACTCGCTTCTCATTGCCAGAACAGGAGTTTCCCTTTACGTTCATGATCAACATCCTGAACGTCCTGAGACCGAGGCGCTCTCTCTCTCTCTCTCACCGCTGTCTCGTCAGCTCAGCGTGTTCACCCGGGTGTCATGTTCCCAACTCCGCTGATCCGAGCCAATTAAAACCCTTTCCATTCGACCTGGGAGTGAGTGCTGATGTAATCTGTTGCAGAATGCAGACAGAAGCCAGGTGTGAGCGGGAGTTAATGGTTTTATTTTCACCAGCTGAAAAGCAGCTCTAGAAATCACTGGTGGTGATGGTTAAGACTCTTCCCAGTCCTCCAGTGATCCCTGCCTTGTTTTCCAAACCTGCAGCACATTATTCTGCTCGAACGGCTGTTTAATGATCACATTTTCAAACCAGAGTAACAATAAAGCTCATCTTCAATCCTGGGTGTGTGTGTGTGTGTGTGTGTGTCTGTGTGTTAACAGTGGGGGATTGAATTAGAGCGACATTTTGCCGCGGTGCTACATCTGTCCCTTCAGGACAGCTGGAGATGCTGTGTATTGATTCCCCAGCTTGCTCCTTACCAGTGCGGGAAATGAAATGGAATTTCCTCCCCGTTGGCTGTTTGTGTGTGTGTGTGTGTGTGTGTGCGTGTTACTGTGTGAGTGTCTTTGTTCGTTCATTTGTTTGGCCAGCAGAGAGTATGAGTAAGTGAGTTTGTATTTTGTGTAGGAGTGATGTATTTCCGCGTGAGTGCCGTGTGTTTGGACATCCAGTTGTGCGATTGCGTGTTTGAATGGGAATAATGTGGTGAGTTATGTGCATGTGTGTTTAATGTGGGCGGAATGTTTGGATTTTGTGTCTGTGGTTGTTTATGTGTGTGCATGTGTGTGTACATATCTCTGTTGTTTGAACATTTCCTTGTCGGTATGATGATCCCATCCTGATACTTGTCTGAAATATATAGTTATAAAAGAAAATGTCTTAAATGATAACAGGACACAGTATCCTACATTTCCCAGAATGCAATTTCAGTACCACCCTTTCTAGCTTTAAAGATGTTCACATCTTTCCAATGAAGCTGGAAAAGCTTCTCCACATTAGTTATTTAACTGATTTCACAGAACGAGTGGTTCCTCTCATCGCTATTAAACTGACTTTATAGAGTAAAAATAGTGGCCTGCCCCTTTAAATCTACACCAAACGCACACGCGCACACACACACACACACACACACACAAGGACTTAAGCTAAATGAAAGGCAGCTTAAAATCCAGAAGAAATAATTTATCTAACAGTTTAAAGAAGCAATTAGCTGATATGGACAGAAACAGGAAATGAAAACCATGTGACACTATTGAAAGCTGCAGGGAACAAGCAAGCAAGTGAACCTTTAGTGGACAAGATGGATGATAGATAGATAGATAGATAGATAGATAGATAGATGGATAGAAAGCAAGCAGGATAATGCAAAAGTCATGTGTAAGAGGCTAATATTTATGAGTCTGTGCACAAAATGACAGCATCAAATAAAAATCCATCTCTGGTGGATGTGGTTTCATTCGAGGACTGTCTGGCCTGGCCGGAGGTATTCTCTCTGCTTCCAGTTCCAGCTGTGACAAGAACATATTTCAGTGGATAAGTATCGAGGGCTGATCTCCAGCTGTATCTCTCGGGGGGGAAACCAAACCATCAGCGCACAAGTAATCCAGAAAACAGTCTTCCTCCCAGCGGCAGGCTGGATGAGTGGAAATCTGCACCGTCTTATTTTTCAAAGACGCTCTTTTGTGTTTGCATCCTTCAGTTTCTGCACAAAGTGGAGATCCAGGTAGAGCAGGCAGGGAGTTTTATTCCTCTGTTATTGCACAGAGAAGAGGAGATGGGGGGAGGGGGGGGGGGTAGAGCGGATGACGAAAGGGAGAGGGATATAAATAAATGAATGGAAGAGAGAGAATGAAAGAACACGGAGGGCGGAGGAGGCTAAATTGGACGCAAGAAAGCTTTTGAGGCACATTCTGACACTGGCCCTCCTGCTGTGTGTGTGTGTGTGTGTGTGTGTGTGTGTGTGTGTGTGTGTGTGTGTGTGTGTGTGTGTGTGTGTGTGTGTGTGTGTGTGTGTGTGTGTGTGTGTGTGTGTGTGTGTGTGTGTGTGTGTGTGTGTGTGTGTGTGTGTGTGTGTGTGTGTGTGTGTGTGTGTGTGTGTGTGTGCGCACGAGCATCTCGAAAGGAGTGTTTCCTTTCCATAGTGCTGCACACACATATCAACAGTTTCTTCACCACACAAACACACAATGGCTCCACCAGCCCCCGGAGAGGACTTGTGAGCTGACAGAGACACCATCTGTCTTTCTAATCAAACAGGAATAGAAGCATGTATTGGAATAACGTGTTCCTCAGCTGTGAGTGTAGATGTGTGTTGGTGTACCTGTTGTGTACACTCTTTTGGCCCAGCCTCATTTTTTATTGTTTTGTGTTTTATCTTTGTTCGTACAATGAGATGATGAATTTGCATTTCGAGGTGCACGTTGTTCCATCCCCTCGTCCTCAGTGTCTGTCTCTCACAAACAGCTGCTTCCATCACAGGGGGACGCGGTAACACAGACATCCAAATGGCTCCCGGCTCGTAATGTGGCAGGTCCAGTTACGAGGGGTGCACAGTCCCCGGGGGGGGGGGGGGCTGCTGTGTGTGAAGCGGTTAATGTCAAAATAATGTGACTTTATTGATCCCTGCAGGGAGACTCCTCTGGGTGGCTTCAATCAGGGACGTCTGGAGCCGAGTCTGTCTCCTGCTCTGTGGGACAGGGAGGGATTCAGTGTCTTCTGATTTGCTTAAGGACGTTTCAGGGAGGACAGATGTTGGTTAACAGTAGCTGAAGACTATAGGACTGGATGTTTACTTATCACCAGCCAGGAATCAATTACTAACTCGTTTAAAATGAGGACTTATTAATACATTTAACTAGAATGGCCCTAAGTAGAGACCAAGGTCCACTAGCCATTAGTAACTATCGGCCCCTTCAACATGCCTGATTTGAGATTTTTTAAATCAAGTCCCTTTAATTATTAAAGCCTGGCGCCGCCTCTCGTGTTCGATACAGCCGTGATTGGACGATTGTGTTTTCCTGGGCTGCATCGGATCTGAGATGCATGAGAAGAGCAGGCTGTGTAACGGGTGTAAGGTCAGACAGGAGTCATGTTGTGTGTGTGTGTGTGTGTTTCTCATCAAACATTAATGAAGGCTGCTGCCACTGTGCAGTGGGAACTTCATGTGACATTTCCATGTCGGCTGCGTGGAAGTCACATGGTGTGTGTGTGTGTGTGTGTGTGTGTGTGTGTGTGTGTGTGTGTGTGTGTGTGTGTGTGTGTGTGTGTGTGTGTGTGTGTGTGTGTGTGTGTGTGTGTGTGTGTGTGTGTGTGTGTGTGTGTGTGTGTGTGTGTGTGTGTCTGTCATGTAAAACATCATCTGATTAGAGACGGGGGGAGGAGAGCTGGAGAATGTGTTCAGCCACATGTTGTATCATGGTCACAAATACGAGCTGATGGTTTACGGACTGAATCCCACAAACCATTCTGGAGACATAATTGAATTTGTTATCACTCCCGTTGCCCTTCCGGTTCTTTACCAGCCGGTAATAAGGTGACCTTTGTGGCCCCGGGGCCGCGTAAAGGTCACATGTTCACCGGGTAGATTCAGCATCAAGCTGAGCGGCTGTGAGCTCGATGCTTTGCTCAGAGGAAATCAAATCAGCAGCGACCCAGGTAACAAGACCTTTGTGTGTTTTCCTCCTTTCAGATCATCGTCCTGTGGAACTGTGACAAGCCGCTCCCCGCCAAGCAGCGCTGGCCCGCCACCTCAGTGCCCGTCATCGTCATCGAGGGCGAGAATAAGGTGAGAGACGCAGCAGGGGCCCTCGTCCTCTCAGGTCGAGACATGAACTGTGGGGAAATTGGGTCCAGATCGTTTTCCTTCGAATCAGACGCACAGATCATAGGTTTTCATCCTGAGATATTTGTATGTTAGTTTTTTAAGCAAGATAACTCAAAATGTCATCCAGGTTTTATCTTGAATCATTCTCTTCTGTGTTCTCACGCCTCAATATGACATCTTTCTGACATTTTGCTGGAAGATTGAGAGTAAAAGTTCCAGAAAATGTCCGGTAGCAACTGACTTGGATATTTAAGTTCCGACGTGCACCCCCCCTCTGAATCATTTCAGGTAAACGTTGACCTCAGAGGTGTGATATCACTTGTCATGAGGCCTCTCCTCTCCTACGTGCTCTCTGACTGTAAAGCTACTGTATCTCTGCACATTCTGCTCAGTCGCCGCGTTTCTGGCAGTTAATGAGTTTCGATTTGTGCTGCACTGATTCCATTAAAGGACATTTTGTGTGGTTTTAATTAAAGCTCAGTAATGGGAATAATATACTCCGGGAAAAAAGCGTGACTGAGAGGCTAATGCATATTGTTAGGAAAAGATAAGGAGGCGGTAATCTGAGTGCATATGCACGGCTGCATTTATTTATTACTTCAGCGTATTTACTGCAGTTTGTTCTTAATGTTAATCCTATAAATATCAAATTAAGTGAAGAAAGTGACAAAGAATCTCTCAGGAGAAGTAATTTGCAGTTGAGTTGTGATCTTCACTACAAATGAACCCGGCAGACGACTTTCATTACTTTGAGATTTAGCTTTATCCTAATGGGTTTAATAACTTATGATCCTCACATCATCTTCTGAAGCCATTTCAAAACCCACAATTACTAAATCTATACTTTAATTCGGGTGTTACAGGGAGGCAGCGTAAACTCCTTCTCATTACTTGCTGATTACTTCTTCAATATATGGATTGTTTGGTCTGTAAGATGAAAATAATGACATGGAATCCAAGGTGAAGCCTCTAAATGGCTTGTGTTGCTTGTCCAGTGCTCAGATATTTGGTTAACGTGACAAGAAACAGGAAGAAAAGCAGCAAATAGGAGATTAAATTGTGAACAGAGGTGTAAATGTGACTCAAAGCTTCGGGAAGAAGCTGTGATGTGAGTCTCGGTTTCAGTTCCTGTCAGTTAACCCATCATGAGCACAGACACGGAGCCCTGAGCGTCGAGCGCGCCTCCCTGGCATTTAGTATGACAGCCTTATTAGCTCTTTACGCTCGAGTCTCTGGCCTGTGAAGAGGCGTCTGTGTTTCCTCTGACTTCCCCGTGACCCTTCGCCTCTCACGGGTCAAAGGTCAGATGCAGGCTGATCCGAGTCGGTTTGACGGTTTCCAAACCTCACGTTCGAGGGTTCTGTTTTTGAAGGCAGGAGGACTCATCTGTAATTCCGACACATCAGACTTATCCTCTCGCTCGTGACGACTTAACTTCACCTGCCAATCAGAGGAAGTGGTTTTCACATCAGTGTCAGTCAGCCGGCGGTGGGCTGGGCTCATGGCTTACCTCCCCCCCGTGGCTCCGAGTGGTTTCCCCCGAGCTGTCAGTCAGAGCAGTCGGGCTCTGTGTCGCCGCATGTCCGTGAAAAGCGAGAGGAACAGGCTTAGTGTTCTGATGTGTGTCTGTGTGTGTGTCTGTGTGTGTGTGTGTGTGTGTGTGTGTGTGTGTGTGTACCAGGCAGCCTGTGGTTTGTTGTGGTTGCGGCGGGTTCTGTGTTTACCGTGGCGAGCCGAGCTGTGTTCGTCTGCCCCACAGAGGGAGAGAGAGAGAGAGAGAATGTTTCATCTTTTCTGCCTCTTTATTCCTCATCCTCTCTCTCTCTCTCTCTCTCTCTCTCTCTCTCTCTCTCTCTCTCTCTCTCTCTCTCTCTGTCTCTCTCTCTCTGTCGCAGATGTGTTTCGTTATCATTTCATTCTTTTCCTCCCTTTTTGAATTATGAAGATTCCTCATTTTTAATTGATTCAGTCAAGAGTTCTGTTTTGTTTTATGTGAACTCAGTTTTCAAACTCAAACCTCTCTAATCTTCTACACTACCAATAAAAACTGCTTTAATAATTAGAGACATAACAACAGAGTGGTTAAATGTAGTGAGACCCTTGACTGTTGTTGACTTCCTCACTTGTTTCTCTTTAACTTAATCGACCTGCAGAGACCAGACTAAAGGAAGGAAACTGAACTGATCTACTATTAACATAATTTAGGCTGAAAATGTATTTCAGCATCAACGATAAACAAATAAAGACACCGATAGAGAACAGCTTTATTTATCCACTCAGATTTATTGGATCTCAGGAGGAAGAAATTACCATTTTTACCATTTTTTGCCTTTGGTAGTTTTTTTACGGGATTTGTTGACAACACAAAACAACACAAATCTTCTCTTTGAACCAACACTCATCTTTTCTTCCTTCTATCATCCGTCCTCTTTGCGGTGCAGTCGCCCAATAACTGAAATGCTCTCTGCTTGTAGTCACAAACCCAGCAGTGTTGAACGGGGTTCACTGTGGCTGGTGGTCCTGCTCCT
The DNA here is from genome assembly GCF_949316205.1 of Platichthys flesus. Classification (NCBI taxonomy): domain Eukaryota; kingdom Metazoa; phylum Chordata; class Actinopteri; order Pleuronectiformes; family Pleuronectidae; genus Platichthys; species Platichthys flesus. The sequence goes on from NC_084961.1 coordinate 4,836,438, forward strand.
CTCTCTCTCTTTCTCTCCCTCTCAGTCTCTCTCTCTCTCTCTCTCCCTCTCTCCCTCCATCCCTCCCTCCCTCCCTCCCCTGCCGTCCTTTCCAGAGGAGGTGAAAAGCTGCAGGCGGATTCCTGCTGAAAGAGCTCACATTCCTGGAGAGCACCAGGAAGCCCGGGGCTAATGTGTCGCACTTGGAACATTACAAACCATCTGGGGCTTTAAAACACCGGCCTCTCGTCCTCTCTCTCTCCACCCCCCCCCCCCCCGTTTGTCTCTCTGTGACTCTCACCCCACCTGCCTCCTGTCGTCTCCTCTCTTCTCCATTACACATTCTGCTGGTAAACAAGTGGAAAACACTGAGTGGAGAGATAGTTTTTCGTTCCTCTCTTAATGCCCGCAGGACATTACAACAGTAATGATGAGAGGGGAGGGTATCTCCTCTCTCCTCTCTCCCCTCTACTCTCTACTCTCCTCTCATCCACTTCCCCCCCTCGTCTGTAAACACAACTGTCACTCTCAGTGGAATATGAGCGACACTCGAAGCTGCAGTCGTTGCTTCTGCTGTTTTTTTTTCCGGAGGGAGGATGGCCCTTGAACGAGGCCGACAGGTGACATCAGCCTTAACAGCCGTGTCAGTGCTGAGCTGTGTGTGGTAAACAGAGGTGGAGACACAGAGCACCTATAGAAACACAGACTGTCTGCTGTGGTTGAAGCCAAGATATCATGGATGCTGCCATTTAGAGCCAGAATCTCTACTGAGGACTGCAGTACCAAGTGTCGCCACAGGGTCAGCCGTTGGGCCCTTTTAACAAGTGGGAGAACATGTTGTTTCCTCCGACCAGTGGGTGGCGCTCTAACTTTATTTGAATGGTGGCATGTAGATCAAACATGCATCATCAGTGAGGGATCATCAAGGTCTTAACAAGTTCCTGAGCCAGTTTGAAGTGGATGTTGTCAACCTGCTTTGAGATATAAAAATGAGTATAAGAATTGTAATAATTACCTTAAAGAGTTTACTTCTTTAATATCAGTTTTCTGTCGTTAATATAGCAACAATCAATCTTTTACTGAACTGAATTCAAACACCATCTTTTTACGATTGAAAACTAACGTTGGTCTGTCGATCAAAACACAACAACACTAGCAGAGGTCTGACCTGAAGATCTGGGCTGAATAGAGGTGTGTGTGTGTGTGTGTGTGTGTGGATGTTGTGTGTGTTATCCAGTCATCTGCAGTCATCCATTAAAGCTTTGTATGCATCAGAAGTGTCTTGTGCGTGTGGGAGGTTGACCTCAGAGCACAGTCCAGTTAACGATGCACTCGCTCTTCGTCAAACGCGAAGCTGCCGTCTTTAGGTTTGTTTCTTCTCTCGTCCGAGCGTCCTTCGTCTCGGCAGGACACCGAGGACTTCCTGTTTGTGTAGAGACAGGACTTTCATCCCTCCGCCCACCAGGGGCCCCCACCCGGCCACCACTGCTCTCTCCACGCTTCCACAGAATGTTCAAGGACTGTCATGTATTATACAGTTTGGTTTCATCCACCATTAAATATACATTCTGTTTTCTCGACAGCGGAGGAGAAATAAAAAGTCGATTTGTGCCGAGTGTGTGACGCGTGTCCTTCTGCGTCTGTGTGTTGATCTAAAACACACAACTCTGTATCAGCTGAGAAACAACAGGGAGCAGTAAAGAGCTGGATATTGGCTTTCTCCCTCCTGCTCTGTGAGCTGCTGCTTGTTGATGTTGTGGCTGCTTGTTGTTGTTGTTGTCTCCCCGGAATCCAGACGAATTTGCGAGGGAACATAAAAAATGCATCCAGTTGACAGTCGAAGCAAACAAGAGTTTTTTGTTTTCAAACTGGAAGCAGGTGAAGCTCTCCGTTCTCTCCAGCTGGAAAACGTAAGATGCGAGAGGTGGAGCTCCGCCTTCGAGCATCGGTGATCAATATTCCACTTAATTACTTTTTATGAAAGGATCACACGCAGTGACCTCCTCAGCTCGGCTGTTTCAGGGTCTTTCAGCTCGTGGTTCTTTGCTTATTGTGATTCACTCTCTTCGCACCTTTTTAAAAGAAGCACCACTAATCATCTGTATCCTACGAGATTAGCATCAAAGCCAAAGTTAGCAACAACATTATGAACATGGAGGATCATGTCAACGAACAAAAGATTTGTTGGTAATGTCGATATTGTTTTGTTAGGCGCTAGTGAACAGCTTGTTTCTGCCTCCCCCCCAAGGGGCCCCTGAAACAGAAGCAGCTTTTGAGTCAACATGAAAAAAATAATTTTATAATAAATCCTGCTCCATCATGTTCAGTGGAAGCTGTGGTCTGTGTGATTCAACGTCTCCACGCTGAGAGTTTGGAAAATAAAAGATTTGATTTGATAACAGAAGCTTAACGATCTTTTTTCTTAGATGTTCTCCACATCCTGTCGGCTCCATGTTCGCTTCTTCAGCCATGTTAACGTGAACCCTCCAACCACATGATCATTGACTAACGCTGTTTCAACAAGGGAATCCATTTCATATTACGTGGCTGCCGACATGTTTGTTAACCCCTGTCCGCTCTGTGTCTCCCCCTGCAGGTGATGAGCAGCCGCTTCTTGCCCTATGAGACCATAGGGACCGACGCAGTCCTCAGCCTGGATGAAGACACAGTGTTGTCCACCACAGAGGTATCGACTTCATAGAATATCTTCCTCTTCTGCCTCAGGAGTTTTATTCTCTTGAGACAAAACAAAGTTCCAAATGTAACTTCCCGATTCTTTTATCTATTTCTCTTTGTCCCTGAAGCTTTCAAGTTTTTGCTCTGAAGCTTGATTCTTAAATCACTTGAGTCTGTAGTGTTTCCATCTTTTTCTCCATTGTCCATTTTCTACCCCTCCATTTGTCTTTAATCACGCTCCTTCTCTCCAATCCCCTGATCGAGAGCAGCCCTGTTATGGACAGTTTCGCTCCACATGCTGTCGGGATTGTTGCTGGGGGTGGGGAGGGGGGGGGGGGGGGGGGGGGGGGGGGGGGTGGGGGGGGTTCTTCCCGGGGACAGGTTTTGGCGCGGCACCGTGGGAAGCCAGATGCAGCTTTGAACAGTGTTGAGTTAGATCCCATAAAGGCTGTTTGTGCCGAGGATCAGGATGGCGAGGCGGAGGTGGCAGCGAAGGGGAATCCCAGCTCTGAACAAAAGACAAATCTAAATCTACCCGTTTTTCTCCGATACAGAGAATTTAGTCATGAACCAGAAAAACGTGTTGGAGGCCGACGAGAGATAATTTAGATGGAAAATGATTTCTGAACAGTCTCCTCTTCGTTTCACGTTTCCATTCTTTTAAAAGTTGACTTTCATGTCGTTTGTTCTTTGCCTCCGACCGAGAAGAAAATCCATTCGGTTGTTTTTCCTCACGCTTCGGTAGAATTACCCCGTTTCCTTTTGACTTTAATATCATTCCACTATCTCCCTTCTTAAAGGAAAAACAGTCGCAGCTCCTCTTCTCCTTCTTCTCCTTTGGGACTCGCCCAAATAATTCTGGCAGGAGGAGCAGATAAAAAAAACCGATGTTGATTATGTTTAATGGTGGATTCCGAGTGAAGGGTTCATTAACACAAACAGCCTCTCGGTGTCGTATAGTGTTGAACTGTGTGGTGTTGTGTTCTCGGAGCCGCTGAGGCCTCTGTGATGTTTTCATCCACTTACTTGATTGAGCGCTTTGATCGCAGCCACAGAGGTTTGCTGCAGGCAGCTGCTTAGGAAACACGGCTTTGTGTTTGATGAGGTTTTGCCTCTGTTGTGTTTTCACTAAAGTGTGTGTAAAGAGTGTGCACTTCCTTTTGTCGGTTCTCCCTGTAATCACTTTATTCTTCTCTCCTTTCCGGCTTTTTATACACAATACAAAAAGTATAAATAGACGCAGTTAACTCAAACAATACGTGTTTAGCTCAATTTCATTTCTCCACAATTTCTCCTCTGGCAAATCAATGCGGGGGGGGGGGGGGATTATCTGGAAGTTTATCCTGTTTATTGTTGAGTTTACAAATGTTCCTCATTTGGAGTTCTTCTTTGACACAGGCAGGACATGTTAGGTGGTTTAAACAGTGATATAAACAGTTTACAAGTTCTAACTAAAATCCTGATTAAAGCTTTTTTGATTCATTGGTGAATACTTTGAAAAACAGTTGTAAAACTTTAAAGATAGTAAACTCTTTCAAGTGAATTTATAAACGTGGGGAAATCATTCATAAATAATCGTGTGTTTAGTTGAAATGGCTCAAAATAATTAACACGTGGTTCAGATACCTTCAAGCAACACTACATTGTGTTACGTTACAATAATCCTATTATGATGTATAGTTGTATTTTTCATATTTCCTCTTTTTTTAAGATGTTTTCATTCTTTCTCACCTTCTCTAATCTTAAAGCCTAATGAACCAAGCCCCTTTAATTTATAAACCTCTTTTACAAACCGTTGGAAAGTGTCTAATAAATGTTATCATCCACATAAAGTAAAGTCGACCTCTTCCTCTGCACAGGTGGACTTTGCCTTCACTGTGTGGCAGAGCTTCCCCGAGCGGATCGTGGGTTACCCTGCACGCAGCCACTTCTGGGACGGCAACAAGGAGCGCTGGGGCTACACGTCCAAATGGACCAACGACTACTCCATGGTGCTGACCGGGGCGGCCATCTACCACCGGTACGCCACCGAACACACACTGATCCTCCTCTCAGAGATCTGCCTCAACAGAGACTCAAACCAACGGGATCACAGCTCCGCTCGACTCTCCCGTGTTCGCTTGTCTTTCCTTTGATGCAGTGATCTGTAGATTATGAAAGTGGGTGTGATGCTCGTCATGGCACAGCCTCAGGAAACAGTGTTTTGTTTCCTACCGGGTACGTTTCATCCAGAATGTCAGTTTGTCAGCCGCCTCGTGTTTCCTGCGTTTAGAAGAACCACGGTTCTGTCGGCTTTAATACTGATGGGAGGGGCCCATTCATCTGACGGCAGCCAATCGCTGCAGCCCGACGCTTAATCGCTTTCAATACGTTCGTCGTTCAATCCATTCGGGGACTTGAGGAATGAGTCTGGTGCTGAATTGAGTTTAATCCAATGACTGAACGTTAAGGTTTCTAAAATGTGGGATATGTTTAAAATATGTTGCAGAGGTTGTAGTCTTTAAATGTCTAGATTTAGAGACGGCTCCATTTTTATCCAAATTTCATAAATATTTTGTAAATACTCAGTGCAAATATAAGAAAAGTGAAAATATTTGGTGTTTTTATTTAAAATTTGATTCATTAAATAGCTGCTAATTCACTTCTGACTGATTTATCATGTGATTGTTTAATCTCTAATCTCGAAAAAAAAAAAATCCTAGGTAGAAATATGAGATTCACGAAATGGGAAAACACATTTTTATCTTATCACAGATGTTTTTAAAAAGCAAGTTCTTGTGGAAACCTGATGCATAAACAAACTTCTCCTGGAAATGAGATTTTAGTCCTTTCACCTTTTGTTTTTTAGCTTATCTTCGGTTTTGGGTCCCAAGTGAAGACAGGAATATAAAAACAAAACTGTCTCCAACTACCTCAACCCTCAGAGTGAATCGTCTTCCTGACGGTTTGTCCTCTCTCCTCTGTCTCCTGCGTGTGTCTCCTCCTGCAGGTATTATCACCATCTGTACACCAGCTACTTGCCCACCAGTCTGAAGAGCATGGTGGACCAGCTGGCGAACTGTGAGGACATCCTGATGAACTTCCTGGTCTCTGCCGTCACCAAGCTGCCGCCCATCAAGGTCACCCAGAAGAAGCAGTACAAGGAGACCATGATGGGACAGGTGAGCGTCTATGAAACAAGCCTTATTAGTTTTATTAAGAAAACACCAGAGAACAAATCCTTTCACAGAAAATTACAGTCGGACATTTCCTTCTGCTCATATATAAACATACATGCAGTGATTCAGGCTGAAGCTGGTGTTGTTTACTTCCTGTCGTGTGTGTCACGGCCTATAACTCTTGCAGCTCTGAGAACAGCATGAATTATTCTCTTGAAGTTCTTGTGTGCGACCCCGTGGGTAAACACGACAAGTCCCAAACAGCAGAGAAACAAAAACACAGGAAGGAGGCGTGTCGCTCTTAAAGCCTCGACGGAGCAAGTGAGCCGGCTGATGATTTATTGAGAAACGTAAATGGCACTAATGCTTTTCTCTTGTCTCGGCGGCTGATGTAAGATTATCAATGAAGACGTCACGTCTCTCTCATGTATTTTAAATATCTCCTGCATCGTGAGCCTAAGAAGTAGATGAGCTCAAGAAACCTTTTCATTTACTCCACCGTAAAACATTAAGCATGTGTTAAATACACTTAATATTAGAGTTGATGGTAAAGTGTTAAATTGTTGATATTTAGGCCGTTGTTTTCTTTTTGAGGGCTGACACCAATATTAGGATTTATAAAACTCCAGATCCTGATATATTAGCTAATATGTGTTTATGATTCCCAAGATGTCGGATAAATACAAGTGAGGTTTGATATTTTAACCATAAGCTTTATTATATATATATAAGAAAACACAAGTACGACCAAATAAATATAACTTGAACATCTTTTCTGCTTAATGTAAAAGTTCTTAAAACAACCCTTATGTGCAAACACAGAAATCCGTATTAGACGATCAGAGAATCACTGATTGTTCCTAATATCGACGACATGACACTAAAACTCTTCTTCTCCTGTCTCCTCCTCGTCTTCTTCACGCCCACCAGTCCTCCAGGGCGTCTCGCTGGGCCGACCCGGACCACTTCGCCCAGCGGCAGACCTGCATGAACAAGTTCGCCAGCTGGTTTGGCGCCATGCCGCTGGTCCACTCCCAGATGAGACTGGACCCCGTCCTGTTCAAGGACCAGGTCTCCATCCTGCGCAAGAAATACAGGGACATCGAGCGGCTCTGACAGGACCGGCGCCCCCTGGGGGGAGACCCCACGCAGGGGGAGGCGCGAGAGACTGACTCGGTGGAGGGTAGAAGCAGTCGGACTCTAGCGGGATGGGCGGCGAGCGACTCGGCTCTATCGTCCAATCAGCACGCTCCCAATGAGGCCGGGCTCTGACTCGGAAAAGGACGAACAGGAAAACAAGCAGATGGTGTTTGGGGATTTGAAAAAAAACAAACAAACAAAACAAAAAACACCCAAACGCAGACTGACAAAGAGGAAGTACACAAAGCGATGGACAAGCCAAACTGTGCTGTATGTTTTCACACACACACACACACACACACACACACACACACACACTACTGACGACGACAACCAACTGAATAGAGTATTTTTTTTGTACGACATGAACAAGGGCGACATTGACTCTCCCGCTCTTTCGGCACATGTACAGGACGGTAGAAGAGGGAAGGCGTTCACCATCGCAAAACAACCCCCCCCCTACTGGTCACCCCTAGCCCCCCCTCCCCTGGTCACCTGCATCAACATATATAATGGACTCGCTATCAATTCCCCTGGTTTCTCGCCTGGGATACCCTGTTCTTCACTTGATTTAATGTCATTGGTCCCCCCCCCCCCCCTCAGAGGTTTTGAATCATCAGTTTATTCATTTCGAGGCAGAGAACGTTTCCTCTCTGGTCTTCACAGCCGCTCTCTTCTGATATTCTGATTCTCGGCTGTCGACACACGTCCTCGGGCCTCGAGTCTGAAACACATCCCGTCTGTCTTATCTGCAGCTCGGGCCTTGATCTGATGATACGGCTTTTTTATAATCCATCCATCTGCCGCTCTGCTATCGCTCAGATAAGTGGGGGGGGGGGAAACATCTCGTTTCATATCCTCTCGGACTCGTACCCGTGGCACTTGTACTTTTCTTATCTGTTGTTTTTTTTTGTGTCCGCTTTCATCATCTTTTATTTCCCCCCCCCCCCCCTTCAAACTCTGTAGTTTCAATCTTCTCTCTGTGCATACGTATGTGTGTGAGTGAATGTGTGTGTGTCTGTGTGCGTGTGTGTTTACACTGAGCCTTGAGAAGTTGACTCATCCAACCATAAGCTCCGGCGGAGGGAACATTTTCCCTGCGTTGGAATGAGGGAAGTGAGCGTTTCTGGATGAAATGGAGCAGAACACCGACCTGCTGCCGGAGAAGCAACATGTCCGCCCGGCGCCGGCTCCTCAGTGTTTCACCGGAGCAGCGCTGGTAGAGAGATTCTTAACGCTGAGCGCATCAGTGCCATTCTGACGTCCGGGGTCTGCCTTGTAAAATTGTTTATTGCACATCACGTCGCCCACAATCCGAGGCCTGGGCACTCTCCTGGTTAAACATTCTAGTCCACCCCCCCGCCTGGTCGTGACATATCAGAGCAGCTCGGAGCCATTAAATTGACAAAAGGTTTTCTCCTCCATTTGTCAGACAGAGATATGTCCGGGCTTCAATTAGGTAAAGCTCTTTCATTTGGAGGGCTGCTCTATTCCCCGGAGGACGAGCTGTTGATGAAACACTCTGAACAACACGGAAGCCATCGTGTTGTGAAAGCAGCGACCCGCGAATACGACCTCGTGCTTAATGCTAGCCTCGGGAGGACGGCTTGTTGTTTTTTAAATTCCCTCCCTCCCTCTCCTCTCCTCCTCCTAAAACACTCTTCAATTCATCGGTGCTTTCCTCTTTATTTATAAGCGTCGCTTGCATTTCATCGTCAAACCGCCCCGGACATTTCTTGCACCTTAGACGACCTCGGCGATATCGGATCAGATCAAAAGTCCTCTACGTTTTTTAATTGAACATTTTGAAGAGAGAGAGAGAGAGAGAGCGAGAGAGAGAGAGAGAGGCTGCTCCGTGTGGTCACGGCTTCTAGTGGCCTTTTTTCTGTGAGGCCGACATTCAGCATCGAACGTCTCAGCCAAAGCTTTTAACCAGCGTGTCCACCGGGGACGCTCGTCCACATCGTCCACATCACAGTCACCGATTCAACAAGAGCGTTTTTTTATTTTGGATTTCTTTATGTCCAATGTGTCATCAAGCCTTTGCAGTGTTAACCGAGGTTACGCTTGTTTCTTTTTTTTGTCCAAATACTGTCACAGGTCCACATATCACATCACATGTTTGTATTTACATGTTTCCTTGTTTTTTTCGTGCCAGCAGAGATTTATCATCTGTTTTTAAGTTTCCGATCATCTTCACGATCCGATTCGGCATCTGGTCCCGATTTCAGCTCCACGGAACCAGATTGTTTGAATCCATATCGAGCCTTTTTAATGTCTGATTGTTGAATCACTGTTGTTGATCATCTCAAAAGAACCACATCCCCCCAGCTTTGCAAAATTAAAACACACACACAGAAACGCACACAGACACGCATACACTATCCATTTCAAATCGCCGCGACTCTCAGCACTGTACATAGACATATTTATTTTTTGAAAGAAAGAAAAAGAAAAAGACTGTACGATATGAGACGCCCGTGGAGAGAACCTACGACTGATCCTGCATTGCTGAGGGGAGTTACTGGTATTTATTCATTTTTGTTTGCGTCACGCTGCGCACGTGAATCCACACAGATGCCGACACACAACTCATGCATTGGTTTTTCCAGGGGGAAACATAGACAACCCCCCCTCCCGCCCCACACACACACACACACACACACCGAGTCGCAGGATCGAGGAGTTCTAACTCCCGAAAAGATTTGCACACGCCAGTGATCTAGAATTGGAATCGGCCCCGAACCATCTTGGCTCTCCCCGGGAGTCAAATTGCAAAGTCCCAATAAAGACTACGCCAACTGAAACATGGGAAATAATAAGCAGCTGGGTCCCCTTCACCAGATGGAAACATTTTTAGACTCTGCTCTAACATCTTCCCCCCCCCCCCCATGCTTCACAATAATGGGTCTGGGGCTGTGACACAGTCGTATTTAAATTGCCTCTTTCACAGCTTGAGTCTCAGTTCAGATAACTTGGCAACAGAGACTGTCCCATCTTTTCCGGTGGTGTGCTGCACAGAGCATCACCAAGTAGAGGGAGTTGGCTGCGGAGGGGGGGGGGGGTTATTGTTCTCCAGCGCCGACGCAGGTTCAACCCCCCCAAAAAAAACGTCCCTCGCTGTCGTGTGTGTGTTTCCAGTGACGGCTGCATCTGCTCTGGAAACCAGCGAGTTCTTGATTTGTGCCTTTTTCAATCAACATTTGAGTTCTGGACGTTGCAGGGGTCCCCGGGGCGGCCCCGCCTTCATACACTGGATGAGACTCGGCTTCCATTCTCTGATTATAGACACCCCCCCCCCCCTCCCTTTTCATCTCTGTGTTTTGGACACTGTTGCAGAGGCGACCACGCATGACCACTTCCCACTGGGGATTATTTATCAGTGATTGGCTGCGTCACGTCAGCAGTAATATCTGTTGACCTGCGCGGACTGTCCCGATGCCTTCTCCTCCCTCCTACCTTGTAATTAACAGAAGACTTTTATAGAGGTCACAAATGAAATAGATAAAATGCCAATTTTGTAAGAATGATTTATAAAAAAATAAACTCATATTTGATGATAACCTGCGCTTGTGTTTTTTTTTACCTTAACAATGAATCAGTGTTGATTGTGTCGCACGGATTTTTGTTCGATTTCTGGTGTGAAATTAGTTTGCTGCCGTTTATTCAAACCGAACAATCCTGGATTATTGATTATTCATTCGTGATGAACCTTTCACAACAATTTCAAAGCGATAATTGACAAATTATTTTAGAAAGCTCATTCTAAAACGCAATGGAAGTAGCTTTTAAAGATAATTAACACTTGCTTAAACATATTCAGAACCTAATATTCAATATCCATCATTTTTAAGACTTTCAGACTCTAAATTCAGGTTATTATTCCATTTTCGACTCCACTCTGACCTTGAAACGACACAAACCAGATGAAACATCGCTGCTGATTTCAAGGTTTTGCCGCAAATCTCAGAATTTGTTCAGGAACAAGCAAATCATGGAAGAGTTGAGCCAAATAAACTGAAGTTTCAGCCTCTTCGCCTACATGAGCTGTGAGAGTGAAGAAGTTAAAAAAGTTATTTAAAATCCTTCACAGATATACTAATAAATTATCTTTCCAAAACGAAAAGTTGATGTGTATTAGTGTGTGTGTGTTCTTGCACAAGTGTTCACACTGTTGACATCAGAGTGTCACCCTGCACACTTGCTTAACCATATTAATCACAAGTGACTATGTGTGTGTATGTGCATGAACAGGCAGTCAGCCCCTGACCTCGGCCTCAGCTGAATGACAACACACTGCATTTATAATAATAGTGTGGCGATGCTGCGCTGCCCTCGGAGCTGCAGTATAATAACCGGCCAATGAGGTCGGTTTATTAGTCACAGCATTGATTTTCCCTCTCTGCTCTGCTGACTGTCTCCTCGCTGTCTCCGTCCTTCAGTGTCTCCCACGAGGACACGGTCCTCATAACAGCTCAGGTAGGACCCCGATGTCGCCCTGGATTACTGAACGCACCCCCGATCAGATGCTGGTTCTCTCGTATGTGACCTCAAAGTGGTGTCATGTGACTGCGTATGTGAAGATGGACGACGTGACAGCTCCCAAAATAGGAAGCCAAATCAGCTCGACTGCCCCCTGGTGGCCGGCTGCAGTAGAGGTCATAAACCCTGTCTCCTCCATGTTAGTGGATGGAACATAGAACACTGATGTTTGTTCAAGTGTAGCTCTGGGTTTGTTTGTTTTTATTTGATGAATGTTTATTTACAGTGTTTACAGTGTTTAACCAGGTTTTAGCTCACGTGTGGAATGAAGCTCTTCGTGAATTCATCTCTTACATTACGTTGTGAAGTGTAATTTCTGTTTCCTGCTATATTTAAAAGTTAAAATACAAATCACAAACCTAAAAGCTCCTCCAAGTCGAATAACTGGATTTCCAAGTTCATATTTATCAAGAATCTTGACAGTACGAATAGGAAATAAGTAAAAGATCAAAAGTAGGAGTGAAGCTCCTGAGCTGTTCCAGCACGTGAGGAGTTGCCAGGAGATGTTGTTTGAGCAGAAACATCCACTAATTACAACAAGCTCATTTAAGATAAAATAACAGCACTGGCAAAGAAAACACAAATGAATTATCTTCTGAAGGATGAAAACAAAAGTGGAAGTTCTCACCTCATAAAACCAACCGTGACCTTTGAGCCTCACACACCAGGAGGGAGGGGGCGGAGACTCGGAGCTGAGTCATAACAAACTATTCCTGTGGTAATAAATCAAACTCTGATCACTCGTGCTGCTCCTCAGATAACTGTCAGGTTCATTTACTTCCCAACCGCTCGGCGTGATGTTATGGAAAATCCAGCTGCACTCGTGCACATCAGGCTTTTATTCATCTAATCATTCACTCATTCATTTCAAATGATCGATGGCTGAGCGATGCAAAGGAGGATGCTGTTTTTTACGCTGCCATTGTAGACAAATCAGCTGTGTCAATATGTCCACTGATTTCAGATGATTACGGATATAATTTGTAATTAATCAAAAACTAAGCTGTATCGAGTGTTTTACCTCCACAAAGGAGGTTGTTCCAATCTGTGTTTGATTCTGCCTTAACTCAAAACTACAGAACTGATTTCTATACATTTTTCGGTGGATGATTGGGGCACAAACCAAGGAAGAGTGATGATGAATGGTGAGAAACATCCTAAAGAACGAAGATCATGATCGACTCCAAAATTCAAAGGGCTCTTTCTTGTGTCCCGCCCCTTTACGAATGGATTTAATGGAAATTGGTGTTTTTTTTTGTTAAATCCAGCTAAACAACAAATGCACGGGGGTGAAAACATAAACCTCCTCGTGAAGGTAGTGATCAGGTCGGTATCAAAACTCCAGGGAGAGTAGTTTTTAACACAAATAGGTATATTTACCACCTGTAAGGACTCCGGTTCAGAGCACAGCTAAAAGTTAAATCAGAGAATGACCGAGAGAGAAACTAAAATGTGTTTTCAGCGGAGACGTGTCCACAGTCTTGTTTGTGACATCTTTGAATGAGCAGTGGTGCACGACAGATTCAAGATGTGCTGGTGATATAAAGTCTGTAAAGTAGGAAGTGGATGATCTTAACTAGATTGTGTCGTACAGTTAAAATATAAGTACATTAATATCAGTGTTTACTGTATATTGTAAATCACAAATCAAAAGCTATATTTACTCACCTTAATACTACCACACGTCACATACAAACAGTGAAGATTGAAGTTTACCTTCAGTCTTTAATATTTCAAATCACATCTGTCAGAAAACCTTCATACATTACAAAGTTCCCTTTGAGGCTGAAAGTGTCAGAATAGATTCAACATCTCTCTCTCTCGCCTTTTTCTTTCCTGAAAGTAAGAAGTCATCCATCCATCAGTTTATTCAGGTCGCACGGTGGCAGCAGCTGAATCCAGGTAACCCAGACGTCCCTTCCCCCCCGGCAGCACCCCCCGCTCCTCTGGGGGGATCCCGAGGCGTTCCCGATGCACAGTGACATATTGAATCTCTCCAGTGAGCTGCGGGTCTCCCCCCAGGGCTCCTGGGAGTCGGACGTGCCCAGAGAACCTGGGATGGAGGTCACTCCGGAGGCGTCCTGATCAGACGCCAGAACCACATCGAGCTTTCAGCACCAAGGAGTCGCTAACGCCGAGCTCCCTGTGGATGTCTGAACTCTTTAACCTCTCTGGGACTGAGCCCGGCCACCTGACCCAGGGGACAGGTTCACAATCTAATACTTTTGGTCACTTCCCAAACCTCATCACTAATTCCATCATGAAACAAGAGTCACACAACACATCATCATGCTCTGTGTTTCTGAATGAAGGACACTTAAAATATGACAAAACATCAGGAGGAAGGAATCAATGTGTGTATAAAATTAATATTTTTGTGATGTGAGTATGACAATATTGATATTGATGGAATTTGTGCTTTGGAATATGCACATTATACTAAATGTTGTATGTTCTTTTTGTAGTTTACAAAAACTTCCTCATCCCTCAAGGTTTGTTCATTTTTTTACCTTTATTTGTTTGTGCTGTTTGTTATTTATTTACAGTTAATAACTTTCAAGTTGTATCATGAGTTTAAAGCTGCTCTTTCAGAACTTTTGATTGCCAGGAGTTGTGGTGAAACGCTTCATAAACCAGGGTCAGATACTCAATAAACACTAAAAGATGAAAAATGCTACACAAAGAAACGTTGACTTTAAAGAAATGAAGCAAAGCAAAATGTGTAGTTCAGCAGAATCCTTTAAACTGCATCATATTTCACACATGTCCAATTCAATCAGAGAGACACATCAAAATAAAAAAAAACATCTGATCAATAAAATTAGAATAAAACTTTTTTTGGCCACAACAAACCTCTTTCTTACAAATTGTTTACATAAACTTTTCAAAAAACGTAGAACTTCAGATAATCTAATGCTATGAACTGTTACAGCCCGTGAGGATTAAATAATATCAATATGTCTCTATTCAGCTGCTAGTACCTACAAGTAAAGTAAAACACAATATAGCAGAACTTCAGATTATTTTATAATGCCGATTTTTGAATGTACGATATCGAGGTAGACGTGACCCATCTGATGTGGTGGGGGGGGGGGGTCTTCTTCATGTGTGTCCTCTTCTTCTACACTTTATTGTTTTCATATCTTCTTCTTCAGCAAATAGGCCGATATCTTCATTTCCTCTGTAAAGTGCAGCCTCAGCCCGTCTCCTCTTTACCCTGTCACTCGTCCAGTTTTCAACCGTGTGTGTGAGTGTGTGATTGTGAGTTTGTGTGTGTGTGTGTGTGTGTGTGAGAGTCTCAGCTCCTGACAGCCAGCATGGAGTTGATCTCCCAGATGAGATTGCGGAGTTGGTCCATGATCTGCTTCAGCTGCTGATTCTTCTGCTTCAGCTTCTGCAAGAAAAAATTACAGGAAGAAAAATAAAATGTAAGATGCAGAGAGAGAGAGAGAGAGAGAGAGAGAGAGAGCGAGAGACAGGAGCTCCTTTACTCAGGAGCTACTGTATCTGCAGTGCAGTGAAATCTATTAAGATTAAATCCATCTCCCTCTCTCACTAACACTCCTTTAGCCATGACTAATTACCAGCCATTTCTTTGCAGCGCAGATAACACCTTGAGCAATCGATTTCACACAGCTCTCTTAATATCAACTGTTTAGCTGATTGTCCTTGAAGATATTCCAGAGTGGAACATTTGGAGGCCTTCCAGTCTCGCTCTCTCTCTCTCTCTCTCTCGATCTCTCTCTCTGGGGGGGGCTCTGGCTGCCTCTCAAGCTGTGTGTGTGAGTGTGTGCATTACAAGGGTTATGCCTCATTACTCTGACAATCCAGTCTTGAAATAACTCATCATTTGCCCCAAAATGAATGATATGATACTTTGAGCCTTTGTAATTCTGATCCCAAAACCCCACCCAATACTAACTGTTCCTTTTTTATTTTTTAACACAAAAAAGAGAGAAGTAGCATCATAGATATAAAAAAAATTCCGGTTATAAACGTGTCGATTTGGCTTCAAAGTCAAAATCCGTTGCTTTTGAATCCAGATTCCTCGACACACACAAAAAATAAAATATCTTTCTTTGAAGCCAGATATGAATATCCACATTTTTTCACAGCAGAACCAAACAGGGAGGCTGCAAAGTCTTTACTGGTCGTTCATTATGAAAAGCTCGCTAGCATATCTTGATATATGAATAACTATTATCACAGAAGTGATTCTGCAACCTAAGGGAGGTAGAGCTCCATTCATAACCTCGTAAGTAGAGAAACGCTAATCCTTCACACCTTTAATACGATGTTTAGAGAAGAGTATACCTCAGGGAACCAAGCCGAGGAAAGGAGCTCTGAACAGCCTCTTTTATGACTGTTACACACACACACAGACACAGACACACACCTCTTCAGAACTCAAGCTGATGCACTCTCTAATTTCTTGGCCTGCCACTCAACAGCCGGGCCCCACAACAATGTTTGTGATGCCTTTTCAATCCGCAGCAGGCGGCTCCTGAC
This sequence comes from Platichthys flesus, assembly GCF_949316205.1. NCBI lineage: Eukaryota > Metazoa > Chordata > Actinopteri > Pleuronectiformes > Pleuronectidae > Platichthys > Platichthys flesus. The sequence continues at coordinate 4,852,442 of NC_084961.1, forward strand.
TCGCTCTGACACAGCATCAGCCGCGGCAGGGTGGCCAGTCAACAACTCATGAAAGTAAACAAGGAGGCGCTGTCTGCCATCGCGTCTCTGAAGGCCTCCTGCAGACTGGCAGACGGCCGACCTGCTTCACGTAACCGGCAGACGCTGGCAGATGTCGGCACAGTGGCGGAAGAGAGAGAGAGAGAGAACAGGAAAGTGACCTGACGCAGGGTGGAGGTGGAGATTGACACACGGAGGAGACGCAGGGACAAACTGTGTGACGGCTCGTGGACGTGATGAGACTGCACTGAATCGATCCACAAGGCAGCGACCCTGATTAAACAGAGCGGGTATCAGTTCGAGAGTGATGAGATAACATGCTGCAACTAATGACAATTGTCATTATTGATTAATCCGTTGATTATTTTTTACATATAATCACTTTGTCTCCAAAATAGTGGAAAATTGTGAAAAATGCAGATGTGAGTTTTAGAATTATAGTAAAGTAATGAATCGTCACATTTAGGGAACAAAGAACATTTACCATTAACATAGCTTTTTTTATAAATATGACTTTTATATGTACTTATTTTTAAGATAAGTTATAATATATATTGAGTTTTAAACCAAATTTTATTTTGTCAAGCCTGTAACTGTGTTTTGAAGGTTACTAATATTATTCTGTATGTCCATCGTTGTGTGTCTGTGTGTGTGTGTAAGATCATGTAAATCTGTCCAACCTCAGGGAGCGCTCAGGTGCCCTGACAGCACATCTGGACACATCTGGACAGAGGACAAACCAGAGTGAGATGTGTTCACCCTCAAAACATTCAAAACATCAAAAGATCCCGTGGACATAAAGAGTTTGTTCACTGGACAGAGTTCTGGCAGAAAGGTGATAGAAATGTCCCAGTGCCTGACTTTATAGTGACAGTTGTTTGAAAGCTGCTTTAAAACAGTTTAACTAGAGTCAAAAGTGATTTGACCTTCATGTGTTTTGCTTTAATAACCGTTAAATGTGATGGACCCTAATAGAGAAGCACAGATTTGACAACTTCTCATATAACAGATATACAGACTGGACATTAAACGTTAACCTATTTAGATACTGTTACTTTTCTGTATAACGACAAAAATGGTAAATACTTGCAGAGTCAAGTTTCCCAAATGAGATTAACTGCTACTCTGCGTCTAATATTATCATTATTATATTACTAAGACATCTGAGGATGTCGCCCTGTGGCTTTTGTAGAAATTGAGGCGGACATTTCTTTTTCTTTTCTTTTTGTCATTTCACATGCAGACTAAGAGGATCTTGGGAAAAATAATTAATTGATTAACCAATGATGGAATTAACTGTTAATTGCGGTCAGGCCTTAAAGCAAAGAAAATATTTCTGAATGAACCATTGCGCTTAAAATGATGTTCATTACCAACTGCAACAGCGTCTCATTGCAAAGTAAGGTCCTGTACACAATTGTGTGTATCTGTGGACAGATTGTGATGCAGTCATGAAACTTCACGTGTGTAGATGAAACCGACAAGTTCACAAACAGCTGATTTACTAGTCAACACTGATATTTGAACTATTTTCTAAAACACTATTCGACCTTCACAAATACTTTGTCAATGTTATTATGCAATGTTTAAAAACATATCTTCATTAAACCACAAAAACATAGAGAAGTCACATATTAACATGGTGACTGCTTATTAACGGTCCGTGAATTTGTCAGGTTTCCATTTATCTGAAGAAACCCTCACTTCTGCCTTTGTGCTCTGATGTTCCTTGAAGACGAGGAACCTGCACGTCCTCTGAGTCATAGGGGAAACATCTATTAACGTAGAACCGAGCATCTGCAGCTTTTATCTCTCGTTTCTGAAGCCTTGTTCCCCGTCAACTTTATAACAACCCCATCAGTTTGGATCTGTGAGGAACGCTTACACCGAGATGAGTCGTGTATCAGAGCAGTGATTAGACGCACGAGGAAAAAGGACAGTGGCTCCATCATTAGCCGAGGCCTTTAAAATAAAAAAAAGGAACAATTGGAAGTGCAGGACAGATGATTGTTTGTTTAAGTGACGTGGGTGAAAGGCTGTTTCTCAGTCTCTTCCATCTGCTTCTCCTCGTCTGCCTTCCTCTGATTCCCTTCATCATTCTCCCTTTCTCCCCTGTGCGTCCAAATCAGATGAAAGAGGCTGTCCTCAGTAGAGGGGTAAAAGACAGAAGTGAAAGAAGAGCTGAATTTTTCATCCAAATCACTTTATTAAGATTCTGCGCCACTGAAACTTTGCCACGAGAGCAGTTCTAACGACTGCATCTCCGAGTCAAGACGGATCCGGGCTCGGGCCACCAAGAGATTCTCGCTGCAAAGTATATTCAAGCGTTCACATCTTTGTGGGCCCAGCAGGGATTGCTTTCAATTCAAAGTTAATGGATTTTCTTAACTTCAATACATCAATGTTTAACAACATAATCTGTAAATACTTGGGATTTGTCTAATGTAGGCCAATCAAACAACGGGGCATCTCCAGCCTTATCAAGCTCGATAATTGGCATCTCTGTATTAATTAATACTGTCGCTTTATCTCCACATTAAAGTCGACTGGGGAGTTTTATGATCCATTAGACATTATAGGAAAATCAAGCTAATCTTGTAATTATGTCATCATCATATGAATAAGATGAGGTATTCCTCTGCTATTTGGCCATTTAACCCGTTTCATCTGCGATAAATACACGATCTCTGGGCACATTATAAATGCCAGCGTTGGTTTTTGATGAGGTGATTTGAGATAATGGTGAGGACGAAATGATTTAGATCAAAATATGCACACCGACACACACACACGAAAGGGAGGAGAGAGGAGGAAAAGAGCAAGTAGAGCAAAAACGTGCCTTCACTCAGGATTCCTCCGCTAATCCGCCCTGACGCTGGCGACTCAAATCGCAGCTTTGACTCTGACGGATCTGGCTGAGAATTACAAGTGTAAGTGTCTCTTAGTAAGGAGAAGGGATTAGAGGAGAGGAGAGGAAGTGAAAATGAGAGGAGAGGATAGAGAAAGAGTTGAGAGGAGGTTACAGTGGGAAAGTAAGAGAGGAAGAGCAGGATACGTGGAGATGTAGGAGGAGAGGAGAGAGGGAGAAAGGTAGAAGAAACACAAACAGTTGAGAGGAAGAGATATCAATAGAGAGAGAAGGAAACGAGGAGAGGAGGAGAGGAATAAAGAGGGAAAGACATGTGACAGCGTCTCCTATATTCTAGACATCACCAGTCACGTGTGAGGGATTTAAAACCTTTATCTGCAACATCACAATCATCACACTCTTCTTTAAAATACACAGAAACAGTTTTTCCTGTAGTAAAGGTTTTTGCATAATCCTGCAGACAAACAAACAAACAAACAAACAAACAAACCAACAGGGACAGGGACAGGGACAGGGACAGGGGAAGAAAACAATCTCCTCGGTGAAACATCACAGTGAAACACAATCTTTCCTGTGCAACTTCAGTTTACCACCGAGATCCGTGCTTCTGAAATATTCACCTAAATCTTCAGAGAGAAATCTGAAGGGAAACACTCCGCCCATCATCTCAAAGTGTGTCCACTACACGCTCTTATTTCCTCATTCCTTCAGCTCTCATACTGCATTCATAAAAAATACCAGGTGGAATTTGAAATTACTGTAATACCACATATATTTCAGGAAGTCAGCCACAGATGAGAATTATTCAGCAGAATTAGATAGAAGTATCAACACTTACTTACAGATGAGAAAAATACAGCCTAGTTCTGTTTTATTATTTTAAGCTTTGTATCTTTCCTGGTATATTATTTCAGAGTACTCCTGTCCTATGATTATATATGTATATGCTCCTGTATTGTCTAACTACTCTAAGCTAAATATGCAGCTATCACAGCTTCCACAAATCAGATAAATCTGTTCCCACTGTATATTACCTTCAGCACTTATCAGTTAGTAATGGTTTAGTTAATCCTGAATGCTCAGGTATTGTACTTCAGCATGACGTGAGTGCATCTGAGCAAAAAATGTTCCTCCAAACTGAAATGTCGCTTAAAGGGAAACACACTGGCCACTGAGGGAACTTGTAAAAAGCACATGTGAGCTGGGGGTAAGTAAGCTGCTTACTGCTCTGTGCTGCGCCCGGGGAGCCCTGCGACGCGAGTCGGCCGTGGTTCACCATCTGACAGTCTGCCCACAGGGAGCTGGGCCGAGCAGCTTTAATTCGCCTGACATCAGTTTAAAAAAGCCTTAATTGACTTTATAAACTTTATGGCTTTTTCTCAACGGGACTGTTTAAGTGCCAGTGTGCTCTCTGTTTGGCACAGAGGGATTTTGACGGCAGATAAAAGCCTTCTCTTCCAGCAGTGGCAGAAATACAATAGCCGTGTTGTCATCCTTGCATACATTCTAACGATGAGGTTCTTTCAATACGTCCTCTGCATTGAGGTGGAAAGCCTGCAGTGTCAGCCGGCTGTTGCAGAAGGGTTGCGATCGATTTAGCCTTTTAGAAGAATCGGAGGCCAGGCAGCCCCTCGCTCTCTCCTATAAGCACTCGAGTCTCAGGCAGGTAGCCCCATCGATTGGGCTTTCCTCTGTGATTTGGGTGCCAGTGATAAGAAATGAGGGACAGGGAGGTTGGGGTGCTGTTGCTTTTCAAAAACCAATGATGTGCAGCCACGCAAGCGACTTATCATCAGCAAAACTGCTCATGAAAGCAAAAAGCTGGAAACGTGGCTGTGTTTACTGAGCAGGGGCCAAGTGACATGTTAAACGAGGAATATATGTCACTGCATAAGTCAGGGGGGAAAAGTTGCCGTCTAAGCACATGCAATGAGCTCCTGTGCCTTGGTGCGTTGCTATATCTGAGTTCATTCTCAGTTCAGAAGAGAGATGGGCTTAATTTGTACAGAATGGCAGCTTGAGAAATGATAAGCAAAATAAAATTCTACCTTCTGGCTTTTAAAATGCAGTGGCTGCACATGATCCCATAAGCTGACTGCATGTTCCCTGGTCCCCTGCTATACACAACAAAATTATTTTTCAACTATTAAAAGGTTGTTAAGGAGGCAGGATACAGCAATAAACTTTATAATCAAAGAAGACAGGGAAATTATTTTAAGCAGCTGAATAGGTGATATATATAACTGTAACACACACATCTGCTAAGGTCCAGCAGTCCCAATATGAAAACACAATTTAATTTACAATATCTTGATTCTTGTTTGGATCATCACCAAATCCACACACTCATAAATATCAGTCCGCTAAACGTGCCTGAAATAAATAATTTAGATCAAGGTCCACAGAGTACTCTCTGACAAATTAAGGAAAGTGTGGACAAACACGTTCACAATGTTGAAGAAATGGAAATAACATTTATTTATTTTTATAAATACATTAAATAAATGCCTAAAAGGAAGCTATATTCAAAAGATTTATTTAAATCAGGCTGTTTAATTGGAGGTTTTTCCTTTCTGACATCTGTGCCACTAACTAGAGCTTATGGCAGGGAGCACAGAGGGAAGTAGAACAATGGCTGCAGCTTGAAGCCTGAGAGCTGATTTCCAGACTCGAGCAGATGATGTGGGTGCATGCATTTGTTTAACTGCGTGTTTGTGTGTACTGTAGGAACGACTGTGCATGTTCTGTGTGCATGCATGTGAGTGCTGAGAACCGAGTTAGAGAGCGACACCGTCTGAATCTCAAAGCAGGCAGGACATCTCTCTTTCATCTCTCTCAGATGTTTGTCAGGAGCTTATATCATCTGAGGCCCAGTTGATCCTCTCACACTCTAAGTAAACATGATACTTCAAGAGCCTGTAATGGGCAGTGGAGGGCTCCTGTGAGATTGAGAAAGAACTTTGATTTAGATTTACTTCAGGTGCCGACAACAGTTCTTCAGACGTCAAAAGCATCTTGCAACTCTGCGATGTGTTAAATTGGTACAACCACTCATGCACACATAAAATCAGCTCCCCAATGGAGCTTCTTCGACTACGCAATATTGGTTTTAATTACCGCAATGGTTTTTAAAAGAATGAAGGCAGCAGGGAGGGGGGAAGATGAAAAGGATACATGCAGGAAGATTTGTATAGAGGTAATAGAGGTAATTCCAATTTGAAGTCTCCAATCCATTCATACGAGATGTCTTTTTTTTATTGCGAGCAGTAAGACTTGAGGGAGACAGGAGAACAAGTGATTACATGCACCTCGTCAAAACTCTTTACAGACTCGTCAAATACGCACAAGGCAGTTTCTCAAGATGAAATGTAAACATTTCCACCAGCACCTGAGCAAGCAGCTTTTCCTTTACTAAATGAAAAGTAGAATGAAACGTGATGACAGGGTTTGAAGTCAATATAAAAGCAAAACCACAGCCACCGTACGGGTAATGTAACGTGCCCTTTAGCAGCCGTGGCGCAGGCCCTCAGTCAGCTCTTGACAACAAACTCTGACTTCAGCGAAACGTGAAAACAAACGCACCTGATCAGACTGTTCACCTCCCTCGGGCTGCACACCAGAGAGGCTGCTGTGGTTTGTATGCGCCCTGTTTTCGTGCTTACGCTGTAACTTTATATATTTTGCTGAATTCTCTCAATTTGAACTAAGCACCTTGACTTCCATGTCGCCAATCACAGGCTGAGCCACGTTTCTCTCAAACAGTAACTCAACTTTCATTTGTCAAAGTACGTTCGTTAGATGCACGATGGAGGGGGGGGGGACAACTACAACCATTAAGCGCCAGTTGTTTGTACTACCTTCCGTCCACCGGAGGCAGTAATGAAGTAAATTCATAAACCAAACATAAAGATGGATGACGTTTCTCCACTTCCTACCACCACCTGGGCATCCAAAGAAAAAACTAAAACCTCCACGAGACTCAGACTTGAGATCGTGGTAAGGAGGAGGAGGAGTAAGGAGGAAGACAGGGTTTGTTTCAGGCACTCGACTACACAAACCCATTATTAATACATCTGCAGCACCTCATTTACTACCACTGCCACCACAGAGCAAACCCCTATGTTTCAGCTGTTATCTTTCACACAGGATTCGATAACGTCAAGTATGAAAAATCTGAGAAGCTAAAGAGGGGCTTCATATAAACGCTGGATTACGAGGCTGAGGAGCTTGTTGGCCTTCTACAATTTTATCGTCTTCAGCGTGTATCTCAACATTGCTGATGAATCTATTTTTAAGTTATTGTCGTAGATAATGCGTATGTGTTATCATTTTTTGTGTTTTCTTTCATGCAAATGCATTACTGTCAGACAATAGTAAAAAAAACTGTGAATCTCTAATTGCTAACATTGCCCTGAAACAGTAAAATACAAAGTAGAAATAATTGGGGTTGGACTCGACACTAAATGCAACAAAATGCTCAGGAAAACATTCTCCCGCCAAAAAAAGAAAAGCAGCCATGATTCCTCCTCTGCAAGAGCTTTGTAGCTACACTGCCCTCCTGACCTCAGCAAAACAATTAAAAAGCCTTTGGCATACAGAGAGCCTCTAATGGGCCACATATGAGGCTACTAATAAGACAGAGGTACGGCCACCTGCTGTGTCCAGCCTACTAATTTTGGAGCCCGAGCATTGTTGCGGAGGATGGGAAGGGAGTCATGGAGGGAAAGAGAGATGGAACAGAGAGAGAGAGAAAGGTGTAGGGAGGAATGGAGAAGATGGAGGGAGATGGAATGAAGCACAGCAGGGGAGGTGGCATCTGTGGGAGTGGAGAGACAGAAACAGAAAAGGAGGAGAGAGACCGGGAACCAGAGAGCAAAGCGATGGAGATGGAAAGAGACAGAGAGAGAGCATCTGCCAACTTAGCTGCATCCCTCTCTCCCCGCTCTTATTACAGTTAGGAGGTTGCCTTTGTTTATCATCAGGCCTCTGCAGACTCCCCGCCTGCTCTTCAGATAAAACTAACTGCCAGTGCCACTGGAATTCATTATATACACACACACACACACCAAGCCAGCAGCCAGCCTGCTCAGGTCTGGAGAGGAGGAGAGGAGAGCCAGACAGTGGACGGCTTTTCTACTTGAAATTACAAACACCCTCCTTGCTTTTCATTTCTCTCTTTCTCATTTGAATAAAGAGGACAGACGTGGTAATTAACGGGGTATTAAAAAAGCAAGGCGGTGTGCAGTGACGGAGGAAGAGGATGGGGAGGAGGGTGAAGGAGCAAGGGAGGGAGAAGAAGTGGCAGCAGCAGAGTGGGAGAGATAGTAACTAAAAGAGGGGCGCGCGAGGGAGAGGGAGAGAGGAGCTGTGGAGAATTAATAACAGGCCAGATCTCTCCAAGGCCTCCTTAATGGGCTGTGACAGGAATTTATTCACACTTAGGCTGGTATTAAATCAAACGCGAGGCGAGTGGCAGGCTGCAGCAGAGGGGTGGGGCGGGGGGGAGAAGGTGCAGCAGGAACAACGCTGGGGGTCTGCCGTGTCGCACAGGTCTGGCATTACAGCCCCCCCCCCCTTCGGATTGAGGGGTCATCTCTGAGAAATTTGGGATGGAAAGAGGGATAAAGAGTTTAAGGGGACGTAGAGTATTGAGAGAACAAATGATGAGTGATGTGCCATTTACAAGACAGCCAGTCCCACGCCCCAGATGGAATGATTATCAAGTAGTCCAAAGAGCTGCTATGAATCATCCTTTCTCCATTCTGCAAAATGCACCGTCACTTTGCCGGACAGCCAGCCAGTCAGTCCATCAGTTCGCCAATCAGTCAGACAGGCAGGCAGAAAGGAGGCCCGCTTCCCACCGACTTGGACAGCGCTCACAAAGCTGGTGAAAAAATGGAAACGCGAGTCTCCGTCCAAATTGGCACGCAGAGGCAAAATTCTGCTGGCAAATTTATTTGTCGTATTCTTTGTTTTCCCTTCATTAATTGGCGTGTGACCAGTAATGCTGGGTATTCATTAGGGCTGTAATTTGTGGTCACTTGGGTGCCGCAGACTTTGGTCCTTTTTTATTGGAGCCCAAACAGTGTGGATGACTGGGGAAGCTTAATTGATATGCACAATCACATTCTATGGCACCAGAGGTCTGCGGCACAGAGATTGAGCAATCGCAACCCATTAGGCACCAATGAATTAAGCCTAATGCATCTTAAACATTTATGCAAACACTGTTGACTTTCACACACACGCTTAAATAAACCTCACGTCCACTACACACACACACTCACACACACATGCACATTTACATAAAATGCAACTACACACATGAGACTGAACATAACATACAGTACAATACCACTGAACACAGCCACATTTACATTCAGGAACACGTACACTGGGGAGATATACACATTCCAACACACTCTAATTTTAAATGTATATTGTCACACACAGCATGCTTCCCAGTAAAGACACTTGTGGAGAGTGATGAGAGTAATGCCTTCCCCCTCCTCCCCCTCCAACGCTGGGCAGATTGCATCACCATCCGTCAGCCAGACTCCGACAAACAGCAATTACCCCAATCGACAGATAACGAGAGCGAGGCTATCACTCACAGCCAGGACGCCCCATAAAGCAGCCAGACATTACCATGGAGGAGTCATTTATCTGCCTCTCCTCTAGCCAACCCCCTTCCACTACCACTCTTTTTTTTTCCTGCTACCTGTTCAGCGCCGTCTGCTTGGGTGGTGGGCTTCAGGCTTCAAGAGAGAGAGAGGCAGGATATGGGCCTGAAGATATGTGGAGTGTGATGAAAGTGGGCTGAAGTGACAGCGACTCCGAGGGGTCACCACTTTAGCCTCACACAGCGAGATCTCCACAGCGCTGTGACAGCACCATTCTGCCAGCATCCATTATCATTCTGCTATAGGAAAAATAAACACTTTGGTTTGTTTGTGCTTCGCTATTATCTGCAGGATGAGGAGATGGTGCCCCTGAAAAAGTCAGGGGAACATCTGCACATAGGGAGGTCAGGATCAAGAGGTCAAAAGTATTGTGAGGTTGCCATGACCTTGAACTTTGACGACCAAAATCCGTGAATCTAATTGAACGTTTTAGCAAAGAATTCTCTTGAGGCACTCGCAATAGTCTGTTCCTAAGGAAGGATTTGGGAGGTCACTTTGAGGTTGACCTTTTAACCTCAGGCAACCAACATCGCATCAGTTCACTTTTGAGTTCAACTGAGTGTTTGAACTAAATTTGAAGACATTCCCTCAAGTTGTAGTTGGCTTGGAGGCATAAAACAAAACAGTTGATGCATAGATACAAAGCAGTAAATTTCAAATGCGCTAAACAGGGACCAATAGACCCCAATGGTTTAAAACATTTTCAATCTTCTATTGAAGCACATTGAGTCTCCTTCAGTGTAGATTACTGGTTAAACAGGACAAGAAAAATGGAAAAACGTGAGGTCTGGGAATTTTAAATGGACATTTTTCCGTAATTACTAACATTTTCTGACTAAATGAGTAATGGGGAAAACTATCAGCAGATTAATCTATAATGAAAACAACCCCCTTCTTGCAGCTCTAAAGTTAACAGGAAGATCCCCAATTACTGTCCACCAATCAATGGAGCGTTTCCACGAGTCGGAGTCTCACGAGTCAATGTCACTCGTTCTAATGAAGGTCTTAGTGGCATTTTCAAAGGTTACTCCTCTATTAGGGGGATATTAACACTGAAAGACATGCGTGTTTTTGAATCACGTGTGACTTAATGGGAGATCAGCTGCAGCTGTGGTGGTTGCCAGTTGCTCGACCAAACTAAGCTCCACAATCCTCGAAAAATAATGTCGATCCGTTGACTGCAAAGGAAGATGGCAAGCAATAAATATCAACACCAGGCTGCACAACATCCCTTGGCTTACAGGTCACAGATGGAATGTCAATATTTCCCCGCAGCCCATAGCAGAAGCAGGGCTGTAGACAGGGATTAGGGAGGGATTGGATGGCGCTCATATTTAGGCCGAGCCAACGCAACTGCTTTACATTATTCCATCTTGTGAGCCGAGAACACACTTCAATGGCTCCCTTCAGATCGGGCTCTTCTGTTGAATGGTAACAAGGGGGGTGTCTGTTCCAAGGTTATTTCACTCAGAACTGAGTGATAATAAAAAAAAAATCCTCATCCACGGATATAGAATCCTATCAGTCTGCCGTCCTATCGCTCTAGCCCATCACCCATCCCTGTGAAGATGCATTATGTCATTGTTCATTATTTACAGCTGTGAGTGAATTTAAATTTTGATAGAAGTCATCTTTTCAAAAAAAATCTCCTCTCGGCTCCTCTAAGGGGAAATACGAGACTACCAAACCTAAACCAGTGTGACATATCAGCCGGGGAGTTTGCAGCATGCTTGGACTTATCTTTTCACTTGTGCATCAATCTTCTCCCCTCTCTCAGCATCCTGTTACAGAAGGTATCCTATTTTCCCTGCTGCAGCTGAATTTCATCAGTCGTCTGTTATTCCTTTTGAAGACCCTATCTGAATGGCAACGGCTTAACGCTGACAATCCGCAGCTGTCTACACATCTTTCAATCCATTCTTTCATCAATCTTTTACCGGTCTCTTCTTTCCTGTACATCAAGGGTGCCCCTCGCTCGCTGCCACTGCCGCGCAATGTTTCATTCGTTTTAAAAACACCAAATGAAATGGTTGGTTGTTTTTTTTTCATGCATTTTGCTACCTGTCCCTCAGTGTTCCTTTGTCCTTTACCGTCCACTTCACACGTCTCTCTCCTCCCTGAGTGTGCAGCTGTCTATCTGGTCACCCATCCATCCTCAAACACCTTCCCATCAGAACCATTCCACTTCTCTCTCACCTTTGATTCAGCCGAAAGCTTACTTTCCATTTTTCCATCACAAATCTTTCATCTTTCACTTCACCAACCGTTTCATCTTAACATCTCTCTGCCATTTAAGCTCTCATACTCTTTCCTCTCTATCTCCCTTCTGCTTTCCTGCCACAACAGCCCCCCTCATCCAGAACTATCCGATCTGGCTGGAGTGACTGCAGCAGATGTAGCCAGACCACAAACATCTGCTTCCCCTGTCCCACTGCATCTCCACTCTGCTGATCAGACTAACCGCTGTAACTCCCTAAAGCTTGCTATCCTTACTGCTGCCTTTATGTGCAGCTGGGCAGCCTGGACAAAATCACAGCTAAATATGTTGCAAACACATGAGGCATCCACTGGAAATCCCAGTGCCAGATTGGAAATGTGTGTTTGCAATAAGGTCATGTTTCAGCCTATGGAACAGTCAGGCTGCCTGGGGATTTAACAACATAAACAGCAGCTTGTAATAGAATAAAACTAAAGAACTAGAATCGTCAATATACTGCTGATGAGTTACACTGCATGATAAAAACAAAACAAAAAAATAATCCCATCAAAATAGCATAGCGTCTTTGGTCTACTTTGCAAGTTTGGTTCGACCAACACATGCTAATATTTTGTTATCTAGTCAAACAGCTACACAAAATGTTCAGTGATTTTGCAAATAAAGAATTGGCAACTAAAATACCCATTCCCACACAATCCCAAATGGGAAAAGTCTACTTAAAACCAACATAAAACGTACAGATGATGTAAATAAAGCAAACACCAGAAATTAGACCTATCCCCATGACTAAGCAGCGAGGAAATAGAAACATTGCAATTTGTTTATTTGTTTAAAATACATTATCTATTTAACGTTCATATAATTCTTAATCGTAAGTTACAAAAAACATATTACTGCCAGTAGTTTAAACTATTCCAAAGATCTACAAGTGGCAGCCCTACGATGCTTCTTTGTAAGAGATGCAAAAATCAAACAAGAAAATGAGCTGTGTCAAGTGAATAGAATTAACAATTAAATGAGTTAAAAATTTAACGAAAACAAGATTGAAATGGACATACTTGACGCACCCCGCCGTGTGAAGGATGCAGTAAATTAAAGTAAAATTAATACACTTTAAATAAGTCCCCTTATTAAATCAAGACTAATTGTAAAGATGTGGATAAAGAGAAGCAGATGAGTTAAGAGAAAATAAATTGTGGGCTGACACGATCAAGATAAACAAGCCTTTATAGTATTAAATGTGTTCATAGTTAAATAAATAACACACGCATATATACTGTATATATGTACAGTGTGACTGCTTTTCCAGACACTGCATAATAAGGTCCTTGTACTGATTGTGATAAGTTATGCAGAATGTGAGGAAAGCTGGCCCTGAAACATACGGCAGCCTGTCTTCTCTATATGCTGGGATCATTTGACAGGACTCAATTTGCATGCTAATGCTTTGCATAGGGGGAAGGTCACATCATAAACAAGGTTATTTATCCCTTCTATACACAGGTCTCTAATAGGACAAAATTACTCTCACTTTCCCAGGGCAGTGTTTTGTGTACAGTTCACTGAAACTCAGAGAAAACTGGGAAAAGAAGCCGTTTATTTTGTTGTTTTGCAAAAACACTGAAAACTAATGTCAGTATTTCAGTCCAATAGCCACCAGGTTGTTTATCTACCACGATATCAGCAGGTTTGTAGCGTGCTCTTTGCGTGTATGGAGACGGGGATGCTGTTTGTTTTGGATGTGGCTGAGTGCAGTTGAGCGCAGGGTTCACTGTGATGTTTCACTGTAGTGGTAACATTTAAAAGCAGCCAGGGGAGCTGTGCTGAGCTCTTAAAAATAACCAATCTCATCTCTGCTGCCGACACTGCTGACCTTGGACCATTATCATTGCAGCACACTCAAACGGCTTGGCATGCACAATCCGTACCGGGCAAGCACAATAATACAAAGAAAAAAAAACAGAACGCGGCTGCAGCCTGCACGTGCACATACTGAAAGAAGGTGTGAGAGAGAAAAAAAAAGAAAAGCAAACACAATCTTGTCTCTCTGAAGAAAGAACAAAAGCTTTTTCGCTCATTCAATACACACAAATATACACAAACATTAAACCATGACAGACGAGCCAAACTATAAAAGGCTTATTTATAATGTATGATGTGCTTTACCTGAACCTTGGCCATGCTCCACTCTCTAGAACTATTCTCAGGTGAGATATAGGAGAACTAGCTGTTTGCCTCACCGGCATCTACGCAAGATCGAAGATTTCTAAACCCCAGGCTGTAATTTGCAAGTGGCATTTTAAAGTCTTGGATGTCTTGGGCCCATTTCCCAGGGAGAGATTAAATTTAATCCTAGATTTAAAATTAATCTATGAGGGAAAATGCTAAAAAGTCAAGGGGCAGCGTTTGGCCATGTTCAGAGAGACTGTGGCTGGTACGGCAATGCTTTGGAGGACTGGGACAAAAAGGTACACAGTGTATTAAGACATTTATTCTTGCGTTGGAACATGTAAATCATGATTCCCAAGGAATAATTTATAGATGATGATGAAAAAAATAGCTTGAATGTAAAGGAACAGTTCTTTTGAGTCAAGCTTATTCTGTCTCTGTTGCAGCACTGGACAGATTTGACTTTCATTTTTCTAATCATCGACATGGTTCAATAATTTAAAACGGTGCGGTTATCTCATCCCACTTGAAGACACATTTTCATCCTTTTAAATTTACATAACACTGAATCACATGTTCATGAACTCTAACCTCATATTTGATATTTATAGTATTCATGATTGCCAGTGGCCATTCATTTGTATTTACTTAAATAATTACAACTCTGCATTATGCATGCATGCAATCTATCAGTGATGTTTGCATTTGTATCTCGGTGATAATAATCGTATTGCAGCCGTGTCAAGCTAAAACTAAAGCAAACAATCTGCTGCAGCTTCATATATAAAGCATCTGGAATAAGGGCTGGGTTTTAATTTGAAGCAGCCACAGGAAATAGCTTGTATCCAAAGTTAGCTCAAAACTATAAAACAAGCCATAATGTGTTTGGGCTTTTTTGACAACACACTCGCTATTAGCATAAGAATCTGTCGCTAAATCAAACAGGACTTTAAAAAAAAATATCACACTCCAGTAGTTCAAACATTTCCTCTTGTAGTTTCTCGTGCAGCTTCATCTCCAATACGACTGTTATTGACGGTTATGCTTAATTAAATCTGAGGGACCATCTTCCTGTGTCTCTCTTTCCTCAAACCAATTCTCAATCAGGCATTAAATTGAGTCATGACTCAGCCTTTCAGCAGCAAACCCTCAGACTTTGACTGACGTGCCGTGTCAGTCGGCAGAAAACCTCTGTGCTCGGCACTTCTGTGCGTCATAAAACAGCCTCTCTATCAGAACTGGGCAAAAACATGTCTGACAGTGAATACATTCGAAAAAGCTCTTAGGCGTGTTTGATGTCTGACACTTTCCCAAAGTGAAAGCCTCACTCATGAGAGATGGGAAAAAACGAAAAAAATCAAAGTCATCTCTTCTGTCGGCTAATATTAGAAACACCACGAGCTACCACTTTGCAGTCAAGGGTCAGATCTCGGGCATTTAAAAAACGTTTATACACCATAGAGCTGCTCATTAGCTCACTTCGCTGTTTGAATCTCTTTATGCACACTGGCAATATAAAGTAATCCAGTCACTCTGCCATTTTACGATTTGTGTGCGGTGGCAGAAAGCAGATGTGTGACAAAGTTAACGACCCAGCGCATCAAGACCATACGTCAGGGTTGGTGACGTAGATCAACTGGGAAATTTACAGTTTCACCTTCAGGCTTCAAAACTCAGTTCTATAGCCAACCAAAATGTCCAGTTCAACATGCTATATAATCTACAAGTATGAATCCGTGTCTTAAACTTATTTTTCTCCACATACATAAATCATACATAAAAACAGCACTAGCAGAATAACACATTACAAATGGATCCCTAATGGACAGATATGGTGATTGTGTCTGGGAATCGCTTGGACCGGTGAAATCTCTCATCTGTATCAAAGCTATCAAACTAACCCAGTGTTCTCTGAAGGTCGAAGTTCAACGAACAGAATAACATCATCAGCAAATGCTTGTGCTTATAGGAGCAGATTTATTGTCTCAACAGCCTCAGCTCTTAGTTCAGTGATACCTCAAACCTAAAAAACCTTAACTCCCAAAAGACTTAATACGACAACTGGTCTCTGGCCATTACATCTCAAGTTCTATAACTAAGAGTATATCCTTTGCACACTTTCGAGGAAACGATATGAGCAGTGTGCAAATGAGATGAAAGCACTGACAAAGAAATGATTAGATTTGGATGAGTCATGATTTGGCTGATGCCTATAGTGAAGCAGTGATACTAATTAAATCAGATCAGATCAGTCTGTCCCTATTTCAACATCAGTGCCAGAGAGAGAAGTGGCCTCTCCTGAGTCATCCTGCACAGACAACATGTCCGTCAGGTACAGATGTGTATTCATAAGAGGTATGTCAAATATTTTTCGATACAGAAAAATCTACTGATATATATATTTGAAAGAAATTGGCAATAACTCAGATGAATGTCGTCTCCTATGAAGACATGAATTGAGGCTTGACATTTTTTAGTTTAACCATAAACCTATAACATAAATACACATATTTTTTGCATTGTTTCTTCTGTAAAATAATAATTTTCATGCCAACACATCTTGGCAAACATAAATGCCACAATTGATTTGTGTCTGAAGATTTTTATAAGCCATCGGATAAATTGATCAGACTCTACAAACTACTGATTAGATATTTTCTTCTCTAACTTTTCCCCGAAGCAGCTCGTCCATGTTTAAATACACAAACTCTATCAGCAGACAATCAAGTTCATCAAGTGGAGCCTCTTTCATTTTGTTTTGTTCAAACCTCATCTTTACAACCAAGATCGTTGCTATCAAAATAATGGAAAGTTGGCCGTTTAAGCTTCAGTTTAATGATGTTGAGTAAATTTGCTTATCTGTAATGGATCTCAGGCCTAATTATTACTTCTTATCTTCAAGATGATATCCTGTTTTCCCCCGCAGCTCCTGTGATGTCATTTAAAAAGTCTGACGGTTTATATGTCTCAAACCTGAAACTAAAACTTTAATGATTCTAGTTTCATTACTGCTAGTCAGGATATACAACACCTTACCTTGTTGACCTCCAGGATTTCTCTCCTCTCCTCTGTGGCGGGGCGGCTCTGGCCAGATGAGCGGTCCTCGTGTTTGGAGCTGTCATCTTCCACAAAGGGTATAAGTTGCTGGAAGGGAGAGCAATCACAAGTATGGTTGTATTATTCACTTAAAGCATTATAACGAATTAACAGTAAATTACTCAAATATTCATTAAGTTTATCTTCTAATGTTGATTTTAAAAAGCTCTCATTCTGGGATGAAACTCACTCAATGATGCACTTTTGCCATATGCTCCTCCCCTTTTATTCGGCCCATGTTCTGAAGGTACTCAAAAGCACTGGACTGTATATTCTCACCTCTCAGCAGGAGTCCAATGTGTCTGCTGAGTACAGTTAAGGTTTGAATGATGTGCATATTGGAAATCTCAACCTATGACTGCAAAGCTCTACTGAACATTTCACTGTGGTGGGTCATCATCGTGTTCCCCTGAAGTGGTGACTGGGGATTCTGTGAAAAGCTCTCGAACACAGGACGACTCTCACTCGTCTATTCTCAACGTTGTGGGAAAGAGAGATGGCGACATAGAGAGAGATTAATTCTTTTTTAAACGCTGTGTGTGCTCGACCTTGTCTGCTTGACACCACAGTAAGGCCGATGTGCATCAGCCTTCAGAGGAGGCTGCGTTCTGAGAACCAACAGGGTCACTGCCTCCTGCTCTGCATCACACTGCCCCCTAATGGTTACCTCATAGAGGAGGAGTAGAGCAGGAGGTTTGCCGCAGCCACAGATCAAATAATGTCAGTTTTTTTCTTGAGAACAAACTGTTCCTGCTTGCCCAGGACATTTGGGACACGTTGCACAAAATGGGATTGATGTTGTTCTTGATAATCTTAGTAAAGCTACTGCACAGAATTGGATTTTGTCAAAACGAGAACGACTGACGGGCACAAAGTGTAAATGAAGTCAAATGTCAATTCTACAGCGTTTCTAGGAAATACATAATTTCAGTTATGTTGACGTTAAGTCAATTTTATAGTCTCACCCACTCAAAATCTACAGAGCAGTTTCCCTGCACAAGTTTTTGAAATTTATGATACTAGTTTTAATGTGTTTCAAGCAGCAAGGATACTTTGTTACAGTGGAGACACGAAGTTCTTTAACGAGCATCTCTAAAAACAAAGTTTCCTTTTCGAAACCAAAACTGTCATATCAGACAGGATCACAAACACAGATTAGGTATGAGACTCTCAAATCAAAACAGAAGCTAAAAAAATGGCCACACCTTGCTCCAATATGGATTTGGCCCAATACTTATCTAAATTATTCATAGTTTTTTGTAATTCTTCTCTTCTTTCCCTAAAGCTTTGACCTGATTTAGCAGATTTTGCAGTTGGACCAGACGACCTGCAGACGCTGGACAGTGATTCAAAAGGGCTGCGTCATCTGGAAGCAATGAGTGACTAGTGTGTGTGTATGAATAGAGCTGTCCCTGGTTACGACTTACACAAAACAAGTGAAAAATAAATAAATAGGCTGACGGAAAGGTTAACTAACAGATGATGAGAAAGGAAATAAACACAAGTAGGTGAGGGCAGGGAGAAAACCGAAAAAAAATGGAAAAGAGACTACAACAAATAGAGATTGGGGGGGAGGAAGTGCTCCTGTCAGATTCCAGGCTGAGCTCCGTGCCAAACTGTAAACTCTGGGAGAAAAGACAGCATGGACATGTGCAGCATATTATAACAGACAAACTATGAGCCTGTCTCTGGCTCGAGAGAAACTGAAAAGTAGGACAAGTTTTTGTTTTTTTTCCATATAGGGTAATTTAATACCAAAGGGAATGACATATCGGATTTTAAAGGTAGTGGGCTGACTTTGGCAGCGCATTGGGGGGAAAACGAAATGTGCTGAGTAGTGTGGGAAAGATGGATGGTGAGTGTATTGTGTGTGTACATGTAACCATGCAGCATATGTGTGTGTGTGTGTGTGTGAGTGTGCCTGTATGAGTCATAACCTCTGCTTCTTCCACAGTGAGATGGATGTGGTTTCCTGCCTGACAGAGAAGAATGGGCTAATGAAGTTTTCTAGTTTACCTAGCTGAGACACAAGGAAAGGGATGGAAAAAGAGGAACCAAAAAAAGATAACACAATAATAAAGAGAAAATAGTCGGGCGAACGTGTGAGCGGAGAGGGAAATGAAATGGCATGGCTGTTCACTTCAGGAAATGACAAGAGGGGGAAACAGGAACAGAGGAAAAATAGAAAGAGTGACAGAGGGAGGAAAATGAAACCGATGTGAGCACAGCCTGACTGAAGGAGAGAATGGAGAGCCATTATCCAGCAGCAATAACAGAGAGAACGGAGACAGAAAAAACAAGGGAGCTCAGAAAAAGGAGAAGGAAAAAGCTTCAACTGGGTTACAACGAAACGACAGCTGGAAAGACGAAGGGGAAAAGAGCTGACGTGCAGTTAGTCCAGCTGTTCATTAAACAGGTCTGTTGCTAATTAGGCTGTGATGAGGTCACGCTGCCCGAGTCATTGATTCCACTTCCTGTTTCGGGCAGCCAATAGTGGGCGGCTGTCAGGCGAGCACCTGAATTCTGCGGGATGATAAATGGCATGTGTGCAGGGGCCAAGATCAACAAACCCAGCGCCCCAGAGAAACATGGTGAGCCGAGCTATTGGCTGGTCAGCACTGGACCGGAGTTCAGCCGCAAAGGGAACATTAATAAACATTTCAATAATGATAACAACTAATAAGTGAGATGAATTACTCAATGAGGATGTACAACACTAAAGCAGGAAAGGAAAATGTGAAGGTGAACCACTCAAAGACTTGTGGTGAGAGCAGCAGACGAGAGTCACTGTGAACAACTAGTGGACGGATCACTGGACATGCTGCTGAACACAGACAATGTACAGTACATGGTGGCAGCAATCAGAAATTTGTTCCAATTTAGGACTGGTCCCCTCCCACATCCTCCTTTATCCTCAGTAGGAGTCTGGTGAGAGAGATTAGCTGCGAGCCAATCTGTAGAAATTGGGAAGGGACAGCCGCAGTCATAAATCCAATCAAACAGTGGTGGATGGTCGGGGCTGTAGACCTGCATGGTGCCTCACACAATGCAGTGCCTGCCCAGTTAGCCTCTGAGTGTGTGCGATTGTGAGTGTGTGCCTTCCTGACATTCTACAATGCACTCTGAATTTCTGTGTGTCCGTGCAGGCAGGCGGGGGTGCAGTGCGGCTGAGCAGCTGCTGCTCCTGAAGGTGGATGGTGACCGTAACCAGCGGTAAAGACACTCTGGAGACTCACCTGAAGTGACCAATCAATCTGCTGCCCGCAGACAGACCTAGAGGGAGCAGGCGAGATAAGAGTCCCCCACGGTAAAGATGTGCATTTATGGGAAAGTGCACGTGTGTGTGTTTGTGCACGTATGAGCAATAACACCACTAACAATGTCCTTTTTCTTCCATCCGACTAACAAACCTCCTAATTAGCAGGTAATTTGATTGATAGTCGCTTAAAGCACATACATCATATGTTGCTGTTTGTATCTGGAAGCATTAATCAATAGTTACAACCCCATTCTGTACAATCTCACTGCACTGGTGGGTATCTGTATTGTATTAAAAGACCTTGATTAAAAAGCGAAGATTAAAATCACAGCAGCAACTGAGAATGTACCAATCAATGAACAGTATAACAGTAAAATCCAATAACCTATCCTTCTACATTAGAGCTGGAGCCAAAAAGTCAATGAGTCAATGTATCAGTCAAGAAAACCTCAAGCACAGTCCACTATAAACCAGACTGTGTTGAGCAATAAACAAGTTGAAGTTAAGACCTTTAAAACCTTTTGAGACCCTTTACGACCACAGCAAAAGTAAAGAATATACTTGTAGTGAGTTTAAATACATTTATGTCTGTCAGACTCAAAGAAGTTGATCCAGATTGTCTCACAGCACACTTCACCAAACATGCTTTACATGTTCATAAACCAGCTTTCAGGCTGATTAGGAAGATATTAGTTCAACACAAACTTTTAAGACTTTACAAAGGACTTGCCATGACATGTTTTGTCTCAAAACAAACCACAAAGTAGAGGGATGGAAATAGAGACTGGTGTTAGAAATGGAAGACACCACAACACCAGACTGAGTTAATATCATATATCATAATTGTAGGAAAGGTTGACTGCGAAGGACAATGATGTCGATTGAAAATACAGACGGTGACAAATTGAGAAAATTTGAAGAAAATCATGTCGCATGCGGACGCTTCCACACAGGTGCACTGCATGGTGCAATTAAGCAATTAACATCCAATGACACTCTGAGGCATGAAATATTAGAAGGCTGAAAGTACCAGTCGATTCAGTTTTTTTATATAAAAGACAGTGAGAAGAAAAGATTAGAAAGAGGTTTCAATGTCAATCTGACAAATACCCCTCAGCTGGCAGCTGTTTCAACAGGAGCAGTGAATAAAGTGACATCTTCTGATGTGATCCAACTGTGTCAAGTTATCTTAGATTTGGACAAAACACAACATTCGAAGACTGGAATTTGTCGAGATTTTCCCTACATGTGCACAGATGAGGTGATCAATGTCAAACAGGTGTAAAGGATTCAGTGTCCATGTCTCACCTCGGGCGGTATGGAGTCCAGTCCGGCGCAGTTCTCGTTGCATTTGTCGTAGACTAGACGCAGTTTCCGGAACAGCACGGAGAGCATGCGTAGGTGCTCCTGGAGTTTCCCCAGCCTGTCCTGGTGGGTATTGGGGTGGTACGTGACTCCATTAGGCAGCTGGGAAGTAACACAGAGGAAATGTTTGGTTCAGCAAAGAACAAGCCGACAATTTAACTTAGTGTTAATAAAACGCAGCAATCATTGATCCCCACTGCCAGAAGCAATACAAAGACTCTGCTGGTCTCAAACAAACCTCCAGCTAATGTGCAATATATACACTTTGATTTAAACTGATAACACAGGTAGTTTCCTTTCTGATTAAGAATGAAAGCTGCAATACACAAGCCCGGAAATGAAACAGTCAAAAAACAATATGATAACAAGTCATGACAACATAATGATACTACAATTTAAACTCCCACACACAAACTTGGCACCATGAAAAGGTTAAGTGCCTCAGCTGCTGCCCTTTGTTTTCTCCAACCTTCATACTGAGGCAGCATCACAGGCTTTTAACTACAATGGGTGTAAACGAGTAACAAGATATGTTTTTTATTGAGAGGATCGACGAGCCTCTGGGGCGGCACCGTCTGATTATAAACATTCTACACAACATGAAACAAGTCTGCCTCCAGGGCGAGCACAGGGAAGACACACAGACAGAGAGACAGAGGGAGAGAGACGGGGAACAAGAGATAAATGAGGATTTTTTACGAGCATAAAAGACAAAAACAAGTCACAACAATGATGTTTGAGGGTTCTCTGGCTCAGCTTGCTCGGTTCATCCCAGGCTGTGATTTTAACAGGCGGTTGCAGGAGGAGCGTATCTCCAGAGCTGGCCGACATCCATGATAAACTCGTGCTGACCTCGGCACTGTCAAGAGCTGAACTACATGTGAACTGCAAAACAGACTGATATTAAAGACTCATTTCCTGAGTAAAAACGCTTTAAGGGATTGCTTTTGAAGTAATTCAGCGTCTATCTGACATCACTTGATTGCAGTGAACTTGAGTACTTGGACATATTTGAGATATCACCATGACCTAACGACGACAGTGCATTAATATTGTGCAAGACAGATTACTGTGTGGGAACCGGCCTCCCAACAAATAACTTTGTTTGACCAAATACAGATGCAGATATAAAGTGATCCTTTATCTCCTTCTTCTCCTTTGGATTTGGGTTATAGAAGCGAAACAGAAACTTACTCTGTTGATGTGTGTTTCAAAGGCCATTTCACTCCCATCTCTTTTGGTCTGGAACTTGTGCAAACCAAAATGACAGGTGTGCAAGGTGCCTCAGACCAAACTGTAGACCAGTAGACTAAAATATAAAGAAGAGGTGGCCTCGGTCCGGATGAAACTGACCCACGGTTTGATTTGTTTGCAGTGTGGAACAAAAGAGCAGAAAAAGAAGTGGAAGCCTTACTGGTCTCCCCAGAAACCTGAGTGGAACCCGGCTCACAGGATTGTTTTCAGTCTTCACCTCTGACAATTTAATGTTTGAATGACGAGAACATTCAGTTGGCGCATTCTTGTGTCGAGTACGGCCCCTGAAGTTGCTTGTAGTTAAAACCATAATGAAAGAACAGTGCCAACAACATCAGGAAAATTAACCTGTTCGTTCATTTTCTCCGTTCAAATGGAGAGACTACTACATGCCAAATTAAAAGCATGCTGATTTAAGGGTCGTACAGAACTCGAATGTATCTTGGTTCAGACTTTCAGGTTTAAAAAGATCTCTGGTGCTATTTGGGACAGTGGCCTAAACTGTAAACTACACCAACATCATCTTTTTACCAGTTCTTGAATATTTCTAAACAATTTTCTTTTCATGGCTGAGACAATGAGACTTGCTTTAACATTGGTACTCTAAAGTAATTTCTCCACCTGCCTTAATGGGGGAGTTAAAGCTCAGCTTCAATATCCTAATGAAACAGACTTTCTTCCCAGCAGAGAAGCACCGGTGTTACTGCAAATATTAACAATGGCGCCGTCTTGTTCAGAGTCCCAGTCCCACTGTGCACATTATCAGGACTCTAAAACTGAAGCAGGCTGTATGTAATGTAATTCGTGTATCATTAATTTTACTATTCACACCAGAGCCTTTTGCTACTGTGACAAGTACAAATGTGTTTTGTTAAAAATGCCTTTAGGGAGCCAGGATAGCAACTGAGATGAAACCTTTTCCTACATGAATGACAATTTCAGCTTCTTTGAATTTTTAGAGTCTATTTTACGGTTTCGCTAAATTCAAACAAATGGATGCATGATTATATCAATAGATTCTACACTTTCAACCATCTCTAATGGTCTATATAATCACAGTTTATGTATTTTTTTGTTTTTTTGAGGAAACTGAAGTTAAAATCCAGGGTTGATGAAGTTTTCGGCTGACTGCACTGAAGTCACAGCTTCCTTTTAGTATTCTGTCTGCTTCCACTGTCAGTTCTAATCCTTATTTTCAAATTTTGTTATTTGCAGAAAAGAGCTTTGTAGTGTTAACATCAGATCTAGTATTACTATTTTTGCATATTCCTTTATATTTGTATGCCGCGATCATTCTTTGGCTTTTTATGATAATATTCTGCTCTTTTATCTTTTATATAGATCTGTTTGATTATGTTGTGTCTCAGATTTACAGTTCTTGTTTCATTTCTGATGTTGTCCTCATGGCATTAAATGTTTTCAAAGGGTGTTAGAACTAAGCAAAGAACATGAAAGAAGGAAAAGGGAAAACAAAAAACTGTAGGAAGACTGAAACCATGACTGACAGGCATGGAGACAGAGAAGCAGAGCGAGACCGACCTGCATGTTCCTGAGGAGCTGGAAGATCTCCATGGTCCTCAGGACAATGTCTTGGACCGTCTCCTGGCCGATGCGACACAGCGAGGCCGTGTTGACATCACGCGCTGCTTGTGCTTGTTGCTGCTGCGGCGGTGGCTGCGTACCGAAAGGTGGTACTAGCGGAGGGGTCGTCATGGAGGCAGAAGGTGAATGTGAAGCGGGAGAAGGTTTAGGTCCAGGTGAAGTTCCCCGTCAGGCCATTCCACACCAGCACACCCTTTACATGCCTTGATTTGATGTTTGACAGATGATGAAAGAAAGTCTTGAATACTTCACTTGGGCTGCATCTAACAACTACATGTTCTATTGCTCCATTAGACATCTGACAAGAGTGAGAAGAGTTATGGATATTTTTTAATCTATGTTGTTGGATATCATTTTTGTTTCTGAGTGAAGGTTATGTTTTTAAACACTTGATGAAGATTATAGAAAAATTATAGTAAAGTCATCACTCTT
This sequence comes from Platichthys flesus, assembly GCF_949316205.1. NCBI lineage: Eukaryota > Metazoa > Chordata > Actinopteri > Pleuronectiformes > Pleuronectidae > Platichthys > Platichthys flesus. Next base: position 4,877,428 of record NC_084961.1, read on the forward strand.
GGGAAGTTTGAACAATAAAAATATGAAGGAGGAAAGTAGGAAAAGTTGAATGCAAATAAATAAAAGTCTTGAAAGCTAGATTGTTTTTATTATCAATTTGTTCTGTTAAATATCAGAAAAGTGTAAAAAAGAAAGAAGAGTAGAAAGTGATAAAAGAACATGTGATGTCTTCAAATTCGGGTTTGGGTGAAATAGTCAAAACTGTATCAGTTGATATTTATCTTAAAGAAATATTTAGTCAAGTACATTGAGAAGTTTTTACTTTTTTATCAGCACAGAATGTGAAACATGGTACATTTTTACGAATCTGAGGTAGACCATTATGTATTATATATGTCTTAGTATTATCCGTCATATAATACATATTGAACTTAACATTTTTAATCACCTGACGCTATTTCAAACAGTTAAAAGTGTTTGACCAATAGTCGACGACCCAGAGAAATTAGGTGTGTGACAAAGAGAAGGGTCAAATCTTTACACTGGAGAAGTTTTAAAATATAAAACATTTTTTAAATTTTTGCTCAAACTTGTATTCAAACTTTCACTTCTAACAATACTTAGAACTGTTACAGTTATCAGCTGATTGAGTAAACTTGCTCTGTGAAGGCTGACTTGATATAAAAATGTTATATTATAAAAAACATTTAATCTGTTGTCACTGTTGTCATTGTTAATAAAGTTCAACAACCAGGAAGTGCTTGTTAACGAGCCGCACAGCTGTGACCAATCAACTTAATAAAACACATGCTAACGGGACCCAGTGATGACGAAGCGACGATGCTAACGTGTTAGCCGTTAGCAGAAGTTGTTCACTACACGCTGTGAAGCAAGTAAAGGAAACTTCGCTTCACTTCACGCGCTACCCGGACGCGCACGTGGAGCAGAAGCAACCCCATGTTCGAGTAACGGGTTTTTTTCCCCCCCACGACACGGTTGTCACCGAGGCTAAGTGGACGGTCACACCGCACGGACCACACTTCAAGCTGTGTCTCTGTTCGATTCCCGCTGTGTCCGGTCGCTAATCCCGCGCCACGTGAAGCCAAACTCCCCCGCAATTAACGTCATGTATCTGATGTGTCCGGAAAGAACGTGTAACTTTACCTGTGCGCTGATAATTCATCATCTTTGTTGACATGTCAACTTCCTCTGGTCCGCTCCCGGGATCTCAGCCGCGGCAACTCTCGCGAGAGTTGGTGCTGATACCGTAAGTGCTGGAAGAGAGGTGATTCAAGTTGCTGTACACAGGGACATTCAAATGACACAGAAACAAAGTTAAAAAATAAATCTGTTTGAAATCAGAAAGCACAATTTAAATACTGACATATTTGAAATATGTCAGTATCCTAGTGCACATTATCCATAAAACGTGTTACATCAATTTACAATGTATACCTCATGTATATGTATAGCTCATATTGGGATAATTCATTTATATATATATATACCCTTGCATTATATTATACCTTTATACATTTATTCTTACAACTTTGTTTTATTGTACTATATATAATAAACTGCTATTTAGTACACAACAGTTAATTTGTTTTAACCCATTTATATTTACATATATTTGTATATACGTGTGTGTATATATATATAGCACATACCATTTTAACTAATAGTAATTTTGTATACCATACCTGCCTATATACATCGTTTGATATTATATTAAATGCAACATAATAATATTTGAAATTTATGCCAGTATTACGGTAAAGCAAAGTGCACTACATAATATTCCAGGCTTTTTAGGTTTACAGCGCCACATGCTGGTCTGTTCCTCTATATCAGCTTCGAACAAACATCTGCCTGCATCAGCCTTCAGGACAATTCCTGCCACTTGATTGCTTCTCATGGGTCATAATAACTATTTTAGTAAATTCGAATTCAGCCTTTAACTGTTTTCTACTCCATGTTGAGTTAAATCCCTCAGTGCACACATCCCTCCATTACTTATACCATTCAGCACCGTGCTGGATTCTTGTGTGAGCTATCAGAGCTCAAATTAATTTAAAATCAGTCAGAAATAGAGACTGTTCAGCTGCTTGTTGAGCCTGAGCTCTGCCTCACAGCGGAATTCGAGGCATAATTGAAAAAGTTAAGGCTTCATTCCCTTCAGGCTTGAGTGGGTCTGAGTAGATTAGGATTCGGATTAGAATGCCTATCACTTAAATTACATTATTCATTTGAATTTTGTGTTACGAGCTGGATTTCACTTGACTTTTATCTCAAACACGTGTTGTGTAATAACGACCTGGAGTCATTTCTGTTCACTTATTCTCCCTTTCTTAAAAAGAAAAACCCCTTTCCTTATCTGCACCATGCAACACTGATATGGAAAACACTGTCTCCAGTTCACTCCACTGCCCACAACTTCTTAATTGCAGAGAGAGTGCTGTTAACTTGCCAGGTTGAATGAGTGTTACTCTTACAATCCCCATCTGCTGCACCGGCAGACCAACTGAGGCATGCCATTTAGAAATGAGTTTCTCCATAATCATCCAGCATAGTGTGTTTTAATTTGGACAAGGGAGCAGTGGTGGCGAGCGGGTGGAGGCAGGTGGAGAGATGTGTTCCCTGCTCTTCTGCTGAATTATTCACTACCTCCACCAAGAAGGTTGTGTTTTCATCTGCGTTTATTTGTCCTGTTTGTTAGCTGGATGAAATGGATGAGATTTGGTGAAAGGAGGTGGTGTGAGTCGGGGAAAGACTCCATTCCTGCATGGATTTGAATCATCATTTTCATCAAGATTCATGGATCTTATTTTTTATCACCAGGCATGTTCAGGAGACTGATGTGTATGAGTGTGTGTGATTTGGTGCAGATCAAAATAAAAGTCTGGATATAGTGAATTATAAAATGTGGGTTCACGAGGGACTGTTGGGCCTTGGCAAATGCATTTTGAAATATTTATTTAATATTTTCCTTGTATCCATGGAAAAGCTTTGGAAATACAAATGCAGGTGTGTGAATGTGTTTGTGATAATTTTTTGTGTGTGTGTGTGATTTTTGTGCTTATCACGGGGAAAGGGCTGCCTCCTCAGCTGTCCAGAGGCCCTCACCTACTTGAGAGCTCATCTGTCATCACTGATCACAGAAAATAAAGAAACAACAGAACTTATTGATCGCATCAAGGACAGCTGATGGAAAACGCATTGATTTGAAACACCTTTTTTTTCTTCATGTTAATGTCATCGAACCCTTATTGAGACATAACATTCTAGGAGACGCCAAAGAGCCTCATTCTTCACATGACGGTGCAGAAACAAATCTCATCACTGTCACTTCCTGCCGTCGCACAGTCACAGAAGCAACTGGAAAGCATCAGAAATGAAAATTCAAATGAAATATTGAAGGCTGAGTATCTCATTGCTCTCGTGTGTCTCGTGCAGCAAACTGTAACTGAGGCTTCTGACATGACAAACATCAGGCAGCGTAGATTACCTTGACAGTGACAGCAGGGTCATGGCTGCAGGGGCTTGAACCTTGAACATGGGGAAAGTGTGTGTGTGAGGGGGGGGGGGGGACTGAAATGGAGATGGACAGAACATCCCTCGTGAGGAAATGCAAACCATGTAAAAATTAACAGCTGAGGGGGTAGCAGGGCTAAAACGGATTATCGAGACACCTAGTGAATTACGCATGCTTTAATTAAATATGCACTGATCTGGTCCCTGCAGGGCTAAGTTCAGATCGAGGGAGTGAGAGGGGGGGTGTTAGTACAGTCCGAGAAGGCAGCAGCACGTAGAGTCTATTCAACCACTTGCAGCCAAAATCACATCAGGAAGTCTCCACACCAGAGAACTAGATTAGTGCATAACTGAAGGTGTGAGTCCACCAATCAGCAGCTGCCATTATTAGATCATCGCTGAAGAAACACAAGAACTCACATTATATGTTTCATTTCATACTTCAGTATATACGCGCTCCTGCAGTTTGAATGAAGCATCATGTCGTACCAACACAAGTCAACGGCTCCTTTCAGGGTCGACATACAGAAACATGGTTCAAACCCACACAACTACAAATATTTTATTCTTTGTGTTGATCCCATTGTCATCGTAGACACCAAATATGATGCACAAGACATCTGGAGTATTTTTGTTTGAAAAACCACATGAAGTCCTGGGTTTGAATATTCTGCTCACTTAAATTTCATTTCACCAGAAGGACTGGATCCAGCAAATACAGATACTACACTAAATGTGATATTGTGTCAGACTATATAACATTTGCAAAAATACCCAAAATAAATAATTGTAAAATCTGATATTATAAAGAGCCTGGCAGTACGAGAGGCACCAGCCAGCTAGGTGCCAGTGGTTGTTTACGATGCCCTCCTCCGTGTTGCTGTAGCTCAGGTCACCTGTGGCCGTCACTGCAGGAAACGACCGAGCAGGAGAAGGTCGAACCCGAACGAGCCGTAAACACTTCAGTGTCAGGAGCATGTCAGTGGCCCTGGTACCCACACACCGGCTCAGGGTCAAAGACATGGGGGGGGGGGGCTGTTGAAGGGATCAACACGTCTCTGAGGACAACTGAGGATCCATATATATGCTTGTTGCTTGGCAACAGAGGAGGTGGAGGGGGTTGGGGGGCAGCAAAGGGTTAAACGAATACAGTGCTTTGTCATGAAGGATTTTATGAAACTGTAAATTAGACAATATTCATAAAACAATATTTAATTGGATAATACATTTCAGCTAATACCTTAACGTCTGTACAAAAGCAGTGTGTGTTTGTGTTGATGCTCGACTTTGTCAGGTTGCTGGTGTAATAGTCCAATGCGTGGAAATACTCAATGGTCTTTATTTACATGTATCAGACAGCGGGCCAGTGGGTGAGCGCTCAAACAACAAGACTTTAGCACCGTCCTGCAAGTGTCACATGAAGTCAAAAAAAGGTAAAATTAGAAGCATTTGTAGTCTAGAAGTATAAATATTAGTAGAGAAGTCATTAAACATGTAAATGATTCAGAAAAGACAAACACTTTAGTTTTATAATACAGACTGGTTTCTATGTTAACACAAATACACTTAAAAAGGAAACTAAAATAATGTCAACACAAAGGCCCACACAAGTGACTTTGGCTTTAGTGTCAGTAGAAACATGTGACCTCAGGGTCCAATGAGCAGTGCAGAAGAACGTAACACTGTGATCACTGCAGGGAAGTCGTAGCCTGGCTGTTCTCTGCTGTGTGCGGACTGTGACCGGGCAAGGTTCCTGTGGCTGTTACATCTTGGGGTCCTCACACAGGGTACACCCGGGCTTCAGGTCGGCCTGCCTCTCCATTTGAATCGTGACAGAGTGGAAGTTGTAGGAGGAGAAACACGCCTGGGTCATTTCCCTCAGGACAGTCTGAGCATCCACTGACTCGTCTGCGGAGAAGAGACAAAAGGAAACCACGACAAACTGTTGTTAGATCAGCTCATGTGTGTAGGTTATAATCCTTTTAGAATTCATTCGTAGTGTTAAAAGCATTTAATAGATGATTATTGAATCATAAAGCAGCTGCAAGCGTATCTGTCAACGATTATAACTGCTCCTATGAAAACGTAGTTAATATTTTTACAGCTGTGTTTTACTATGTTGTCTTTCATTATCTGTTCGCAGAGCCTCCACAGTCCGCTACTGGTAAGGGTCCACATACAGGAATCCACAGGAGGAGTCGACAGGTACATCCCAGTGTGTTCTACGTAAGATTTAAAATAAAAAGGTGCAGGACTTTCTCACCTATGGCTACGTGGGCCGTCAGCACAGCCTGGTTCATGGTGAGGGCCCAGATGCGGAGGTTGTGCACGGCTGTGACCCCCTTCACCTCCAGCAGGCCAGCCCGCACCTCGCTGTACCTCACCCCCGCTGGAGTGCCTGAGTCACGCATGGACAAGACACAGAGACAAATAGTGGAGTAAGTATAAGACTGAGAGGGAGTATTTATGGATGCTGAGAGTAGAAGACTGACATCTCCTCCTTTAAGTGCAAATATGCTGATGTTAGGTGGATTACAATGATTCCATCCACCCATTTTTAATTTGCACATAAAATCATTACGACTGGAGACACAAATTTTGGCAAAATAGCGTTGCAAACATTTTCCTTACATTGGAAAAATATGTAAATAGAAAGAAATACACGTATACAAAACATACAGTATGTGAATTCAAAACATCAGAAAGGAAAGCCAAAAAGAAAACAATACAAAACTTGGAAATATCCCCCTATCCAGGCCACGCACCCTGGTAAGATTTATTGAGAAGAAGTTGAAGTAGTGAAAACTACCGATAGAGTTTGTTAGGGGTGAGCCGATCACTCACCTTCCATCAGGACGATGAGGATGTCTCTCATGATGGTGAAGGTCGTGCATAAGACGAATATGGAGAACAGGAAGGTGCAGATGGGGTCAGCGATCTTATATTCCGGCTAAAAATAATAATATAAGTGTTACACAATATCACAACACACTAATCAAGACCAGATGACAAAAAAACAAACCACACCCGATTCTCCAGACATTATCACGTTACCTTGAAGAAGATAATGATGGCGCTGACGAGCACGCTGACGCTCTGGAGGAGATCTCCCACCACGTGGACGAAGGCCGCTCGCACACTGGCGTTGGCCTGCTGAGCCCTCCGTCCTGTAAGGGAACATAACAGGGCAGTAAAGCCAATTATACAACGGATTAAAAGTCATTATATATTCCATTATAGTGTAATTATTGGGGATTGTGATGAACCCATAGTGGAGAGTAGTGTGCATAGGGGACTGAATCATAAGTGAGGGTTCAAAGTAACGACTCCAGGTCTAGAAACCCACCATGTCCGGCTCCTTTCTGCTCCACGTCTGCGTGGTCCTCGTGACTGTGGTTTGAGATCTGATCGTGTCCTTTTCCTTTCTTGTCACTGTGGCTGTGGCCGTGGGAGCCGAGCCCGCCGTGACTGTGGCCGTGGCCCGACTGGTGCAGGGTGAGGGCCATGCTGTCGAGACAGGAAGCAGAGTAGGTGTTAGCACTGCCTCACATCGAGATGGTTCCTGGTTCGAATCCACGTTTTCAGCCGTGTGTGGTCTTCATAAGCACAAACAGAAATGAGACTGGTCCGGTCTACATGACAGGTTTTCCAATCCTGCCTTTATTGCCGCAACAGAGCTGCAGTTGGACATGATAAGAAATTATAACGGCCCTTGGTTTTTTAAACATCTCTAGCGTTACCGTGTGGTTGAGTTGAAGCGTGACTCATCGGACATCTCACTAGTTGCTTGCACCATTACCTCTTTGACAGATTATCACTGACATGCAATTAATCCTAGGATATGTTGGGAAGGGGAAGGATCCAACCACTGAGGTCTTAATCTCTCTGGGATGAAAGGACGCATTTGAAAAATCAAACAATCAGTCTTCAAATGCCGCCGAGGACCAAGCATGCAGCCCCTTTATTGAAACGCAGCTAACATATCGGCCCTGTGATTCCCTGGCGACCTGTCCAGGGTGATCCCTGCCTCTCACACAATGGATGAACTTCTCCATCTTGAAGAGCCGATGAATCAGATGTTCATCATCATCTCAAACGATGACCGTCGGTAATGCTCTGCTCTCCGTGGCTGACTTTAACTGAATCCTTAATGCTCAGAGAGCCGCCGTGCGCCGATTAAAGCTGCACTAATGAGAACTGAGTGTGTGTTTGACTCACATTATATTGGCCAGCACCGCACAACCAGAGGTAGCGAGCATGATGGTGCCGTCGATGGTGTAGTCGTCGCTGATGAGGCGCTCCACGGCCAGGTAGACCAACACTCCTGTGACCAGCCAGATGGTGAAAACCGACAGCAGAGCGCCGAGGATCTCTGACCGGGTGGAGAGGAGGAGAGAGGGAGAGACGGATAAATCAGGAGGAAACATGATGGTTTGAAAAGTCATTTGTGGTGCAGCTCTATAATCCTGACAGCAGCCCTGGCCCTGATGGACGAGTAGATGTTACCTGCACGGTGCCAGCCGAAGCTGAGCTTGTGTGTGGCCGGTCTGGAGGAGAGCCAGAGGGACAAGAGGCTGATGATGAAGCTGGTGAAGTCGACCAGCAGGTGAGCGGCGTCCGTCATCACCGCCAGGCTGCCTGCAAAATACCCACCTGCACAGAGACACACACAGAGACACACACAGAGAGATAGTGTTGTTTCAGTGTCCCATCACTTTCTCTACAGCTCAATTTGCACTTGTGTGAGGAGCGAGGGGGAGAAAAAACATATTTGGGGAAAAGGAAGAATATGTGATTGAGTGAGAGGAGAGAAAACACTAAAAGGAAGTGGAGGGTGAAGGAAAGAGGAAGGAGAGGAAGTGAAAGGACGAAACAAAAGCCGTTTTCAGAAAGTGTTTTGAAATTGGACGTTTAGATGCTTTCACAACAACAGGAAAATGTTGTACAGGTTATAGGGGTGGCGTCTGGGTAGAGCAGCAGGAGGCGGGACGAGACAGGAAATCCCACGAGTCTGCCCTCATCACCAAAAGCTATAGAATCTCTTTGTCCTTCCAAGTGTCTTTTACAAGTATAGCTCCTCTGTTTCATTCTGAGATATGTGTTCTTCCACTTTTGCAAACGGTCAAAACGCCATATTCTCACAGGGCCTCACTCTGATATTTTCCAGACAGGAAAAGCTCCAGAAAATGTTGCGTTCTCACATACACCCCTCTCTGAAAAATCTCAAGATTTGGAAAAGGCAGCAGAGGGAGGATAAGTAAGAAAGGCGGTAGAGGCGGTGGTCTAGTGGCAGAAACTTGGACTATGGGCAGAGAAGGTCTCTGGTTCGTCTCTGGTTTGACTCCACGGAGAGACAACAAAAGACGAACTTGGATTGATCTGTCCAAAAATCCAAGAGTCTCCCTACCCTGTCTAGTGCCCCTGAGCAAGGCACCTTACTGCCCCAACATCTGCTCCCCGAGCGCCGTACATGGTCGCTCACTGCTCTGGTTAAATGTCCCTACCTGCATCAGTGTGCCTCTGCATGTCTGTGCATGTGTTTGGGATGAATAAATGGATCTTAATCTTAAAAAAAAAAAAAATAAAATGATAAAATGTTCTGGTATGAAAACATGACTCAAGAAACCAGAGAGAGAGAGATGAAGGATTTAAAGACTCACCGAGGATTTCGCCGATCATGAAGATCAGGCAGATGACGGACACCACGTAGAGACGCTTCCTGGCCACTTTCTTCTCTCGCTCACGATCCTCCTGAGCGTGGCTGTTATCGTGGCAATGTTTGACACCATCGATACCATCTCTCTGATTGGCCGCGCTGCATGGACGTTAAAAATCTGAATTAAGTCAGTGAAGTGAGAGACAAAAGTTTCTTTATCGTGTCTTCTTTAAGTGACGAATTAAGAAATTTCTCGGGGCTTCCAGGAAAAATTGTGATCAGTTGTCATTTGACTTTTCAGTAATTTCTTTCGTGTTTTCGATTAACTCAACTGATAAACTTAGACTTTTTTATAATAATCTATGCACAACTTTGTATAGCTTCAGTTTTTCATCTTTAAATCTGTATTTATATTTGGCTTCAATACTCTGCCTCAGTTGCTTGTGTGTTTAAATCACCTTAAACTTGAATTATCTGTCTTGTCAATATCCCCATTAGCACATACTTCTTCACAGTAACAGCTTTGTAGTAGTTTTGAACTTTGATCTCACTCCAGAGAACTAATTCTGTATTTATTTTGACCTTTTGTTATTCTAATGCTCTTGTGTTTAACTGTTTTGTGAAAAACTGGATGCCTACATTTCCCTTGTGATCAACAAAGTATATATCTATCTATAGATAAATAAATATTAGTTAAAAAATAGAGAAACTAAAAGAAAAAGAGGGGAAAGTTTTCTTATTGTGCGTGGAAGTTTTTCCATGCACTTTTAAAGCATCTCTTAGTCTTGATATCTTTAAATCCACATATTTCTCCTGTGAAATGAAGGCTACTGTTTGCCATCTTGCATTTAAGGAAGTGAATTTTTAAATTTTGGTTATTTCTTCACTCCTTGTGCACACCTCCCTTTGTGTTTGACCGTGACGAATACCGAGCTGCACAAGCACCAGTTGAATGAGCTGGATGAGGGTAGTGCGCGTGCGCAGTGCTGCTGCCGGCAGACCCCAGATCAGTCCCGTGTGTAACATCACAAACACAGGGAACGTGGGCAAAGACTCATTCGAGGAAACCATTTCTTCACACTGGATTAAACAAGTTTTAACCAAAACCTTTAGCCTGCATTTGATTTAAGGTCTTTATTTTTAACTCACAGATAAAGTTAACACAAATAAAAGCTATACAATAAGTTTTCCTCATGATAAGTGTAAGGTTCACATTTTCTTCTGTAATAGTTTGACTTGTTGTTTGTTGTTTTTCCCAAAAAAGTAAGAAATAAAAGTTTTACCTGTGCGCGCTTGTGTAAGTGTGGCTCACATCTGTCACCAGGGGAACTCTCTCCGGATCCTTGTTTCTGGACATGACTCTAAACTAAAGGAAATCCTCCAAAAAAAAAAAACAAATCTAAAACAAAAGATAAAAAGAATGAAACTTAAAAATGAATTTAGAGTGAATGAACCCTAAGTTGTGTGAGTGTGTGTGTGTCCTCTGTGCTGCTGCTTGAAGGGAGTGCTGCAGCAGCCTGGGCGCAAACAGCTGAACGAGATGCAGCCTTGTGACTCACTTTGTTTGGCACCGTGCGCAAACGCTGCGCCCCGGAAAGCACTGAGGAGGAAGATGATGGTGATGAAGATGATGATGAGGAAGATGATGATGATGATGGAGGAGGAAGAAGGTGATCAGATCCAGGGTCAGAGATGTGGTGGTGAAAAGTTTGAAAAGATACATTTTCATCAACTTCCTTCCTAACTTGAACCTTTGAGTAATTAGCTGATCAAGAGACGATATCGGTCCCGATACAAAGACCCGCCCCTCTCCTGTGTCCAGCTGGCACTAAGTGATTATGCAATCAAACCCCCGAGGATCACATGCTCTCAGGTTTCGGATCCATCCAGAGCTTCTGGGTCAAATCTCATTCAACAAAAATGCATTGTTTCATGTGATCAACCAAAGTCTCTATTCATTAATCCAAACGCTTTGATCAGGAATGTCTTTTGGCCAAGGATGTGAGTAGATTTTGCATTTCAGCCTGAATGATGAAAAACAAATCCTTACACCATTGATGTAATCATAAGAATTTGGGCTTTGGGGAAATCCGCTGAGAGAATGAATGGTTCCAAAACTGGTGGATAATCTCTGCAGCTCTGAAATGTGATGCTCTAACAAGTCCTTCCACCGTGTACCAAAAGGTGGCGCTAATACCACGTGTCTCCAGTTCCACTCATCACTATTAAACAGTGACAGGAGAGAATAAGTAACTTCTTTTAAATCAAAGTTTACAATCATCGTACCGCATTCCACGATATAATCCAAGTCTGGAGAGTGAATGAGTACAAAATAATCTTAAAAAGCATTATGTATGTGTGTATTTATACAAAACTATATCAGCATATCAGATTTGGAGCACAAATTTTAAGTTTTCTCCGATTTTATCTTCCATGAGGTAGAAAATGTTCTGATATACCAGCCCGCTTCCTTTTTAAATGTTCACGATGAGATTTAGGGCAAAATGATGATGTTGCACAAAAACAAAATCCGAAAAAATGTTTTCTGACCCTCCTCTATCATCGCATTGTTAAGCTTTATGAAACAAATTGTGATTTGTGAATATGGGCTACACAAATAAAGTTTGATTGATTGATTATATATTTGGTTTGATTAATCTGAATCTGCAAAGCCGTGAGTGAAAAAAATGAAGATATTCGGAGGAAGGTTCTATTTGACTCTGAAATGAAGTGGAGAAGAAGTGTTGAGTACAAGTACTTCAAAACTATCCTTAAATACAGTACTTTTAAGTTACTTTTGCACCACTAATAAAGGCGGTGGAAGTATAAGTAAACATTGATTAAAAAAAGTTGTCAATCACTCATCCGCTGGCTTACAAAGTGACCCATGAGGTCACAGCACTTGTGTCTCTGTGACATCAGTGTCGGGTTTGTGAGACAATCGCACTCTGACATTTTTATCCCCTTTGAGAGCCGTGACGTGTGCTTTTCTTGAAAAGGCCTAAAAGTGGAGTGAGCTTGACTCTAAAAATAGCCGTCAGTGTGTCAGGTCTATTTCGGTGGGTATAGTGTCTATGGGCTCCAGAGAGTGGGCCTGTGTTTGGTTTGCCAAAGTGTTTGTGTGTGTCTGTGTGTGGTGTGAAAAGATGGAGCACGGTGGTTGCTAGGGGGCTGTGGAGCGGGGGGGAAAAATGGCACGAGAAGGGTTAGTTACACATGGCTGTTCACACTGTTCCCAAGACCCCGACCCTGAAACACTCACTGGCTCCATGAGAGCACGGCAGCGATGTGTGTGTGTGTGCATGTTTGTGTATCTCTGGTATATGCTGGGTCCTCACTGCGTCCTCTTTAAAAAGATCTGACAAAAGATCAGAACCATTGACAGTAAGACGCACACCTGTTTCTCCATGGACACCACCTGCCTCCTCCCTGTGTGTGTGTGTGTGTGTGTGTGTGTGTGTGTGTGTGTGTGTGTGTGTGTGTGTGTGTGTGTGTGTGTGTGTGTGTGTGTGTGTGTGTGTGTGTGTGTGTGTGTGTGTGTGTGTGTGTGTGTGTGTGTGTGTGTGTGCATCTGATGAAAGGCCCCAAAAGTGGTAAACTGCTCCAGGTCAGGCGTCGGGACAATGCACTGACGTCAGACCAGCTCCGTCACAATTAGACTTAAGTGACGGCAGTTCACTTTGCAAGGGAGTTGAGGGGGTGATGGTTGGGTGACAGACACCCCCCAAAAAAAGAAGAGAGAGAGAGAGAGCTGAGGGAGGGAGGAAAGAAGAGAAAGAGAGAGTGAGTTCCTCATAAGTCGTCAGAGGTGCAAGAGATCTCACAACAGACGAGGCTGTACGTGCATCTACAGCTGAGAAGACGCTCCACGGCAGAGGGTCTGAATATAGTGAAAACTAGCCTAACATGATGGAAGTGGTTCTGACCAGACTGAGGGACTTCTCCTGCAAGACCTCCACCTTCAACGGCGGCGAGGGAGCCGGACAGAGTGCATGCAGGGAAACACGGACCAGGACGGAGCACCTCAGAGACACAGCTGGAGGAGAAGGCAGCAAAATGGACATCGAGAGCGCACTGGCCTGGCTGAGGAGAGAACTGGTAAGACTGGGAGTAAATAGACTGTGAGCTCCAACTATATCCAAGGGGCCATCTTGTATAATTAGTGCCTCTTGTGTTTAATTGATTAAAGTAGGGCTATAAGCAACTTATTCTTTCTTTTTTAAATGAATGGTTGAATTCAAGAGTAAATTAAAACCCCAACTCAACTCAACTCAACTCAACTAACAAGGGACTTTCTTGTTGCGGCCTTACATGGCTTTTGTTTACCAAGCAGTAACTTATGGCAAGTCATTTAAGCTTAACATGACTTGATAAGCTCATGTTATCAAGTCATGTTATCAATATTTAGCTCAAATTGTTTTCCCCAAAAAATATTTCAATGATTCTTGCATGTGTTGTTGTATTGTTTCTGTAAAAATACTAATTTCGAGTACATTTTGCTGGTAATACTTGAAGAACCATATCTATTTTGGGTTTTCAGTGCTATTTTTACTTTTATAAGTAGAGGATCTAAATTCTTCATCGACCACTCATGTGTCTAATATGTTGAACTCTTTGTACTTTATACATTTAAGCTGAATGCCACTGTGTCATATTGCTGCTTACATTTCCAGGGGAGCCCTTATAAAGAGAGATAAATATAAAATATATTAAAATTACTCCTTAGCTGAGGAATGCGATTATCCTTGAGCTACAGAGGCGTCTGTGTGGTCATCTGACAACTGTAAGATTCCAGTGAGGACAAAAGCATTTTTATCGTTTGTTATGTCAAAGGTCGAAGGACATTTGTCACAGGAACAAAATGACCCCCTGGGACACTGTGAATGTGTTTATTTGTGAGGAGCCCAAGTTATTGCCTTTTTGTTCCTAAGATGCATGTAGGTCATGTTGTTACAATGTCAACCTCATTCAACCCATGCTCTCCACTCAAAGAGGCCCTGTGTGTGTGTGTGTGTGTGTGTGTGTGTGTCTGTCTGTTTGCACTTCTGTGACCAACTGTGTGGCTCATTGTCAGGGACTAATATATCACTCGGCATTTAGTGCATTCAGGCAGACAGCTTGTCATGGTAACTGAGGGTCGTGAGCACGCAGAGACACACAAACCACACGTCTGACCCTGAGAGCATGGGCTCGACCAACGTTTATGAAATGGACCCATCCTTAAAAAACTTTTAAACTACTTGTTTCCAACCCTGCCTCTTATATCTGTCTTCAAACTTCTCTCCTCCAGCTGTTTTCAGGGCTGACGCTCTCTCAACCTGTTTTATCTCCGTCCACCGAGCTGACAGATATATAACTGCTTTGGAAACCTGCTGACACCAAACAGAGAGTAAACTAAACTTCAAGTGTAGAAAAACTGGTGGAGTGTCCCTTTAAAAGCCTGACTGGTTCAATAAACTCGTTCCCATTATGAAATCGTGTCCACAACTCTATCTCGGTGATGAATAGCGAGTAGAACTGGCCGGTGTTTGGTTATCCACACACTGGCTCTTGATTAAGATGCAACTCTGCAGTGGAACGGTGAAGAAAACGTCCTCATGCAGATGCAGAGAAGCACAAACACATAATCCGGTGTTTGGCTCGCGTTTCTTCTCTCATTTCTCCCCAGTGTTGACAAAGGCAGAGTAAAACCAGCGTCTTTCACTGGGAGCCCAGTCTCAGCCGGGTGCTGTAATTACAAGAGAAAAGAAATGCAGATTGGACCAGATGGGTTCTTTTTTTTCCTCCTTTCTTTTCGTCTGGGACATTCCTCGGGACAAACTTCGGACTCTGGAGTTGGTGGAATTCTGAATATCTTATTTTACAATGCCAGCAATTAGACAGCCGTCCGTAAGAGAGGGAAGAAAGAGCCGAGATTTGCATTTGAAAGACGCTCAGATCGAAAATAGCTGTGGTTTCACACTGAGCCTGAAACCGGTCGTGTTGAAAAAGGAGAGAAACTCAGGTTCATTTCAAGTTTGTGATCATTGGATATCTGGTCCTGTGTGTCTGTTTTCTCTCTCTCCATCTGAAAGGTGTATCTAGACTGATTTGTTCCCTGTGTGCAGATGGAAATGCGTTCCCAGGACCAAGCTCTGATCCGGCAGCTGATGGAGCTTCACTCCGGTATCCAGGAGCTCAAGCAGGAGCTGTCTGAGGAGGAGGAGGAGGAGGAGGAGACAGACGAAGACGAAGAGGAGGGCAGCTACTGGGGTTCTGAGAGTGAACAAGGAAGTGGCAGTAGCTCCGGCAGCGTCTACTCCAGCTCAGGGGAGGTGGGCTCTTCCACCTCCTTCCTGAAGATACCACCACCCCTTTACAACAGGAAACTATCAAAGAGAGCGTTCAGCAGGAGAAGCTCCATGCCCTGAGAATTCAAACAAATAGAACAAGATAAACAAATTTTCAGAGTTTCTTCTCAACTTCTTTACATCCGCTGAGACGAGGTGGAGCCAGATTAACTAATCTGCTATTTCCCACCGTAATTTCACTGCCCTTTACTTTTATGTTATTTTGTCAAAGAAGAACCAAACCAGCGGATGAGTGGCGTTAAGGACAGAATGAGTCTTGTCTCTGTTCAAAAACAGACTTTCCCCGACTTTTAGTCTTCATGCTAAGTTAAGCTAACCAATGTCTGCAGCTTCCTAATTAAACAGACAGACAGTGAGAGTCTTCTCATCTATAAAGAAAGCAAACAAACTGTTTCCCAAAATGTTGTATTCATCGAATGCAGCCACAGTTCTGAAGTCCCACTCCAAAATAATGACGAGTCCGTCTCAGCTGTCAATCACGACTTTAAAGCATTTCTTACAAGGAGGAAGAGGGGTTTAGGAATATACTGAAGTCAGCCACCAGAGGGCAAGCGAGGGGCTTTGGCTTCACTTTTGGGGAGCTGCCATATCATCCATCTTTGTTAGTCCTGTTCCTTTAAGTCGGTATATTAAGCTGTGTGACAGAGAAGAAAAAGTTCAGAGTTAAACACTGACATGAAGGCGGCCATTGCTTCCTTTGCATAGTATTGTTTGTCTGAGAAAGTTGGAATTCTGAAAAACTCATTAATGTTCAACTGAGATCCCTGTGTTACCACCGCAGAGTGTGTGTCTGTGTGTGTGTGTGTGCGTGTGACCTTTCGTGACTATAACGATGTGCAGAATGAGTTCAGTGCCGCAGCAGGACAGTATGAGTTCATTGCATCTTTATTATGCACAAGCAGTGATGAAACCTTCCGGGGACAGTGAGACATTGTTATTGAGACCCTGCAGTGTAAATATGTCTCTGAGAAAGGATTATTAGAGTTGAGTTTGTACAGTGCAGCTGGAAATCATTTCAAAATGTTAACTGTGGTTATATTGATGCTGATGTACAGAAAGAACCTTAGAAGTGTAGACGCTAGAATTGTATGGAAATGAGATGTTGATGTGTTTATTAACTGTTCTTCAACGTGTAGCATAATTTCAAACAGGTACTGTACTGCAGCAGTATGCCATTCCTAATAAAAACTTAAAAAAAGTGATGTTGCACTCTTTATTTTTTGCAAAATTACAAAACATACCAACATAAAACTTTTCTTGATTCCATCTTTACATTCGAAAACATCTTGTTTCCTGACTTGCAAAGAAACAAGACAGGTTCATTCAGCACAACTCTACAAAAGTGCAAAAGATTATAATCTAAATTAAACATCTTATTCCGCTATCCAGGTTATTTGGGCTGCAGATCTCTATTTTACACCGTGACTCATTTTATTTCAAAGAGCCATAATCACAAAAATGTACATTTGAATTTCGGAGCTATCGGCTGCATCTTGTCCACCATGGGTTCCAGTAAGAGCACTTATCCACCCCAGAGAAGGGGCTGTCTGCCGGGGCCGGCTACTGCTGATCCTCCCCCTCTATGTCCGCACCTCCGAAACTCTCCCTCCTCAGTCTTTGGATCTCCGTGTTGAGCCCGAGCAGTGTCTGAGCCAGCTGGAGGTCCTGAGAGCGCATTTCCAGCTGCGTGACAACAAAGAAAGAACTGAATCAGCAGAAAGTAGCACAAAGACAGAAAGGGGATTCAAATTTATGGCAACTGTTGCAAACTACAGAGAAAAAGCAGCAAATATCAACTCAGCAATCACAGCTTACCAGTTCAGACCTCAGCCAGGTTATGGCTCCATCGATCTGCGCCCTCCTCAGCTCCTCGTTGGCCTGGAAGCTGCTTCCGATGCTGAGCGGTCTGACAGTGGATCCCGAGTCCTGAGGCTCCTCTCGGGACTCTCCTGTCGCTCTGAAGGCATGAATCAGCTTGTTTTTAATGTTCTCCAGGACCATGGTGGACAAGGTGTCCTCGCTGTGACTGTCCCGGTCCATGCTGAGAGGGGTACGAAGGTGCAAGCAGTCACTTGTTGCTTCCACCCAAGACACACATCCACCTTTTTACACAGGATTCCTCTTCTCTTCCTCTCACCAGCTCTCTCTCTCATGAATCTGCTCTGTGCCGGTCCTCCTCCTCCTCCTCCTTCCCGTGTGTGAACAGGACTCGGCAGCACAAGTTTCTGTGTCCCAGCTCAGCAGCTGCAATCATCCCTGTGCCTGCCTGGAGTTGAACTGACTTGTTTTGTCATTGTAACTATGGAGAAACCGTCCTCCGCCTGCCTGCCCCCCCCCCCCCCCCCACCTCCTCCTCCACCTCCTCCTCCTCCTCCTCCTTCCCTTAACACTAATAAGAATGGTGGAAGATCTCGGACAAAGACTATTGTTGCCTCCCAAAAAAAAGGCACTGAAAAGACCCCTCCAACCAGCGCCTCCACACCCTCCCTCCTTCTTCTCCCTCTGCTTCTCTTTCTTTTCCTCAGCCAGGCCCCCCCCCCCCCCCCCCCCCACCCCCTCCACCCCCCAATACAATTCCAGTGTGAGAAATGTGTGGTGAGCGAGCTCTCATTTTGGACAAAGTGCCCATGTGTAAAAACCTGTGTGCTCGCCCTGCATGTACCAGCGCACACAGAATCCATCACAGCCCCCAGTGGACTTTGTCTCAGAGCTTGTCCCCTAAGTAAGACCTGCTTGTCAGCTTAGGAGACAGACAGGTTGGGCAGGGAGGGAGACACAGCGGCAGTGTGAGCCGATTCACACACACAAAAGGCCGTCCTACAGCGAAATACAACCGGGGGCTTTGTGCCCGGGATAAATCCACTCCCTCTGGGGCTTGTGGGACGGTTTTTTGGCAGAGATGAGCAGGCTTTTCTCCTCCTCCCTCTGACTTCTGTGCAGAGATGCAACAGCGGTGTAGGGTATTAATTTACCACCTGACTTATGGGTCTGGCTGAGGGAAGTGAGAGGACACACTGGGAGGGGGACATCACGCTTTCATCAACACAGCTTGTTTTTGAGGGAGTATTTGTTTTTTTTGCTCCTTTTCAGCACTGAGTCGTAGGAAAAAAGGAGAGAGAGAGAGAGAGAGAGAGAGAGAGAGAGAGAGAGAGAGACAGAGAGAGAATGAGAGAGAGAGAGACAGAGACAGAGAGAGAGAATGAGAGAGAGAGAGAGAGAGAGAGAGAGACCTCGTGATTTTAAACGCTTTATCAAAACACTCACTGCTCCACACTTTGACCGTTAAATAAATGTGTCCGTCTGTCCTGCAGCAGTGCGTGAGGACGGGTGGACGAGCGTGTTGGACAGCCTCAGTTGTCAGAGCTCGTAAGACGTGAGCTACGACTCCATTTGTGCTGAGGTCTGTGAAGCGTGAGGAGAGGCTGGAGGGAGCTGAGCCGTCGGACCTGAAGGTCAAGGAAGAAGCGCGACCAGCGATAACGTAACGTGACAATGAACTGATTGGATTTTGGTGGCCAAAGGTCAAAGGTCAAACCCTAGTTTGACAATTTTTTTTAACGAATTGTGATATTCCTCTTTTAGTTCTGGTATCAACTAAGCACTGTGATATTTCAAGTTATGTTAAAAAAATGAAATCTTGAAGAAAAAGATGACGGTCATGTTTTTATATCAGAATCAGAATCAGAAAGTATTTATTGCCAAGTAGGTTTACACCTACCAGGAATTTGTTCTGGTAATTGTTGCATTCAATGAACATAGAAACATAAAAACACAATAAATACAACACACATAAGAAAAGCAATAAAAAAAACTTAATAAATCACTATTTACTTCTTATTTACTCACTTTTTCTAATATTTTTACAAAGTAACTTTTATTTAGACATAAACATATCTAAATAAATAAAAGATAAAACATGTAAAAAGTGAAATGCAAAATGCAAAACAGTGAACAGTGTCAAATTGGAATTTAGTTGTAACATGACAAATCAATAAATAACATAACTAGACACAGCCGCAGACAATACAACTATGGTTGTATTTGTTTTATAATAATCTTCACTCCAGCTTCCGTTTATGTGGAAGATGTAAAATTGCAACTTTGTTAGTACTTCTCCGAGTTGCCTGGAGCATAACAGGATGTCTTTGTTTCCATTTGAAGAGGCACAATGAAAATGAAAAAGGGTTTAATGCTAAATTAAAAAATATTATAGTATTAATGGGCCTGGAGGGTTCAGTGCCACTGTTTAAATCAGATTATTGTTACTACATAGATGGAAAATAATACAGATAGTAACTCGGAGTTTTTTTAAGTATGGTGATTAAACATTTATTGTCTTAAAATTAAGTCAACCGCAGTCAGGTGATTTTTCTCTGCACTAAAAAGCTTCTGTTTGATCACGTGTGTGATAGCTTTCAGACAACTTTGCTGCCCCCTGGTGGTTCTGTCAGCTACGTACAGACCATAACAGGAATGGTCTAAGAAGAACTGGAATGTGTTTGTGTATTTTATATCTATTTGTGCTTTTACATACTTTTAAAAAATTCAAAAGGAGGAAACTTAGCTTTATCAAAATGTTTAATTGGCCAGCATCAATTCATCCAATTTATGTGTATCCAACAAAAGGTGGAGCAGGTTGAGCATCAATAAAATAAACTGTGTCTGTAAAAGAAAACTGCTCCACTTTCTTAACTTTTTATGTTTTCAGCCTCACAAATTTTAACATGCTTCAGGCTCCTCTTTTATTCTTCTAACAGTTTCTGCACATTATCTGCTTTGGGTGAAGATACAGGGAAGAAGATAGGACCCTGAAATCAAACCAAGATGTTTAGAATCAGCTTTAAGTTGTTATTTCTCTTCTTGGTTAAAGCAGCTGCTCTCCCGCAGCCTGAGGCACGGCAGCGCTCAGGCCTCCGTCAGCTGAGCTCCAACTGTGTCACATGGGCAAAGGTTCACGTATCGCTGCTGGCCAGATGTGACTGTGCTGTTCTGACAAAACACACGGCTCACTGTGTATAGTGCTTTTGAAAAAATATATTTTCTACTTTAAACAGGAAAGTTAATTCTGCAGCTACGACATCGATCAAGCATCCAGAGTTACTGTTCTGAAGATTATGTTTCAAAGGAGACACATTTGACTTCTGCTCGACAATTCAACTTTATTCTCGAAATAAAACTTCATAATTTGAGTTTATTCTTAATATGCAATATACAGTAACTATGCTCTGATTTATTTCAACTTTGTTTGACTTTTTTGTCATTTTGACTTTGTACCTCGATATGCGATCATTTTTAAATCCATTTGTCGTTCGTCCTTTTCCAAACTTTTTCTTCAACATTTCAACTTTCTTATTTGGCATTTTAACCTTTTTCTCAACATTTAAACATCTCTCTCTGCCAACTTCATTCTAGAAATGTCACCTTTTGGACTTTTTGGACTTTTTCTTGACGTTTCAACTTTATTCGAAACATTTGACATTACAACTTTTTGCTCAACATTTCGACTTTATCCTTGAAATGCACAACTTTCTTTTTCCACACCTGGCTCTGAAACTCTTCTGCACTTTTACTTTTGTCACATAAACTTTATGTCATATAGTACATTTCACCTTAACTCGCCTGATGAGTGCAGCTCTTCTCCTGGGAGTAAGAATGTACTTCTTCAGCACACAGGTGGATGAGACACTGTGTAAATCTCAGGTAACGAACCTTCTCTCCTCCATCAGTCTCCCCCATCAGCACCACTCATCCTGCTGTGGTTCCCACTCTGTGCAGCAGGAGGGAGACAGGGCGCCATCTTGTTTGTTTGAGTCGAAGGAGGAGGAGGAGGAGGAGGAAGAGGGGGAGGAGGAGAAAGAGGGGGAGGAGGTGCAGGAATAACCAGCAAAACACAGAGCGGCTGCACCGGTGAGTCATTTATATTTAATGTGACGGTGAGGAAGTGAAACATGGATTTGTCATGACATGTGTATTAACGTGATCATCACACGCTACCGTCATTATTGATATGAAATTAAGACGCACGTGCATTTGTTAATGCGGTTTAAGATCCGTGTCACGGTCATTTTCCGCTTAATGACGCCAACATGTATTAAAGATGATGAACTGCTCCGCTGCGGATCCGTCATGTTTATGTGATGATGTGTAACATGTGTCTCTAATGAAGCAGCAGGTTCAGCTTCAGTGTTGTTTCCCACCTGAAGGTCCCGGGGTTCCACCTCCACATGCATGTAACAGGCATGTTTGGTTCATCACATGTAAACCGTGTAGCTGCACATGTGCACGCGCATCTCAGCCAGGGGCGCTCCAAGGACCAGCTGGGGTCTGGGGCTGAAGGTGTCTCTCATTATTTGATTTATTGGAGATGGAATCAAAACATAAAAGATAGAAAACCAATTAGTTCAGCGTAGGGAGATAAAACAATAAAGATAAATATCGCGAAATAACTTTTTTCTTGATTCGTTATCAACAGCCAATGATAATGATTCCTAAAAAAAAAACTTCCAGACAATAAATATGAAATTGGTGTGTAAACATCTTTAGTCTTGCGATGTTCGATTCAGTTTGATATCTTTCTATTCATTGACAATTTGGGGCGATTATGTAATTATCGGAAATGTTTTACTTTCCTCTCTCCAGGCCTGACAGCCTCCCCCCCCTTCCCCTTTCCCCTCGTGGTGAGAAGGCGCTGAGACAATGTTCTACGCCCACTTCGTCCTCAGCAAGCGTGGGCCGCTGGCCAAGATCTGGCTGGCGGCCCACTGGGACAAGAAGCTGACCAAAGCCCACGTGTTCGAGTGCAATCTGGAGAGCAGCGTGGAGAGCATCATCTCACCCAAGGTAGCTCCTCATGCTCGTCACCTGCTCACCTTCGCTTTCGATGCAGATTACGTGTTGATGTTTTTTTTGTTTTTTTGTGAATTCTGCATGAATTCAACCTGTAAAGTTAAGGTGTGTATTTGAGTCAATGTGTATTTTGGGGATTTGTATTTCAGACTCAATGCTAACATTTTTAAATAGCCCCAAACATCTGACCGACCCTCTTTTGAAAGTAAAATTCAATATTTTACAGAAATTTTTGGGGTTCTTATTTTTGTCCATTCTGTCCCAGGTGAAAATGGCTTTGCGGACGTCGGGGCACCTTCTGCTGGGGGTGGTGAGGATCTACCACAGGAAGGCCAAGTACCTGCTGGCCGACTGTAACGAGGCCTTCATCAAGATCAAGATGGCTTTTAGACCAGGTCAGAGGAGAACTAAGGTCACTCTTATCTTAAAATACATGCAGCGCCAGTCAGATTGAAACCACTTGTATTAATGTGAAGGCTTTATCTGTAATAAGTGTTTATTAAACCTGGTTTCTCTGCCCCTTGAGAACCGCCTCATGCTGTGACTCTTTCCCTCCACTGTGTTGGTTCAGGTGTGGTGGATCTGCCGGAGGAGAACAGAGAAGCAGCCTACAACGCCATCACTCTCCCTGAGGAGTTCCACGACTTCGACCAGCCACTGCCAGACCTCGAGTGAGTCCTCCTTTCAGTCTCGCTCAGAACACGAGGTAGTAAAAATCCACTCAGCTTCAATGTCAGGGCACGACAAATAATATCGGCTGGTCTGAGCGTTTCACAGACACGTCAGTATCAGCGATAATCTTCAGAGACCAAGTAAACACCAATTTGGACCTTTTGCAGAAGAAATGTCCATTTTGCTTTTATTTACATTGAC
The DNA here is from genome assembly GCF_949316205.1 of Platichthys flesus. Lineage (NCBI taxonomy): Eukaryota > Metazoa > Chordata > Actinopteri > Pleuronectiformes > Pleuronectidae > Platichthys > Platichthys flesus. The sequence goes on from NC_084961.1 coordinate 4,900,627, forward strand.
TGTGTGGTTTGTTGCTCTCCTCAGTGACATTGACGTGGCTCAGCAGTTCAACTTGAACCAGAGCAGAGTGGAGGAGATCACCATGAGAGAGGAGGTGGGCAACCTCAACCTGCTGCAGGACAACGACTTTGGTGAGCTGCCTTCTTATCTATGCTTTTATTGTGTAATGTCTTAATCATCAGGAGCCTACATGTAAGGCTACAGTTTTATACTTTATGAATATGTTACGAATAAGAAACTACACAGAAAGCTTCAGGGAAAAATACTGAGTTTAAATGTTGAGTTTTTTAGCCTTAAGCAGATAAAACACTAACAGACAGTTCTCTTGTGCAGCTGACTTCGGGATGGAGGACCGCGAGCTGATGCGGGAGGAGAGTGCGTTCGAGGTGGACATGATGGCGACGTCGGCCTCCAACCTGCTGCTGGAGGCGGAGGGCGTGGCTAACCCGATAGTGGACAAGTCCAACCACCTGGAGTACGACGACCACTACAAGGACGACTTTGGTGACAACCCCATGGAGAGCAGTGAGGGGGGCATGCTGGGTGAGACTCGACACTCACCTGGGGAAATAGACATAATAGACTAGTGGCTCAAACGTTAGAATGACTCATCTTTTCTGTGTAGTGGACAAGCTTCTGAGTAATGAAGACGGAGGTGGCATCTTTGACGACCCCCCCGCCATCACAGCGAGTGTGATGATGCCTCAGGACCACGGAGATGATGACGATGACTTTGACGCCCTCTCTGGTCAGTTCAACGAATGATCTCAGCACCGGAACCCTGAACAAATTGTTTAAAGTATAGTACATTTGTCTGTAGGTCCCTTGTGTCGAGTGACTGTGATTGTGTGTTGTTAGCGGGAGCTCCAGACAGTCCAGACTCAGGCCCCACAGAGCCCCTGCCGGTCATGGCCGACCAGACGGAGCAGACGGCGCTGGTTCACAACGAGGAGGAAACCTTCGCCCTGGAGCCCATTGACATCACAGGTAATGATGCTGGAACCAACACTGAAATGTCGGTCTAAATTTTAAAATCATGAATAGATACAGTTCCACTTGACTGTCCTCCTTTCCAAGAAGAAGATCTGAACATCTGGAACATAAATTCTGACAATCACATGGGTTGTAGTTCCATAATCAGCAGGATAAAGGGAACTTGTTGAAAATTATTATGTGAATTTATGAGCTTCAATTAAAAATCTATTAAAAATGTGTCTTGATAAATTCGAAATAGAAAAAGTAATTTTTCAAGTTTGGTTTATTTCATATCTCGCGTCTCCTTGTGGCCTCTGCAGTGAAGGAGACCAAGGCAAAGCGTAAGAGGAAGTTGATTGTGGACAGCGTGAAGGAGTTGGACAGTAAAACCATCCGAGCACAGCTCTCTGACTACTCAGACATCGTCACCACGCTGGACCTGGCGCCTCCTACCAAGAAGCTGATGATGTGGAAGGAGACTGGGGGCGTCGAGAAGCTCTTCTCCCTGCCAGCTCAGTCGCTCTGGAACATGAGGCTAATCAAGGTAACGAGAGATGTACAGTTACTCAGGGAGGGCAGTCACTGGACCATACAGAATTAAATAACCTTGTTTACTCTCTCCAGATGTTCACAAGGTGTCTGACGCCCCTGGTACCTGATGAGCTGAGAAAGAGGAGGAAAGGTGGAGAGGCCGACAGTCTGGATGAGTTCCTCAAAGATCTGGAGAATCCAGAGGTCCCCAGAGAGGAAACCACAGGTCCCCAGCAGAGAGACATCATGGGTGAGAAGATGCACGAGACTGTAGATAACTACACATCCTGTATTATATTGTTTTTTGATCTTTGTTATGAATCAAAATTTATAAAATGGCAAAAGAAATGACAATCTGTCAATGTCAGTTTGACTCTTGCTCGTCCTTTTGCCTTCCAGACCAGACCATCATGGAGGAGGCCAGCATGCTTCAGACTGCAGAGGTGGAGGGCAGCAGGACCACACTGGACGAGTCAGTGATGCCACCACCATCTTCCCAACGAGGCATAAAACGCAAATCGCAGGACACAGAGCCAGATCTGCCTGTGAGTACAGATGTCTCCTCAGTAGACGTGTCTGTCCACAACTGATTTCACCCCATAGGTAATGTCAGGTTCCCAGTAAATCTCATCTGTTGCTCTGCGCTCTCTTTGCTCTGTTCTATCCTCCACACTACCTCCACCATCTCTGATCCCTCTTGCGCTCTCTTCTCCAGATGGGAGCTTTAGACGAGCAACAACAGCAGCAGCAGCAGCAGCAGCAGCTGGAGACACCATCCAATGTGGACTTGCCCCCAGAGGAGACCACCACGAGCATCAACCAGCTGATAGAGCTGGACCTGCTCGTTGACAAGAAGAAGAACGATGACGACTCTGATGAGGAGGTCTGTTAGAGATCCAGAAAAAGCTTTTCAGTTTTTGGTTTTCAGCATAAAGTATTTTCATTTCTTAACTGAGAATGGACATTCATTTTATCCAGGACTAATCAGAAGGTTTCCTTTATGATTATTTACAAGTGTTTTTTAATCCTGTGTCAGGAGGAGGAGGCGCAGGGAGACCAGGACCAGGAGGAGAAGAGGTGGAACAAAAGAACTCAGCAGATGCTTCATGGCCTCCAGGTTTGTTTGTGTTCATTCCTTATTAGAAGAAGCAGAACGTGACGGGACATCCTTCTGCTACAACTTTTTAATGACTAGACAGAAATACTTTGATGAAGAATGGATTTTCCTGATGGAAAAAGTTTGTAAATGACGACATGTAAAATCCTGAGCCTTCCCTCCCCTGACTCTCTCTCTCTCTCTCTCTCTCTCTCTCTCTCTCTCTCTCGGTGGCTCAGAGGGTGATGGACAAAACTGGCACCCAGTCGATCAGCCTGCTGGACATGTGCTGCAACAACAACAGGAAGCAGGCGGCAGCAAAGTTCTACAGCTTCCTGGTTCTGAAGAAGCAGCAGGCGGTGGAGCTGGTGCAAGAGGAGCCTTACAGTGACATCATCGCCACGCCCGGACCTCGCTTCCACATCATCTAGAAAACGCTCCTTAGCATTTGGTTTGTTTGTTAAGTTCACAAAAGCTTTATTTATTTATTTATTGACATTATTGACTTTGTTTTGGGGAAAATGCAGGTTTTGCTTTGTATACTGGTGATGTAAATCTATCTATTTAAATGTCCTGTCTGAAATGTTCTAAAGTCGAGCAGTGATGGGAGGAAAGAGGACTGAATAATATGGTTGGATCATAGAGAAGGAATTGCAGCTCCAATTTTTTTTAGTTTTGTAATCTTATTTAGCATTATTGTTGCACCAAACTAATCTATTTTAAGATTTCTTAGCAGTGGAAGATGGCGTGTGTGTTGGTGCTCTTATGACTCAATCCACCATGTTACGGAGAGACTCAAATCTCCCACTGCTGCATGAAGAATTTCTCATCTGCAGTTTTGTCACGTACACAGACATCAGCCCAAAAGAAGCATGCACTTTATCCAGTTTCTGCAGGAGTACAATTTAACAGTTACTAAAATAGTGGTTTGCAAACTCAACCAGCAATGAATCATTATACAACTGTAGCGTAGCACTTTAAAAACTCACTGCTTGCTAGAGTTGTGCCCCAAATCTGTACAAGCAGGAATTATAATAGGAAGTTTGCTTGAACTAGACAAAATAAAGTAGACAAAGATAAACAGTAGAGCTTTTAAGGTACTGTTGTTGTACACTATTCTCCTACAATACATTCAGTATGATGGTTTCCTCTAAAGGAGCTATAACTGAAAACATAAGTGTACATTGTACACATTAGTATTTAGTATAGATTTGGGACACACCTTATATTAAATATCAAGAGACTTTTAACCTGTAAGTAAACATAAGTGTTCTGCCACGTGTGCATGCTCTGTGCGGAATCATCTCATTAGAGTGGAATTGCTGCAGAAATTACATTTTATTGCCGTCTTGCTCTTTTACTCTTGAAATGACACAATCTTGTTTAATCCAATGTCCCTTTTATAAATGGAAAATCATTTAGTTACAAGTGGGTGACAAATGGTTTTCAGGTGAACTCCAGATAATGTCCTGACATTTTCTCATGTGCCCACTCAGACATTTTACCAGGGACTGGCAGCAACTGACTTGCGTTTCCACATCTGGAAAATGTCAGGAAAACATCTGGAGTTCAGTGCCTGTTCTGAAAGCAGCTCTACAGTAATGTTGTATTATCTCGATAAACAATTCAGCTGTTACCTTTGACATGATGTAGATAATCTATTCAATGCTCATACTCAATAATCAATGTTGTAATATACAAGAGTTATAGAGAATGAATAGTTTGTTTTTTAATCTATAAGTAAAACTACTAAGTAATCAACTAGAAAGGGTGAACAGGACCAAGTGAGGTTTGAATTGACAAATTGAGAATGTGTGTCATTGTTTGGACTCTTGATACAGACTGAATCCAGCAGAAGTAACAAATCCCACAGCATAATAACAAGCAGACCAACAAGTCATTGTTGTCACACTTCTTCCTCATGCTTCTGCAAAAGACGGCTGAATGCATGGTTTTCAAAATCCACTCTCGTGTGAACTGTACGTCATGTAATGTCCGAGTGCAGCTTCTATCTTGAACTATGTGCCTGTAAACCTGCTTTTATATTTTGTATAAAAGCCAGAGACAAATCCTCTGATCTTGAAAATATTGTTATGTTTCTGTCTGAGTCCTGGAAACTGTCGCAGAACCTTTCAAATTAAAATAAATACTGAGATTTTAAAATGACATTTTGTGTTATAAACATGAACATGTTCAATGTGGTGACATCAGAACAACAGAGCAGATGTTCTGGTTTTATATTAAACATGAAATTATTCGACATCTTCAAATGTTATTTTTGTAGGAAACAAAATGGCTTGAGTGTCTGTCTTCCTGCCACATTATGTATTTGTTTTTGCAGGAGCTGGCACTTCCTCCGTCTTCTGCTTCTTCTGTCGGTTTCTCTTCTTCTCCCCCTCCTCCGTCTTCTTCCGGGGTGGCGTCGGCCCTCCTTTCTTCTTCTTCTTCAGGCAGCTCAGAGGGTTAGGATGGCTCTGTTTCCTCCTCCTCTTCTTCCCTCGTCTCTCTCCGTCCGCCTGGCCGATGCCCTGCTCCTCTTTCAGGCTGCGGATGCTCTGCTGCTGGGCCGGGCTCACCAGCTCCCCCAGGGAGACGGCCTGGACCTGATCGAGAGACACCTGGCTGGGCTTGTCCAGGACAATGGTGTTGGAGATGATGTAAAACAGAGGACAGCCCGAGATCTTCTTCAGGCCTGCGGTCAGAGTGTGGTCCTGGAGACGACACACAAATTACAACAGACTCGTGTAAGAGGATGTCACGTTTAGACATGTTAGTCGTGGTAGAAAAGCGCAGCTCATCTTAAAGCTAAAAATGATTGAATTGCAATGGTTAATTTATATTTACATAAACATATATATAAGTGTAAGACCTCCTCTGGAGGGTGTTTGAGTGTGTGTACGGTCTCATAGTATTAGTAGAGTATTCACCTGTGTGGCTACAAAGTAATGGTGTGGGTTGTTCTCCCCCAGCATGGATAGCAGACACTCTGAAGCAGGGACTGGGCTCTTGAAATGTGCACAGTTCCTGACCTGATACCTCTGCAGGATGAGTTTGGCTCCGTACAGCTCCTTCCCCAGGGTCTCCAGTTCTTTCAGTGCACAGCTGAGACACAGAGACACAGCTGAGTCACAGGACATTAGATGGGAGGACGATAGTAAAGTACGAAGGAGTATAAGTATAAGGAATAATTAACTTGTAATACTTGGGTGTACGGATAAGTAATGTGTAGCTTCCTGAAGTAAGTGCACTCACTTGGTGGTGCACAGCTGTACCTCCCCCATCAGGTACTTGGGCATCTGCTCTTTGATCTGGATCTTGTTCTTCAGGGCCGCCTGGCAGAAGGTGCCGTCAAAGAGGATCTGGAACGGTTCCCGGAAGCCGAAGTTGTACTTGTAGAAGCTGATGGTTTTCTTGGCTTGTTTCTGTCTCTTGATCTTCATGGTGTCGTTTCTAAAAGCTGCTAACTTCTCTCAGCGTGGGTTTTCCTGGTGTACACAACATGCATGCCGTGGTTACATCATCATGTCTCCGACCGGAAAGACATTGCACGACAAAGGTTCCGGCTGTTTCAAGAACTGGTCCTACCGTCCACTCATTTCTGTTTTATTTTATTATGTCAGATTTGGTTTTATTAAGAATGTATGTACACTTGTTTTAATGGGTTTTTATATTAAGTGATACGTAATCTTATTTGTAAGAAAATATTTTATTTTACAAAAGGCTTACTTTATAAGTAATAGTAATATTGTTGAGTTATATATTTCCTGATTCATTCAGGTGGTACGGCCGGCTCGCGAGGCTTTGAACGTCACTACATACGTCATCAGCACAAGCCACACAAATCAGTACAACACTGAACAATAATAACAATAAAGTCAGAGGGCGAAACAATTAATAATATTATGATCAGTATCTGTGGCAGCTTTGCAGTAAAGTTGTAGTAGTATTAGCAGCAGTAGTATTAGTAGTAGTAAAAGCATTAGTAGTATTCGTAGTATAATACGGTGGGTGCTTGTGTCGTCACCGGTCCTCGCCTCTTGTTTTCCCGGAAGCGGAAGTCTTGTTTCGGGGTAGATCTGCAGCAGCAGCGCCTCCGGTCGCTCCGGTGACACTTGTCGTTGCCTCGGATCTAGCGTCAGCTCCTGTCGGCTCGGGCCCGTGTGTGTTGGCTCAGGTCGGTGCTTTACCTTCCGTGGTTTGTGTGCACGCTGAACATTATGGCGGCCGCGGATCCCCGGTCCTCGAGTGACGGCGGGCCGGCCAGCAGAGCAGGATTCCCTGCCGGGGAGAGCAGCGACGGCGGCGGCGGCGGAGGAGGAGGAGGCGGCGGTGCTAGCAGCAGCGGCGGCGGGGAGGGAGAACGGGAGCGGGCAACCTTCGAGTGCAACATATGTCTGGACACTGCCCGGGACGCTGTCATCAGTATGTGCGGCCACTTGTTCTGGTACGAGCCGGGGAAAGGGGGCCGCTGGATGGGGGTGGTTGTTTGTGTTCAGCACCGAGGGACCCGGGTGTTGTTTAGCCGTGTGATCGGCCTCCTTCTGCCGTCACTTGGACTCATCTAATCGGTCTGAAGACTAACGCAAACAGATTAAGTTAAACAACTCACAGCACATGGATCAACAGAAACTTAACCGGTTGATATAACCTGTGTGTGTGTGTGTGTGTGGGGGGGGGGGGGTTGGTCACATTTAACATCACACATGAGATCTGCTCTGGTGTTGTGAGGAATTTAATGACCCAGGTCACCCTGTCTGAAGTAGGTCAGAGGTCATGGCTGCAGACACACACACACACACACAAATCCACTCAGCTCTGTCACACATTAATCGTCCTGTTCCAGGGTGTTGATCATTTGCAGCTCACTCTTCTTCTCTCCCAGCAGCCACTGCTCTCCAGACAGGTTGTTTCCAGGTTTGAAGAAGAGCTGAAACTATTAGTTTGATAAATTCATTGCTTATAAGAAAAGCACTAAATGGTTTTTGGTGTCTCAGATGTGAGGAAATCAGAAGATGTCCCATTGGGAACTGGGAACTTGTGATATGTGAATAAAAAAAACATCACCAGGTTAATTAATATGAGAATAATAGCTCTGAGGATAATTCATCTCACAATGTTAAAGAAATTGGACACATTTCCTGGATCTGCCTCCTGATTTAATAGGTTCCCTGATGCATAACCAGCCAAGTTTCCTGGAAATCTCTCCAGTAATGTTTTAGTTCACCTGCAAATTTACTAAAAGACAAACGGTCGAGAAACTGCCACATTTTTGAACTGGTTCAGTGATCCTACCGTTTGTCTCCCAGGCAGCGCTGACATGTTTATTTTTCAACAAAAAAGAAACTCCCCCGCTCATTAGTCAAACAGATGAATCAATAATGAACCTAACAGCTCTGTGTAACCTGAGGCCGCTCTCAACCTGGGATTCTACTCCTTTTTCAAGGGTGTTGATGAGGTCTTGTGCAAACCTCAACCTTCAAACCACTTTGTGTTGAGAACGTACACATGACGTGTGTGTTGTGTGTGTGTCATTGATGAGTCGGGGGTGTGGACTGGGGGCGGTGCTCGTTCCCAGGTCGAGGTTAACATGAGATCAGGGCCGAGCTGGAGTCAAACCAGTAAATGTCAGTAGTGAGAGTCACAACAGACTTTGTTGCACTCACACAGGAGAAGATGTAAGTGAATCGGTTGTTGGCACACAACAATAGTTTAAAATGACAATGGTCTGAGTGGGTGTGGACCAGAGACTGTAAATAAAGATGGCGACGCCTCTCCTCTCCCTTCCACCTTCCTGAGATGAGGCCACGGGAGGGGGGGGAGCTGTCATGTTGTCCATCTTTATATACCGTCTATATTCAAAAACCTGCTTTTATAGGCCGGAAGGAAATACCCCTGCTACCTTCTATTGTCATTTGAAATCAGTTTTCTATTATGGGTGCTATTAACTTTTATTCAAAGGAGAATTTCTGTTTAGCAAACCCAGAAGAAGCATAAGAGCATAAAACTGATATTCAAGCTAATATTTTAGATTTTATTTGGAAATAATCTTGTAACTTTTGGCCTGTTTTTGTCTTAAATGTGAAACTTTTGAAAATAAGCAATAAGGTCCACATAATGTTTCTTTCAATGATCGTTCTGTGGGAACAGACAGTTTTAAGTGTTATTGTCGGCTCTCAAGGAATCTCAAGTTCAAATCTTGCAGAGAAGAATGAAAGGAATGAGGGAGAGGAGGAGAAGACAAGTGGCTCGACTTGAAGTGTTAAACCACAGAAGTGAACTGTTATAAATTTGTTCTCCACCAAGTGTTTCACTCCCACAGGGAATTGACTTTTTGTTTCTCGGTAAAACCTCATCCCCAGTGCATGAATCGCAATCTTGTCTAGTTATGTTTTCGTTGGTTTTGTTAAGAATGGTTAAGAGAAGTTGTGCGTTTCTGTTGAAATCCTCTTACCCTCACGCATGCTGTTGCTACACAACCATACATTGAAGCTCCCTCGTTAGGGGCTGATGTAATGAAGTCGCCATGTTGCCCACGTTCCATGTGATGAAACCCTGATGATGAAATTGTTGGCAAGAGAGAGAAGGGTCGAAGTGTCAGTTCACCTTCTGCTTCTCATTCTCAACTTAATTAGAAAAATGTACAGGAATAAATATTAAGTAGAATACATTTTAAATCCCAGAACCTCAGAGGCTGCCACGTTTAACTGAACTTAACACAACTGAACATTTTCCCAGAGTTCATGTCGGAAAACGGTTTAATAGAGTGCAGAGTCCGGGGGAGGATTTGTGTGGAAGAGACATTAATGTGACTTTAATACTTTGAGGTTAATGAGTGTGTGACATCTTCACAATCCTCCGGAGCAGACCTGTGTGTGTCGGACACACAGAGGCTGCAGCTGATTCTTCACCAGGAGCAAAATGACATTGTTCATGACCAGACTGTAAGAAAGAGACAGCTCGACCAATGGAAACAATCGGTTATTAAAACAGTTTATGACTTATTATTGATCACATTTAATCACAGCTCACAGCCTCATCAGCCAAATCCACTCGAGACAGACGTTACGAGCTTTGCCACATTTCTTTATCTCGTGACCGTTTGTTCAGACTTGGGTCACGTGACGACACATGAGCAACAGCAGTCATCGAGGGCCAGGCTGTAAAACCATATCAATAATTGTCGCAATAAAATTGTAATCAATAGCATAGAAACATAAAAAATAAGGTGTTAAACACAATTGTTCAAACTCATGTGACATTTATCCAGATAATTATCGATATAGACTTATAGACTAGACTATTTTTCAGCCATATTGTGCCTGTGAGCCATTTCTGAACTTCACCTGCGTCTGGTGAAGTTTGACCCTTTAAAACTACATGGAAAAATGTCCCTGAAGAACTGGGGACAAAACGTCCACACCTCTCTGCTGTTGACATTTCAGATAAGTGCGCTCCACGGCCGTCTGTCTGTAAAACATTTACATTTAAACATCAGGAGGCAGATGATAGTATAATAAGAAGGCTGAGACTCGTGGGGTCAAATCCGTGATAACGATAAGGAGGCGTGCACAGCTCACTGCAGTCGGGCTGAGCTTAACAGCGCTCGAGCCACTTATTGGAAACTAAGCAGTTGTGTTCAGGTCACAGGAGCTGTGATGGACGTGTGGACACATGTTTAATCCGAGCTGAATGTGTTTCGTTAACTTAGGCCCTGCGCTTTGTCCGGCTCTTTGAATCAACAGGAATGTCATTCTCTGATAGATGCTGTCCCGCTGTACAGCCTGAAATGTGTGTGTTCTTGGCACTACTAACAGGGGGCGGGGGTGTCATTGCCCTGCAGATTGTCATGAGGTGGTGTTTTGCTGCGTGTGCTGGCTCGGCTGGTTATTTTGGGTTTTGAGTGTGTGTGATGAAAGTGTCTGAGAAACGAGTCGTGCCTGTTCCTCTTTGCTTTATGTAGAAATGTAAACTTTACCTCAAGGCAGACGTTACATAGCTGCAGAGTGTTACTGAGAATAACTGAATAAAAGCGATTACGCGGCCATGGTGCAGGAATGATTGTCCGTTTATGTGGTATCAGAATAATCAGACAAATTAAATTCCAGCAAAAACAACTTGGGAAATTGATGGAAATACTGGAAAGAGGTGTTTAAGTGTTGTTTACATAAGTAAAACACGTAAGCACACACTCATTCATGTTGTTTTCCACATTACGATTTCAAACTTCAAACAATGGCGACGGGGTAATGACATCTTCCCCGGAGCAAGTTAATGCTCAGTAATATAGAGAGCTTTCAGACCTGCATGTAAGTTTGGTTAAATTAAAAGCTACAGAACACTTCCGACATAAATGTGAGAGAAGTAAACTCACCTGGAACCAATGTAGTTGCATTTTCGGCAAAAAATTCTATAGGTCTAGGAAGCAGGAATATTCCCCTTGTCGTTGTAGTCTCCTGTGTTTCCGCCACCTCCCACAATGCAGCAGCAGCTTGGCCGGGCCCTACGGCCGCTCAGGCAACAGATGGAGCCAATTACTAGAAACGATGGGGAGCAGGAATCAGATTAATCAGCCACTGGTGATTCTAACCAGGTGGACAGTGGAGTGATGAGGAGGAAAATCTTACACCAAGAGATGTCTGTTGTATCCACTGAGATTAATTTAATTTAGCTTCTGAGCTGAAATTTGAATGTAAATTAATCTTTCCTCTTTGTCTCTTTGTCTCCCTGCAGCTGGCACTGTCTTCATCAAGTGAGTATCCCCTCTCTTATTCTTCTTCTTTGTACAGAATGAGGCACATTCTGCTCATATTCAGGTTCATGACTTCAATTAAGGTTTTTACTTGAAAAGGTTTTCATGCTTTAATGTTCAGAAAACACATAAGTATCCTCAAACTGTCCATTGCTGCAGCTCCTCTCTTCAGCCCCTGTCTGAAACACCTTTAATGCCCCCTCCTGATAAAGCCCAGCCTGCTCTGACTGGTTAGTTGGCCCACTCTGTTGTGATTGGTCATCCGCTCGCAGAACAAGAAGGAAATGTCCACCTCTGCTCTCGCTTTAGGGCACGGTCCTACTTACACAAACACAAAGAGAATATTGCAGGACAATAGCAGACTCAGGGTCTGTCAGTAGGTTGTTGCAGAGTCGACCCCTCGAGCTCAATTAACTCGAGTGTAACCCGAGGGACGTGATGTAAGCGCGGCGCAGGAACCGCACCTGTCAGCTCATTTACTGCAGCTTAAACATGCTAATGTACTTAATACCTGTTTACCACGGCTCCCTTGGCTCCTCGGCCCTGAGCCCAGTGGAGCTGCAATTTGCTCTGTGAGGCAGCAGCAGAAGAACTGTGAAGATTCACTTATACATCAAATGTCATTATAAAAGGTGCTAAATTCTCATCCATGTAGGTGGATGGGACATGGGCCAAACTAAAAGTGAAGTACATGATACGTTTTCTGTCATTTTAGGTATCTCTCATCACACACTGGTATTCAGACAGTAAAGCTCAGTTTCCTGAAGGAGCTTAATAGAAAGAGGCCGATCTCATCTGTATTCTAAACCTTTTGCCTTTTCTCTCTCTCTCAGTGGCTGGAGACGAGGCCCAACCGGCAGCAGTGCCCCGTGTGTAAAGCCGGTATCAGCAGAGAGAAAGTGATCCCGCTGTACGGCAGAGGGAGCTCCAGCCAGGAGGACCCCAGGTACGTGGAGAACATTGTTTCCTCTGTGTGTTCACGTACTAGCTCTGATGGTTTCTATGTGAATGAAACGTTTTCTGTCGTCGCTCAGGTTGAAAACTCCACCTCGGCCTCAGGGACAGAGAACAGAGCCAGAGAGCAGAGGGGGGGTGAGTCGGAGTCTCTTCACTGATGACGTTCCAGAAGTGAATCAAGTTGTTTCTCACGGCTCATAAGTACATTATCTTTGGGTTTCTCTTTGCACAGATGTTCCAGGGGTTCGGGGACACCGGCTTTCATATGTCGTTTGGCATTGGTGCTTTCCCCTTTGGCTTCTTCACCACAGTCTTCAACACCAACGACCCCTTTCAGAGAGCAGGTAAACGCACCAGCTTGTGGCTTCTTCAGACAAAATCAACCAAATAGTTTTTTCCATTACTGTTTCTTCCTTTTTTTAATTTTCCTTTTGGCCCAGATGCAAACTCAGAGCAGTAAATACATCCTTCTTCTTCTCTTCCATCAGATCCGTACACAGGTGAACAGCCAGCCAACGGGAACCTCAACAACGGCAATAACAACTGGCAAGACTCCCTCTTCCTGTTCGTGGCCATCTTCTTCTTCTTCTGGCTGCTGAGCGTGTGATGGAGAGAGGACGGACGGACGGACAGAAGAGTGGCTCAATGGGAGGGAGGAGTGCAACAATTAAAAAACTAACACTTAGCTTGAACCACAAACACACACCCACACACACACACACACATACTTGTGTTACATTTTCTAGCAGGTGTTGAACTTGGAGGAGAGTGTAGCAGTGTGTTTGATCCCAAAATGAGACGACAATTACGGGAAATTAGTTTTTCTCCTCCTGGAAAAAGGTGAACTTGTTTAAGGAGCTCGGTCCCAACCTCCTGCTTCTCATATCGTTTATGCAAGAAACCCCCAAATCAGTCATGTGAGCCCTCTCTCTCCACACACACCTGTAGAGATATGCACACAGAACAGTAAAGTTGGACACTAAGCGACAGTATTACGTGACCAGAGTGAGTTATGGAAAGTTTTTCTTTGTGTGTGTTAAACTCACACAGGTTGGGGGGGGATGGGGGAAAAGTTAAGTTAGTGATTCATTGTTTTGGTTCGAATCCCTTTCCGTTTCTCACTCCCTAAAAGGCCAAAGAGTTGCGCATCAGTCGCACAGGACGTCAGAGGGTGAAAAGTTTAATTGGATCGTGACCTGAACGAGTTCTAGCATCTGCGACCTGCTCTTAAAAAAATCATACTGACAAGAAATAGCACAGATGGATTGATGCATTTTTTTATATACTTATGTCTTAACAAAAACAAATAAAACTGCCATTGCACTGTGAAGTCATTTGTAGTTGGAGCTGTCTTAAAGTTTGGAGAGCACCGGTGCTCGACCACGTGCTGCTCCTCTCCCCACAGATCTGTGTGCACATGGGTGTTTACCGGCCGAGAGCCAGTCTGGGAGATTTTTTTTTATTTTAATTTTTTTTGCATCTATTTGAGCGACTTTAAAACAAATCTGACAGGAGAGAAAAGCAGTGGATAGTGAAGTAGTTTTAGGAGAAGCTGCACATGACGGGAAGAGGAAGAAGAAGGGGAGGAGTCAGTGTGAGAAGTAGGGAGAAACCATTTGAGTCGTGGAGGTGAAAAGGCAACGGTTCAGTTAACTAAGCCCCAGTGTGATTCTAATATGTAAAACACTTATGTCACACTTAGTTATTATGATTTTTCTCTGACTGTTTGTGTCCGAGTGAGTGTGTGTACATTATATATTTGTATATATGAATATTGTAAATGCTGTTTTTACGTGTTTTGACTGGACGACCAGCCACGGGGGGGGGGGGGGGACGAGACGTGTGAGTGGGTCTCGAGATGCTTTTGTAAAGCGAGAAATCATCTGGTTCCATAACTCCTGTGTTTTATTGGAAAATAAAATGGAAAAAAAGTTGAAAAAAACTGTTCTCTCAAAATGTTAAATAAATGTTAATGACGAGCAGATAAAAGGTTTGTGCCTCCCAGTCAATGTGAGAATGGTTCAGTCCAATGGTTCTCTTGTATTTCACAGTGTACATCAAGATGAAGAGTCATCAAGAAGAACTGCTGCTACAACGAATCCACCAAACTGTTTAAGATTCTTCATATTTTATAAACTATGGTCTTTTTAACTCATCTACTGGACCTGACTAACAATTTAATCTGTGAGTATGAGTCAGTTCCATGTTTTTCACAGGAGATCTGCTCACCAGACGTTCAGGGGGACGAGCTGGTTGACGGTTCACTGATTTGAAACAGGGAGAACCTTTCCCATTCTGAGGTTATAAAGTTACATAGTTTTGCTTTAATGGGACAAGATTCAGATCTGACTTTGCCAAAATAAAAATTTTGGAACTCCACAGATTTATCATCACATATCCACACTGTTGATCCCACGGATGGTTAAAGAATCGAAAATCAATGCAGCGAAACACATTCTGTGTCAAATCCTGGTGCCTACATTACCCAGAATGCAACTCCAGGTCCGAGTGAAAAAGCGCTGACATGACGTGCAAAGGTTACAAATTATGTCATGTTTACAAGTGTATTACAATATATTTTAATATGAACAATAGAACATGTTAACAAAAACGTTTGGGGTTATACAACTCTTTTTACAAATACTTGAAAATATATAAACGTGAAACAATATTTCTAAAAAGATTTTATCTGAACATATCACATGTTAAGAGTCCTCAGTAAAAAACTAAAAGAAACCATTGAAGCTGTTGAACATTTCCACGGAACTATGAACAAATCAAATTATGTTCAACTTAATGAATGAAATCATGAACTGCTTAAGAAATATTTAAAATGTAAAATTAAACATTCATATGCTGAATTAAAAAGTGCAAAATCAGGAGATCAGGTTGACGATGAAGCCGGAGTGTTAAAACTAAAGTTAGAAAATGTAAAGATCCTGAACTGATCTGGGACTCTGTGTTGATGTGGTTCCTTGAGGCCGAAGAGGAGGAAAACATCTTCACTCATTCCCTTTAGCTCTCTTCGGCTCCTTGTTGGATTTGTTGAGGATCTTCATGAGGTTCTTGGACATGAAGTACGGCTTCTGTAGAGATCCGTCGTGACGCTCCAGGTCCTCCACTGTGAGGAGGACAAGTTGAGAGATGAAACAGACCCTGACATTTAATTTCCGTGGAGAATTATTGTTAGTGTCTCGTCTATTAGCTTGACATTGTCACGTTAAGGATAATTTATGGATTAGATTCGTATACGGACAGACTGAGCCTTCTGTCATTACTCTTCATTTGTCTGTATATGTGCATGTCTTCTGAAAGCTTACAGAAAAAACAGGGAATAAAGCAGTACCACCGGAAGTCAGGGGACAGACACATTCAGTTTAATGGCCTCACAGACCAATATCTAACAATCACAACACCGCCTCTTTTCCTTTCTCTTTACAATCAGCCCTCTTGTGGAAGCTTGTGGGCAGTGAAGGTTACATTGTAAAATTTGTTGTATATTTACTTTATTCCTCAGAAATATAAAAAATGTGAACATTTAGGTTTTTCTTAAACTCACAGAAGCAGAGGAAGAGTGTGTCAACAGCCATGTTGTACACACTGAAGAATCCATGGGCGATGAAGTAGCTACCGAACACCACGGTCTGAAAGAAAACACAACACAACAGTACAGGGTGAAACAAACCAACGTGTGAGTCAAAGCAACTTTCTATTCTTCTGATGAATCTGAATTTCACTCACAATAATCGGCATCCAGTAGTAGTTCAGGGTCTCAGAGCGGAAGGTGTCGCCCGGGAGCCGAATTCGTCCGGAGAAGAAGAAGAAAGACAGAACACCTGGAAAGAGGAAAAGAAGAAAAGAAGAAGGAGACGTGTTATTGCTGTTTCAGTTATTCTTTCCTCTGAAGGCGTGAGTCTTCCTACAGCAGCCGGATTATTAATATCCTGCTGATTCAGGCGAAAACGACAAAGAATATCTTCTAAATCGCTACTCATGCTTCTGTGTAGTTTTCAAAATATCCTCTCCCCGTCCTTACCCACGCCTCCAACCACCAGGAGCTTCCCGAAGAACAACAGCACGTCTGTCACCTTATCGAGCACCACAACCCTGAGATGACACACAACCAGAGTCAGACAAACAGATTCTACACATCTGTATACAGCTGTAAACAGGACTCCAGCACAAACCTTATTATGTTCCTCAAGAGCAGCATGAAAGCGTTTCTGGCAGAAACACAGAAGTTTTTCCCATAAATGGCGATCTGTCAAGAAAAGAACCAATCACCTGGTGTTAGGAAACGCTCTACATCACACAAATAATATACAATTCATATAAGGTTTAGGAATAAATACAGTTGCAGTATAAGGTACATTTGTGTTGTGATAATAATTAAAAAAAAAATAATAATTAAGTTATAGATGAGCATGTTTTTTGTTTTGTCATATTACTTAAAACTTGTAGAGAGGAATAATATGAGTGTGTTCACCATGATGTAAGCGTTCCTGTTGAGGAACTTGATGCACTTCTCCAGACACCAGAAGCAACACTTCATGCAGCACAATATGAAACGTGCAAATGGATTCTGCGCCCCTGGGGACAAGGGTGGCGTCATGTTCAATCATAATTCATAATTCATTTTGATTAACCAGTTGACTTCAAACATCGTCTTATCAAAATGAGTCCCGTCAGCTTTACTTTTTGTTTTGTGGTCGATATATTCCAGAAGGATCCTCACTATCTGCACCAGGGTCAGGATCAATGCTCCGAATGCCAAAGAGCCAACATGGTACCTGACCAAAAAAGTTATACGACAACTTAACTTACAGAAGAATGGAACAAATACTTCGTTACAGAATCTCATAGATTTCAGTCAGTGAGTCTGGTTCCCACACTGCTGTGTAAACTGTAAACTGCAGGTCTAAGGCGCCCCCTAGCAGATAGAGAGGGAACTGCAGTCAGCCATTGCATCCTGTTAATTAGTGTGTCTTTTGGGTGAAACAGAAACACAAGCAAAGAAGTTAATATTACAGTCCAAATATACAAATGATCAAAACAGTTTATATTGTCAGTATTTAACTTTTGTGGGATAATCAAGTCATTAGGAGAATTGGACGAGCAAGCTTAGAAGACTGTGGATTGTATCTGATGTGTCTGCAGCACGTGAACCTACCTGAGGGAGCGTATGAAGCCGCCACACACTGGGAACATGGGGATATCGTCTGGTTTGCTGAAGGCCCAGTAGTAGGAGGCGAAGGCCCCAGCCAGCGTGCACTGCCCCAGGGCGATGACGAAGTTCACACACCAGAGAAAAGCCACCACGTTGTAAATCTGCAGGTTGAAGAGGTTCCTCTGCAAGAGACCCTCGTTGTTGTACTTGATGAAGATGCAGCTGGCTGAGGGGCAGCCTGGGTAATCTGACGAGGTGAAGTTCTAAGGGAAGGAGATGGAAAAAGTGAAGAACTCAGAACTTCTTAGCTAATGGGATTGGACACACACACACGAGGAAGATCTAGACATTATCACTTTGTCTCATGTTCTGTCGTCTCACCTGAGGGTCACAGTCCTCTGTGCCATTCACACTCTTACAGTCACTCATTGAGGAGTTGAGAGCCACCACTTTGTAGATAGGACTTCCTGACGTGGCCAAATATCTACACACATTATATTGTAAAGGGAAGAACTGATACTTTTGATTATTGAGGCGATTGAATGGTGTTTTATCAACAGTCTGTACACAAATATACACACACACACACTAAAGGATACAAAGCAGTGGAGCCCCAGTAAGTAACACACACCATCAGGAGGACAAAGGTGACCAGAGGGTACAGCAGTGCAGACATCATGTGACTGATCGCCCTGGGGACACACACAGCATGACGTCATACATCATCTTTAAGATACAAATCAATCTGAGGGTAATAATGATAAATAATAAATAAGTGCCAATGATTGTTGGTTCTTCTTAATATAATAAAAAAAACACTTTCCTTTAACGATTAAGTACATGTTCAAGATCAAGATTAAGAGCTTGAGTTCTGAAGTGAATATTCATTTAACAGATTTAGTTTCACTCACTTGCTGGACTCCTGGATGAGGGCGATTGCTATGCGGATTCTGTTTCGCAGGAAGATGAGCGTTAAGAGGATGATCGCCTCCATCACGGATACGATTATCACTGAGGAGGAAGAGGAGGAGGAGGAGGAGGAGGAGGAGGAGGAGGAGGGGGAGGAGGAGGAGGGGGAGGAGGAGGAGGAGGAGGAGGAGAATGTCCTATTAACCACTCACCAAACTCACATGCAGTCCAACTGTGGAAAAAACCTTAAAAGTCCAGCATCTTTGTTTGAATGCATATTTTTTTGTATATATGTTTTTTTC
The DNA here is from genome assembly GCF_949316205.1 of Platichthys flesus. Taxonomy (NCBI): domain Eukaryota; kingdom Metazoa; phylum Chordata; class Actinopteri; order Pleuronectiformes; family Pleuronectidae; genus Platichthys; species Platichthys flesus. The sequence goes on from NC_084961.1 coordinate 4,919,313, forward strand.
CATGAACAACATTAATGCCACTAAGCTTAAGTCAATTTGGATTGAAAGCATCCTGAACTCACAGAAGGCCAGCCAGGTTTCTTGGACTTGTAGGTAAACGTTGAAGTTGGTGGTGAATCCGATGTCAGAGATGGTGGCGGAGATTTTCTTGTAGTTATCATACTCCCAGTAGCAGTGCCAAATCCCTACAAGACAAAGGCTCAGGCTTCTACAAACAGCACAACGCCAAAAAATAACACGACACTCGAATGTGGAAAACAGTGAAAAGTTCTCTCGTGGAGAAGTTTACCATAAGCTCCAGCTGCCAGGACTCCTACGATGAGCACCCACACCATGACGGGAGCAGTGAACCTCAGCAGCAGCAGAAACAGCAGACTGACCAGCATGGCTATGAGCAGACCACTGAGAGGAGAGAGAGGAGAAGGAAGGTGGACAAGAGGGGGATGGACAAGTTATGCAAGGATACACAACAAGACAGGACAAATAATCTGTGTCCTGCTTCTAATTTCTATTTGTGTGTTTGTCAGTAGGGGGCAGTGTGAGGTGCAGTTCTGAAAGGCAACTCACATGAGGATCCACGGCCACGAGGATGCAAAGTCCTCAAAGATCCGGACACCGACTTCCCGGGCGTTGAAGCCGTCCACAATGTCCCTGATGAGACACACAAGCTGAAGTGAGCTTTGACTGTTTTCCCTTCAAACAGGTCAAGTGAAAAGCAACAGAAACTAAGAAAAACTCTTCAACACATTTCAATGAGGCTGTTAAAAGCAGAGAGTGTACATGAAGATGGCCGAAATGACGGCTACCAAATAGTGAAGCCAAAGTGTCTTGATCTCCCCCTGGTGGCTGGGTGCAGTATAGGTCACAAACCCCACCTCCTCCATGTTAACAGTCAAAATACACATCATATCATATCACATATATTTTGACTTCATTTCTGGATAGTGGGAGGAAGGGGAGACAGGTCTTTCATGTTTATATAAGTTCTATTGTTGGAAGCTAACAAATTAAATGTAGTAGTAAAGAAAATGGGAGGTCAACAAAAAAGCCACTAAGTGGTCATCACACAGTAAACAACAACATCAACTACTGTAACTACTAATACAAATGTAGTTTATCTCCCCTACAGCTCACAAGGTGACCAAAAATATAACCCCAGACACAGAAAGAGGGAGGAGAAGTTAACTACACAGTAATGCACTACTACTACTACTAGTACTAGTACTACTACCACAACCATTCTAACACGGAAAGTCCTAAGAAAATGCTTCACACAGCATCTGAATTACACACAGGAAGCAGGACAACTGGGAGCAACTACATCCAGCGGCTACACTACAGGGAATCACAACAACTCACGAAGCTACTGCCTGTGCGCTGGTGATGAGGAGAAGAAAGTAACGGGGTTATTTATATGAGTTATTGAAGTGCAGAAGTGATTTTTTATTGAATATGAAGAAATCTGGATCCGCTGCATCTTACCCAGTGCCGTTCTTGATGAGGTTGATAGTGTCGTTAACCGACGAGGGCAAACCCGGAATATCAGAAAAATCCCCGGGGATATCGGCAAGTTTGTTGATATCAGGCAAACACCTTCCAAGAACTGACAGCGGAGAAAACAATCAAAAACTTCAATCAGTGGTCATAATTATGAATCATCATTAGATTTTAGTTAATAGACTAAAATAAAAAATGTTTTAACTTGAGTGTGTGTGAGCAGATGCAATCACCAGAGGTCGTAGGCATGTAGAAGTACGGACACAGCTCCTGCTCCATGATGGTTTGAACACTCTGTAAAAATGTTAAATCATCATGTTAAAATTATCAGCTTTTATTTCAGGAACAAAAAAAACATCTATATAACATTTGGTGAGTGGGAACAATCTCCTGTGAGATTTGTGTAACTGTCTGATGAAGTTCAAGAGTAACACTGAACAGTGGCTCAGTTAAAAAGACTTAGAAGTCATTCAAAACCACCGCCCATCTCCAATATTTAGCAGGACATTTTTAAATATTAAGAATTTTAAGCAGAATTTGGGGGATTTATTACAGCAGCAGCTCTTCTGATTCAGGAAGCTGGGGATCATGGGTAATATTCACCACTCAGTTGTGTTTGAGTTCAGTGAATGGGACTATGCAGTCAGAGCAGCTGTCAAAACACTCATAAGCTTTTCTCTACATGAAAACCACAGATTTAATCAGACTAAATCTACACATGAGGCAGCAGAGGGCGCTGTTACTCAGTACAAGTTACACAGTGTTGCTTTAAGGACTTTTCAGAGACACAGACTGTAGGACGGCAGCAGAATGGAACTCACCAGGTCAGTATTTGCCAGATCTAAAGATGGCACACAGAGGCTCTGATTAAAAACAGTCGCTGGTCGTACACCTGGCAGATACGACTGTATCCCCAAAGCCCAGAAGCCGGACGGACATTTCTCCACACAAACCTACGTGCAATGACAAACAAAAAAGATTATTTCTGCCACACTGGGATAGACCAGTAAATTGTTCAAAGTAATTTACAACTTGAAAATCCAGTAGAATCCTCTACCTGTGTGGTTGGACACTGGAAACCATTGAGAGCAGTTGCCATGACATTGATAGATGTGGCACAACTGAGGATGTTAAAGTAGAACAAGTCGGGTTTGTCTCTAAAGGGGAACAAAGAGTCAGTTTGATTTTACAATCCAGACAAAGGCCTATTTATTCCATCTAATATATGTAAATAAACTGAAATCATATGAAAAGATAAGAGCAGGATTTAATTACTTATTTGGCCCGATGCCACAGAACCATCCCGTGGAGTTCCTGGGATAGAGAACGTGCCGGGGGTCGCCATAGAGCCAAGCTGATAAAGACAAAAAACATACAAGTGTAAACAGTGATAAGAAGATAAAGAACAAAAGTCAATGACATAACAGGACGAAACTCTGGGATATTCTCACTGTACTGTAGCGGAAATACAAATCCATGTTTGTGTACTTACATTTAATTTTAATTCAATCTATCAGCTAAAAAAAACGCTTTATTTTATCTTCTTAATATTATTCAGATATTTGTATCACACGTTATCAACATATTTACTAAAAATGAACAGTATACTTTCCATTGGTTGGTAAACTGTTGCCAAATGTTTAACTATTGTCAAAATAAAGCATGTGATACAAAAATGTGCAGTTTTAATATATTTAATAACTATTCTGTTCACACAATTTGATGCAACACTGACAATTCACAGTGTTATATCATATAAAACCACATCTCAGTCTGACCACAAGAGGGCACAACAAGTGACACCTCTCTTGTTTAGTTTGGTTACTACACACCTGTTGTAGACATCTGCAGTGGACACAAGCCTCTGCCACATTAAAGTGATAAATCAGTATCTTTTGGTTTCTTAACTATTTCCTCGTGCAACAGAAACATTTATTTATAACATTTGCTAACGAGGAATAAATCCAGAACCTCAGTAGATTCCTCCTCTCAACCACAACTAATCCACCTCAGCCGGCCGCTGGTTTTGATCGACCTCCACAAGAGGAAATAGCTGATTGTTACTCTTCCACTCTTACACATTACTGCGTCGCCTATCAGCCTTCTGTTGACCCAAGATAAGAGCCAGTGCTCCGAGTGCTGGAATGACTTTGATAACAAGGCAATAAAGAGCTCAGCGGAAAATCAGCTGTTTGTACACAACTCACAGCAGTGAAGGCTTTCGTTCAATTAAAGACATGGATTGTAGAAAACTTGAAACCTGTAATCTGCTCATCATGTCACATTGACATATTTAAATTCTGAGTACAGGGATAGCGAGAAAGAGAAAAGAGGGGGAGAAGTTTGAGGTCAAAGAAACACAAACTGTTGTTGTCTGAGGTTTTAATGGAGCAACCGGATTGGGAAACAAACAACAAACCTTGTTTCCCTAAATACTGAGTGTCTTACCTAATATCCCGACCACTATGTATCCGAGGAGGACGACCATGAACAGGATGCAGCAGATGATGTCGGTGCATCCTCTGATGGAAACAAACAGAGACAGCAGCAGGTGTCAGTGAGCGGCCTGAGCTTTGCATTGAGGTTTGCCTGGGGGGGCGACACACGTGATTCCATCCGTCAACAGAGATTTAGCAAACACAATGTGGAGCTTTGGAAACTCAAAGACAGAAACCAGTGCATCAGGACCCCTGGAGCCAGAAGGATTTGGGATTGATTTGGGCGAGTGGCCAACGAGGCTCGCTCACCTTTTCTGAATGGGTCCATTGAAGCCTGGGTCAAACTGTGCAGGTTCTCCTGGGGAGGGAAAAGAAAAAACTTTATTCAGTCTCATAAAACTCTTTTAATAGCAACCATACCTGTGACCTTGACTGGCTAGGGGTGTGACATAAATAGGTAACTTCCTTGTTTGTTTTTTTATATTGTCAGGGACACTTCAGATATGGTAATGTTATTAAATCAAAAATGTAAAACTTCATTTAAACCAGGTACTCCTTTATATTTTAAATAAAAATAAATAAGTGAAACATATATAACAAAGACAGGTTGCTGCTGTTTATAAGCAATAAAGGATCTTCTTTGGGTTAATGAACAGTGTGATTGAATGATAAGACATTTTTTAGAGAAGGAGTCATGTATGTTTTTATGGGTTGGCTGCTCAACGGAGCTTTACAATATATTAAGTATGTCACAGGCGGCTACATTACAGGAAAGAAATGACTCCCTATTGTTTCCTGGAACAGAAAGTTTCGAGACACCAGAAAGAACAAACAATGAAATCCAGTAACACAAAAAGCTGCTCCAATTTTCTTGACACTTGCTGGAAGCCTGGGGAACATAATGCAGAGACCAGAGCTGTGTCCAATGCTCCTACCACAGAACAGGTTTTATCAGGTGCAGATTTGCATAATGTACTCCATGTGTCTGACCTCGATACACATGCACTGTGGTGATTCAGTGGCCGAGATGGAGATGTGCGTTCTCTGAGTGAAGGAGGTACAGAGGAGGCGAGTGGAGGAGCTGGATTTCACTGGTAGCTCGATGAAATTTGAATGAAATTTGAATTCAAAGAATCGCTTTTTAGACGAGGGAGAGAGACACGAATTGGAAAAAAAATGTGTGCTAATTAGAAAATCTTGTTAGAAGAGATTCTCAACTGACAACATTCCTGCTGTCGGATCTTTGAGGCTCAAACAGCCTCCAGTGCATTAACCCCCCGACAGCCAGGAAGAACAAGGCAGAATCAATCACATCAAACCGAAATCTGACAATTCGGATTTACGTCCACAAACGTTTTGACGAGCACTTCTTCTGCTACTTTTCAAGATTCAAGATTCAAGATTTTTTATTATCAAATGCACAACAATAACATTAAGCAGTCGCTGGCAGTGAAATGCTTGAGTCACAGGCTATCTTCTTGCAATGCTCAAGTAATTACAACCTAAAAAATAAAACAGAAATAGTATAATATAGAATACAATAGAATATCAAGATTTAAAATAGAAACTAAAGTATATATATATATATATATATATATATATATATATATATATATATATAAACAGTATATAGTAATAATGGAATTTGTGCAATATGCAAATATGTCACGGTGCTGGTTTGCTGGAGTTATTGTAGTTCAGAGGAGTTTAAAAGTTTTATGGCCTGGGGGATGAAACTGTCTCTGAGCCTGGTTGGTTTGAATTTGTCAAATCCTTGTAATGGTAAATGTGTTTTACTGTACTTGTGATTATTCTGCTGATCTAGAGGTGGTAAAATCTATGAATACAGTTTCTCATTTATGTTTAATGGTACAGCAACTCTTTTACATTGGCTCTTCAATACAACGAGAGAAAATAATATTTATTTCATATTTGGAACCTGCTCCGTTCATTTGATTGGTTCACAGGAACTCACATTCAGGCAGCTCACCGACTATAATCATTTCTCACTGAGGCTTGAAGCGGAGTTATCTGGCCCGGCTGTAATTTGAATAAGAGCAAATGGAAGCTGTGTCAACACTGCAAGCCGACTCTCACATCAGGATACAAACAGGATGCAGAGAGTCGGAGTCTATTCGTCACACAGTCCCACATGCAGGCTGGTAAACAAACGCAGCACGGAAGAACTAAGACACAGATCAAACCAGACTGTTGTTACATGGAGCGGTGGTCCAGTGGGAGAATTGGATGTGTGTATAAAATGGTTAATTTGGAGGAGAGGAGGAGCCAGTGGACAGAGCCACAAGGAAGTAGGAATTATACAAACAACAACCTGACCAGAGACATGTCATGCAGCCAGTGTCGGATTTCATCTCTGCTAGGAAACCGCTGTAAAAAATGTCTCACTGTGCAGGACACATAAAGCACTTGTCTGTTTTTATGCTCTCATCAAAAGTTGCTAAACCTTGAACCCCACAAAGGTTTGCTTTTTTATAACTGGGATTTGCAAGAAATCCTTCATGACATCAGGTGACCTTGGCTACAGAGGAGGGACACAGGAGAGGGAACAGGTTTTTCTTTTGTCCGAGTCATTTGTGACAAAAAGCAGAGAAACAGGTCCAAGACTGAAAACGTAAGGGATCAAATATTGTGCTGACTGTGAGGTTTATGGACAAACCACACCCTTTCCCATACGTCTGTAAAAAATAAAGGACAACCGAGTTAATTAGTAATGAAGCAAAGAAATAAAGCCAGTCGTTTAAAACATATGAGGGTAAGGGGCACATTCATTTAGAGGCCTGTAGGTGATCTGACTCCTGAAGCTGGTCTGTGACTCTGTTTGTGTTTAACATGTCAACAGGCCTGACTGCAGCAGAAAGGATTTCTTATCACTGTAAACATTCAGATAACACGGAGCTTCAACTACTGACTATTTCATTCTATTTCTGTTTTTAAAATCTCCTAAACCAAAATATTTAGTTTATGAGCACGTGACAGAAAGAAAAAGCAACAACCAGGACTAGTTGCTCGACAAACATTAGCTGATTCATCTCTAAGCAGAACCAGTATCTGTTCATGTATCCATTAAACTGTCCACCAGTTCATGTGCTTTATACTTTAGCTTTATTAACAAGCCTGTGTTTTAAAATACAGACTCTGATGCCTGAAGCAGCTTTTTACCAAATTCTCTGGTCAATGATTTGCTGCAGCAAAAACACAACCTCAGTGGTTTCCTGATGCTCAGTGTCGACACTAACTTATCAAACAGGAAAAACAAAGGGTTGGAAATGTGTAACTGCTCCAAACACGCGTCATCAAAGCCTTGTCACTCATCAAAAGGATTTTGACTTCCTCATGAAGGCTGGTAGAGAGGAAGCAGATTCCTAATTAGAAATCATGGTGATGCACTAAAAGGAGAACGTGAGTTTAAGTACAAAAAGAACAACGGTTCAGTTGTCACAGTTTTGCCACGATTAGCAAAAAGTCTGCTCTGACATCTGTCCTTGCCTTACTTCCCAGGAGTTTGCAGAAGATATTTGAGCTGACTTGATATTTACTCCCAGGGAGGGTTTGTAATCTGTTGCCTTGTGAAACCTCCCAGACAGTCAATAGACTTCATCGATACACAAACAGCTCAGAGAGTACACAGGGATCTGCTGCTAACACAACACTAAATCTTCACAGTAGCATCTTAAACGTCTCAGCATCACGAGCGGCACCAGTCACAGAACTACACGTGTCTCCTCAGGGGGGAAGTGATCTGTTCCACATGTTACTGGTGTTCTCTAAACCCAGTGGGAAACTTGTACTTATACCAGCGTGATGTGAAATAAGAAGTTATCTGTGTATATCACAGCAGCAACTATTCAAAGCCTCTGGGATTCTGAGGTAATACAAGAGGTGAATAATTGATTTATACAAAATCATTCAGCAACTATTCAGATAATCATTAAAGTGATGTACAAAGCACAAAACCCAAACCTCCTGACAGTGGAAAAAAAAAAAAATGTATATTTGAGAAGCTGAAAACAAAAAAGTGAATGACTGAAAGTGATAAAAACTAATGTGAAAATAAGCAAATATCAATCGTTACCATCTTCTGTCACTATCATTGTCTTCTGGGACGTTTATTTACAGGTGAGGGGTATTCAGCTGCAAGACGCAACCTCACCTCTAGGTGTCACTAAATACCACACACTGAACCTTTAAATATGAGAAAAATGGAGAAACAAATGGATGATGAAGATTCAGGACTTTGTACTTGAGGCCAGTGACTCATTAATTTACTATCTCCAACTGCGCCCATTTTTATTTGCGGTTATTGTCATTTTTCGTCTCTATGATGTAAAACAAATTGCTAACATAAAACCAGTGGGCGTAATCACTGTAGATTTTAATAAGCTGGTTATTACATGAATTGTGTTGGGATACTTAATAAATGAAATACAAATTATAGATTTCCTTAATATGTCATGACTTGGCGCTTAAAATTGAACTGATTTGAATCTTTTATTTTAGCCATGGGCGCTTTGTAACCGTGTTTAAATCGAGTTAAAATGACTTTGCATTAAATTCAATTACATGTGGGCCGATGACAGTTAACCTAAAGAACACTTTAAATCAAACATCAACACAAACATCAACACAGTTCGTCTGCAAACACTCAAAGTGGAACACCACAGAGATTTAGTTGTGAGTTAGTTGTGTTGTGTTGTTGTTTCCGAGGTCACTTGGGAACTCACCGTATTCTGGCTCCGGGCTCTTCTCCTGTTTCTTGCCCATGTTGCCTCCACCTGTTTTCCTCCGTCAGCTCCACGGACCACGCGTCGCTTCACACCTTCAGACTGAAGACGCGTCCGCAGCGAACTCCTGATGCCTCGCGACGATCTGCGCGAGCATCGTAACTAAGGGAGGAGAGAGAAAATCTTTCTGCTTCACACCCGACGCGCGTTTCTAGGCTGTGACGTCACCCGCGCACCTACACCTGCCGAGGGACGCGCACCTGAACCAGCGCGCGCCGTCGGAGAGATCGTCCCCGCGGCGAGAGGAGTCACTCGTGGAGGAAATGTTGATGTTCACGAGGGAGGACAGTTTATTTTACCCCCACCCAAAAATGGTGAGGTCTATTATAAATACTATCTTGAAATACTTGCCAACATACCACCAACAGTATTGCTTACATTTTGTTCCTTTTGTATTCGCTTTCTAAATATTTTTGGAGCATTGTGAGAGGAAGTCTGTGAACCACTAATTCCATTGCCAGCAACTGCTGTATGTAAATGTCGTGCACATGACAAATTTAAGTCTTGAAATATTAAAGATACTTATATATATATACATAAGTTTAAATATATTTGTCGTATGCAAGTGAACACAGAGTCTTAAGTGTAATGAAAAGGTTTCGGGAAAGAAGGAACCACTCAGCTCCTCATTGCAACTTACTATAAAGAAGTCAAATTCAATAGAAAAGTACAACTATATACAACCAATGGTTCAGTAACCTTTGTTACAATTTACTGAAGGCATTTGTTAATGTTGTATAAGGCAGTTGTTAAATGCAGAATGAGAATATTCACAAGTGGCTTTTTCTTATTGCTGAGGTCATATCATTATTGCACTTTATTCTATTTTCAGTTCATTATTTTACATATTTCTATCTGTTTAATTTTACTTCTTTAACCTACATATATAATTCTATCATTTATCTTAATCTTTTAATGTCTTTCTCTCTGTTAGTCTAGTATTTTTAATTAGCAAAAAGTAGGCTTCATACCCAAACACTTTTTAACACAGCCTGTTGTAAAATAAAATAGAACTTTATTAACCCCGAGGAAGATTCAGGACGATTGAGACATTTTGGCTTCACTTTTGAGGAGCTGTCTTGTCATCCATCTTTATATCCAGTATAAGATAGAATCACTAACAGAGTGAGACCTCTTCCTTTTTCTTGGATCTCTGACAGAGGGCAGTGCATCTTTCCTCTCTCCTCTTGCTTTGATTTGGGCCTTTATACGCCCCCTGTTGGTGGAATCATATAATAACACCATTATTATTACGGTTTCATAATAACAACAGCAGGTAACAGGCGAAATATCCTTTAAACCCTGATTATATAAAAAACAAAAGTTTACACAACATAAGGTGAATTTTTATAAACCGTTCAATTCGTATGGCAGCTGTGTTTAAGGAAAGAAGAACTGTCACTTCTTGCACACTTATTAAAAGAGCCCAAAGATCAACTCATGAGCTTATTTATTACACTAGATGTGACAAAAGAACAAATGTATAAAAATAAAGAAGATATAGCAAACACAGTCATCCAAACAACACCATCTTTCAGGTCCTCATTGAGTCCAGTACGAGCTGGAGGCCGACTCATCACTGTACTGTGGCAAGAAAACTGTGTGTTCGTTGGCACAACAGAAAATACATGACATGTGTTGGCGGATTCCTAATGCACAAACTTCATGTGTCAAGGCAAATGTTCAGATTGAGATACAGTACAAATACTGTACGTACATAATCACGAGACCTCCTTGTTTTCTTCAGACATAAAACACACAACGTTAAAAATGATTAAGGGCGCATGTCCTCAACCAAAATATCACTAGTCGAAAAAACAGCACCATGCATCAAATACAGAATTTTAAACAGGAAAAAAAACATAATGGTGTTTTTTCACTGCCAATGTGTGCAAGAAAAAAATGAAGGAGCTAATCCAAAGGCCCCGTAGTTGAGTGTTTTAAGAGTGTCCCAGAATGGTCATCCCACAGTCAGCCCCCGAGTCTGGGCAGGCCTCCAGCCGAGCCAGCCTGCTATGCTCCAGGGCGATGGCCTCCGCCGAGTGTTTGCATTTCTCTGATCCACACTGACAGGTGAAGTACTTGCTCTTAATGTCCCAGAAGCGATCTCCATAGTCAAACCTGAAGGAACAGACAAGAGCAAGAGGCAACTCAGATTGGACTCCAGGGGAATTATGTTTCGGAACAAATACAACTTCACCTGCAAAGGTTCCACAATTCCACGCAAATGGAAATAGATGAAGAAAAGGAAAAAGGGACGGATATGAAATTAAGGAAGAATATGCAGATGATAATACGTTGATCATAAAGGTCACGACTTCTCACCCGAGCTCTTGTCCGCTGAGAATGTCTCTGGAGCTGAAGAAGGCGATGCGGGGGAATCTCAGGTCCTGGTGCAGCATGAACACACGCACTGGGATGAGGTTGGGGTCACACAGGTGGTTGATGAAGCGGCTGATGTTGCCGTAGTACCGGGCATCGATACAATACACTTCCCCGTCCTGCACAGAAAAAAAACACAGAAAAAAGTGACACCTGTCAGACAAAACATACACATCCTGATGTCTGCGTTCTCAGTCCTGTCAAAGTAACATATTGGAAAAAAGCACTGAATGTCATCTGGTAATTGTGCATCAAGTCTAAACATGTTTGCTACTCAGCAGTTGTACACAGCATCTTTTAGTCAACTCCCCAGGATCCGGTCTGATTTGGTTATTCGTTACTGGTTATACAGGAAATATGCTGACTCCTCGACCTCAGAGGTTTTCTGAGTCATCACCTTGTTGTCCAGGTCGAACAGGTAAGAGTCGTCTTCTCTGACGTCTGCTTCTGCATCAGAGATCAACTCCCCAACGTATCTGTGTGGAAAGAGGACAGAAACTTTTAACCTCAGATCTTCCACATAAAAAAGCAACTTGATATGGATTTGTTTTTTCTTACTCGCAGATGAAGCTTCCCTGGGGAATATCCTGCAGAGCTCGGACCCCCCATCCCATCTTCTCTGTCCTGTAGAGCTGAAGACGGACCCTGAGGGAAAAGAGGCCAAGAATAAACAGCTACATCTTCTGCTGATAATAACAACAGAGCATCATTATCTTACATGGCACATGGTTGATGACCTTTATGTTACATGAGATGTGCTTACTTGATGCCGGCTTGCACCACCCGGTTCTTGCACGTCCGATAACAGGAACACGCCATGTTGCATTCGAATATGAGAGGAGGTTCGATTTTGTTGAACTCTTGGAGCAGCCGCTGGTCCTGGGAACAGAAAGAAGGAAAAAGCAGGTTGAGATTAATCCCACCTTATTAAATGCAAACTATAAGATAATTTTTTGGAGATATCCTTTAATATATAACTTTCAGGCATAACCCAGAAATGCTTAAATGAAATCCTACAGGTTTTCTAAGTAAATGGTTTTAAAACAACATCTCTATTTACCTTGTCGTACCAGCACCGGATGCTGAGCTGTCCACAAAGGCAGTTACTAGACGAGCAGTCGTCTGTGCAGCTACAGTGCTGGAGAAACATAATCAAATACACAGGATGAAATTTTTTACAGAAGATGATTTAGTGGCGCTTGTTTGTGTTAATACAAGGAGGCTAGATTTGTACCTGTAAGTGTGTAATGTTGCGGTCTATGTTCATTGCTGACGTTTCACAGTTTTCCGAAACATATTTGTAGTCTGACGGGCAGCCCTCATCATCCACTGCATTCACACAGGGAATCGGTACGTTCTCGTAGCCCTGGGCCACATCACTGGGACAAAAAAAAAAACAGGAGTTCAATTAGAAAATATCAGAGAAACATGAAGAGGAAACAAATCTGGTTACATAAGACGATGCCTTTATTGAAAACACAAAACATCCTACCTGCAGATGATTCTTTCAGTCCGAAGCATGCGATTGGTTATTCCCCTCCGCAGCTTCCTGTTGATCTGGAGTGCGACCCACACTGGGGTATCGACCCGTGCGAGGGTGAGAGGGGTGTCTCCTTCCCTGTTCATGACGTCGATGTCTGCACCTCTGGAGAGGAACAACCTGCAGAAACAAACACACATTACCGTGTTAGTTTGGCACTGAGGTGAGCGTGAACAAATTATTAAAACTGCGACTTTAATTAGTTGTACAGCTTGTGATTGACATTGACTCACGTGACACATTCTAAGTATCCCTCTCTGGCGGCGATGTGGAGCGGCGAGTCTCCGTGCATGTTAACCGACGCCAGGGAACAACCAGCGTTCAACACCAGCTCTGCGATGTCCACGTTCCCCGCGTACGCCGCCCAGTGGAGACAGACGTTCAGCTCCTGGAGGGAAAGCGGGGACTGTTTAAAGTAATAACCTGAAATATTTTCATACACCTACATCCATTTTGTCTCCATTACCACGAGACAACAGGGACACCCTTGCAGTCTACATAGCTTTAGGATTTTCTCTGGTTAGTGTTTATTAACAGGCATGCTCATCTTAACAGTCTACAGTGTGGTCTATCATATTACCTTATCACTGATGGTGACGTCAGCTCCTCTGTTGAGCAGCACTTTGATCACATCAAGATGTTTGTGCTCTGCTGCCCAAATGATCGGCGTCCACCCGCCGCTATCCTGAAAACCACAAAGAAGAAATCTAGATTAGGCAACGCTTGCTTCTCATCAGTCGGTGTGATGTGCCTCAGATAAAAAAATTTCCTTTACCTGTGCATTCACATCAACCTGCCCTGTCTCCAGCAGCATTCTGACCATTTCTAGGTTGCCCTGTTTGGCTGCGTGGTGGAGGCCGGTGTATCCATCCTCCTCCTGATGAATTAATGACGTTAACAAAAGTCTGAAACGTCTCTGCAAGTTCACACTCGTGTTGTTTTAATTTGTGCACTAAACAGACACTCACAACGTGATAGACGCAGGCACTGTTCTGGACCAGGTAGCGAGCCACTTCGATGTGATTATTGATGATGGCTTCCACAAGAGGAGTCCTCAGGTCTTTGTCCTGGGCATCGATCTGAGCTCCAGCCTGTCAGGACGAAATTAAAAGTAATCTTCAAAGACTGGAGATATTGCCACACAAAATAGGAATCTCACCCTGGACTCTAAAAAGTTTTTTTCAATAAACCAAATAAATGTTGTTTGCAGCTTTGTGATCAAAAATAATGACGGAGATTCTGAGAGATTCTGACAACTCTCATGATACACAGAACGTCTCACCTGCACCAGTATGTAGCAGACTTCCAGCAGACCTCTTTGAGCAGCAGCGTGTAGAGCAGAGCGTCTGTTCTGAGAGTCAGGCTGGTACGTTGGATCTATACCCTCCACTAACACACGCAAACACACATTACAAAAACACTCTTTGATACATTAAGTTGTGTCGAAGTAGATGAAAACTACAGGTCATAGCCCAGCACTCACTCAGCATCAGCAGAACTCTCTGCACCTCTCCTTGCTTTGCAGCGGGATAGAGCTGGCGAGGGTGGAACCGAAGTTTCTTCTTCCTGGTGAATCAAAAGCAACGACATTTCATTTTTATGATCTCATCCCTTAAAGCAAACAGCTTGGTTTGACTTGTCTAATGTTAAATCCCATAAACTACTGTGGCTGAAAAGTGTAAAACTCTGAACTCCTACCTCTCTGTCTCCTGTGTTAGGATGGCCTTCTGCAGCGCCGCCCTGCTGGGCCCAGGTGGAAGTGCACTGGGGCTGATGGGTTTCCCATTTGGCATACATAGAGAAGGCCCCACGCTGTCCACTCCCTCCTCTGCTGGGGGAACTGTGGCCACGGTGGCGGCTGAGGCTACAGGCTGTGGAGGCTGCTGCTGCTCCAATGCCAGCGTTACCAAGCCATTGCTACGCATACGAGCACTAGAGGAGGCAACGAATGAGGGAAAAGTTTAGCTAATTAAAATGTATACAGATTAATGGAGTCAATGATTCTCTTGTGAGTCTCTGTATCCTACCTGACAGGTCGTTCGGGCATTTTCCCGTCCTTCATCCCTCCTGTGGAGGCTGTGAGGGAGGGGGCCATGGGGACAGACGGTGGCAGAGACGGGGTGGTGGTGGAGGACGCCAACATGGTGACGACGGTGGTTGCAGAGGCAGTGGACGAGCTGAAGGAGGGGATGGTGATCTCCTGGGCTTCTGAGGCGTCTTCACCACAGTGGGGACAGAAGAGCATACCTCCACCGTTTGATCTGCTGCGCCCTCCGCTCAGCACCGTCACACAACCCCGGTGGAAGCGGTGAGCGATACGCTGATCCGGGCAGCACTCGAGAAACGTGCCCTGTAGGAGGGAACGATTTGGGATTTGAAGGTGGGATAATGAGAGAAAATAAAGTAGACTAAAAGAGACAGAATGATAGATACACGGCGCTGAGTAGTTTTGATAATAACAGCAGGTGTTTCTAGCTCTCACCGCTATGCAGAAGTATCCACAGCCAGGACAGCAGTGGTGTTTGACCATGTGTGAACGATGAACATCACAAAGCACCATGAGGGGCACTCGACTGGATGGACGCATGGTCTCCCCTTTAATAGTGTGACTGGTACAAGCCCTCAGCTGACAAACGGAGGACAAGAGAGAAAATATTACACGGTTGGACATTGGAAATAAAATAAATCACAGAGTTTCAGACTAAACCTTTCAGGGATGAAGAAATGGGTTAAACACTCCCAGCTTTCCACCAGCAGTGGAAGTAAATTAACTTTGAAGCTTGATATTACTAACAACCCCTCTGTCTGTACAAAGGCAGTGTTGAAACAAACTGTGATAATCCAGCCTCTGATGTATTATTGGGAGAATACTTTACTACAGTAATCAGTAAAGTATATCTCCATCAGAATGGTGAAAGTTCCAACAGTTGTTACAAAGGTGAAAAAATGTTTTGCAATGCAAATCTAAATCTTCACCATTTGATTATCTTCAACAACCATCAATCCACACAACGTATGTCATGTTTCCTAATTCCAGAAGCTACATACAGAGTAGATACAAATACACAAGAGGACAAACCTCTCCGTTGATGCTCTCCGTGGCCCTGCACTGTCGGCTGACTCGGTGGCTGGAGCTGTCGACGCGGGGGGCCTCCATCCTGCAGCTGCACAGAGGAAGCTCCTCCAGCCGCTCTGTGTCTCCTGCCTCGCTGCCGTCTGCAGAGGGAGCAGGACAGTTACATCTCTCATCGAATTACTTTGTGTTCTTAAGACAGCGGTTGATTTAAGACGGAATGAGATAAACAAATGCCTTTATTTATTTGATCAACTTTAAAATTAATTAATTTAAAACTAAAATCAAAGCTCAACTCAAGGTCTCTGTTACAAATCAAAAAGCAGCAAATCTGCACATTTGAGAAGCTGAAATCAAAGTTTTGGGATTCCTGAAAGAAACTGAAACTAGATAATTTGCAAAATTAGAGATTAATTGTCTGTCGATCAACGAATCAATAAAGTTCTAAAATCACACTAAATAGAAATGTCCCATCAACCCTCTTTTCATTGTCCATTTCTTTTACACTATATCATTAATGTACCGTGATGAGGGGAGAGAGTCAGACTGTCGGCAGCAGCGATGTCCAGAGCACCCAAGGGAACCTCTGTGTACTCTGCAGCCCTTCCTGCACCCCCCACTGTCTCCACCACGTCCACATCAGCACTGTTTATCTCTTTGTCCTGGTCCGACCGTGGCCATGAAGACTCCACGCTTCCATTTCTTTTCCGGAGAGCTCTCTGTGTTTCAGACTCTGAACTCTGCAAGGGAAGACGTCTGCTTGTGAATATATGCATGTGAAATGTGTTTTTAAACAAGAGTGAGATGATACAGTTGTGGGCTAGTCGAAGGGTGGTTGAGAGTGACACCTACAGGTGTAAACAGTGTGTGATGTGTTAAAAAAATAAATAAGTAAGAGATAAGAAAGTAATTATCGTGGTAGTAAAAAGATAGAATCACTCACATGATCTGACAAGTTCACTGACCCCTCTATGTCTGTATTGTGCTGCCTTTCTTCTCCCCCAACATCTTCAAACTATAAAATAAACAAATCTAATAATAAGTATTACTTTTTTTAATCCAAAATAATGCTAAACAACAGGCACGTTTGTGGATAATGTGTTATCTGTTTTAAGGGACAATACGTAAATGAAGTTTCACACCTTTTCTGAATCTCGTGTGGACGGGCTGGAAATCTGCGTCTTCTTGGCTGCTTCCTCCTCTGACTTCTCCACGCTGCCGTTGCTCTTCACTGGTGTACTCTTGGCTATGGACTCTACCTTTTTAAGGAATGTTGTTTCCTCCTAGGTTAATGAAATAAGAAAACATATAGCAGCAAAAGCCGAGATTAACCACCGAAAACATATCTTATAAGGTGCAAGTTATACACTTACACACTATACACAAAACATCCTCTCACCACAGTTTGAGTGTTTTCAGGAATGTTCTCAGACTTCTCAGCGGTGCTCTCCGATAAATGATCCAGTTTTCTCCTTTTTGCAGTGACTGGAAACACGACAAAGCACCATGAACCATTTGAGTTTAAATACAAACAAGGTACTCTGATCATTTTGATTCACAGCACTGGGGTTATTTTACACAGGCAGATATTAGTTTATATGAATATTCTCAACCTACTGACCTATTTCAGAATCAGAGGGAAGGCAGGTAGAGGATCCCGAATGTGTAACAGATGCAGCAGGTGCTTCACCATGACTTATCTGTGGAATAAAAATTATAATCGACTCAAAAGATGATGAAAAAGTTCACAGAAAAACCTGAACCACTGCCTTACTGTGTGTTCGGTCAGTGGATGAAGTTCAAGAATCAAGACATTGGGGTGATGCAATGTCAATATAAAAATTGAATAGATGACGATATTTAAAATCATACCCGGTCCAATGGAAATGCTAGCTAGATGCTGGAGATGAAAGAGGCTAACCTGTCCTGGTGCTGGCCTGTTCATGGTCTTGCGGGCTCGGTGGATCTTGTTTGGTGCAGGGGAGACAGAGGGAGACGAGGAGGCTGTGGCAGAGGAGGAAGAGGAGGAGGAGGAAGAGGAGGGGGAGGGAGCAGGTGGCAGGACGGATTTACTGCTACCGGGTCCAGAAACGCTCATCTTTGCTCGGCCAGGGGACAGCGCTGATGACGTAGAGGGAGATGAGGACAACGAAGAGGAGGACGTAGAAAGAAGAGACTTTGCTGCGTGGCCTGAGGAAGGGAGGTAAAAATGGCTGATGAGATTAGATCAGGTGACTCAGTGGGCCACAATTTCTGC
Organism: Platichthys flesus; assembly: GCF_949316205.1. Lineage (NCBI taxonomy): Eukaryota > Metazoa > Chordata > Actinopteri > Pleuronectiformes > Pleuronectidae > Platichthys > Platichthys flesus. Next base: position 4,937,302 of record NC_084961.1, read on the forward strand.
ACACTCAATAAAATGCTAAATTGGAAGTCTCACCAGCAGCAGGTTTGTTCAGGGAGGCGTCCTTACTCTGCAGTTGTGATGACATCGTCGACAACAAACCACCCATGTGCTCTGTCCTTGTTGTGACAGCAGCTGTGGTGGAGGCTGCATTATCTGTGAAACATTAACAGTTCTCCATGACTTTTGAAGACAAGCAGATACAAGGACCAAAAACAAAAGTAGCAATATAATTCTTTCAATCTGTTTACATGAAATGCACATATTGTAAACATGAGTGTTAACCCTTATGAATGAGATGCTGAAGTACCTTCCTTGACTTGACTTGGTCCAGCTAACGACTCTGCTGGTGTTTCCGAAGCATTTCCTTCAGGAGGCTCCTGGTGGAGACGAAACAGGAAAAGATCTCAGGCCATATGCATCAATTATTTTAAATAGTATCCTATAGTGAGGGCTACAGACAGCTGAATCATTTAATATATATATATATATAATAAAATGATATGTAATATAATTTACTGCAGTTCAAGTTTAAGCAAACAAGAATGTGAGACAGTTTAGCTAGGGCTGGGCAATAAAACAAAATCAACAATTATCTCAATATAATTTTCATCAACAGCAATAGAACACTGGTTCAATATATAAAGATAGCACTGTGAGGCGGTATAACTGCAGATATATAAAATGTTCTGCTGTTTATCAAGTGTTTGACATTCTCTGCTCATAAAGCACAGTTTAAAAACTCAACCTTCATTCAGGAAAGAAATGAAAAGTGACAGCTATAGTGTTATAATTGTCAAAATCAAGACTGATATAAAATGTTTTATCTTGATAGGAGGTTTGGATATAATATCGTTCAGCCTTACATAGAGCTGCTGTTGGAGATGTGTTATCTTTTCAGAGTAAAACACAAACTTCAGAACTGTGATCTACTTTATTTAAGAAGTACATGGAACTCCTAGGAAACCTATACAATATAAAACAAGACCAAATATCATGCTGAGCTCAAACCTCTGTTATGGCTAATTTACTGTTTTCTCACTGGCTTGTCAAGAAGAAATACACAATTCAATAACAATAAACCAGATCTGCATGACATCTAATGCGTGACACTCCTGTTCAATATCTTTTATTCGATCTCAAACCCATCTGATTATCCACTCATGCATTTAACAAGTATAAAGCAGATTATTTTTCTGCTGTAGGCTGCAAACCAGTGGCTCATGGATCACAATGAACGCACATTTTAAAAATCCCTTCAACGGATTCATCACTGATCAATGCAACACAAGATGGCGGAGGAGCAGCGAACGCAAACCTCAGAGGAATCGCGAAAAACGAGTGAAGACCCAACTACGAGGAGAAAACAATTAAAACTGTTAGATGCTAATGCGGCTAGCCAGTGTTAGCACAGCTAGCAACAAAGAGCTCTCCCAGGCGACAAACGAGGCTGTTTCGAGGATGTAGCACCTCACAGGTTAGCTAGCGGGGTTTGCGCCATGTGAGCCGCTGCGCTGCGAAGTGTTCGAACCCCGCGCGGTGTCGTAAAGGCGCAGGTTCGTGTCGCAGTGAATGTTTTCTACCTTTGTCGTTGTCTCAGAAGCCGACATGTTTCCCGACGAGCGTTCACGACGTAAATAACGTGCCCGCGTCACCGTGCAAAGCCCCGCCCCCTCGCGACACACTCCCCCCCTCCATCAGTTCCTTTGCTTCCGGGTTTGTTGCCGTACACACAAACACGCTGATCGGAAGTCAGCGAGGGGGGTTGGCGGTTTGCAGGCGATTAAAGGTAGTGTGCCTCCTCGGAAACAGACCTGGAGTCAGTTGAGCGTCAGCGTGTTGGTGGGAGGGGGGGGGGGGGGTCCGCTGTGTTTTGTTGTCACGGGACGATGCGCCACAAAGAGGCCAAAAAAAAGTAAACACAAATGCGAGGTGGGAGAAGCTAGTGGCGACAGGGATGCGACAGCAGGAAGCAGCTTGACGTCCGTCCCCGTCCCCCGGAGACAGAGTCACGGACACGTCCTCTTGGAAGACATCTAACGACAACACAGGGAGGAAGGCGGGTAAGTTTCCACACGAGCTGTTTGTCAGTTACCAGCTAACTAGTTACTGACGCTAGCTTCTGACAAGTGGGTTCGCTAGGCCACAGGGAGAAGAGTCGTCTGTGTCACGATGGGTGTTTATCTTCTCACATTCATCGCTATCTGCTAAAGAGCCTCGTGTTAGTGTTATTATTATTATTATTATTATTATGGGCGCCACTTCTGTTGAAACACGTTTGTTGTTAGCAGACGTAAGCTAACTTTTTAAAAAGCGAGGTACAGTGATGCTACACCGTTATTATCCTTACAGTTATTATGACTTAGTTGTGCCAATTTTTGACTTGCTGCTGTAATATTTCAAATCCCCCCCCCCCCCCCCTCCCCTTGTGGGACTAAGAAAGGTTTATCTTATTTTATTGTGGATACCATATAATATCAGGATTACGATTTAAGACTTCATATGTGTCTACTCTTCCTCTCGTAGTTGCAAAGCTAGTGATCCAATTTCTGATTAGTTGATTAACTCTTTTCATGAGGGTGTTGTCACTCACAGATTTATCTTTTATTCCAAATGGCCAACAACGGATTTCTCTTCTGAAACTTTTTCTTTCCAGGCATTTGAGAAACAATAGACAGTTGAGAGTTGTTTTGTTGTCGTTGCTAAACTGGTGATGTTGTTTTCTGAACCCAGAGTAAGGGCTTGTTCTACAGCTCATTATGGCAAGTTTAGATTATATAGATGTATATATCTATATATTATATGATCGATAATCACAATGATTGATTACCTAAATAGTTCTTTATTAAATTAAATCCTTTCTCTCTTGTTGCGAGAGTTACAGATTCAAATTGGCCAACCACTTTCTCTTGCCACAGTCTGACTTCATTCAGCTAATATATACCAAGGCACTTGTTGGATCTTGATTGTGACTCTTTGTGGTTTTTCAATTTGCAAAACCGGATGAGATCTTCAGATTGAGCAACTGCTTAGTAGTGAAAAAACAAAATATATGAAACAAGCAACAGATACCTTTGAAACATCTCTATAAACTCACTATCAGAAAGCTTCATGCTATACAGTAGGAAAGGGACCTTATAATGATGTTATGTGTACTGTTTCATATCAACTACCCCCAGCCATGTTACCCTCAAAGTGAGCCTGGTGCAGAGCTGGTTTGGATTTGGTTCAACGTTTTTAGGAGCCTGTTTATTTTTCCAGTCATTGCCTAACTGTTTATGTTTTTGTCCGGGAATCAGTTGTTTGGCTTTAAAAACACAAACAACTGATTTGAGTTGAGGCACTGGCTCCGAACCAGCCGTGGAAATGCCTTGATGTAAATGGAGCTCTGTTTCTTTTTTTTTAGTAGCTTTATTGTCAATTTCTTAACATGTTCAGAACACACAAGGAATCGATACGACGTTTCCCACTCTCCCACAGTGAAACATATAAAGTGCACAGGCACAACAGATAACACAAGACATTTCCTATTACTAAGTAAACATACAGAATTTTTTAAGTACAGCAGCATAAGGTTCTCTAAAAGTGTAAACGTAGTGATTTAAGTGATAAAGTGCAAACAGTACAAGAGACAGTTTGTTGCAGAAGTAAACATACAGAATTTTTTAAGTACAGCAGCATAAGGTTCTCTAAAAGTGTCTTGCACGGAAGGGAGTGGGGCACCAATGATCTTACCAGCTGTGTTGACAATGCGTTGCAGTCTCTTCCTGCTGTGTGCAGTGCAGCTACTGCCCCACACAGTGATGCAGCTGGACAGGATGCTTTTAATGGTGCCCCGGTAGAATGTTTTAAGGATGGGTATGGGAGCTCTCGCTTTCTTGAGTTTGCGGAGGAAGTAGAGGCATCGCTGGGCTTTCTTCACCAGTGATGCAGAGTTGGTGGCCCAGGAGAGGTCCTCGCTGATGTGCACCCCTAGGAATTTGGTGCTGCTCACTCGCTCCACAGCAGCACCATCGATGGTCAGTGGGGGGTGCTCAGTGAGGCTTTTCCTGAAGTCGACCACCATCTCCTTTGTCTTGCTGACATTCAGCAGGAGGTTGCGGTCTCTGCACCAGGTGGTCAAGAGGTTGACCTCCTTCCTGTAGTGGGTCGCATCGTTCTTGGTGATGAGACCCACCAGAATTGTGTCGTCCGCAAACGTCACGATTTGATTTGTGCTGTAGGTGCAATTGTGAGTTCATGTGAAGCAAGACAGGACTTGACTTCAATCCGATCACTGTGTTTTTAAAAACAGGCGGCCATGCTGCATCTACTAGTGAGCACACTCTTATCCATTTTTTCACAAATCCCCATTTCTCCTCAGGAAAGATGGAGACGCTTTGTTTCCGGTTGCCGGGTCACGGGGACAAGACCCTGAAGCACATGAATTCCCTGAGGTTCCGCCAGCAATTCTGTGACATCACCATTGTAGCCAGCAACAACCAGACCTTCAAGGGACATAAAGTGGTGCTCGCTGCCTGCTCGCCTTTCCTGAGGGACCAGTTCCTCCTCAACCCGTCCCCGAGGCTTCAGGTCAGCAGATATGTTGAGCACTTGCCGTCAAAGCTGTCATAATTGTGTCTCTCTTCAACATTCAGACGCTTATGTGTCTGTGTTTCGTTTTTCTCCAGGTGTCGATGCTGTATAGCGCTCGGGTTGTGTGTGATCTGCTCCAGTCCTGCTACACCGGCACACTGCAGTTTAACCCAGAGGAGATCGTCAACTACCTGACGGCTGCCAGCTATCTGCAGATGGAGCATATTGTGGAGCACTGCCGGGGAGCTCTGAAGAAGTACATCCAGTTAAAGAACCCCAGTCCGCCAAGGGTCAGTAACCCAAGCCGGTGTCAGGACCTACAGTAGTTGTACAGTGCCGGGAAATGATTTTCCCGCCGGCTTAGCATGGAAATTAATGTGTTTGCTCTATTTGTACATAAGTAGTTAATCACCAATCTTTAAAAAAAATGTGTATATACACTCTCATAGCTTTCAGAGATGCAGCTGTGCTGGTGTTGGTTTTGAGAAGTCTTGACATGCTTTCCCATTCCATCCTCTAGGCGACTGCAGAGGAGAGTCTGTCTCAGCCAGTGATTGTCAGTGGCAGCATTTATACCATGGCATCACCCCCCACCAGCCGGCCTTCCCCTGTGGACCCACACAGTCCAGCAGGACGATCGATGGAGGACAACAGCGGGGACATGTCCGCTCAGGGCAGCAGTCATCACCACGAAGACAGTCCGGTTCTGGATGACCCATGTATTAAGGTGTGTGAGAAAGAAAAACAGAATTTGGTTGGTTCTTTATCTCATTATTCAGAGAAGTGAATGATTAGTTCTCAGTTCTGTGTTATGTTCCTTTAAGAAGCTGGTGATTGTAATGAGTCTGTAATGGGTCAGTCTGTCCGAGCATCACTCGGACAGACTGACCCATTGGGTTAATCATTTTTTAAGCTATTAACCTTTGGAAGTAATTTATCTTAAAAAAAGGTCAAACATTTGCTTTTTCAACATATTGTTGATGAAATTTCTTTGGTTTTGTAATGTCGGTCTGATAGAACAAGTGACTAGGAGATGCCACCACATGCTCTGTTTTTAGATGTTTAACAGACTTGACTCTTCAACTCTGTTCCAGGTTAATGCATCAGACGAGGAGGAAGAGACCAGACCAGAGGACTTTGATGTGTTTAGAGTTTATATCTCCGAAGAGGAGCAGATGAACAGGAACAGGGAGGAGGAGACGGGAGCTCCCACCGATGGACCTCAAGATGCTTGTTACCCAGAGACAGATGATGTTGTGATGGGAGGAGAAGGCAGTGAATACGAATTGGATCATACCAAAGTGGATCTCAGCGCTGGGGGCCTTTCAATGGAGGGTCTCCGTGCTTTCAGACGCAGACTTTCCGACCCTAAAATTGGACGGGGCAGAGGGGGTGGCAGGGGGAGGGGTTTAAAGAGGAGAAAGTGGGCGTCGTCTCAAGAGAAAAGACCTCTGGGCATGGCTCACCAACAGGATCTGTGGTACATGGCCACGGCTGGACTTGGAGGGGGTATTGGGCTGGACTTCAACCAGGAAGGGATGAAGACAGGAAGTTACTTACCAGTTGACCTCCCACAGTTAGACTTCAGTGTGGGTGACACTCAGGCAGAAAATGTGTCACCACTGGGAGGCAGCAGTTTGAACCAGTATTCTCTGGAGGAGTCGAGCAGAGGCGCTGGTGAGGGGAGTTCAGGGCTGACGAATGAAGGAGGGGACGAGTCCGTCGCAGTGGTGGGGTCCACGTCCAGCGTGTCAGGGCCTGTAATATGTGAGCACTGCGGCATGACTTTCCCCTCCTCTCACTCTCTAGCCGTCCACTCCCGCTCCACGCACTTGCTGTACGTCTGCCCCTGCTGCGGCAAACACTTCCACCACTCGGCCAACTTCACCCGGCACATGGCCGTGCACCGGGGGGCCGGCAAAACCCACCAGTGCCCCTTGTGTTATAAGACTTTCACTCAAAAGTCCACACTCATAGATCACATGAACCTCCACAGTGGCGAGCGCCCACACCACTGCGCCTACTGCCACGCCCGCTTCGCTCACAAGCCCGCTCTGCGGCGCCACCTGAAGGAGCAGCACGGAAAAACCACCGGGCAGAACTCCCTGTATGAGCAGGAGGAGATTGAGAGGGCGAGAGGGGCAGCTGGAAGAATACGAGAGGAGGAACAAGAATGTCTGGTGACTGAACAAGCGTCATAGGCCAACTTTTTTAAACACAATAAATTGTTTCATCTAAGGTGCTGTCCAGTGGAGAAATCACTGACTTTGAGGCCTTTTTAAAATCACTGACTGTGAAAATGAAAGACCCTATCACATGAAATGTTTATAGTGATGGACGTGGGTTTAGACGGAGCCAAAGCAGAGCAGGATGATCATTGTAGGAAAAGTAAAGGTGGTATGAGAATAACAGCAGCTCTGAATCTGAACTTTAGAGGGACCCTGAAACTGAGAAGAGAAATGGAATCCAGCCGCTCTCAGTTTCATTAGACTGTGCTCTTCCTTCTGTGACATGTCATAGTGTGCCCACTCATTTTAATGTTTGTAAGAATAGATAAATTCATAATATGATCTTAAACTTGAATCTCAGTTGAACATTAGTGTTTGTGAACAACAGTGTTATTACCGACCACAGTTAGGAGTGTAAATACATGAATTCAAATGTCTCTTCTCCGTTAGATGTTATTAACTTCCTGACATGGCCCAGTGCACATGAAAGCAGCTACACAGCCACAGTCCTCCCACACGTGTTTCCACTGATTAGACGTCTTATCAAAACTGTGACTGTGGTCGACAGACTTTGTCGTTTGTGCCTGAGGGGGGGCAGGATGGTTAACACCATCAACGTTATTTCTACACGGATTACAGTGCATCAACTAGTTTCTAATGGATTATTTGAAAACACTACTGTTAAATACACAAAGACCTTTTATAAAACAAGGTGTCAAAGAAATGTTCAAGGCTCCTTAGAAACCTGATTGAATCATCCAGACCAGGAGATATCACTCGATGCACATTAAAAGTTTGTGTTACACTGAACACATTACTGGTAGAACCATGTCAAAAATACAGTCATGAACTGAATGATGGTTTCATTTGGAGTATATTTTATATGCTCGTAGGTTTTATAGATTTTAGTCTAAGCATAGGACCATATAACTGTCAGTTAAAGCCATATACACGTACCTGCTCCCCCTCATGGCAGTTTACACTCTCATATCCACATGTCAAAAGGAACAGACCAGTCTAATCTTCTGTGCTTATTTGATTTTTTTGTGACCCTGACAAAAACTTAAAAAGCTAAATGTTTCCTTTGGGACATAACTCGTTAGAAGGTAAAAGTCTCATGTTGTGCCTGTTTCCATCAAAAACATTGAAAATGCTGTGATTGTTTGTTTTCTTAGCAACTGTTGAAAGCCACAAGATCTGTATACAGTCAATCAGACTGAGCCCAACACTTGTTTTACACCTGCCTTAAAAAAAGAAAAACACTGGGATGAACTGTGCGGTTTTAATGTTTGTGTTTATTTACACATAACCTGTAGTTATCTGCAGCTCTTTCCTACACTTGACACTGTACTCTACCATGCTGCCTATGGTTATTGTAATTTACAGAAGCCGTGAATATCTGAACGCTTGTTTGTGCATTAGAGGTTGAAAACAATTAGGGATTGATGTTGGATATATTTCCCACTTTGACTGTCTTTTTGATAATGAATGGAATTCTCATTCAGGGTGACGGTGTATGGATACTATTTATTTTGCTCCATATCAACACTTGGGTTTTAAGCTGTCACAAACCGCATCACATACAAATCATGTGAAATACACTTTTTATTCTCCAACAGGCTACAGATGATTTGTATTCACCCGACAACTAGCACCATAAACAACTCAGAAACAGTTTGTTAAAACAAATGTGCCAAAATACAAAAACAAATCTTTTCTTCATCAAATCTTCATCAGAGGAAATCCTCACTGTACACGACCTGGTTCCTCTTGTCCCTGTAGGAGCCTTTAGTGCTGTTCTGCACCGCTGTGAAAGGAGAGAGACGGTGGTGAAGGTTAGTCCGCGCTGTGCAGTCTGATCATTGTCCAAACAAACAATAACAGTGCGGCGCTTACCCAATGAAGCCCACACTGATTTGCCGGTGGCAGCGTCCAGCATGGGCTGCTTCCTGGCGATGCTGACTTTGATGTGAACGTCTCCAACCGTGCTTCCGTTCAACTGTGAGACGAAAACAGGGAGGTTGATTTCATGTACAGTCTAAATGAGCTGAGCTTCCTCAAAACTACAGTAAAACTAAATATTATAAATGGACGTTATGATGCTTATAAATTCAATTAAAGAAATTACCTTGGGCATGAAAGTTCATTCTAAACTGGGACTATTAGAAAAAATATTTTTGGTGTAAAATGATATACATTTAATAATATTAATGTGAATGTAAGTTTAGTGTCCTGAGGGATTTAATGTATAATTACGAATTACTCACTTTAATTTTAACATATAACCTAAAATATATAATGTACATATTATAAATATAAAAACTACTTCATACATTTTACTGTTAAAGAGCTTGGTGAGTAAAAGTATCACAGAAACTATTATGATATATGACTGAATTCAGAACATGGAAAAAAAGTGTTGCATATTCTGTGAACAAAACCAGCAAAAAGCACTGATATAAATTAAACTAAGAAAGATTCACAGAAAAAGGTTAATATAACAGATTGAGAACCTAAACATATCTGCTCATTTAAGTACTGTACTGAGCTATGCCTTTAGGTTTTATGACATGAAATGAGGTTAGATAGAAATGCTTAATCGAGTCTCTCACTTTTATACATTTATTGCCACTGCATCATTTTTTTTTTAAGTCAGCTGTCTCACTGCTCTGAATCTGTCTGAACTTTGACAAATCCTTCTTTTTGGTTGTTGCTTCGTTTTAGAAAATTAAAAACATTGTTTATAGAGGGAGGAGATATGTGTGATTGTCAGTTTCTTCTCATATTGAATGGGTGAGAACAAACCTCTGCTACAGCCTGGTCTGCAGACTCCATCTTCTCAAATGTGATAAATGCACAACTAGAAACAGAAAGATAGAAGAACATTGTTTCATTTAATCACACTGTGGATTGCTATATTGTTATATATACTATAAACATCATCATCATCATCATCACAACAGCAGATAGAATTATAGATGACCTGTATGTGCAACAGCTTTGTTTAATGGGTTCATACTTGCGTGGGTTGTCCATGGAGAGGTCGATGATGTTTCCTTGTTGAGAGAAAGCGGCACGCAGGCTGTCCTCGACGAGCCCAGAGCCGTAAACATACACCGTGTTCCCCTTCCGCACTCCTCTCCGCTCTGGGTACGAGTCTGACCCTGAGAGTGAACACATGGGAGGCAGAAAGATTTCATGCATGTGCCCTGGAACGCCTTTGACATCCACCACACTACACCCACTTTCTCCCAGTAGAGATATCTGCAAAATTGTTTACTCACGTCTAAATGGTCCATCTCTCTCTCTCTCTCGGTCCCTATCTCTGCTTCTGTCTCTTTCTCGATCTCTGTCCCTGTCCCCATCTCTGTCTCTGTCTCTGTCTCCATCCCTCTCCCTATCCCTCTCCCTCTCCCTCTCCCTCTCCCTCTCCCTATCCCTCTCCCTATCCCTCTCTCTCTCCCTCTCCTTCTCCTTCTCCTTGTCTGAGACGGTGTCCTTGTCTTTGTCTTTGTCTATGTCTATTTCTATGTCTTTCTCTTTTCCTTTGTCTTTGACTCGCTCTTTTTCTTTGTCTCGCTCTTTGTCCAGTTCTCTTTCGCGGTCTCGCTCTCTCTCTCTGTCTCTGTCTCTATCTCTGTCTCTGTCTCTATCCACATCGCGGCTGGCTGAACTGCCGCCTCCCTCTTCTTCATCCCGGTATCGGTCTTTTGAACTGACAAAGCTGCAGGGGCATATGGAGAAATAATGTTACACCAAAAGAGATTCACTGTCAGTATAATGAACTTTATTAATCGTGGGTTCTGCACATTACCTCTCGTACAGAGATTTCCTTTGGGATCTCTTCCCAGCCTAGAGTAAGCACAAATAAAAAACAAAAAATAAGCTATACCATATTTGTTTCTCCGCGTAAGTGCAACATACAGCTGTACAGACTATTCCTCATCCCTCACAGTAATTTCCTGATCATGTCATATCATCTTAAATGGACACTTTACCTCAGGTGGCTCTTCATCTACAGAGAAACTCCTCTGGAATGGTAAGAAAGCAGGAACTTGGCCTTTCTCAGGGTCCTGTGCCAAATAAAGATTAATAATTAAAAAAATGCCAAAACAAAGCATGGAAAATATTTAACATCCACACTTTTTTTTGGAGCTTTGAAACACATTCTACCTTGAGTTTAATCTCCAGCATGCGAGAGCGTTTGAAGCCAGAGTTCTTGTTCTCTGATTTGATGGCGCTGATGGCTCCTGACTTGATGAGCCTCTTTGCTTGTTCTGTCGCTGTTGCAGTATCAACGACGGGCTGGTCTGACAATGCTGTGATGAAGAAAGGAGTTGAAGAAATCAGTGAGCAAGATGTTCTGTACATGCCATGATAATAAATTTTTACTACACCTTGTTTATGAGTAGAATAAAGCAGTTTAAAGAGCAATTAATACCACACATACTGTTCAATTATTGTAATCTTGATACATATAAACAAAAGGTCAGTCTCAACAAGTATATATGCTGTATAAAGGTAGGTTATGTTTAGTTTGTGTTGAGTCAAGTGGAGTCGTATGAACTTACTTCGTTTCAAGCCACTCTGGTTTGTCTGGTTGGTGGAACTTTGCTTCTTCAAGGCGAGCAGTGCCTTTTTCTTAAATGAAAACAAAACAGCCACAAATCAAAAAATGAAACAGCTACAGATGAAAAAACAAGTAATATACAATAATAATACACACAGTATTTCGAAATCTAGCAGCAAAGTTCCTCACTTGTACCACATGTCCCATAGTGTCTACCCTAATCTCTGTTCAAATTGCAAACTCTTCATCAATTTATGTCAAACTATAAGTGCTTGGAAGTGCTTGATAATCTTTTGATAAAATCAAAAGATTATCAAGCACTTTCTATAGTTTGACATAAATTGATGAAGAGTTTGCAATCACTATTACATCTCCCCCCTCTACTGACGACTTTTGAGACACATCTTTTATCTCCAACCATTTAGTATTGGTCATGAAGACTAGTATTTATGACAAGTGTCTTAAAGAATGTCATGAATTAATTTGAATGCATTATGACTTCATTCATATCTGTAATTCTACTGTAGCCATCAATTAAAGAATCCCATAGTTCAACGTCTATGAAAAATACTTTCATTCAATGAGCAATGTTTTTGACATTTTACTGAAGTCTTCAGCTTCTTTACCTTTTTCTTCAGTTTTGCATATTTCTTTTGCAGGGCCTCTTCTTCCTCCGTCAGTGAACTCGGAAACGCCACCATGATGCGAACCGCTACAACACAGAACACTCCATCAGCAACTGGAAACGACTACATTTTATTTCCCACTCGAACAAACACCAGTAGAGCTTCTTCTATTTACTTCCAGCTGCTGCTAGCCCAGATAAGCTAACTAGCTAGCTAGCCAGAGAACCAACATGGGTTTGCTTCCCGAGAGGAAACCAAAGGGACTCGACCACACACATAGTAAATCACCAGCTTGTCAGAATGAGACAATCTGTCCTGTTAAAATCATTTAATTAAGTAGTTATAAGCCTTTAATACAATTCACTTACCAAACGCTGCTGCACGGCGACAACAACGACGCGTAAATGTGACGTCACAGCGACTGACTACCATCGACTTATTTCCCCCCCATTTTACAATCACACACAAAACAATATCGATTTTTAGCACAATAGTTTATAACACATCATTTTAAACATAATTTCCCCAAATCCCCCCAAAACATTTGAAATGTTTATTTATTAATGTTTTAAAGTTTTTCTTACTACTGACTTCCGCTTTTTTCGATTTTGACAACTTCCGCTGCGACGTCAGGTTTCTAGTTTGTGGCAACTTTTCGCTTCCGGCATCGAGCAGGAACATGGACAGAATCAGTGAGTTGTTGTGGATGAATACACATCAGTCCTTCACTACACATACACATGTTTATATAATTGTGTAATATAATGGCGAGGGATTTTATTGTATAGTGTTCTCGCACTTGTGTGGTGAGCAAAGTGTTGTGTTGTTGCTCCACTCATCTTCCCCTCATTCAATTTAATGTCTATAGGTTTAATGTTTATCTAACTACCCACTGGCTGCGTTAGGATCTTAAAGTCCGCGTCGCATCTCTCACTGCGGAGCGCCCATGTTGTGCGTCCATTCAAACTCTTTGTGTTGCCGTTGTGTGTGTGTCTTTGTTTTCCTGCAGACGTGCCCCCCGCGGGCCCCATGGACCTGCCGCTGTCCCTGCTGGAGATGGGATGCTCCGGCCGGTTCGAGCTCCTCACGCACCCCCTCCCTGGGCAGCCTCTCCCCCCACACAGCACGGTCAGTGTGTGCTTTCACTTTTACTGCAGTTTTGTGTCACCATCTATTATTTGTGACACAACACTATGATTTGTGACAAGGAGGGGATCTAAACCCTCTATTGGCACATTAAAAAAAATCTTTGGAAATCAGTTTAATGGAAAAGCAACTTGACCAGGACTCCCTGTCCGAAGAGATATTGTGTCTCAATGGGACCTCTTCCTGGTTAAATGAAGAACATGGACTGTTAAATCTGTCTTGTGTAATTAAGCAGAGCTTAACTATGTTGCAAGACATTATAAATTAATTACTAATGAAACCAATGTCTCCCTGTGGTTATAAATAAATACATATAAATACAAAACACTGTCCACCAGTGTTGCTCAGATATATTTTCTCTGAACTGTTCTTTTTAGCCACTTACGTTTTAATTCCTTTTTTGTACATTTAACATTAATTAAATGAGGGACAGTATTTACTGGGGAAAGCAGGAGGAACTGAACTGATGTTTGGTTTCATACTCAGCCTCTTTGCCTCAGTTTGTGAATATCTCCTATTTGCCTCCCCAGCTCCCTCATGGGCTCCCCCCCACCAGCCTGAACCTGGAGACAGAAGTGGAAAAACTGTTTTTACGAGACCCTTCCTGGCTTCCTATACACGACACAGACTTCGCTTTCCAGAAGTTTCTGAAGTATGTATGTCTATGATATTGTTATTACTGGTGGAAATAGCCACAATAACGTACCTCAACTTGTTTATTGTGGAGAAAATCAAAAATACAGACAGACATTCCCCTATTTACATTTAGATAATGATAAGATATCGTTGTTATTGATAATCACATGTATCTAAAGATGTAACTTCTCCTACAGGGTGACTAAGAGAGAGTCTGACGTTGATTCTCTACTCAAGTGCGCTCAGTCTCCGCTTCACTCTGGTCTCTCGGTTGTCAGAGATCCCACCACAGGGATGCTGCAGGACTTCACAGAGGTATCTCACCAATACTCTGGCCCCCTGTGGCCACTTTGCTGTTATTATAATTGTTAAAGAAGCAGAATGTCATCTAGAACTGAAAAAACTTGTTATTTATGAAGAAAAAATTGAAAGATATTTTTTTTCTAGCATCACAAATGTAAATATTTAAGATTTCCCGAGATTTAAATATTTATTATCTGAAAACTTTTAGGTTCTACTGGAGAACACCGGCCTTTCAGCAAAAAACTCACTGTCATTTCAACGCCAACCCGGGCCTCTGTCAGAGAGCCTCAGAGGAAGCAACACCAACTACCCCTTCCTTCCCGGTGAGATTTCTCATCAGTTATTACATTTTCCCCTCATTTAGTAGAGATTCATACAAACTGGTTCTGGGTCCATCATGCTTGAGTTGGATTGCAGAGATATTATCCTTAAAGGGGGTCTATAAGAAAACATTGATACCATGATGAAATAAATGGAGGAATCTCAGTCGATTTTCAGTCGATTTTCATGATTGCTTCTCCGTAAAACCTCAAAGTCGACATCACTTCCTTTGTTCCTCAGCTAAAAACCTTGTTATTTTGTAATATATTTACTATGTTCACCACAGGAGGAATGGAGGAGCTGACACTCGACCAAATCAAGAAGAAATCTGAGCTGGAGGAGGACATTGACTTTGAAAATGGTGATTTTTAAACTTTGAATTGAATATCTCATAAAATTATATCAATTTCTAATATTTCTTGATATTTCAACTGTTTATGATTTTGTTTCTAAATTTTTCATCACAGATCTTCTCAGAGTTCCACCCGGTCTTAAAGCTGGGATGGACTTCACCGACAAAGGTTAGATATCATGTTGTCCTGTGGTGACATATCTTACAAGGGTCAAAATATAATTCCTTGTTATTTATTTTGGGAATTTCTTTCATCAAGATGCCAAAAGGGCAAAGCCAGAGGTCAACCTCCTGTCCCTCCTTTCCACATTCGATGACATTGCTGACTGGCAACCTGAGGCAGAGGAGAAGGCGGAAGGCAAAGGAGGTGAAGAGGCTCCTAAACTCCCCCGAACAAACAGTCTTGAAGACCTAGGCATCAAGGTATTCAAATTATTATATTTGTGGATGAATCAGAAAGACAGAAAAAAGAAAAGATACTTTTAAAAATGCGTCATTAGGTCAGTAGGAGTTTATAACACTGCCTATACAATACAAATATAATATTGTTATAAATGTTTCATCATGCAAACAGGTTTACTTACGTGTAGTGCAGTGCTCTATTTTTATTTTAAGAGACAGAAATGTCACATAAAGAAATACGTCCGTAAAAAGGAGAGTTGGTTTTCAACTAGATATTATTCCTGTAATTATCTCCCAACACAATAGAATCCCAGTGTCGTATCCCTGCTGTTTTGTGAGTGATCTAAATTCCAAGGATGTTTACAGCTGGTTTTCTTCCTCCTTCTTCAGGATGCTGAGTCATCCTCCACTCCCTCAGAGAAAGGACAAGATGGCAAATCAAAGCCAAAAGAGAAGCCGGAGGAAACTAAGAAATGGGCTATCCCTGTTGACATCACTTCACCGTGTGAAGATTTCCATAAGCGCATCCCCAACCCAGCATTCGATGTGGGTGTCGTTCCTCTGTTTACAAACTCTACCTCTGTGTCTCTGTGTCATGAATTATAACATGAAAACCACTTTGCACGTTGGCCGAGCTCCCACTAATCTGTCTCCCTGCCGTCCTCTGCTCCAGTGGCCGTTCGAGCTGGACGTCTTCCAGAAGCAGGCTGTGCTCCGGCTGGAGGCTCACGACTCTGTGTTTGTAGCTGCACACACGTCAGCTGGGAAAACAGTGGTGGCCGAGTACGCCATCGCTCTCTCCCAGAAACACATGACAAGGTGTGTATTGGCTGGTGCGAGTTAATTAAGTCTGCTCTGGCTGTGCATGTAGGCGTGTGCAGCCACACAGCTTTGTTAAACAGCTCTGGACCAGGCACAACAAGTTACTGTGATGATGATATAAACAAGAGTTTTATACCCGACAGAACAGTAAAAGAAAAAAAACTGGATTTAGAAAAGTAACAAGTAACTTTACATGATCTCTTATGGCACCTGTAAAGAACAAGTCCCCATAGAAAAGACAGGTATATTATTAATGTACTAAACACTCTCATAGAGTTAAAACATGACATGTTAGAACAACAGTAAGTGAATGCCTTTGAGAAAGTTAATTTAGCAATGTACTAGCTAACATTCAGACAGACATAATATTACAAATTCTAATGTTTTTTATGTGATTGGGTGAAATCTAGTTTGTATGCATCAGATTACCAGTGTACTTTTTCAAATCATATTCTGACCGTCTTCTGATAGGACCATCTACACGTCCCCTATTAAAGCTCTGTCCAATCAGAAGTTCAGAGACTTTAAAGCCACCTTCGGAGACGTCGGACTCCTGACGGGTGACGTCCAGCTCAGTCCTGAATCCTCGTGTCTCATCATGACCACTGAGATCCTCAGGTCGATGCTTTACAATGGCTCAGAGGTCATCAGAGACCTGGAGTGGGTGATCTTCGACGAGGTTCACTACATCAACGACGCAGAGGTCAGGAACATTCCCTGCTGCTTTATCCTAAATAATCTGTAAAGCTGTTAGACTAACAACCGTCCCCTCTTCTTTCATCATCTCTTTGTTTTTCCAAGAGAGGGGTCGTGTGGGAGGAGGTTTTGATTATGCTTCCTGATCACGTCAGTATCATTCTGCTCAGCGCCACGGTGCCAAATGCTCTCGAGTTTAGCGAGTGGATCGGGTAGGTTCCTGAAGCAATGAATATTAAAGAGCCCTTTGTGAAGCACCTGTCTCCATCTTGTGTATCTGTTCTGAAGCTCGCCAGTGAATAACAAATGCATTTTTGTATCTTTGAACATTTCTCTTTCTCCCCTTTTGAACTTTTGTCTCCAGTCGTATTAAGAAGAAACATATTTACGTGATCAGCACAATGAAGAGACCTGTGCCTCTGGAGCATTATCTGTACACAGGCAACAGCACCAAGTCTCAGAAAGAGATGTTCCTGCTGATGGATGCTGTAGGAAACTTCCTCACCAAAGGGTATCACAGTTTTACCATCCGCAGCTGTTAGGAACATCAGTAGACGTTTTTTCTTTACTGACAAAGACGTGTATTTGTTGTTCAGTTACGTTACAGCCGTTGATGCCAAGAAGGAGAGAACCAGCAAACACGCTCAATCATTTGGCTCAAAAAATACATCTCAGAACACTTCATCCAGTCAGGTAATCCCTTCTTTTTATCTCCTCACAGCTTTTAGAATTTAGTTTTTCCCCCTAACATCACGAAAATGTGTGTCTTCTTTCATTCCTCCTCTCTGTGTTTCCCCCTCCAGGACCGAGCGGTGTGGCTGACCCTCCTGCACTTCCTCTCCCAGCGGCAGCAGACGCCAGTGGTGGCGTTCACCTTCTCTCGGACTCGCTGTGACGAGAACGCCCGCTCTCTGGACTCCATGGACATGACCACGTCCATAGAGAAGGCGGAGATCCACTCTTTTTTCCAGAAGAGCGTGAGTCGCCTGCGGGGAGGAGACCGGCAGCTGCCTCAGGTGAAGAACGGCTTGGACACTCTTCTTCTTTCATGATCTCCAGATATGTGTATGTCAGTATGTAAATCAGCCACAATATGTGACGTTAACACAAAATGCCGTGTTTAGATCCTGCTCATGAGGGGCCTGTTGAAGAGGGGCATAGCAGTCCATCACAGCGGGATCCTGCCGATACTGAAGGAGGTCATCGAGATGCTCTTCTCACGAGGGCTCGTCAAAGTCAGTCAGATGTTTCCATTCACCACTTTTAAGCTTCTATCTACAAATGAACCATTACTTTGGTGATCAAACTATTCTAATGCATCTACCCTGCTTCTCCCAGGTGCTGTTTGCCACAGAGACATTTGCAATGGGAGTGAATATGCCCGCCAGGACCGTGGTGTTCGACAGCATCAGAAAACACGACGGCACCGGCTTCAGGAATCTGCTGCCAGGTTTGGTGCTCTCCCTTGTTTCTGTCTGTGTTTCCTCTCTTTCATCAGAATCCTAATTAATTATGCTCTCTCATCTCTTGAGGATCAATTAGAGTTGAGGAAAACATCAGAATTTTTACTCTTCTTTCAGGGGAGTATATTCAGATGGCGGGCAGAGCCGGGAGGAGAGGACTGGACGCCACAGGCACCGTCATTATACTGTGTAAATCTGGTGTTCATGATATGGCAGACCTGCACGTCATGATGCTGGTGAGGCCCGCCATGTTTGAACTGTTACATCCACCTGCCACATTTTTATACCTCAGCCGGTTTGTTATTAAATCTTTGTGTTTTATAAGGTGGGAGTTGCCAACGGTTTATTCATTTAGCATTTAATTACACAGTTGAGTGAGCTTTTTTAACTCGTTCTCCCTCTGTGGCTGTTTCCAGAGGAGCACTTCAATTTAAAAGAGCCCTTTTGGTCCATGATAGGAATTTTGTTCCCTCAGCAAAATGTACAAGAACAATGTTCTCTCATTCAATAATGTGAAGTGGTTTTATCTGTACTCCGATATCTCTAGCAGTCTTTATGTTCATTATCATTTTCAAAGAAAAGGAAAAAAGGCTGTAATAGCAATATCGTAAAGTAATTGTCCCCATCCTCTCTGTCTGGATCAGGGTAAACCTACCGTCCTCCAGTCGCAGTTCAGATTGACCTACACTATGATCCTCAACCTGCTGCGAGTGGAAGCGCTCCGAGTGACTGACATGATGAGGAGGAGCTTCTCTGAAAACCACAGAGACACTCAGGTAAACACACAAACACCAGCAAAACAGCTCTGATTATAAATGCTTAGCTGTACTCTGAAGGTCTGTCATAGAACAGTGGAATTAAGTTAAGAACAATACAAAGAACCACTGCATGCAGTTAAAAATAACTCAGACTAGAGAACAAGAAATTAAAAAGCCTCTTTTCCTGTCCTCCTCTTCCTCTTTGCGCATTTCACTTATGTTGTTTCTGAGTCAAGACAACTGACAACTGTGTTTTTCTATTTCCTTTCCTCTTCTCTTCTTCCTCCTGTTCCAGACCCAAGAGAAAAGGATTGTCCAGCTGAAGCAGACGCTGTCTTCTCTGCCTCCCCTGGACACGGAGGGCCAGCTGTCCGACCTGCTGCCTTACTACCACACAGTGACGGAGCTGCGAACCACCACCGATGCCCTGCAGGTACGAAAACAGACACAATGAGCTGAAAGCATTCAATTTTTATCCGCTGCTGGTTTATCATCCATTTCCCCCTCTGGTGGCAGCAAGCGATTCTGGAGTCTGTGAATGGTCTGAAAGCTCTGTCTGTGGGTCGAGTCGTGGTGGTGAACAACAAACAGCATCTCAACGCGCTGGGAGTTCTGCTACAGGTAGGTGTGCAAGGTGGAAATATCTTGTAGGGCTCGCTCTGCTAGATCTTTGTATTTGTTTAGGAATGTTTAAAGTCAATCTATTGTCATCAGCTTGTTTTAAACAAATACAAGAACTGCTTTTAATTCAGAGATTTTGAATGACACCATCCATGAGTGATGATTGTGCGACTGTTTCCCCTTGTTCTTTCTCTCGGTCTGTCTTTTTGACTCATCCGTCCTGTCTTGTCTCCGTGTCAGGTGTCCAATGACTCTGTGAATCGCACCTTCACAGCTCTCATCATCTGTGAGAAAGGCAACGAGGAAGGAGAAGGCAACAGCGGCAGCCCTTTACCCCACCTCTACAACACAGCTCTCTTTATACCTGAAGGTTGGTCAATGTTCAGTTAATTACACGTTCAGGAAAACCAGCCACACATATGATGTTTCGTCAGAGCAGTTTGCGATTATTAGAGCAACTAACAATGTGTTTCTGTTTTCCTAAGGTCCCTGTAGCCACACGGTGCAGAAGCTGAAGTTCCAGGATATTTCAGCCATCACAGTGAAAACCCTCAAAGTGATTCCCGACAGAATCATCGACAACTACAGCAAGAGGCAACAACCACGATTCAGGTGTGTGGGAATCAGCTGAAAGTTGGTATTAAAATCTAGTGCACCTAGCAGTGTGAGTTGAATGGGTTCGCAAAAAACACATGCATGACAACTTATATACGATTCACATACTGTACGACCAATGCTGTTCTACAGACTGAAAAGGAAATGCAGAAATTCTACATTTAATTTCCACTGGTTTGTATTGAACTATACTTTTTTATTGATGGGTACTGGGTGTGTAAGTTTCCTTTGTGATTAATAAAGTATCTATAAATCTCTGTATAATACTTTATACACAAACCAAGCCAACTATATTATGAGATTGTGAATATTTCTCACCCTGGAGTCTTGTGAGCATATTCCTCTAATTATTATTAATTTAGCTTTGTGTATTTTCTTTGTCAATTCTACAGTCAAGCTTTATTAAAACCGTTTTATGTCCATTATGTTTATCATAATACTTTGACTGTCATTGAGTCGGACCAGTCAGCTCTCTACCAGTATAAAAGGAAGTCATCCCCCTTGCTCTCTTCCTCAAGGCCTCTCTCTCAGTGTCTTCATCACTCCATCTTGTCCCTTAGACTCGACCCCCCCGGCCAAGCCATCTCAACGGCTACCCAGGAGCTCCTGCGATTGGCCGAGGCCAGCCCTGGTGGCTTAGCTACCCTGGACCCCGTGAACGACCTCAAGCTGAAGAGCGTGAACGTGGTGGAGGACACACTGAGGCTGCGCGTGCTGCACGGGAGCCTCAAGGATTTCAACTGCATCCACACGCCCACGTTCGCCGAGCAGGTGTGTGTTTGTTGTTAATTGTCGAGAGAATAATTGCACTTTTGAGTTCTCGGGGGAGTTATTTATATGTTTTGAGGCGTGCTGTGCAGATTAATGATGAAGAAGGTGTTTCATTTCACTGTTTGTTATCAAAAAGACACACATTCCTTTGTGTGGCTGGTTGCACATTATTCATGCAGCTAATTAACTTCAGCCCCCGACACAAGACACTTCCTTTGCAGTCGGCCCCCTTTTGATGCCTCCTCTCATTTCTCCCTCAGATTCCTTTTATCCTTCCATCATTTCTCCTTTACTTTCACAATAATAACATCAAACTCCGCCACAGGATTTCTGCGTTGTGTGCGCCGTCTTCCCGGCAGCCTCGTTTAGGAGAGAAGATGCAAGAATCGGAGCCGGCTGTTTCTATAATTACCCATATGGGCTCATAGGTGCAGCTCATCACTGTCTCATAGGAAACAGCATGTCATTTGAGCCATCACACAAACACACACACATACATACACTCCTACAAGCTCATTACCTGGCAAGACAAGGTTTTCCTTGCAGTCTCCTCTCGTAGCCGTAGCTTTACGTTGTCTCTTTATAGCTCTGTAGGTCTTGGAAAGTTATGATTGGAGCCGTATATTCGTCAGTTCAAGCTGTTAGTTTACAGTAATAGGCCTCAGTGGGTTTATGTAACAAATAGAGACAGAGACTCCCTTATGCTAACAATGAGAATAGAATAGAGAGCATTTTCCTTTCCCTCGCCATAATTGCAGCGTTGCTTTGAAATCAGGTCAAGCGCTGCGGTGCTGCTGTTTGTATTCTCAAGCTAGGTGATCACGGCTTGTGTGTGTGTGTGTTTTCAGTTTGCTCGGGTTACGGCGAGGATGAGTGTGCAGGAGGAGCTGGACCGGCTCCTGTTCCTGACGTCAGACCAGTCTCTGTCTCTGCTGCCTGAATACCACCAGAGGATCAAGGTTTGGATCAGATGTCTGATTCTCTGTTATGATCGTTTTCTGTCAGGTCATTTTTTTATATTTTTTTAAGTCAGGTCACCTCCAGAGCTGCAGTCGAGGTCGAACAACATCTGTTTTATTGTTTTACTAATACAGTCATTTCATTTCTGGTTCCATTCATACCTTCCCAGTCTTCTGTGATTTTAATTTGAAAAAGTTGTGTTGTGACTTGTTGGCGACAGAATGAATCTCTACGATAGACTGTGTGTAAAGATGGTGTCCTCTTTCTCCCACTACCCAGAAATGAAGCCAAAGTATCCCAGATCCGGTTGCGAGGTCCCGCCAACCAATCACGAGTCAGTCTCGGCTGTCAATCAAGATGTTTCACCCCATTTTTGTGGCATCAAATAACTAATACTTATATAACTAATACCTAACTGGGAAATTAACCCATAAACAAACATCTAAATGATAGAAATCCTCTAATTTGACTGTTTATTCTGGCCCATGTCCCATCCACTAACATGGAGGAGGAGGGCTTCATGACCCATACTGCAGCCCGCCACCAGGTCGAGACGCTTTGGCTTCACTTTTGAGGAGCCGGTCAGCCGTCCATCTTTATTTGCAGTCTATGTTCTCGCCACATTGACGTCACACTCGCTTGTGATTTGCACGTGTTTGATGTACCTCTCCCCCCCCCCCCTCCAGGTGCTTCAGTCCCTCCAGTACGTGGACAGCAGTGGGGCGGTGCAGCTGAAAGGCCGCGTGGCCTGTCAGATCAGCAGCCACGAGTTGCTGCTGACCGAGCTGCTGTTCGAGAACGTCCTGAGCCCGCTGGCGCCTGAGGAGAGCGCCGCCCTGCTGTCCTGTCTGATCTTCTCCCAGAAGACGCAGGTGGAGCCGCACATTACAACCACGCTGCAGGAGGTGAGGAGGAGCTGGTGTTTTCTTGTGTTGTAAAAAAAAAGAGTGTCAGTGTGTGCTGACACTCTTGCCTCCCCCACTGGTGACTCACACACAAACACACACACACACACACTCTCACATCGTATTACATTGTGCAGATTTGATGTATAACATCCTCGCCCTGCAGAAAGGACAATGGCTCTCCACCAAACTAAGTCCATCCGTCACTTACTTATTAATTATCTTGTCTCTGTTAAGTCTGTCGGTGTTGTGTAAGTGCGTGCATGCTCTGAACGTCTCCTGATACATGGAAGTGCTTTATGAGGTTTTACATTAGTGATGAGCTGAGCTCGGTCCGAGAAGGGAGGACGCATCACGGTACGTTCTGTGAAACAGATTTGCTGTTCTAACCAAGAGGGCGTGAGTGATGCGTTTAAGGGCGACTTGTTTGAGTGAAGTCTGACCCACTGCCCCTGCTTCTCTCTCTATCTGCTTGTTTTTCAGGGAATCGGTCGGGTGCTGGCAGTGGCCCAGCGTATCGGAGAGCTGCAGAGGGAATGTGGGATAACGCAGACGGCCGAGGAGTTCGTGGGCCAGTTGAAGTTTGGTCTGACAGAGGTGGTGTACTGCTGGGCCAGAGGCATGGTGAGGTTTGATGCTATGTGTCACCTGATTTTGTCCCCATGTACGCTGGACTCGCACGTATGCGTTATGACTTGACGGTGACGATTGGCGAAATGCTAAATAGAAGTAAATTCACACTCAGATGAACACTCCAGCTGCCTCTGCCACCTCTCCAACGCACACGTGCGAGTCCTGCGTCGCACCTGCGTCTGGATATTCTATGTTTCATCGTCCACGTTCTCTACAAATTAATCTGTAGCCCTCACTTCTATTCATACAGGAGACACCATGTTTGTTCTAGTTCAGCTCTGCCTCCATTTTCAGGTCCAATAACAAAGCAGGCAGAGTCTACATCCCAGAAAAGATTTTTAATACCTGATTATATCATTAATCTGGTTTTTTTTAAATTAAAATTGCAACCTTTGATTCATCGTTTAATTGCTTAGTCGATAAAATGTCAGTCGTAAATTCTGTTTATACCCAGGGGAAAAGTTCAATCATGACAAAATCTCAAGTTCTTTCAAATTTCCTTCTGGATGAACATTATGCTTCTGATCCTAACCTCCTCCTCCTCTTCCCAACCCTCTTGTGTTTCATCACATGGTCCCGACCCGCTGCCGCTCGTCCCCTCCACCAGCCGTTCGCAGAGATCGCCCTGCTCACAGACGTCCAGGAGGGCACGGTGGTCCGCTGCATCCAGCGCCTGGACGAGGTGCTGAAGGAGGTGCGCCAGGCCGCCCGCATCGTGGGAGACTCTGTCCTGGGCAGCAAGATGGAGAAGGCCTCGCTGGCCATCCGCAGGGACATCGTCTTCACCGCCTCCCTCTACACCCACTGAGAGGAGGGAGGCGGGTGAGAGCAGGACGGATGTGTCTTAATGTGGGAGGTGTGAGAAGGATAGAGGAGTACGAGGTGGCGTGAAGAGGTGGCGTGTGTCTTATCATGTTTCTGCTGACACGTGCTGTGTGTGTGTGTGTTTGCCTACATTACATGTGGATGTTTACATTACAAGTTTCTGACCAGGAAGAAATTAATGATTTTTAACCAACAGGCCAAACGACACGAGGAATGAAACCCTGGATTGTAATTTATTGTACAGTTATAAAATCTGTATTAAATAAAACTTCATATGATGTGTTTTCTGTGTCTCTGCGCCGACAGGAGGAAGGAGACATTTTGTTTTCAGGTTGTCCGTCTGTCCCTTCCTTGTGAACATGATATCTTAAGATCACTTTGAGGGATTTTCTTCAAACTAGGTACAAACATTCAAATCGACTCAAGGTGGAACTGATTAAAATTTAGTCATGAAAGGTCAAAGACCGTGGTCGCTGTGAGGTCATAAACCATTGTTTTTTACCTTGTGGACACGATATCTCAGCAACACCACAGAGGCTGCTATCGAATTTGGTACAAACATTAAGTTCGACTCCAGGATGAACGGATTCTGGAGGTCAAAGGTCAAAGTCATGGTAGCCTCACAGAACATGAGTTTAACCTCTTGAACCTGACGTCTCATGGGAATTTCTTCAAATTTTGATTTCAGTGGTCGGAGGTTTAAAGGTCACTGTGTCCTCATATGAGCCTTGGGAAAAACGCTATGTAGACTGAAACTGCACTGGCTGGCGGAGGCATACAAACACAGAAAGGTGATTCTGGGTTTTCCTGAGAAACTTGACTACATAAATTAATTGTTTCTTTCTCATGCTGATGCATCTCTTCTTTAGATTTTAAGTCAAATATGAAATGATCAGATACTAAATTCACATGTCAATTAGCTTTTTACTCTTCTCCCAAGCGTAATTGGCTTATGTGTATATTTAAATTATAAAAGATAAAAATAACATGCATCATCTTCAGTGTCTTCCCATAAAGGTGTCTGACCTCGTGCAGGAAAACAGCCATGTGAGGACAACATGAATTAACCAGTGGTGGTGACACGTCAGGCAAAGGGAAGATGAGATGGAGAGGCTGCCTCTTTGTTGTGTTGGAGCAGTGATGTTCCAGCCTCCGCTCGCGTGTGTGTGTGCGTGTGTGTGTCCGTCCTCTCCTCCCTCCCTCAGTCAGTCAGTGAATCTGTCGCTTTAAGACAACGGTAGCTTTGTGTCTGATTAATTCAATGTACAGGCGACGCGTTAGTGGAGAAACCTTGTTAGAGGAAGCCGGAGGAGACTGAGCCGCCGCACAACATCTGGATTTACGCACGAATAACACCTGGAGCCGCTGGTTTATGATCAGTATTATTAGCCTAATGAACAGTGGGGGTGTTTTTTTATTTTTAAAAGATGAAGACGTGTTGAGGATGGATTGTTTGGAGTAAGAGTCTGCATCACCGCGCGATAGGAGGATTGGTGTATCCATCAGCTGGAGTGAAAAAAAAAACATCCGCTCACAGGAGGAGGAGAGAAGATCATGTCATCAGAAAAACACGGTGGGTTCTGCATGTGGAAAATCTGGAGAAATGGGTTCCAGTCTGATTCCGTCTGTTTGGTTGGTGGATTCACAGCAGATCCTTATATTTTGAGTGTTTGTGTGTCTGTGTGTGTGTGTCCATCCGCACAGCAGCGCTGCTCCTATAGGACGATGCGCCGCTGTGTGTGTGGGTGCAGCCCGCAGAGAGAAGCCACCACAGGGCCTCACATCCACAACAATAAACTCAAACCATCACACTTTCCATATCTGTGATTTGTCTCTAACTGTGCATTTTATTCATCATGACATATTTCGTCTGAATAACATGTAAACGACTCACATCTGGAATTCAAACTACAGCCATTTTATGTTTAATTTATCATAGCTTGTTCTTTTCTCCATGTGCCTCATCATCATCATCATTACGCACGAGCCCCCGCACATCTCTCCGGACGTTAGTGTGGGTGTCCTTTTTTGCGCGTGCACGCCCCCACTCTGCGCGTGTTTAACAGCCTATAATAATATGAATGGCATCTGCTGCACATCACGTGTCTAGTGTCAAAGCGCAGACCATCACTATTTAACTGTAAATTGTCTGATTCCCTGAGGAGATGTATGTTGGGATGGTGCTCAGTCCAGGGGCGCTGCAAGGGACTTTGGGGCCCCAGGCAACAGGACTCCCATCCCCCCCACCCCACAGCACCCCACTCCTTAATTTCTAATCTCTAAAATCAAAGGTTTTGGCAGAAAGCTCATGACACTGGGTCTCGTTATGCCTGCTGCACAGTACAGGGTCATTTGAATCCGAAAATCTTGCCAAAAGATCCTCTATATTCACAATAGTGAAAGAGAGTGAGCTTATGTCACCAACGGGATCTTGAGTTCCTGCCAACGACGTAAGTAAGAGTTTGGTCTCTTGTGGCCGGTGGACAACCTTGTGGAATAGTGGCAGCAGCGTGTGCGTTTGTTCAATGTGTCCAACAAGAGGTACAAACATTAAGCGAGCCAGCTGATCGTGCCGGCCGTCCACCTCCATGTTTGAGATCTGAAGACCACATGAGTTTCTATGAAGTTGTTTAGACGCCTAGTGTCCGGTCCTGCGTCTCGACTGGATCGTCTTGTGTGTCTCACGATAACAAAAGGTTGTCATGTTTGCGTTGTCCCACATTTAAACAATCGTAATCGTCCAGTGTGCAGCCAGCATATGAAGTTTTTGACCATGATGTACATAGTCGATCATAGAATTTAAGGAACATTGTAGTTGTTGTGTACTGACTGTATTCCGTGGTATTGGGAGTGTACACCTGCAGATCATCCTGAGTGCAGCTGAGTTTCTGGGGGGACAGAAAACCAGTAGAATTAGGAATAAAGGCCCTTAAATGTTGCCAGTATGTTCTTGTCACTTTAAATGTCCACACTGGTCACTCATCTTCAACATCGTGTTATCCCAATGTATGTACAAACATAGTTTTTACGTGCTCGTGCAATCATCTTATCTAATCTAATCTTATCTTATCTTATCTTATCTTATCTTATCTTATATTATTCTATCTTATCCATCCATTTCCCTCCTGTTTATCCACATTCAATTTTTTGACTAACCCAACAACAAGGTCTGTGGTAACAAAACATTTCAGCAAAAAAAAAAAAAGTAATATCTACGTCTGACCCATCATCAGTGGCTGCATGTGTCCAAATGTAATAATATTAAATTATTCACAAGAACAAAAATAAACCTCTGAAGTCGGCACACGCATCATGTCTTGTAATCTCAAGGCTTCTAGATTTGAGCGTCTCTCTTGACCGAGGAACTGAAATATGAATAAAGATGAGAGGAAGCAAAGGAAAGATGGATTTCCAGTTCAATCTGGATTATGATTAGTAAACATGATGCTGTCAGAGGTGAAAAAATGTGAATTTAAACAACTTTGTGATTCAAGCAGCTAAATTAAAAAGGGGCTGATTGAAGTGTTCTTAGTCGTATCCCACAATCCTCGTCAGCAGAATTGGCAGCCCTTTAGATTGGGAATACATCAATAAGCTATTTCTTTATATAATTTGGTGCTTTTTGTCACGAGTGAATTAAAATTAAATATCAAAATATCTCATTTCGATGAGGATTCACCTGAAAAGCCTCTAAACTATCGTTTCTTTCCTCAGTTTCAACCCATATCTGATTATCTTCATTCCCCTTTCAATCAAAACACTTCTCCAAATGTAGATATAAAGTGTATCATGGCCACTGGGTTGAAACCAGCAGGTCACTCACTCCATATTTATGTTGTCTCATGTTTATCAAGCTGCCCGTCCTGTTGTTATAACCTTTTAAAGGTGTCCCCTTCCCCTTGTGCTCGCTCCTTCCCCCTCTGTCTGTTTCTGGTCCAGTTCCTGCTTGTGACGGAGTCGGGTACTGTTACGTAAAGCCGCTCCCAGAGCACCAGTCGTCAGCCCTCATCACTCAGCCGCTCCGCTCTCATGGCCGCCTCCTGCTCTCCTTCTCCGCTCTCTCATTTCATGCTCACCTCCATCTATCTCCATCCTCCTCCCTCCGCCCTCCTCATGTCCCTGTCAGAATAGATCACCGCTCCCTGCACCGCATCCCCATTGTGAAAACATGACGCCCCCATCAGTCATTTTCAGTGTTCAGACAAACTGCCGGGACGTCCAGCAGCAGATCTGACCGTCAGCGGAAGTTCTTCAGCGGCAATGAAGATTGTGTTGAAGGGAGACACAAAGAGAAAAAGGCCTCTTCCTCCTCTTTTTCTTTTGAAGTGAAAACGTCAATCACTGTCATCATTAGCACACAGGCTGGAAAATACAAAAATGTCCCCTCTGGTTGCCTTTTGAAGTCTTGCTGAGGAGCCGTGGTCTGTGTTGTTGTGTAATCTCCTCCTCGACAGTGAGATGAGACAAGAACATCCAGCATGCGGACCAACGTGTGGCTGCACTCGAGTTAGATAACAAGTCCTCGTCTCCTTCTTTTATTGTTCTTCCTCTGCTCTATTTCTGATTCCTCTCCTACCTGCTCCTTCTTCTTCTTCGTCTTCTTCTTCGCTCAGGTCTCGATGACTCTGGCCGTCAGACCATGCAGCCTCCTCCATACCTCTCCAACCCACAGGAACCCAACGTACCCCAGCACCCCAACATGCCTCCTGCGCCGGGCACCCAGCCCAGCTACCCCCCGCCACCCCCTCCCCCGGGCTCAGAGGGCTACCTCCAGGAAACTCAGTTCCACTACGGCCCGATGGGGCCTCACGGGGCTCCGCAGGGCTACACCGTGCAGACCCAGGGACCCGGAGGCCCCATGTCTCACCCGCCCGTCGGATACCTCCAACCGGGCTACCCGATGCAGCTGCAGCCGTGCACGGCTTATGTACCCATCTACCCAATGGCGTCGGTGAGTCACTGACAAGTTTTTCAAACTATTTCCCAGGTCTGACATCAGTTTGCTGCAGGATTGCACCAATCTCTGTTTAGACAGTCAGCTTCCTGTACATTGCAAAGCACATATAATAGCTGGTACCTCTCAGGTCTGATGGATGGAGTTTTTAATTATTTATGTAACACTATTTTACGGGACCATAGTTTTATAGTCACTTGCTAGACAGATGCTTCTGTTGCATTGAAAGAGTGTTGACTTTTCCTTTTCTCAAATCTTTGCTTTAGTAAGACAGAGTTTTCCCACTCCGGGTTTAAAATCTCTTAAAATTAGATCATTAGGTCATCAAGGTATAAACGCACCGATCCAAAACTGCACAATCCCCAGTTCACATCTGACTTGTGGGAAATGTGTAGCATGATGGTCCCTGTCTCTCTCCTTCTCTTCACATCCATCAAAGGGAAACAATTTGATCATTATCAGTCTGTTGCTGAACAAAGAGGAGGTATCACTTTGGCAGAAAGGATCAGTTCCTCTTTTGTTCCCTTCATTTTCTGCATATTGTTGATTCTGAATCATCTGTTTACACGACTGTAGCCTAGAGTAAAAGTAAAGTGGTAAAATCAGGCACAGGAAAGCGAATGTGAGTCATCGAACTAATTAAAGTGTAAGTGCTTTAGTGCAAACATGTCTCCTCATTTAAAGACCAGAGGTGATCGTAAGTCTTGATTTATTCCAATGAAATTAAATTCTACATTTCGTTGTGGTGAGAATGCAAGTTCATAGTTCTCCTCCGTATTCTGGCAGTTAACATTCATTACAGCCATGAGCATTCACGAGATCCTTACAGAACCTAAGATGGTGGCCACGTCTGAGCTCTGCAGGTTGAAATCAAAGCTGATAAAAATGTCCATTTGGCTCTGAAGGTTAATCATCAGGGGCTCTTGTCTCTAATTAACTCTTCTCTGACGTCTACTATTTCCTTTGCTCCCTGTCCAACATGAGTAATCCTTCCTTGCTCATGCCACCGCCCTCTTCCTCATCACCTTCTTCTTGTGTTGTGTAGTGTTTTCTAATCTGCTGATGTACTTATGATCTTCTTTTCTGTCTCTCTCTCTCTCCGCTCAGGGTCAGCCCTACATGCCAGCAGGAGGAACCCACCCAGGAATCCAACCGGGCCAGATTCATCCCATGCAAATGCCGCCCGGCATCACTCTGATGGACCGCCGGCCGCCACACGACTACCTGCCCATCGCCGTGCTCACCACCGTCTGCTGCTTCTGGCCGACTGGCATCATCGCCATCATCAAAGCTGTGCAGGTACATGCTGCTTCCTATCATCTGTTTGTTCTTTGAAAATCAAATCAAGCGGCACCAAACTGCTCCTGCTCATATATATATCAGTTCTTTAAATATGCCAGATCAAGATTCATCAATGATTCAGTGGGAAATCCTTGAAAACATCCAAACATGGCCCATCTCACAATGTCAACGAAAGGGATATGAAATGTACCACATCTGTTTGGGAGTTTCTGTGTAATGTTGTAACGAACAAACCAACAAACAAACAAACCAACAAGCAGTCACATTGGTGAAAACATATCCTCCCAGGCAGAGATGTTAATGTTTCGCCTTTGACCACAGATTGTGATGTGAGTGCATCATAAAGTTCTGATATGATATGACATAGATTAAATACACTTCTATCCAGCTAAATATCAAGCCATAAAATTGTGTTTGTTGATCCACTTCACTTCCAGACTGAAATATCACATTTTGTTCATTCATGGTCCCCAGAGGATAACTCTGGGGAGTATTTCCTAGAGCTTTTCTCCAATTATTTCATGTTCCTCATGTTCTGAGTTGGAGTGCACCGGTTGGTTCAGTGTCTGTTGAGTGGCAGGTCCAAATCAAATACATCCAAATGACCCTGTTATCTGCTGCTGACCCATATAATCAATTTAGTCTCATCATCAGGATGAACTCAGGGGAAGTGAATGAATCATGGACGTCAGGTAAATTACCGAATCCCCCATTAAAGAGGACCCTGCGTTATATAAATGTCAATTAAGAAACACAGCGGAGATATTCATGGTTGTAAACAAACCCACAGACTTGCATGTGAATGATGTGATCGCTCGGAAAGATCGTTCATCCCTGAAAGCGAGTGTGGAAACAGAATGTGACAGGTTCTGTCTCTTTTCTTTTTTTTTCATCTCTGTCAACAATGACTTTAGACAATATCTGTGAAACAAGCGAATGAGTTGCTTGTTTACAGTTGAATCTGCTGTAGGTGAACTGTGAATGAACCGCTTTTTTAAATTATGCAGAATCAGGGGAACAGTTTAAAGGGAAACTGCAAAATCTGCGAGCGTCAGGATTTCGATTAGACGTGCAAAAAAAAAAAAAAAAAGGAAGGAATTGCAGCTGCAGCATCATTCCACCCGGGGTTCCTGCACTTCCACGAGGTCTGCAGAGTGTGCTCAAGTACAAGCCCTTCATTCAAGTGGAGGGTGATGCTGGAAAGCTCAGTCTGGTGTCTCTCAACCTTCGTGCGTTCTGCTGTTTACCTCTGTGCGGTGCCGGGCTGCAACTCTCCAACATGCACATGACACACCACCTTACGTAACCCGCTCCATTGTGGGTGCAGCGGGACAGAATGGATTTTTCTCCTCGGGGCGCTCTCAGCTGGCTTTGAGCTGAGCCGAGCTGACAGGGCGTGGACGCACCGGTCCGAGCCCGGGACGTGTTGTTATCATAGACCGTATATAGAGGCTGTTAGGGCCTGTTAGGATCTCGTGGTGTGGGCCCCTTGCTCCCCACATTCGGGCCCGCGCCGCAGTGGAATCGATCCGTGTTCCAGACTCTCTCCTGCCCCCCCACTGCATCTTCCTGTTATGTAACACAGTATCTAATTGTTCCCCCCCTCCTTCCTCCTGCATCACTTATAGGTGCGTACGGCGATAGCCAGAGGGGACATGGTGACGGCGGAGATAGCCTCGCGAGAGGCGCGCAACTTCTCCTTCATCAGCCTGGCCGTGGGCATCGCCTCCATCGTGCTGTGCACCATCCTCACCGTGGTGGTGATCATCGCCTCCCAGCACCACGACGACGACTGGGAGCCCTAGACACTCACGAGGGGGAATTGTGGCATCAAATTAGCTATAGCTGACTACTCTTAATTGTCTGGTGGAATATAGGAGCTCTGAAAAATGCACTCAAACTGCTAAAGCTTCGCTGGCCCTCTGTGTACAGCTACACACACACACACACACACACACACACACATATATACACTTATACTCACACACATAGCTCTGACTTAACCTGCTGCTGTCAAACACACCAAATGACCAAAAAAAAACGACCAATCACAGTTGACATTCAAACCAAACACAAGCAGCTGTCAGCCGAAGCCCAGATTCTGTGCAGCTGCTGACATGAGCGGCAGGAGGGAAACCAAACTCCTTGTATTAACTATTCATTTGACGCTATTTGATTTCTAGGGCCTGATGTAAGTAAGACGAGCGGACAGGCCACTGCGTGTTTCTACCTCGACAGGAGAAGACACCACACCCAAAGAGGTGTTTTAGGATAAATACACACAAGTCACTACACACGTTGTCCTCTTAAAAACAAACAAAAAAAGTGCCATGTTGAAGTAGTGTTGTTTTCCCGAGTAGTGTTATTGTCGCTGATACAACTAGAGACTGTCAAATGGATTCAAAGCGCCAGCCGGGCTGATCAATACACATTCAACACAACAAAAGGACTCGCAAAGTGACTCGCTGACCCCACACAGTATTTATTTTGCATTTGTCGTCTGTGTGGACATTTAAGCTGGATGATATCATGCATAACTTATGACTTCTGTGTCTGTTTATTTATTTAAAAGCTTTTATTTGTTAACTTATTCAATATCTACCCGCACTCTGACTTTTCTCTGCAGCTACATGTTTGATTTGGCTTAGATTTGATATCTTATGATGTTGATGTTGCACTTTATAGTAACCGAGATGACATAGCTGCTTAGATTCATAGCTCTCATATAGTGCATGATCAATATAAATTTAGGCTAATGGGCTTTCGGTGCAAAAGAAAAAAAAAGAAAAAGCTTGTCTCCCGGCTGCTGTTGTTGGGAATATTTCATAAAAGTTTCTATTAGTGTGTGGTACAGTATTTTTCAAAGTGTTGAACTTTCAAATGGAGAAAAAGAGACGATTTAGATGACAAGTATTTGACTCTTGGGATGGAAAATGGTAGTTTAGAAGTGTGTCGGCCTATTTTGCGTTGCACATCTCTTTGCTTTTTGCATCTCCGACACAGTGTGTGAGACTTTAGTGCAACATTAGACTCTTTGAGGCAACATAACCCTGCATGTCATCCTGCGTTTGTTTCTGTTTTGGTCCCGAATATTGAGGCTGGATGTGCGGCCGTGAGATCACGTAACATCGTCTGCCCCCCACCCCTCCTGTGTGAGCACAGTTTCCATAGTGTTGCTCTATTTGTATGAGCCAACGGTGTCGTGTCACAGTATGAACTGTTTGTTGAGGTTTCAGGGGGTCGGGGGGGAGAACTGAACATGAATGTTTCCAAAAAAGAGAGAGAGAGAAAATACTAATGCCTGATGTTGTATTGTAGCACTTTCTGCTCGATGAAATCTTTCCCCTGGTTCCTTTTCTCTCTCTTTCCGTCTGTCTCCCTGTCCACATGAGTTATCGGACCTATTTACATATCTCTTCTCATCCTCCCTTTCCTCTGTCGCTCCCCACGATAATGCTATTTTTAAAATAACTATACATATACAGTATATTGAAAAGATTACGTTTGTTGACGGTGAACATAAATAGAGACGGTATGAATACATACATTTATTATTATAACGTCCTCGTTAATTTGTGATGTATAAAAGTACATGGAACACATCCAGGTTTTTATTTATAAAACTTTTATAGGTAAGAAGGATATTCAGTCAAATGGTGCAGAGAACGAGACATTGAAGAGAATCTAAGAATAATTTTCAGTCGATCACTCGATTGATCACATGTTTGCTCAGAAGAAGATTTGCTGTCACTCAACTGTCACATCAGCTGCAGGAAATCACACAAAAAATTTTTTCTGTTTATTTTCATTTTGTCTGTCTTTTCAGCTTTAATATATTTAAAGTAACGACAATCTAAAATATTTATATTACTGTGTATATAAATATTGATGTAACAAACCAAACTGGATACAGCAGGAAGCAACTGGGAGAACACGAAGATGACCCTATTCCTGAATAGGTTTCATTGCCTGATATTTAAAAAGGCATAGTGACATCGAGTATGTACTCGTTACTTCTGGAGAGATTTATAGAAAGTGTATAAGTCAGATAAATAAAGCTCTGTAGGGCTCAAACTTCAAGTGAAAATGAGTTTGTTGACATTTTATTATCAAATCAATAGTTTGACATTTTGGGAAAACCGCTTCTTTACTTTTTTTTGCAGAGGGTTGGATGAGAAGTTTGACACCGTTCCAATATCTTTGATTAAACACGAAGCCACAGCGGGAAAAAGTCAGTTTGGCTTATCAGCTCTGCACAATATATACAAACATGTATATACAGTGAGTACTGTGGACATATACAGTATATATACAGTGAGATTTAGAGATGCTACAGATCTGCATGGAACCAGGTTTGTTGTCTCCCCCTGGTGCTAAACTAAGTTGAATGGGAAAGAAGTATTTTTTTTTAAGGTTTGTTCGCAGAATTCAAAGTGAATTTATACTTTAATCATCTAAATTAAACCCAATTTTCACTGTAAGCCATTTGATAAATACAGGTCCTGCCCCCGTATGATCGTCACGTTGATATTTCAGTGTTAAGACGAGTAAATGGAGCACAGTGCTGTTTAGTATTATTATTATTCTTGTACAGAAGGTTGTGTCAGTGAGCGCGTGTCTGCAGAACAGAGTCATGCTCAGTTTATCCTCAGCCTGCGTCTCCCTGTGTGCTTTCTGACACAACTTCTAATTCTCTTCTCGTTTCCTCTTCGTTTGAGTTTGTCCAGCTTGTACAGTCAATGCGACGGGTTGCTTCAAAGAGCCAAAACCTACTTACCGGTGTACGTGTGGTTCTCTTGGGGTTCATTATTCTGATTATGTTCATGGCTGTGTTTGCACATGCGTTGGTTGTTTCTGACTTCAGTTGTAATGAATAAAGAATCATTCTGGGTTGTGAACGACATGGCGGCGAAGGCGGCGTCTCATTCCTCTGATCTGTGTTTCACCTCTCAGCTTCTCTCCATCCTCCCCGTCTCTCTGTGGCCTCTCTCTCTCTCCCCTCATCACTGAAGGGCTATTTATAGTTGCCCTGGTTTTTTCCCACTCTGTCTCTCTCTCTCTATCTCTCTCTCTGTCTCTGTCTCTCTCTCTCTCTCTCTCTCTCTCTCTCTCTCTCTCTCTCTCTCTCTTCATTCCTCTCTCTGACGTGAACTGCAGCATCTCTCACTATCTTGTGTTGAATCACAGAAGGTCTCACAGGTTTGTGTTTTCTTTTCTCTACATTATGGTGCCACTTGTTTTTATGCGTTCATATTTTTACATCAGAAAAACTTTTTTCTTGCAGTAAATTTAGAAATTTCGAGCCCAACTTAATTTCTGTAAGTTTGAACCAGCTTAGAACCTTTTCTTCTAAAAATGTTAGATCATAATTATAATTTTTTATTTGTATTTATCCAATTATCCAATTATATTTTTTCCAATTTAAATATTTAAATGTTAAATTACAGGAGAACCATCTGAATGAAGAAAAAAATTCAATCTGCTGCACGATAAAGAATAAAAGTTCA
The DNA here is from genome assembly GCF_949316205.1 of Platichthys flesus. Classification (NCBI taxonomy): domain Eukaryota; kingdom Metazoa; phylum Chordata; class Actinopteri; order Pleuronectiformes; family Pleuronectidae; genus Platichthys; species Platichthys flesus. The sequence goes on from NC_084961.1 coordinate 4,973,290, forward strand.
TTACAAGCTGAGCCTCCTCATCTATCCCCCTATAAATAACAATATATCCTCTCTCTCTTATGTGATAGAACATTAGCTGCTTTCAACGTACTATAATCAAGACTTTTAAAAAGTACAGATATTGTGGTTTTAGTTTTTTTTTTCTTACAGGCACTTTTAAATGTCGGCAGGTGAAGTATGGCCCCGGACAGTCAGGCCAGTGAAGAGCAGGTTGGATGGAGAACCTGACGGTGGGAGCGGAGCCAGTCTGAGTGAGCAGGATCACAGATGGCCATTTAGCCGCCCAAGGAGAACCAGCATCTCTCAGATCATTGAACTTGGCCTCACGCTGCACGCCTCTCTCCTCCATCACACAGGGCCCAGCTTCCTCGTGGTTCGGCCATGCTGGCTGTCTTACTGTGTGTGTTTGCCTGATCCTGCGGCTCCCTCACTGGGCCATCGTCTCGGCAGACGGGACTGATGGACGATTGCTGGGAAATACATATCCTGCCTCCTGCAAACTCTAATGCATGGGTAACCAATTAACCCGCACACGTGAAAACCAAAGGTGTGAAACCGCAAAACGCAGACGATTCCCTGGGATTTGAGGTCATGGGGTCAGGAAACTAAAGCCAGTGATCCACGCTACCCGTTGTTTCAACGTCATTACACACCTGCATCGAGGGGATCTCCTTTATTCCCCTTCATGCTTCCATTGTCTCTAAATCACGTGTCATCCCTCCAAGCAGAGGTGGAGAAACTATTCAAATCCTCGAAAGTTTTTTTACTAGATTGAACGTTCCGATAGCAACACTGAAATTACATTCAAACCGTGGTGGTTAAGAGAAATTAAGTACATCCACCCAACTACTGCCTTTAAGTACAATTTGTAGGTACATCTACTTTACAGCATTTCAGAGGGAATGATAGAAGTATAAAGTACAAACGGCATAGCCTGTAAGTAAAGATGGATGACGCGTCTCAACCCTCCAGAGGGATCCAGAATCTTTGGAGCAGTCATGTCCTCCATCTTTATACACAGTTATGGTTCAAAGTTTATTCTACCATTGCCCCGATACTGTAGACTCTACTGCAAATCACAAGAATCAATTGATTGTTCATGAAAGTTATTTAAACAGATGTACCCAGTGCCTCGATTGTTGTGTATACAAGAGTACAAATATTGCTTGACAGCAGCTGGATTGACCTGCATGAGTTCTCAGTGTGACGCCATTTGGCAGGTTGCAAATGGACAAATATCCAGTTGGTGCCAGCACAGAGCTGGCGTGAAGACAGTGGCACAGTAACAGAAGCCCACAGGCCAGAGAAGCCAGACTTTAGAAGAGGGAAATCACAAGTGCAGACTGTCTTTCAGCCATGTTTGATCCCGGAAAGAAATCTCAGTTTATCAGATCAATAGTCTTTGGTGTGTGGTTTGAGGTCCTCTCTGCTACTGAAGGATCTTCTTCTTGATGAACTGGCAGAGGCAGAGGGGGGCGAGGGTGCAGTGGTTCCTCCGGGAGCGCAGGCGGTGGTGTGACGGTCCCGACAACCTCTCAGACACAAGCAGCTTCACATAGGCTGCGCTGTACGTCATCAGAAGCTGGTTGGCTTTAGCCTGCAATAAAACAAAAAGGTGTACAGAAAGACAACATAACATTTAAAACAAGACAGATAATCACTTCTGCGAGATGAGACAACCAAAGCTGCCCGGTTATCGTAAAGTATTTTTGGCTGCTTATCAGGTGTATTACTGTTATTGTTAGGTAATCATTTTTGGAATAAAGCTAAATTAAACAAAAAACAGTCCAGTCCTCCCAATACTGGCTCTAGTCTCTCACCTGAGCCGGTAACGATGGGTCGGGGAGGAGGCTGTAGTTGATGGTGACGTTGGTGTCGTCCCGCTGGCTGGATGAGGTACTGCAGCCCGTCAGGTCGTCATGCGTGAGCAGAGGCCTCTGTTCCTCCGAGGCCTGCTGCTCCACGTCTGAGCCGCCGACCTCCAGGTCAACAGCCGGGACCTCAGTCACGAGGACGAGATGGGCCATTTTCCGCTTCAGCTTTTTCTAGTCAAAGTGTGAAATTGATGGAATTGCTTTAACTTCCTCCACAGACAATGACAGCTGTGAAATGAGCGAGGACTAAGCCGGAGAACAGACAGAGCGACGGATGTTCCAGACTCTCTCACCTGGATGTTATTCGCCACAAAGCTGCGCTCCTCTAAAGCTTCAGTCAGGGCCCTCAGGCAACGCGTCATGTCCCAGTACACAAAGTACAACTACAGAGAGGTGGAAATAGTGAGTGAAACTATTCAACTTCAATTCAAATCCCTTTTTGGAGCTGCTCTCTAGGATAATCTCCCAGTGTCAGATGAATCTAGAAGAACAACCTGCATGTTTCCGGTGCAGCACTGGACCCAGTCGGCCACGGCCACCAGCAGCTTGTGTTTCACCATCCTCTCATTCACCTGGATTAACCTCACGTCTAAATTCATGTTGATCTGACACAGAAACACACGCATATACGTTTTAGAATGAATTATTTCAACAGTGAAACCACTCGAGGAGAATTGAAAGAATCTCACATTAACATTGTATATGCCGAGGCCATATACAAGATACAGATCCCTGTGTACCTGCTTGTTACTCTGGTGTAGGATGAAGATGATGGCAGTGGTGAGGAAGATGGAGACCAAGCTGACACAGAGACAGAGAACCCAGTAGTCGCTGACTGTGATGTAGAGGTGGAGGGTGGAGAACACGGCGCACCACAGCACAACATACAGCACCTGGTGGAAGAGGAGGAGGAGGAGGAGAGGCTGTCAACAGTCACAACAGCTATGAGAGCAAAAGCATATAATATTCAGGGACATCAGGAAAGATAATATGTGAAATATTTATGTATTTGTTCTAAATAGCACAATCCAGACAATCCAGTAAAGACACATTCATGTTACTGATGTTTGTCAACACCTTTCCATAGCATTACACAATCATACTTTTGTTTTATCATAATTCTTGCCTGTGAAGTATCATTTACGACAAGTACACACGCTGCAAACAGTGTCATGTTTACTACAGTGTGAGAGAATGACCCCTGATTGTAAAACTAGGTGTAACTTGGTTATACAAGGTTCAACGTCAGTACAAATGGCAAAACAGCAGTTTGGGGATTTACTCAACCTTGGGAACTGGAGACTGGATATTCTTTTTTACAACTGTCCATTAATTTTGGATAATGTTAAATCACTGACATGTAGTGTGAGAGTAAGAACTGCAGAAGAAGAGAAGAAAATGATTGTCAGAAGGTGGAGGGAGAGAGCCGGACGTTCGTACCGGTGCCATCATGAAATGAAAGTAAGCAGAGTTAAAAACCATGTATCTCCTCACTGAGGGAACCTCCAGAGCTGTTCTCAGTGGATCTTCCATGTCGGCCACTGGAATCTAACAGAATGAAAAAGGAAAAACAAAGTTTAAAATCCAAATTAACCTCAGGTTCAGTTATAGTCCTCCAGTAATGTTATTTTAGCAAATACTGGGTTAGTTGAACTGGTGCATGTGTGTGTGTGTGTGGGGGGGGGGGGTGTTGTTGACCTGGAAGCCAGTGTTCTCCAGTTTGGCGCGACACTGAGAAAGATCAAACCTGGGGTTTAACGATGAGCAGCTCAACACCGACACGACACACTGGCCTGAGAAAAAGAAAGAGTGTGTTAAACACTTTGTGGACTGTGTTGAAAAGAGGAAAAGGTCTGTGTTGTAGTGCATGTACAAACAGGCAGATGCAAATACATGTAAAACGTTACACAGCCATTAACAACCAACTGTTAACACAAGGGAAGTGTGTAAAATAACAAAACAGTCATTCCAGGTACAAACAAAATCTATTTGGCAAAAGTAATTGTGCATGAACACAGCTCATTATGTAATAGTATGCATATTAGTAGGGGATTATGTATTAAAGAGCCACGTTGGAACCACAGCCCAGTCGATCATGTCAAAATTGTGACTCAGAACAGTAATAAGTGTGAGGATATTACCGTTTGACCAGCTGGGTCTGTTGTTGTTTGCATGAGGTTCAGGTTTGGTTTGTCTGATCTGCACATCCACCTCACTCTCCTCCGTCCCAGGACAACCTTGTGTTTTGTCCTCCATCACTTCAGAGGTCACCAAACCCTGGAGAAGATCAGCAAAAACAGCCAAATTAGGGTTTGATGTTTTGTACTAACGGTGTATCAGCACAGTTTATATCACTCCAATACTTTTGTGTAGGTACTTTAATTGATCAGATTGACAGGAAACACTATACACGTAATAAAGATACATGCACACACAAGAAGTTCGGATAATGTTTAATTGACAGTGTTTTTCGATTTTACTTTTACATTTTCACAAGAAATAACTGACTGAATATTATCTATATATATAAATTAAAGACCCAAACAAATAAATGTCTTTATATAAATGGCTAAATAGGGAAATTACATGAATAAATGTAAAAAAAACAAACATAAATAGCCTTTATATATATATATATATCATTGAGCTTTTTCTTTATTTCTATATTTTTTATTTTGGCAGTTTCAGTTCTCCTCAGTCCAGTGCTGGTGAAAATGTAAAAGTAAAATCTAAAAACTCTGTAATTTCATCAGAACGAAAGAGGATCTGTTGGCGTTCATGTGACAGCTGTCTCGCATCACTTTGCAATTAGATCAGCAACAATGATCAAAAAAGGAACTAATGACCGACAAGAGCTCATGACCTCATGACTGTTCGTGTTGGAAAAGAAAATGATCCTTCATACAAAATAATTTCTCATGTGACTGTGGCATGGAGTGGAGATTATAAAAGTTTAGCAAGTGACGCAGCACGTCTCAACCTCATTATGAAAATTAAATAGATGTTTACACATAGTGATTGTTGTGTTTCGCAGGATTTCCAAACAAGGAGCAGCCTGAGGTTCCCTCTGCAGCCGTTCAGGATGATTAAATAACAAATGACTGAGCCAATTCATAGTGACAATGCAAATCAGACCACAGCAACACAAACACAGTTAATTCAGTTGTGAAAACTATGGCAATATGGTTTTAAGTTTAGGATTCATGTAGAAGATCCTATGTTGGACATTGTGTATGGGGCTAGTGAGGGAGTTTTGTATCTGACAGCATTATATGTGTGTGTTTCCTTGAAGAGTTGTTGGATGTGTCACAGTTGAAGAAGCAGAATATTCATATTGGACGAGCGGAATCTCCCTGTAGAATCACTTTCAATTACACCACACCCTTTATCTCTATAATAAGCAGGGGCGTTATCGAAGTGGCTGAAGAAATGTCTGAAAATATGCAGGAAGCAACATCACTCCTGTTTTCAGGGCTTCAATGCACTTCGTCATTGATGCTGCTTTACTCTTAAGGAATAAAGTACATGTGGGTGTACATTGTTGTATCACTATGCACTTGAACAGGAGCTCACATGCAGCACATACACAGACTTCTTCTCCACCCTCACACCCGCCTGTCTATGTGTGACAGAGCCAGCACCAGAGTGTGAAAACCCCTCGCTGCAGTCCTGATGTCTCAGCCTCTCTCTCAAGTCTCTCTCTTACACAATACTCCCCTGCTGCTGTTATCTATCAGCTGCTGCTTTCACTTCTCTTCCTGTAAATAAAGTGGTGCAATTCATCTCTGCAGGCCTATACTCACAAGAACTGCACCTGCAAGAAATGATAATGCTCAGATGTGTGTGTCTGTGTGTGGGTGTGTGTGTGTGTGTGTGTGTGTGGGTGTGTGGGTGTGTGTGGGTGTGTGTGTGTGTGTGTCAGCTTATCCGAAAGAAACAACTCACAGTCTGTTATCATGAAATTCCACCTTCATGCCCACTGCTGCGCTCATTAATTGTAAATTTGACTTGTAACTGTAGTTTGTCTGTATTAGACTGAACTGAGGCATTTTGAGCAGTGATGCCAGATTTACCACGGATCAACCACACAAGTGTTTGATTAAAAGTTATTATTGGATATAATAGAGAACAGGGGGGAAGCCAAAAAGTCCCTCACAGAAAACTGCAAAGAGTGCCTCGCCCCTGGAGTTGTCATGCAGTGAAACCAAAACCAACACAAGAGAGTAATAACTTCATACATTTACACGATTAAACACACCCTCACCTGCTTTTCAGATGATCCTGTCCATCCTGTCAACCAAGCTGTGATGCCTGCGTTCCCTCGCTGGTCCCTGTGCAGCACGTGTCTCCAGGGAACATTTCCACATAAACAGTTGTTGTCTTGAAAGCATCGACTTATGCTGTGTTGCAGCCTTCACAGACTGTGGCGTATGATACTGTTAATATCTCCTCCCTGCCTCTGCTTCTGCTTCTCTCTCTCTCTCTCTTTAAAGCGTGTGACTCAGATCAGCTTGTCCTCATGACTGCAGGAATGTGGTTTGTGGTTCTCAGCTCGACACATAATACGAGAGAGAGGGAGAGAGAGAGAGAGAGAGAGAGAGAGAGAGAGGCAGAACACTGACAGTTTTTTATATGCCGAGGTTCATTATGAAATCCTATTTATCTTTGTTTAGTCATTTTGAGTGAGTGATCCAGGTTAAACTTTGTATGGGTGCATGTTTGCTGTGAAACTGTTTCATGGCAGATGAAATTATATTTTATGGACATTTATGGAGTTGGTTTTCAAGTCACAGATTTACTTTACTACTGTTACACGTTAGCTATTTGCTTGTCAAGTCAAAGATTCTGATTCAGTGGGGGTCAAACAAAGGACTTGAACTTTTAAATAAACACTTGTCTTACTGTAGTTATAAGGGCACTGGATTGAGCAAGAACTTCCCAGAACAATTACCAAATTTTTAAGAATTAAGTATGGTAAAATACTAAAATTTTGTTTTGACTTTTATTTATCACAGGGATCCTACTTGTGTTTATTCAATAATGTTATTCAGAGTTCAGTTCAAAGGCAGCTAAGAAAGAAATCTAATGTTGTGATATTCCACGGTTTAAGTAGCTCTCAGCAAGACTCAAGTCAGCCACGGTCATGAAAACATAACGTTAGAGAGCAAGCCTGTGAACAGTAGTGATATGGGTTGATGGCAGTCTTGTGCAAGTTCACACCTCTCATGAACTAGTTCAAAGTTCAGTTCATACAAGTAAGCATGAATAGTTCACGTTCATAGTTCACCATTTAAATTCTGAACTAGTTCATAGTTCAGTTCATTTCTTTTGCAAAGTAAGAATGAAAGACTTAACTTGTTAAAGAAAACCTTATCCATCACTACCCCTTGCCTTTACTGTCGGAATCTTTATCAGACAGTGTGTAAAAATCCCTCAGATAGGTGCATCGGATCTTGGATGTAGTTGCTTCTCTTCTCTTGCCATCTGTACGTGAGTCCGAGAGCTGTTGTGTTGCAGGTATGGCCTGCCCCTTTAAGGAAAGTTTGTAGTGTGTGACGTAGTGCACCTTGGTATTGTGGGAAAAGACGCTAAAAGTGTGTGTATAACAAGAAGTGACGGACTACCTGCGCAAGTGGTTTGTGCAGCTTGTGATTAACCAAAGTTGTCCATAAAAGAAAATCTTCAATATCCTTCAAGGGCAATTTTATGTACAACCAGCAATCAGTGCATGATAAAAATAAACCAATATATACAATGTAAATAAAGCACAATATAAAAACCCTATAGACTAAGTAGCAGGTGAAAATTTGCTTTTAATAAATGAATTGATAAGTCGACTAACAGAAAATTACCCGTCAACTATATTCTCGAAACATTTCATTCTACTTTTAATTTCCTGTTGTGCTTCTAATAACTATTAATGTTGGTGACATTTCCTTGATAAATGGGTGGAGGTTTATTACCTCTGCTAAGGACGTTATGTTTTCCTCTCTGATTTGTCAGTCAACAGGTTTATGTAATAAACTACTGGACCAATAACCACACAACTTGGAAGAAGGAAGCTGCATGGATCAGAGATGAACCTATACGGCTCTGCTGAGCTCTACTGAGTGCCAGTAGATGTTTGTATTGTGAAGCTAATGAGGTGTTTTATAGAGATGTGATCGAAAACGTCAGACCAAGTGAATCCACTTTATTTCAGCATGAACAGAAAAAAAAGAAGGGAGTTCCTCATAGCAGCATGATGCATACAAAGAGAAGTATAAATACCTACTCATTTTGGCAGCATAGCAGGGACATTTGCTGATGTCACCAACCGTGGTTCCGTGGACAGGCAAGCCAGCATCTACAACATCTTCCTGGATGGCTACCCTGACGCACACGCTGCGGTGATTAGACTGTGGTAAGAGTCAAGGATGACAAAAAAAATTATCAGGTACACAATTCAGAAAGCACAGCAAAGTAGAGGAGGAGAAGAAAGAACAATATAGAGATAAGAATCAAACCGATTGTGGAAATCATTAATGTTTATTTGTGTCGACATGACATGATATCCTATCGGTACAGGACTCTTTTGATATTTTTTATTACATATTTGTATTGTTTTTTTTTTATAGTTTACAAATGTGTCTAACGGTGTGTGCATCTGTTTACAGTCCAAAAGTTATACGTGTTCAATGAACGCGTTCTTTTGCACACCACTGGTTGCTGGGGTGTTGTTGTAGGAAAAGTCTGCCTCCGTGTGGATACATCCAGTAAGTTTATTCATATTATTGTTCCCACGCTAAATGTAAAGAGTGATCAGGGACTTTAAACGATTAATATATTGGAATTAAAACAACATCGTTCTCTTTAATATTATCATTACCAAATAAAGTAAAAGGTCAACTTTATTTACTCACTAAAATAAGTCTACACATGTTTCTCAAAGAGGGAAAACCAACATACATGTTATTTTAATTGTCTCTATGTTTGTATTTAATAAAAAAGGCATTTGCTCTTAGTATTCCAATTTGGGTTTCTCAGTACCTTTTCTTGTAATGTAGTTTTCTCTTCTTTTTTTGCTCTTGAGAGATAATCACAAAACATATTTAATAAATAGAAAACAATTTCCATTTTCTGACATATTTGTAAAACAAAGATTCCGTTTAATACAAATCAAAGCGGGGCTGTGAATTTTAATATTTTTGTGTCACTTGTAGTCTTTTACTGTGAATGCTGCTTTTCGTTGTTTACAGTCTTTTATTTTGGTGAGGAGCGGTGGTCACGTGACCGTCCATCTGTGGTCACGTGACGAGTTGCTGAGGCTGCGGCAAAAAGATTGTTGTGTTTGTCCCGTCTGTAACTCGTGGTCGGTTTCAGTCACTTTTCTGGGTTTTAAGTCGGTTTCAGTCGGTTTCAGTCGGTTTATTCCGGCAGCTCGTCTCTTCGCTGCGGTGTGAGAAGAAGAGAAGAGCAGATGAAACATGGCTGCTCTCTTCTTACTTCTTCTCGCTGCTCCTCTGTTTTCCTGCGCCTCTGTCAAGGTAAAGTACCGACGTCACCTGCAGAAATACCGACACACACAAACCTCAAGGAGTATTCACATTCTTGATTCAAGTAAAAGTACTACTACTGCTGTGTAAAAGTACTCCATTTCGAGTGAAAAGCCCTGCGTTGAAGCTGTTAATAAACATCGGTATATATCATTATCAGATTCACTTAATTTAGTTCAAGCAGCATTTAGTATGTGTTGTTTTAACCTGTTTGCATGTTTGACATCTGTTAAAATACTAGTTTTCGTTATTGATCGATCAGCTGGTTGTTTGGTTTGTGAAGATACAGGAATTGCTGACACTTTCAGAGTGTTGGATTAGTCCAGCCAATAAAGTAACTCGATTGGGACAAAGCTGCCCTACAAGACATACTACGCTGTCAATATATATACATACATATATATATATCTATGTATTTAGAAATATATATAAATACATATATATATATATGTATTTACTGCTGTGACTTAACAGCCTGACTCACAGAGTGAATCACAGAGTCGTTGCAAAAGAAGGAACAGAAACGTGAGGTTTTAAGTAACATGGAGAAGTATGTTAATCAACAGCTGTAAACAACTTCTGTTACTCAACTTCTGTCTCCGTCCAGATCAACCCCCTGGTGCTTGACGAGCAGGTGCTGTGGATGAGCGGCCAGGACTCTGTGTTCACCTACAGGATCCCGCTGCTCACCTTCACCCCCAAGGGAAGCCTGCTGGCCTTCGCTGAGGCCAGGAAAGAATCAGCTAGAGATTACGGGTCTAAGTTCATCGCGACGCGGCGCTCCACAGACAAAGGCAGGTCGACCCTGGAGGCAGTGACAATCAGAAACTGTTTGATTGGCACACAAAACACACGCAGAGTTGTTTAGTTACCCGTCTACAGAGAAATATTCTCATAACACTTAACAAAAAGCAGTTTGTAGTTAACGTTTAAAGTTGGTCACATGTTTTACTCTCCTCCTCTTCCTTCTCTCTTTGTCCTGAATCATCTCTCCAGGAGCCACCTGGTCCCAGATGTCGTTCATCAGAGACGATGGATCAGACCTGGACGGCGTGAACCTTGGCTCTGTGGTGGTGGACGAGAAGGCGGGCACAGTCATTCTGATCTACACCGTCTGCTTCCACCTCTACCACTGCAGCCCCGCCAGCACCATGATGGTGGAGAGCAAGGACGATGGCCTGAGCTGGGGCTCCCCCAAAAACCTCTCACTCCAGATCGGAGTCATGAACTTTGCTCCCGGGCCAGGAACCGGCCTCCAGGTGAGAGAGTGATATGATTCTCAGGAGGGAAATGTTGTGGCAGTGGTTGATATAACTCGATTTTTTTGTGTGTGAGATAATGACAAGGATATTAATATTAGAGGGTAAGATTGGGATCGGAATAAAACGTAGACATCCCACCATCCCAACTATTGAAATGCTGCTCTCACTTAATCATGCCATTTTTTTTTTTTTGTTGTTTCTGTAGTTTTTAAAGTTCTTTTGTCTCTTTTGTGTCTTTCTCTCTACAGAAGCGATATGAACCAAATAAAGACAGGTTGGTGGTTTGTGGTCACGGCACAATAGAGGGTGACGGCGTTTTCTGCATCCTGAGTGACAACAATGGAAAAAACTGGACCAACGGTGCAGCGCTGAAGAGCATCCCCTTCAACCAGCCGAAGAAGCTGCAGGACTTCAACCCTGACGAGTGCCAGGTACCGTGTGTGAAAATGGCTCGTAAACCATGTGGTGATGGTTACAGTCTTGATTCCTTCATGAAGGAAAAAAAAATGAAGATGTGTTTAAAAGATTCCAAGGAATTACAATATACGTCATCCTTTGGCTTCATCTTTCATTCAGGACCATCCATCAACTCTCACGGCCACTTTCTCCATAGTCGCAAAGACAATAAGATTCCAGATCAATCAATTAAAATCATTAGCCGACTGAGAAGCAATTCCAAATTGAGCTAAAGCCTTTTCACTTGTAAAAACAGTAATACTCCAGTTATTCCTGCAGCATAAAATGAGAATTAACTTATTTTTCTGTTCTATTAATGCGCCTGCACTCGTTTGTAGTGAATACATATAAATGATGGACTTTCCCAACTTGCTGAAATTAAGAAGTTGTGTGAGTGGCGTCACTCTTCAAACCAGGCAACCTTGCTCTCCTGCTGGGGTGATTGCTTGCATCAAACTTTAATTTGATTCTCATGCATCGTTTCTGATATGATACCTTTTCATCGGGGCTTTATCTGTCAGCATGTTGTGGTGTTCTTGTGCTCTCTAGTGGCCGAAAAATAAAAATCTGATTTGATATTTTAAAACATCTAGCAGTTATGATACCTCAAATATCAGTCAGTGTGTGTTTTTATCAATCTTTCCGTTTAAAACAAAGTGCTACAGCAGCTGTTTGATTTTCACCCGCCCTTTTCTGCATGTCTTCCCCGCTCTCCTCCCCCTGTTAACCTTTTAATTATGTCCTATCTAAAATGGCCATAGTGCCCCAAAATATCTTTGAAAAAAAACAGATTATTACTCCCATGTCAGACACACTATCAAACTAAAGATTCTCCTCCCTCTCTGCGCTCCTGCAGCCGGTCGAGATGCAGGATGGCAGCATCTACATCAATGTGCGGAACCAGAACAACTACCACTGCAGGTGTCGCATAGTGGCGCGCAGCTTTGACGGGGGAATGACCCTGCCCATAGATGATATGTACTTCGACTACGAACTGGTGGATCCTGCAGTGGCAGCCGCGGCGCATCTGAAAGACGGAGTGATGTTCTTCGTCAACCCGTCCAGCGAGCACCACAGTAAGAATCACTGATACCGATACTCTGGATCTCTTCCTCTGGCCCAGAAGCACTCGTGTCTTTTACTTGATTAAAAGTGGCATAGTACCATTATGTAAAAAATTAGTTGGACAATAAGTTTTAAGAAAAATACTGGGGATTACAAAGACACATGACAAAGAAAAGCACATTTTAGAGTTCAGAATATATATTTAGGATTTTGGATACAAAGTTGTAGTAGGTGTTTTTTTCAGCTCTAATGTCCTCTTGATTTACTCCCCCCTCAGGAGTTAATCTAACCTTGCGTTGGTCGCTGACTAATGGGAAATCTTGGGAGAGAAATGCATTCCAGATATGGCATGGGCCGAGCGGCTACTCCTGCATGACCTCGCTGAACAGCTATTCTGGCGAGGACAAGAAGTACATCTTCATCATCTACGAGAAAGGCAAAAAAGACATTGATGAGTCTATCTTGTTCGCCAAGATCCACCTGTATGGTGGCCTGTGAAGGTTGTGAATAGGAGGTAAGGACATAAACTTTAGGAATCAAGCATGAGGTGCAATGACTAAAGACTGATTTGTGAACTCTTGATTTGATTTGGGTGAAAAATGCATTTCTGATGTGTTTTTCTACACCACTGTTTATCTTTCACATATTTTCTTTGTCTCTCAAATTCAAACACTGAAGGAGAAAGGAAACAGAAAGAGGTTGCCTGCTCTTGCGAATCTCTCAGGAAGAAAAGAGTAGACGTTTAAGACTCTGAATATGATGTTAAATACGGGAAATGTGTGTATCGAAAGATGGACGATGCATCTTCACTATTCAGAAATGAAGCCAACATGTCCGGGATAGAAACAAACCAGAGTTTTTACAGTAGTGATCAGGGGATGGAGCTGTAGTGGCAATAAATGTGCAGGACCAAACAGGAATCCTCCAGTCATTACATTCCATCCCATTTTTATAGTATCAGTTAACTAATTAAAACCAAATTTTATGGAACAATGTATTTATCCATCATATTAAAATGTATTTAACCTGTATTTTGACTTTAATTTGGTCCATGTCCTATCTGCTCACATAGAGGATGTAGGACTAATGACCTGTACTGCAGCCAGGTTTCAGTTTGGCTTCACTTTCAGGGAGCTGTCATGTCGTCCATCTTAATATACAATGTGTTTTATGCACTACGAATGTCTAACATGTTCGGCCTATGATGAAAATGCCTTCTTTCTTCATACTTTAAAATTCTCACGGTTGATAATATCACAAGTCGGTTTGAGTTACCTCTTGCTAGACAAGAGGAAATAATGAGGGATAGATTTGTAAAAAATATTGTACAGACCAAAAACCACCAGCTTATACATAATTCAGACCATAGTGTAAATTTTGTCTATTTTGAAGCTTCATTTTAAATATTTCACAATAACTAAAGTAACTATTTCACCAGTTTTCCATGCAGTTAGACCTTTGACAAAATGTTTGATCTTCCTGGTCTAATAGCATGGATAGTGATGCTACTCTGAAAGTGTTTTTAAACATCTCTGGTATTGTTCATTTGTTACTTATGAATTGAAAGTTTTACTCTATCCTTGGTTCTGGTATGAAATTATTCCTATTTTCTCACATAATACAGTTATCTCCTTCCAATCCATCAAAAATAAAATAAAATATATGGGTATATGCTTTTAATCATATGAAATAAAAAGGTTGTAGACGTGAGTGTGTCATGAATAAATTCTGACTCTAACTGGATCTGTTGTTGCTAAAAGCCTTTTTATGTGTGTGTGAGACTACACTTGTGTGTGTGACTAAATGTGGGAGTGAATGGGAAAGTACATAATGTATCCTCATCTGCACTCCAGTGTATTCGGATGTTTTGTAATCAGCCTCTTGCCATTGATGCTTCAGGCAAAATAATCTAATGTTGTTAATGAGCAGTGACAGTGCAATAAAGACCACATCAACAATGACAACAGTTCTCATCTGAGACATTATTGTATTGTAGTGTCGTTTCTGGACAGATGATGAGAAACAGAGAGAAGACCTCCGAGGATATGTTTTGTTAGAAAAGAGGTGAAATACCAAGGGAGGGAAGAATACGAATCTGCTCTGTGATATTAATTTGACTTAACTTCACTCTTGCAGCCTCTTTTTTGTTCATGTCACTCTGCTATAGTTTCATGAGGCCTTCAGATTTTACAGTCTGATCAGTGACAAATTCATTTTTCAGCTGGACAACAAACAGCCACAGTCATAATGAGGTGTCTTCAGGGACTAGAAGAACACAGAGGCCTCCACAGAGCCCTGGTTTTAGGATCACTGAGTCGGTCTGGGACTATGTGAACTGAGATGGCTTGAATGTGACAAGTTTGTAGACAACCAGCTGAGACCCATGAAAAGTTGTGTAACTAGGATAACTAATGCTATGTTAAGTCATAGGGTGATAACAAAACATTTTTTTACTTTTATTCTGAATCTCATTTAGCATAAAGTTCACTGACAAATAAAACATGAGTAATATGAATACATATCTATTACACAATACAGTATGCTGCAACTGTACTAATCCTGAAGGCAACTTGTTATAGTAAAAGGTTCCGGACTAGTACTGGTACTGACAAACGTCTGTGAAAGCAACACAACAAAGATGCATTGAGCTAAACATCTTTAAAAAGCACTAAGTCATAATTTAATTTTCCTCAATTCACAAATCACATACTTTTCATGGCGTTATTCTTAGTGCCTTGTGATTTTGCACAGTTCTGATGTTAGAACCTAGAAATTTGGATAAAATCAATGAACGTTTTCCTGGAATTCTCTCGTTTTCAGAACAGACACATATTGTACAGTGCAGCTCATGTGACCTGAGATGATCTCTTGGTCTATTAAAAAAAATCTCTGCTGTTTTTACATGAGTTTTTCTTTCCTGATCATAAAATTTACAAATTTACAACATAATTAATATGTATTATTAAAACAAATATATATCTTTTTATGACTGGTGTGCAAATATAGTAGATAAAGGGGGAACCCTTGTTAAATCACAGTCACCTTTCAATGCAGTGGATGTTGCTGCAATAACGCTTTAAATCTGAATGTTATTGTGAGTAAACATATATTTATTTATAATATTAAAATGTTTATTCGTGCAGCAGCGGTCCCAAAGGGCCACCCCCACCCCACGGAACTCCTCAGTAGCCGTTGACGGCTCTTCAGGTGACGGATCGAGTCGAGGATCACAATTTACTTTTCCCCTCTTTTCATTTATTTTTCTGGGGGATAACGAAAGCAACGGGAACGCAAGTAAGCCGAGCACCTTCTCTTCTCTGAACCCCAGTGGTCGTGGCGTGTTGGAGGGGGGCTTCTTTTTTTGTGTGTTTTTGTACCGTTATGACCGTCTTGTGTTCGGCCATGCAGCAGGGATAACGCTGCCTAGCTATAGCTGGGTCACTCGCTAGAAAGCTACGCGCTAGCATAAGCTAAGCTCACTCTGCGGTATAACCTCGAGACAAGTCGGGACAAGACCAGGTCAGTGCCCGGGATGGTTTTTGTTGCCCATTAATGCGAACACCGAACAGATACACTCCATTGTTTCCCCTCCAAACTCAAATGATTACCAGCACCATCGGCCAGTGGACACGGGTTTAGCCGACTGGAGATGGTGTTTTGAGGACGGGCTGTGTTATTTTTGTTTCGCCTGTTGTTGCTATAGCTAACATTAGGGGTTTGCCTAGCGCGTTACCCTAGCCTTGACTAGCTGTCTGCTAAGGGATGTAGTGGTAATGGTAACGCGAATAACCTCATGTGTTGTTGTTTTTTTTGTGATGAACGCCTCTGTGTTAGCTTGTGGTTAAACTCGCCCTAATAACATATGGTTGCTTAGTGTATGTGCAGAACGCTACCTACTGAGCGTTAGCATGGAGGCGAGTCGCGTTAGCTTCCAGTGGCAGTTTCACACACGCTGCTCGCTAAAGCCGTATATTTGGATTTATAAATCTCACAGCTGTTATCTCCACTTGGCCTGGTCTTGCTGGAGAATGAAATTATCAGCTGTGTGGGGACGTGCAGACTCCAATGCTACACAACCGGGTTGTGCTAGCGTGAAAGTGCACGGGGCCTGTTTCCAGCGCCATTTTGTTTTGTCCTCCCAAATAAAAATCTCCTTTTTCCCCCTCCTGCGATGTCCCGAGAACACAGCTCCGCAGCTCGGGTGGAGGGACAGGGCACACACCCGCAATTACATATTTTATATAGCGATTCACAGCGGGCCTAGGTAAAAGAGCTGCATGCTAAGCTAACGTCCCCGCAGAGTACAGAGATGCGTTATGAAACCCATCGCAGTCCGAGGCCCGGCGCTAGCCCCCTGCTGCCGAGCTAGCACCACAAGCACAGGCGCCTCAGTCTGCAGCTCGGTACTTATTTATATTCAATGTCCTCGTTGCATCTGCTGCTTTCTCAACAATAACGATTATTGCAGCATTAGCACGCAGCTAGCCGTGGAGCTGCTTGGTGCTCATCATCACCATCAGCTCTGCTAGGGCCCCTTTGTGGTGGACGCTGCTGCTGCTGCAGTAGTGGTTTGGCAGTGAAGCTGCTGGTCCCCGTTAATCCCCATACAACATGTAGCTGATCAACCGTCCCACGACCTAATTTTCTAATCTCATCTGGCTGTTGAGGCACAGTTCTGCTGCTGCAGCTGCTACTGCTGTGGCTCGGCTGTCACCATGTGAAGCAGCCCAGCATCTGCAGAAATGTGTGCAGCTCACACAGCAAGGCAATGCACATTTGATATTTTTCAAATATACATTGAATCGTTTTGATTTGTGGTTTCATGCCCCTTCCTGTTAGGGCATCACATCCAGCCTCATTTGTTATTTAGATGTACTGAAGCATAATGGAGCGGCCATAACTTGGGAGTACATCAATTCTCTGTCCAGATATTAATGTGTACACGCTTCACTACAACACAAGAAGCTGTAACACTGGGCTGTTGTGAGAGCGGTCTTTTGTTGAGCTCTATAGTTCATGTACATACTTCAGGTCAAGGACCGTACACACACATTGGCCCACATCATTTCATTACTTCACTCAAAGCCGCTGAATGAAATTGTTATGTTAAGCACAACCATTTTAGATAAATCCTCTCTGCTCAGTAATTGTGTGTAATGGGATTTGGGTGGAGTTGTAGGGGGGGGGGGGGGCAGCAGCAGTTCAACCTGCTGGCTGCAGTCAAATCATTCCTAACTGGACAGACGTCAGTGCAGGGTCTTTTATTGGTGTGATGAGTTCAAGCCAAAGGCCCGGTAGTTTCCATGGAGCCAACACTGTCTTGAGGCAAAACATAGAGGAATATCATTTATAATGGGTTGCCA
The DNA here is from genome assembly GCF_949316205.1 of Platichthys flesus. Lineage (NCBI taxonomy): Eukaryota > Metazoa > Chordata > Actinopteri > Pleuronectiformes > Pleuronectidae > Platichthys > Platichthys flesus. The sequence continues at coordinate 4,990,845 of NC_084961.1, forward strand.
TAGAGACCGCGGCTCAGCTTTTTCCCTTCTATTGTACCGTGTTCTCAGTGATGAGGTGTTTAGTCATGCACTGCACCCGGGCTGCTCATAGTTAACTGTATTTATAATAGCAGAATGCTGAATTTGCCACAGCTACAATAACTGGAAAGAAAACAGGCTTTTTTTTATTTAAAAGAATGGCCAACGAAGTACCTGTTCAGCCCATGTGAAGCTGCAGGAGAACCATCATTTATTTAACAGAAAAATGCACAATGTCTGGCGACTGCCATGATCGCCCCTACAGACTACAATGAGCATTTTACTGTGTGCCTTTTTAATAATCATGGAATCAGAATGATACAGTTCGAAGTAAACAATGTACATGGGTTTAATAAATGTCGGTGTGCAACAAGTCAGCCCTGTCTACTAAAATAGCCTTAAGTTGATGCCGGGGGGACATTAACATAACTATTAAATATATTATTTTGTTTTAATTTCACATGCTGAGTTGATATTTTGGAAGAAGGCATGCCATTTCAATTTGTGGAAATATCAAAAAAATACACTAACATCACAAGTCAGACCCTATCGATGCCACACCAAAACCAAAAATACTATGGATTGAAAAATAAAAGAACATATAGCCAGGATAAAGGTGAATGCAGGTTAGCATACCTAGTTAGATGTGCACCATGTGTCCAGGCTAAGTCCTTCTTGCTGCAGCAGCCTATGTTCAAATCCATCCGAGGCCCTCTGCTGCACAATGTCCTCTCCGGCTCTCCTCTGCCTTTCTTGTGTATCTCGTCCATTAATGAGTAAAGACAAAATGCACCTGGTTATTTCACCTAGGTTTCAGGTTTACTGCAATGCTTGAGATCATCTTCTGATGCCTAAGTTAAATGTTTTAAATTTGCTTGCATTTTAAATAGTTGTGGTGAATAGCTGTTGCAGTATATCATGTTTCACAGACTCGCCTGTGTTGTGATTCTGTTATTGAACAGAATACTGTCATTGTATCCTGTGTTCAATATACATTTTTGATCCGTGAGACAATTTTCTTTCTGAATGCACGCCATATAATCAGCATTTTTACTAAATATCTCTTCCTCTCCTTCTCTCCCAGTCTCAGGGCTCACCATACTAAATGAGCGGACAGCGCAATGTCAGAGCGCTCTGGGCAAACTGCAAAGGGGAAGGAAGGCAAAACCAAGTATGCGTCTCTCAACCTGTTTGATACATACAAAGGAAAGAGCCTTGAAACACAAAAGCCTGTTGGTGAGTACCTCGGTTCGGTAACATCCAAACTTTCACGGTCACCACATGCATCCAGTGTAATGGATCAGTGTCTCTGTCTTTTACTTTTGGGCGTTTTCCAGAATCTCTTGCCTTAGAGGCTCTGTTTAAATCTGCCACATGGTTTAATCTTGCCGCTAAGTATATTGCGGCTTCTTGTGTAATTGATCATATGCAGCCTAAAGGGACAGATCTGCTTTGGCGCAGTCCGATTTAAACGTTGGTTGGTTATGTGGTATCTCTGTAATGCGTTGCCTCCTGCCACCAAGTACTGCAACTTTGATGCATTAGCCTACTGTCTCCATAATAGCTCTGGTGCTGACTTCTTATAAAGCAAATGCATGATCTGCCGTGTCGCTCAACTGCTTGCCAACCCGTTTTTGCTGATATTGGTAATATTATTCAGGAATCGAGGAGGTTTAACGTCCTTATTTTTTAGGCCTTTACACCTGTGTCTTGGAGAATAAAAAACACTGTCTGTGAAGCCATACATGAAGGAAAATGCAAAGCCTTGAGGGTGAATGGCTCTCGAGCATTGCCGTATCAGCTGAGCTTCAGAGCTTCTGGGCCTGACCTGAGACAGAGGCTTACTTGTGGACGCTGTTTGACTTCTGTATATGTTTTATTCAAAAGCTCCCCACGAGATCTAAGCAGCTGTCCCCGTTTCCAAACTACAGACTTCCCCCTCCCACATAGTGAAGCCATGCACTGCTGTGGTTTCTCTAAGCCTCAAGGAAATAAATGACGTTCTGATATTCAGTGTAGCTTCACTTTTCAGAATTGGAAGACATTTTTGGTGCATTAATATCCCAATTATTTTTGATGAAATGTAATTTGAAGTGGGTTTGCTGATGGGTGTTAACATCTAGAAGCGTTTTCGTACTCGTTATTCATCAGATTCATCCGATTTAAAGCTGCATCCCTAATTATATATTCAGTGAGGCAAGCTAGAAATGCCATTTCTTTCATGTAGTTGCTCTTTACACCAAGTAGATCTGACTTGTGTCAAGTTTCCATCTGTGCTAATGACCACTTCTCTCCTACCCATGTCAGTTCCCCCCCGCCATGGCCTGCAATCTCTTGGTAAAGTTGCCTCCGCACGGCGTATGCCACCCCCTGCCAACCTGCCCAGTCTGAAGGCAGAGAACAAAGGCAACGACCCAAACGTCTCGCTCGTTCCCAAAGACGGCACAGGATGGGCAAGCAAACAGGAACAAGCAGACCCAAAGAGGTTAGTAGGTCAAGTCCAACACACCAGCAGTTTAGATTTGCACCTCTTAGAAGTTATCCACACAGAAGGACAGTAGAACGTTTTCTAACAGTTTCCTCTTTGATGCGCCCTGCTGTTCTTTTGTTTGTCCCTTTTTCAAATATCCTTTTCTTTCCTTCAGTACCGATGCCTTGTCAGCACCGCAGCCGGAATCGCCGCAGCCTGTGGATTCACAGACACCTGCACCGACCCGCCCGAGAACCCCGCCAGCTTCAGAGGTATCGACAGTCAATGTAACAACAAAATCAAATCATGAAAAACGTATATCTCAAAGAATATTTTCTTAGGTTTTTGTTTTTCCCTCCAACTCTCTGACTTAGGCTCTGGCCCCAGCTTCAACCCAGGCCGTAGGGGCAAGGTCCTGGGCACAGGCCAGTGTTACACTTGGAACACAAGGGGATGGTGAGTCTTACTTTTTGTGTCTCTCATACCTTTCTAGGATTGAGATTTTTCGTGTTACCTATGAACCTTGAGTGGAAAATCATATTCACCCCGTCTTACCTTCTTTTTCGTGTAGGTGGAAGGGTATCAAACCAACGGTCGCCATTCTCTCGCGAGGAATTTCCCACCCTGCAGGCGGCTGGCGACCAGGACAAAGCTGGCAAAGAACAGGGCACTGCAGATCAGTGGTATGGGCCCGGACCAAACCTCCGCCCCCCGAGTGAGTGTTGCTTAGACTTGCTCAGCCAGTCATTTGATAACTCAGTGGTGAATTTTTTCTATTAAGGCTCATAAGTCATATTGACCACTGTCCTCTTTTGTGTTCTCTTTATTCAGACGTTACAAGCTGGCGGGACGGTGGGGGCCGAGCCATGGCACCCACCCTGCCTGGGGAGGGGGCAGCGGAGGGTGGCACTGGTGGGGCTTTGGTGATGGATGGGACAGCTCCGAACTCCCAGACCCTTGGGCCACCTAGGAACCCTGCAGGCAACCCCGCCTTGCCTCTGCCCCAGCCCGGTGTGGGGCCTGGGTTCCCCCAATATCGGGGGATCATGCCTCCCTTCGTAAGTTTCCTCTCGCTTTTCTCTCTTCTTCTGCCCAGAATGTAAAACATCTGTATCTGAATTTTGTGCTTCTTTTTTTCTTTCTCTCAAGATGTATCCTCCATATATGCCCTTCCCAGGCCCTTATGGCCCTCAAGGGCCCTACAGGTACCCGCAACCTGGGGAAGGGCCTCCAAGGTATGTTTTCAGCTAAAATAATTTGTCAAAGTTGTATTTACCTCTTTCACAAGTAGGCTTATAGTCAAAGTGAGATTCAGACCAAGCTCTTCTGAATCTTCAACACATCACTCACAAATACCTTTCTCCCCTCTTTAAGGTTCGCTCAGCGCCAAGGTGGTCCAGACAGCAGGTCTCAGGGTGGTCGAGAACAAGGTGGAGAGGTTGTGAAGCGACCACCCATCCTAAAGCAGGATGACCTGAAGGAGCTTGACGAGCTGGACCATGACGGAGATGAGGGCTGGGCAGGTCAGAAGATGCTAATTCAAGTTGAACCTCATTTGATAGTATAATGCAACAGAATTAGGAAGAAAATAATCACGTTAGCCTCATTAAGTTGTGTTTTTCCATATTTGGCATGTCGATTGAACAAAAATCCACATTTTGCTTATGAGTTTAAAATTTTCATTTGATTTAGAGCACAGTTATAATGAGCTTGTGCTCAAGAGCTTTCCACTTTCTTCGTTAATGTACATGTACACGTCTTTGTCCCGATTACAATCTGATAGTCTAACCATCCCAATGCATTGCAAGCACATTTAGTGCTGATGACATACTGGTAGTGAGTGCAATTGATCCTTTCTAATGTTGCTATAATGCTTCCTGGCCATCCAAACAAACTATATCCAGGTTTTGCAACCACCTCTGAGGAGGATCATTTTTATTGAATAAATAAATGCACTAAATGGATGTTTGGTACAATCATGGTTCTGATGTTTTCTTGCCTCTTTTGCCTAATCAGGAGCCCATGAGGAAATTGATTACTCTGCCAAGTTGAAGTTTAGTGATGATGAAGGAGAAGAAGAGGCAGAAGAGGAGGGAACTGAGGGCAAGAATGACCAATGGTAGGTGGTATAATTAGAGTGAATACATTCTAAAAATGCGTTTTTGGCTTAAAATGTGGCATACATTCGCAAGCAGGATTTTCATGTGTTAGAAAATATTTGTTCCTGTATTTATCTCAGTGAGCTGGAAGGCCCCCTTGCAACCTCTCGATCCTCGGACAGTGGAGGAGACAACCGCTGCACCCCTCCCTCTAATACTGACAATGGCCCCCAACCTCCCTCCGGCAAGCCAGGAAGGGCCGAGGAGGGAGGCAGTGGCTACGGTGGCCAGGGAGCACCCTCCAACTACCAGGTAGTGTGTTGAACACTAGCATGAAGTGTGCGGGCCAGACAGACTCAGGGTCTGTCAAGTAGAAAGTTTAATATTGTCCACTCAAAACAGTTTGTACTAACTGTTGAGCCAATTCTTATTTGTAGGCACAGATTTGTTAGTGTGTGTGTTTTGTCAGTGTAGATAATTGTGGTGGAACATGGCTAACAGTGTCTGCCTGCATATAGGGGCGCAGGCCTGGATTGGGTGGTCCCAGGGAGCAGCCCTCCCCCCCACCTGGGCCGCTCCTCGGACAAGGGCCCTACTCCTTTTACCGACAGGTAGACATCCGGACAGGGCCTCATAGACAAATCATTTCTATCATTATCTCATCCACCGCCCACAAAGTCTAGTAGAATCGTCATCTTAGGTTTACGTTCTCTTTTTGCGTTTGAGTTTTACTACTGTAGGTGTTATCATTCCGACTGCATTTTCTTCAACAAGATTGTATTTGTCTCATCTGACCTTGAGTTGAACACGTTTAATTGAACGTCATGTATTGCCTACATTTTCAGGACCGGACCCACAACCAGGGTGCTCCTGTAGGCCCTGGGAAACCTGGCACCACCCAGCATCAGCCTGCAGCAGGGGGCCCAATTCCTCCTTCCCAGCCATCCGCCCAGGGGGAGGATGAGGATGAGACATGGCGTCAGCGCAGAAAGCAGTCCTCCTCTGAGATATCTGCTGCCGTAGAGCGAGCACGTCGCCGGCGTGACGAGGAAGAACGTAGAATGGAGGAGGAGAGACGTGCAGCCTGTGCCGAGAAGCTTAAGAGGCTGGATGAGAAGCAGCAACAGCAGCAAGAAAGCAACACGGGAGTTGGTGGTAGCAGCAGTCAAACCCCCAGCCTTGATGAAAACTCAACTGTTGCCACAGCATGCAGCCCAAGTCCATCTATTTCAGCATCTGCCTCCTCCCCCAACATCAGCCAGCCACCGTCCCCTTGTGTGGACCCTGAGGAGGCTCCAGTGCTGGTTGTCCAACCAGTGTCCAGTCCCGGAGTCGGTGAGAGACAGCGAGCAAACAGCAACAGCAGCTATGACTCCAATGCAGGTGAATTACGCAGGCACACTTGATAAATGATGCTTTCTTAACACCATTTGCGCTTGACAAGGTATCATGACCCTTGATTCAAACTCACAACCTTTTTTTTCTTGGTTCAGATGCACAACCATGTCCTCAGCTAGCTGTGTCACAGCCTCAGCAGCCCACACTGGACGTACCTGTGCCAGTAGAGAGTAAGGAAGAGACCATTGTTGTTCCTCACGTTCGTGCAGGAAGTGGAAGTGAAAGAGGAATTGACCCAGTGAAGATCGAGAATACTGGAGGGACAGCAGGTCGTCAAGCTGGTGGTCCTACTGGTCAGGGTTACTCAAAGTACCAGAAGTCTCTTCCACCTCGATTTCAGAGGCAGCAGCAGGTTGGAATTTGTACTTATAACACATCAGTTGTTGAATTCTACATTAGTTGGTTTAAATATTGTTTTGAGGTAGAAAAATGTCACTCCATTTAATAAAAGGAATTATATATGTAGTCACCTGTGCTCCCGACCTCTAAATCTATGTTTTCCTTAATTTCTCTTAAGGAACAGCTCCTGAAGCAGCAGCAGCAGTGGCAGCAGCAGCAGCAACATAGCCAGGCATCACAAAGCCAGCTGTCTCCTCAGCCGCAGCCTCCACAGGGTCCTTCACCGGGTTCAACGCCGCAGCCAGGACCTGGACCCAAGCAGGGTGGACCCATGTATCAGCCTACCAATATGGTTCGACCCCCACCCCTGCCAATGAATTTTGACCCACGCTGGATGATGATGCCATATATGGACCCACGCATGATGCAAGGTCGCCCTCCACCCATGGATTACTATTCAGCTGGCATGCATCCATCTGGTCAGTAGAAGTGGCATCATCATTTTGAAATAAAATAATGTTTTGATATAAAAACAATTAAAACTTGGTGAGTAGTATAATAATAGTGTAATTGTTTTGATGAATTCCATATTAACATCATTTAGATGTAAATGTGTGGTTGGCAGTAGCCCATAGGCCAGGTACTGATTACTATCTGCTGCTTTTTTTTAAAGAACAAAGATCAAACATAATGTGTAAAAACATCTGTTTTTATATATATATATATATTCATTACATTAAAACCTCCTTCACTGTCACAGGGCTCATTGGGCGGGAGCGGTCTGATTCAGGGGGATCTGGTTCAGAACCCTTTGACAGGCAACAGCAGCATCCAGGCCACCCCCACCGGGGGACCCCCCCTATGGATCCCAAACTGGCCTGGGGGCCAGAGGTATTCCCTGGCGCAGGGGAAGGTCGTGGGCTAACCTCCCCACTGAGGCAGAAGCAGGCATTGGAGGAAGATGATATGGCCAAAGGTCCCAGGTATGAAAACACAATTTGCTGCAATTATATGCTGGGGAAAACCATGGTTTTAAAGTATAAGCAGAAAACTCTTTTATTGGCATCAGTTGAACTTTAATTCATAGATTTTTGTTGTTGTCTTTTTTCTCTTAGGAGCGACACTCCTCCGCACCGCATGCGAGAGGGTGGATTGGGATCCATCCAGCAGCCCAGCTCCAACTCTGGGACATCCAATCAGACACCTCCTCCTGTAGGTGCTCAAGTGGGCTCCCAGGGAGGCAGCCACCATCCTCATCACTACATGGGTGCCCGGGGCAATTATAGCAACTTTGCTGACCAGGGTGTAAGGATTCCTCCGCACCAACAGCAACAGAGGGCGAGTGATAGGGGAAGCCAGCAACATGGCTTCACCCACCAGGATGAGGGGCCTCACCGTGGATCTCAGCAGGGCCAGGTATGGGGAGCCCAACACCCGCATTATGATCGCAATGGTCGTGCAGACCTCCCTCCTGGTGAAAGCAACTCTCACCTCCACCACCATCACGGCCACCACCCTCAGCAGCCTCACTTCCCCCTCAACCCCCATAAGCCTGAGAGCAACCGTGACCGGGTTGTTGAGACCACTGCTAAGAAAACCGACTCCTCTCCCACTCTCCACCAACCGTCCCTCTCATCTTCCTGCTCTTCTTCATCCTCCTCCACTTCTGCAAGGGAAGATGGGAGTGTGAAAGCTGTTCTGCTTCATCACCCATCTCAGAGAGAGGGTGAGGCTGGCATCGGTCACATTCTTAATGAAAGAAGCAACAGTGGTAATGCTGGTAGTAGCAGCCATGTGAAACAGGAGAAATCAGGCCCAGCATATGCTCCTCATTCCTCAGTCGCCTCCAGTTCCCCTCCCGCTCATCACAGCAGTCATACGCAGCAGCAGCAGCAGCAGCAGCAGCAGCAGCAGCAGCAGCAGCAGCACCAACATCCACATCCCCATCCTAAAGCAAACCAAAGAGGGGGACGAGAGCATAAGACAGAGACCCAGTGGGGCCCCCGACCAGGTGGCGGCAGAATGGATGGGGGTTCCAATCATGGCAGGAGGGCCAATCATGCTGGAGGTGGGAACCACTCCCGTGGAGGGGACGACTCCTCCCACATTCCTTCAGACCACAAATCCGCCAATCAGACAGGGGGCAACAAGAGAGCTGGCCCCATCAAGAAGCCGGTGCCTAAGGAAATGAAGAGAGAGGGAGGGGAAGTTGATGGAGGAGAAAAAGCAAACCCAGGCTTTACGAAAGATAAGGAGCAAGATGGCGGACAACTGTCCTCCACCAAGCAGGAAGCTTCCCAGAACACATCAGCTCCATCTAAGGACGAGACTGTCCAAACAGCCAAACCCAGGAATGGAGGAAAAGAACGATCCACCGGAGGAGGTGGGGGAGGGTCAGGTAGAGGGCCCAAAGATGCAGAAATCAACTCCTCAGGATTTTCCGGGTCTTCAAGAAGGGACAGAGACCGCTCCTTTGAACAAGGAGGAAACACCCCCCATCACCATGGAATTCCTGCTAAAGGCAACAGAGCTGGTCGTGGACGAGGTGGAGAGTTCTACGGGCGTGGACGTGGCTTTCGTGGCACCTACACGGCCAGTGCTGGGCCCACTGCTGCCAGTCGTGGAAGAATGAGCAGCAGGAGCGGCAGAGACTACCGGCCATCTGTTGGTGGTGGGGGCCACCACCAGGAGTCCAAGGGTGAGGGGCCTGGTGGCAGGCACGGTCAGGATCGTTCCCACCATAATCCAGCCAGGGCCAGGAACCGAAGTGAAACACGTAGTGAGGGTTCAGAGTATGAGGAAATCCCAAAGAGACGGAGGGAGCGAGGTTCAGAGACTGGCAGTGAGAGTGGTGCAAGTGAACACGGTCACTCAGACAAGGACGACAACCAGAAACCCATCACCAAGAATGTCTCCAATAATGCAAACACCCCTGGAAGCGGCCCCATGTCATCTGCACCACCCAGAGGTTCACAGGCCCGGGTCTTCACCCCCAGGGGTGTACCCTCTAGGAGGGGCAGGGGTGGAGGTAGTGGAGGAGGAAACGTCTACAGGAGTACCGGCAATGTTGGAGGACCACCGGGAGGACACAGAGTTGGACACAGCATGGGTTCTCATGGTGGGTCCTCAAAGCCATCAGCTCCAGGCCGGAAACCGCAAGGTCCGCCGCAAAGCTCTGGTCCCAAAGATCTGGGCCGGGGCGGAAATGGTGGAGAAAAAAAGGACAAGATAGCTGATGCTGGTCAAGCTCAAACTCAGGGGACCAATCCCCCTCAGCCATCTTTACCTGCCACAACTCCTGCCACATTAAGTTCCACTGAAAATGGAGGGGTTGTGGCTCCACAAGCTTCAACCAACCCTACATCAATCCCTGGTGGGCCAAATGCGCTCCCTCCTCCTGATAACCGTGGGTTCCCTCCCAGTGGCTTTGAGCGACCCCCTAGACGCCGCCGTCATGGTCGTTCACAGCATCAGCAGGACAAGCCGCCTCGCTTCCGGAAACTGAAGGAGCGAGAGAATGCTGCCCGAATCAACGGAGGAGTTGGGGTCATTGGTGGTGGAAGGCCCTCATCGCCTTCCCTGAATTCAGTTCAGGACAGTAATGGAGCCCCTGTCTCAGCTCCCATGACAGGCAATTCCCAAAATGCTAACCACAATGCCACAGTAACACCCAACAATAACAGTGGTGGAGGGCATATTGGTAATTCAAACAGTCACCACAATCACCACTACAACCAGGGCAATGCTGGGACAACCCACCCCCAGCACCACCACAGCCATGGAGCAAAGTCCCCTGACTTCACCAACCAGAACTCCGACCAGGCCAACGAGGAGTGGGAGACCGCCTCCGAGAGCAGCGACTTCACAGAGTTCAGAGACAGGGAGGGAGGAGGAGGGAAGTCATTTTCCTCTCACCATCATCACCACATGGGAAGGGGAGGAGGGGGCAGCGGAGGAGGAGCTGTGGTCGAGCGAGATATGGCGGGAAAAGAGCCTGCGGCGAATAAAAGAAGCTTCTCCAGCCAGCGTCCTGGCATGGAGCGACAGAACCGGAGGGTCAACCCTGGAGGCGGAGGAGGTGGCAGAGGCCCACGTGGCCCACCTGGTGGTGGTGGTGGTGGAGGTGGAGGCGGGCCTGGTAACGGAGGTGGCAACCGCGGGGAGAGGCGTGGCAACTGGCCCTCCCCGAAAAATAGGAAATGATGGATTTATTCAAAACATTTCAGAAGTACCCCACCCACCTTGAAACCCACCATCCTACATCCTGAACCCTTTTGATCATTATTTGATGGTTTATCTGTTGGCTTCCCTAAACACATTAGTGTATTGTACAGTACATGGAGATGGTATTCACCTTCACTTTAGCTGCCCTCCACCTTCCCCTGTCATCTCTTTTCCTTTTGCATCAATCAACTATTTACCGTCCGTTATTGTAAATTCCTCCATTTCTTCCGTCTTGCCCCCCCAACCCCCATCCCCCCTATCCTCCCTCAAGAGTCTCACCCCAGTTGGATTTAATGAGCATGAGGTTCTGAGATGGAGGTGCATGTCGTTTTGACTGCAAGACGTTCACACTGATCTCCACACATACTCACATAAACAAGCACAAATATAACATCTTAAAAAAAATTCTAAAAAAACATGGAACACATGCAGTCCTGTGGGTGCAAAAAGAAACTGTGGGATTAAATTGGCAAAAATGGATTTGAATCAGGCTAATTTTTATATTTATGTACCTGTGTGTATTTCTACCACACTTTGGCCTTGGGTGGTATTTGGTAGTGCAGTCCTGCATCACTTGCCTCACAAAGGGAAAGAGTGCAGCTTCACCTTTTAAGAACAATGTACCATAAGAGGTTTTGTTTCCGAGTATTTTTTTTTGTTTCCTTTTCGTGTCAGTCGAGCTTCAACCTCTGACGAACGGCAGGGGTGTGTGTTTTTTCTTCAGCAAAGCAGGTCATTAAAAAAAACCTTTTTACAAAATTCCCCTATTCCTCCTCTGGGAGACTTTTTGGTCTCCTGAAAAGTATGTCTGATTACTGTGGTAAGACCCATGAATAACTACTGCTCAGTGCTAACTTACACCTGTGTTTATTTGTCTTTAATATCTGTGTCTCTGCTGCTTGTTCAAAAAAGACGGTGTGAATTATTTTCCCCCTTCAAGTTTTTGACCTGCTTTCATATTTCATTAGCTGTTATTGGTTGGTCTGGTTCTTTTGGCTGGGAGTTTTTTTTTTTTTCGGGGCCTCATCGTAGCATCGTCCTCGCCTGCAGAATTTCTGCGTCAGCAAAAATCAACCTTTCCCCCAGTGAAATAGTTTTACTCTCTCTCATTCATGAGTTTTGTTTAACCTATGAAGACTATTAACAGCGTGATGGCTTTATTTTAACAACCATTATTTCCTCAGTAACTTACATTTTTTTATGGAAACCGTTATTTTCCCCTCTCTTAGTTGAATATCTGATCTTTTCAGGGGCGAAATGAGTTTAATGAAAATGTAGGTCCTGATTAGAATAAATTAAAAAAAAGTTTGACTTTTCATGAATTTGTTTATGCTTCAGTAGATAATTGATCATGTTCTAATAAGCACTCCTTAGTATAAAAAAAAAAAAATCCACGGTTGCTGGGTTTTTTTCCTCCTTTTTCTTTGTGTTTAATGATTTTGGGCAAGTTACATGTGAAGCAACAAGACAGGTACTCTGTCTGGGCCCAGAGTACAGAGCCAAGCTGAGTATTGTACTTTTACAACCCCCTCTGCTCGTGCCGCGACGCACTCTCTGTGCTTTAGTGGAGACTCCTCACATCAAGGAGGACGACTACCTTGTCTGTGGAAGTATTTTTTCGAAGTGTGTGTTCTCGGGATTTCTGTCCAAGTACACGGTGGCAACCAGTAGCTCAGACCAATTGAATTCAGGACTTTGCTGAAAAGGCGACCGACGTGTCACCTTCTGCTGTTCTCCACACAGTTTTCCAAGAAATAATGCCGACCTGGAGTGTTGAGGGAATATTGGATTGATGTAGGATTGCACGTGTAAACATAGTTTGCATCACATAAAAGACGTAAAATGGCAAAAAAAAAGAAAGAAAGACCGGAGACAACATTCAAGGTGTAATAAATCAATAACTCATCTGTACCAATTCTGTCACTGCTGTAAGTTGGGGTTTGTTTGTTTACTGACAACAGTTTGGAGGTCGTTTCTGGGATGTTGTGAGTTGGGCATTTGATGATTTGTGTGCTTGTGTGTATGTGTATGGCATGTGTGCGGCATGTGTGCATTTTCCAGTGTCTGTGTAATTACTCGGGAAGGGGTGGGGACCAGAGGGTTAACATGAATGGCAAGCACTTTCTGCCTTGTTTGCCCCCACTTGATTTGGCCAATATTAAGATATTTTGCCGTTTCTTAAATACATCCACATATATATACATTCAGCTGTGTGTATATGTTCATCCAAATGAAGGACACGCAGTAGAGAACTTCACCAGTTTTTTGTAGAATTTAAGCACATTCTTCAGCAGGCAAGTGAAGTTGGACATATTTTATTTTTCACTATGACTTCTAAGCATGAACACACACCCATGGGTGCAGCTTGCCTTGCCTGTTACTGGTTTATACATTGATAGCTGTACACTTAACACTGGCTCAAAGAGTCCTTCATCCCTCCTTAACTCTTAATGTTGATGTGCGCATTATTGTATGTACCCATGTTAAAGGAAAACAAAAGTAGTGTATTCCAGAAGATTACTCAAAAGATTGTACTTTGTTTCCAGCATTACCAAGGTACCTGGAGTGGTTCAGACTGTTTTTAGCATTTATGGTTTTATTAATGGAACTGTAATATACACACATGTATGTATATTGGTATGTATCTAAGTTTGTCTACCCCAACTTACATTCCCACAAACAAATGTTGCCATTTTTAGTTCAAGGGAGCAATGTACAAGCAGAGAAGTGTCTTATTATAATAAAGTTATACAGAGAAGGCAAAGTTAAATAAACTACTTTTGATTTAATGGAACATGTAATTTGCACGTCTCATTCTTCTCCAGTAGGTGAAGTAGAACATTGTGAACTTTTAGCACTGCATGTTTTCACTTGTCACAGCAGGTCTAGTACAAGTTCAACTAATACAGACGGTTTAATTCGTTGTAGGTGTGAACCAGCTGGAGTCAGTCTGGCACACCTACGTCTACTGACCTATGATGAACGTCATGAGTGACATTTATATGACCAAATGTTTTCAAGTGAAGAAAGCTATTGAGCTTTGTCCTCACATTTATCTTTTCCACAATGTGGATGCAAAACAAGTGTTGCCAATTAATCTTTCTGATAGTCTTCCAGATAAATTCATTCAGTGTTTTGACTATAACATGGTGAAAGATTCCTGTAATGATTTCCAACATCCCAATGTAATCTCTCTTTAAATGTCTCAGCAACAGACTGAACCTCCCCAAATGTTCAGTTTTTGTTATTTTCGCCAAATGAATAGCATCAAATCCTTACATTTATATTGTCATGTCAATACAAAAGACCTGCAAGTCACAATGATTAAAAATATTTTGGAAAAAGTAGATTTTCTCCTTGAAATGTAAAAATATTGTAAAAAAAAAAACTAATTTACAGTTATGTACGAGACCGAAAAGCCTTTTATTCCTCACATGTGAGAAGCTGCTGACAGGCTGCTAAGAGTTTCAAAATAAGTGTTGAATCTTTCTCTCCATCGATGGATCATTGCAACGCTGAAATACAGATCTGCTTTCAGTATTAGCTAGAGCACCGTTAGTGTACCACAAATTACACCGAATTATCACCACAAAAAAAAACAGAGTCAGAAGCTTAAATATGTCGCAGTCTGGTGTCCGCTAGAAGTTCAGCAAAATATAAATTCCTATTTAAAGATGTAGTTTAATGGTTCCAGCACAGTCTTTTACCATCACTGCAAATGATTACTAGTAACCTAAATATAAAACAGTTACCCTGATTAATTCATTTACAATTTTGAACATTCTGAAAATAGTTAGGAATTGAATTATATGAATATTCTTCATATGAAAACCAGTAACCATGTAATACTTGGCATTTTTCGGGAAAGAAATGGCTATAAAGGCTTTTGCTCTCTGATGAACGGCTAAATGTATAAGCTCTTAATGTTTTGCATGTAAAATAGTTTAAGAAGTCAGATGGTGCAAGATCAATATGAGGTGGCATGAAAATGAAGTGCAAATGCTTCAAATTGCACTCGAGTACATACATTATATAGAAATACAGTAGAAGTGTAAAGCGTTTTTTATTTGGAAGAACAAAAGATTAAAATCTGTTGAATTTATATAAAAGAATAATATGTAATATAGGGAGTCACCGGTGGGTGGCGGCAGTCTGCCCGGTAACCTGCAGCCGAGCGACTCGGCGGAGGAAGAGGAAGAAGCTGCGGGGTGAACCGGGGCTGGAGTCCATTTTATTTACACCGGTGAAGCTGCTACATTTTCATCTGTCGGGGTTTTCTGGAGCTCACAAGTTAAAAGTCGGTGAGTTTTCGGAATCAGCCAAAAACCAGAGGGTTTGTGTTCGAACCCGGAATCGGACGGAGCTGTAACACGACTCCGTCTCTGACAGGGGGCCTGTCCCCCGACGATGCGCCATATTGAATCTCCTGCTAGCCTTTAGCAGGGGCTAGCAGTGCGAGCTAGCGGCGGCTACATGAGATTAGCTGTGTGTCGCCCTGTGTGGCCGCGTGATATGAAGACTATTTATAATTTAGCGTCTAAAACCAACGTGTCTGGCCCGTGGTATTTCGCAGTCTGTCGAGACAACGTGAACTAGCAGCGAAGCAAGGACAACGCTAGCGAGCTAATTAGCCTAGCCGTCATCAGGTCTGTTCAGAAACTTCATTCTGAAGTCGAGTTCCTGCTGCTAATGCGACGACTTATGAATCTGACTTGTTTTTTGACTTTAACCAAAGACACTAAAGAACCCCACCCCCACGTGAAACTTACTATTTATTCCCTTGTGTGTGAAAATAAGGTTTGTTGACAAACAAATATGATTTTGGTAAAAAAAATGAAGAAACACATTAAAACCTTAACGAGTACTTTGGTAAATAAGATCAGTAATTTGCCAATCAAACAACCACCTGCAGTAATATTTTGAGCCAAACAAATCCCTTATTAAAACGATACTTGTTATTATATGTTAAATGTAACACTCACATCTAAATTCATCATATTATCCCTATAGACCAAAAACTTTTCATTTGTCACATGATAAGTGACTGCTCGTCTGTCTGTACTTGCATTTCAGCTGTGATGTTTTTGACTAATTCCTGGATCCTATCTTCATATTTCTGCTTTTTCTGTCGTAGGTGTTCAGACATGAGCAGTTCAGAGGAAGTGTCATGGATCTCCTGGTTCTGTGGACTGAGGGGGAATGAATTTTTCTGTGAGGTGAGTTAACAGCACTCCAAATACTAACTTATGATGTAGTGCACTCCACAGTCACATTTCTCACCTTGTCACCTACGACGTCCCCCTAGATGACGGTCAATAGAAAGGGTTAGGGTCAGAATACAGAGGTTTCTTTTAATATGTATTACCGTCCAGTGAGTTTATACTTTAAATTTTAACCTATAAAAAACAATCATATGACACAAATTACCTAATACATAACCAGGTTTTTTGTTTCTCTGTTGACAGGTGGATGAAGACTACATCCAGGACAAGTTCAACCTCACAGGGCTCAATGAGCAGGTTCCTCACTATCGCCAGGCCCTGGACATGATCCTGGACCTCGAACCAGGTACGTAACTTTGTATTAAGTATTTTTCACTGAGAACAATTGTCGATAGATGAGAAAGAATCATCCAAAACATAAACACACACACTTTAAACATCTATACAAAACATGTATATTGGGATAACATATTTATTTCATCCTTATTTATCAGCTAACTTGCAACAGAGATGAAGTATTATCTGAGCTGCAGGCGTTTCATGACCATAAGGTGTGCTGCACTTTTAATCTGTTCTGTGCTCTGTTGCACAAGTGAGATTTGAGCCATCTGTCAAATTTACATCTGTTTAGCCTGAAAACAGCTGTTTGTTTTCAGTTCATCTGCAGGTTGCTTTTCTACATTTCAGATGATTACACACAGTACGGTTTACTTTTCATGTTAACAAAGCTTGGGTTGTCTATGCCCTTTAAAATATTAACTGATGATTCCTAAAACAAGTAAATATATACCATAACCCAGTCTGTTCTATTGTCGTCATTCCTTTCTTTTTAATTCTCAGCTCAGCTTTTCATCTCTTAACTCTCCCCTTTATGGTTTCTGTGTTTAGACGAGGAGCTGGAGGACAATCCCAACCAGAGTGACCTGATCGAGCAGGCAGCAGAGATGCTGTATGGCCTCATCCACGCACGCTACATCCTCACTAACCGAGGCATCGCTCAGATGGTAAGCAGCAACTGCGTCATCAAAATCCACTGCTCTGGTTTCCATCAAGAAAGATATTTTTCCATAAATTGTTAATTTTCCAGCTGCAGATACAAAGTTTTTCAGATTACTTGAAGGGCTTTAATGAGGTTTGACACCCTACTTAATTTCTTTTATCCTAATTTCTTCCCTGCAGTTAGAAAAGTATCAGCAGGGAGACTTCGGCTATTGCCCTCGTGTTTACTGTGAGAATCAGCCCATGCTTCCTATTGGTGAGTATTAACATTATGTTGTTTGTTTTTTGACAGTAAAAGATGGTCTGTTCCCGTTGTAGTCACATAGTCCTGAAGAGGAATTAAACAGCACACAGTCCATGTCTTTGTCATATTAATTTTGTCACTTGCAAACATTTGTTTACATGTGGCTTTTATCTGTGGATCAGATAAAACCTCCACATGAAATAATTTGTTCCAATTCAAATCTGAATTTACATAGAAAAATACCAAGAAGGAACGAGAACTATAACAGAAGTGTTACTGCAGTCTTTATATTAGGTAAAGCAAATTCATATCTTATCGTCTTTTTTCCATCGTTTTTTTTCTCCTCCCCCACAGGTCTGTCGGATATCCCAGGTGAGGCCATGGTGAAGCTGTACTGCCCTAAATGCATGGATGTCTACACACCTAAATCCTCCAGGCACCACCACACAGATGGAGCTTATTTTGGCACCGGCTTCCCCCACATGCTCTTCATGGTTCACCCTGAGTACAGGCCGAAGAGGCCCGCCAACCAGTTTGTCCCCAGGTTTGTTCGGCTGCTGTATCTTAAAGGCATGACTGACCATTTTAAGCTGTTGCTGTAGTGAGGGTATTAATTGCAGTCACAGTTTTGTATAACAAAGTCGGTGTGATATTGATTCCTCACATTCACAACTCTTGCTCTACTGCCAGAACTGACTGATCTCTGTGAATTTGTCTCAACAATCAGAGGATATACTTCACAGTAGAGAACTGAAAAAAAAACCAGTGGATCATTTCCTCAAGTATTATATTGATCAAGCTTCAACACTGAGAACAGCTCATCAATAGAGCATTACATGTATTTTAATCAATAGAGCAAAGTCTGTCTTCATCTGGGTGATAACAGCAGTGAAGCTTATTTTAGAAACAAAAGATTAAAAGATGGTCAGATAAGGTTTTGGTGATTATGTACATTTGTGGTGAAACCCTGCCATGATGGGAAAGTATTTTATAATGCTTCACAGTGATCATACACTGATCTATTAGTGGTAACTGCCACAATATCAACACTGGACACCACCATCAATTTATTTATGTTTTCTCATTCACGCACACAAACATTGTCCTAAGACTGTGAACTCAGACGTGCTAACATTCAAATCATTTGGTCTTCACAAACCCATTATGTAAAAGTTGATTTGCACATTGAGCAGGGAAGTGAGATCCGATCACATTTGGTCACAGGTGATGTATTCAGGACAAATTTGTTTACCAGGTCTGTCACATCATGGTTCTTAATTGCAGAAGTAGGATCTCAACAAGTTTTCAGGAAGTGTCACATGGTGAAAACTTTATCTGGGCTGATAGGAAACTGTGACAGCACCGGAGCATGCACCACTGTTCTTTCCCTGAAAGCAAATACATCACTTAAACAGTGTCAACAAACGCACCAGTCTCACTGTGCATGTTTGTGTTGCATCTAGTCTGTTTTTTGAAATAAATATGTTTGATTTCCTAAAATAAACAGTGGTACTCTTACACATCCGCTCATGTCTTTGTCATGTTCTTCTCTCTCCAGGCTCTACGGCTTCAAGATCCACCCCATGGCCTATCAGCTGCAGCTGCAAGCCGCCTCCAGTTTCAAGAGCCCCGTCAAGGCCATCCGCTAGAGTGTCAACGACAGAGGAGGAGGAAGAGGAGGAAACTTCACAGAGGAAGAGGGAGATGACAGCAAAGAATAATCGTCTGAAGAGCAGGGGGGTCAACTGTATTTTAGAGCTCTTCAGATGCCCCCTCCCCACCCTGAAGACTGTATTATTTTGGTTTAGATTAGGGCAAATGAAAACAGTGTAAAGATTTTTTTGAGTGTGAGCGAGAGATAAACAACGCACAACTACGATCATAATCACAAATATACACACACACACACACAAACATGTAAGAAAAGAAATACAACCACACACCTGGGATTCCATACACGTACCTTTCCAAACTCGGCAGTGCCAAAACAGGAGGTGAAGTAAGATGAAGCTGAACAGTCCAGGGGCTCCACGTTGCTGCACCCCCATCACTCACTCTGCAGCACACTGAGGAGAAAGTGATAGAATTGATCAGTGGGTGGCTCTGCAGGGAACTTCTCCCTGTTGAAGAGGTTTTTGTGTTCTGGGCTTTTTGACAGAAAGCTGCAAAACTGCAATGGCTGAGTCAGTTTTCACCTCTGATTCTGTTTTTTTTCTTCTGTATTTGGCACAGTTTGGTAAAGGGTGGTGGTGGTAAACCCTCTGTCATTCAAAGCCTCCTCCCCATTAGTCCCCCGATGCATGTACACTCGGGCGGGCTCTCCCACAGACAGTTTGGATCGTGCTACCGGGTGTTTTTCTCTCAGAAGGTCGTTTGTGAAATTTGAGTTGTCTGATGTTTTGTGGTGTTGGTGCACAAAACATTGTTAAATTTGCCTTAAGGTGCAGAGAAATCACCCGGATTGTTTTTGCTTTACCAGAGGCACAAGCAAGTTTTGAATCTGTTTTGCTGTCAGAGGAGTTGAAATAGATTGCAAATATGATTTTCTGAATAGTAATAATCATTTCTCCAGCTGTCTTTACGTGTGTCAAACAACTGTCTGTATCGTTACCGAAGTGTGAATATAACCTGCGGGGAAGTTGTTTTTCGAGAATTGCCGGTGTTTGCATCGTTACCCTCCCTCCCTCCTCCCTCCCTATAGTTTGACCTTTGGGGAATACACAAGATCAACGGCACTTGTGTCCGTGCGGTAAATATGAAGCTAGAGGCCAGCTAGCATAGATTGAGAACCCCTCTGTCAGAACCTCTAACTTTCACCAATTAACTCTACATCTTGATTGTTTAACATTTACAAAAACGTAGATCAGCTATTTGTCAGCAGCGTTTACTAGGCTAGTTGTTTTTAAATTGGTGTTGAATAGTGGGATTTAAAAACTCATCCTTATGTTTAGCAAATTTTTACAAAACCCCAAATGACAAATTTCTCTCTACAGGTTGTTTAGCTTGTTAAAGTGAGTAAACTTAAGGAGTTGACTTCTCTTCTGTGGGAAATAACCGTGAACGTTCAGATGAAACTAACCAGATGCAACCTTGTAATTATTATTTATTATATAATAATTATATTGAGCTATAGAGGTGTTAGCTGGATTTTATTACCCTTAATAATAAAACCGAGAATAGCAGTTTGCTAGTTTCCAGTTTTAAAGCTAAGCTCAATCAATTTGCTGCTGGTTGTTGTTTCAGATTTAAGGGACAGATTCAAGTGGACTCAGTCTTCACATCCAACTTCCCCCCTCCCCCCCCCCCAAAAAAGAAGCTTTCCCAAACTGTCAAACTAGTTGTGTAAAGATCAAGCAGGAGACTCAGAGAAAGCGGAATTTAGACAATCTGAATCCTTCCGCTCACTCCACCACTGCACTGATCCATCCTCCTGGTGTCTCTCCATAGCCGTCTCATTATTTATGTTCACGTTACGAGACCGACCGATCACCAGCCGCCAGTTTTTGTTTCTGAAGCAGTGTGTGTGTGTGGGGGGGGGGGGCAGATGTTCAGCTGCCTCTCCGACTCAACTCTCTCTCTCTCCTCTTTTACATTTGTGTGACTGGAATAGATTAAATTTTACGTTTTTTGGGGGGGGATTCCATGATACAAAGGAAATGTATTTATGTGTCCAGATGATTTTAACTGATGTTTGCTTGTGTTGTCGTCGTCTTTCTGCGACTGTGGGTGAGCAGGATTCAGAACTCTCAATAAACTTCTATTTTCTTTTCATACTCTTTTCATACTATTTTCTTTACGGCTGCATTTCTACTCATTGGCACATGGTGTCAGTAGAAAGTAGAGAGTGCATATTTCTGAGAAACCTCGCAGAGCAGTAGGTGTCAAATTTACAAACACATAAAGAACATCTGCAAAACACACAGCTCTACCTGCATCTTTTGCATGTGTGTGCGTTTGTGTTTTGGAGTTTAGAGGAAGGTAACCGGGGGATTGAAGTTGTCCACCATTCTGGGTGTGGCCGCAGTGATATTTCACATGACTGAATAACAGCCATCGCAAACACACACCCTCACAAAAACATATTTACTCCACTGAAGTGTGCACACGGAATCATTATTTTTAAAGTCAATATTGGGCGTCCTTTTGGCATTTGATATCAAATAAAAGATAGATAAAGGATCAAAGGATGAAGATAAAAAGAGAAATTTGGATAATACATTTTCAAATTTGAAATATTCTGCCCTTAAATCCAGTTTAAGCCCTGAAAACACCTTGTGACAGGACACACTGGTATATGGCTTCTGTTGGTATGACTCATAAAAACAGCTCCTTCCCTGTCTGTGGAAAAATGACTGGCAGGCCTGAGCTGTCTTCATGCGGCCGTGCCCTGTCAGTTTTTCCAGAGGGGAGAAGAGGAGGAACCCTCGTGACTCAGGATAACCTCAAACCACAGCTCGGGACCTGCCCTTCTCTGCTCCACCTCCTCCCCATGTTTCAGCAACTCCTTCAAGCTCAGTGAGGAGGAATCAGCCGAGTTTACCCTGAAGGTAATGTTGCATCGATGTTTGGTGGTGAAGTTTCATGTTGCAGCTGAATCCCCCCCCCCCTCCAAACATGAAAGAGAACCTGTCTTCAGCTGTCATGAAAACACAAAAGGTTTTGATTTGTCTAGTTTGGACACAAAACATGGCGGCCCCATTCTAGGGTAAACAATCTCTTTTTACAAACTAGGTGAAACACACAAGGGAAAACACACCAATAGGATTATTTAATGTTCAATATCTGCTTATGGATCCCTTTCACCCTAATCGTACACCCTGGACCTTAGAGGCCTTGTAGGAGTACAACCACTAACGGTCAGCAGGGAGAGGAGTTCTCTCTGATTTGGATTCTGGATTTTCCAGAATTCCAATCTCTACGGTTGAGCTGCTCACCCTGCAGTCATGTGAGACACGTCGCCACACCCAGAGGGAACATTGCACCATTTTGTTGGGATGCTCCTCTCGACAACAGATGCTACAGTACTCTTGAGGAGATCACATGCAAAAACACAACCCTTAAACTGTGCTGGTGGGAGACAATCTGCTTTGAGTTGCTTTACACTCTCAGATAACAGCAACCCTGACTTGACAAGGCAAGTGGCTGCTGATTCCCCATTTCTCTGTGTGGAGCTGCTCCGGCTCCATCAGGTTTCACTGGGATCACGTGTGAACAGCCACAGATTCTCCTTTTGGATCTCGACTCTTCCATTCCTGTCTAGCTTCCGCTTCAGGCTTTGGTTCACTGACTTTCTGGTGAAAAAAAAGTGGCAGGTATCTTGCAGATGATTGTATTGGCTGAGGGAACTCCCTGCTATTTTTGCTTTGTTTTTTTTAGCCTCAAGCTTGTTTGTCTCCCCCCCCGAGGAGTCCCCCTGCAGAGAAACATCCCCCGCAACATGACGCCACCACCACTGAGCTTCACACTGGGAAACAGGGAATGCCCCACTATGATGTTGATGTGCTAGGTTTGGTCAAAAACACTGGTGTCATCAGACTTGAAAAAAATAAACATACCCACTTCAGCTGACTTTAGAGTTTCCAACAGGCCTGCAGGGAAACTGGCTCCCAGATGTGATGTTGAGGTCCAGGGGTTGTTCCATCACTGTGGTCTCAACTGAAATAGCTCCGTTTATTAGAATGATTGAAATGTAGTTTGGTGAAGCTGTTAATGGATCCCAGGTGTTTTTGAAATGACATAGTGATGCTCCGGTCGAAAACAATCAGGTGCATCACGTGTTAATATCATATTAGAATGCAAGGTAACCTCATTTAAACAAATCCTGTGACTTCATAAACCAACTGACTGCACCTGTGATGATTTATACTTAAAATATAACTTTCCCACTGTCGCTCGCCCTCATCGTTTTGGTATGTGTTTCCTATTGACTGAGCTGTGACTGGTTGAACGGGGATTAGTTGAGCTCAGTTCTCCCACACGCCCTCTCCCAGAGTGACAGCAGTTGGGAAACACTCAGAATCTGTGGGCAACACAATAGAGGCATTTCACCGGCCGCACCACAGATCTCCTCCCTCTCGGCAAAGTATTTCAAAACCATGACTCCGAAAGATGCCATTGCAAAACCGCCCCCCCTCCCTCCACCCCACCCCTCCAGCATGGCCCCCTTTTACAAGGCAGAGATAACCATTAAAGAGCTCGAACACACAGACAACAAACATGCCTCACTGCAAACGTCTGTCTTTGTCACTGACAAACAAACTCAGTAATGGCTCCAGTCACTCATTCACTGAACGTCTTTGTCCTCACACTCCAAGGTGGATTGCAAACACTCGTGGAGTCAAACAGAGAAAAGCTGTTGGGCATGACGGGACTCGCTCGGCCGACGATTTAACTCGTGCAGAAGCCGCCCAAAGTGAGGCGAGGTGGTTTCTCCACAGCGTCTCCAGGGCCACAGGAGGAGAGACGGGGCCTGCAGAAACATGCCCTGTCGCTCACAGCAATAACCTCCAACTACAACAAACTCTGACAGCAGCAGACACACACAGTTGTCCTCGTCGAGCTGCATTGTTATGCCCGAGGACACACTGTGTTTGCATCGCTGAGGAAATCTCTGTCCAGTCACTGCTCGTGTTTATTTACTGTTTTGAGTCAAAACTTTGCTTGTTTTTCCTCTTTGAGATTCATATCACTCCTCAGTCTCAAAGCAAAGTAGAGACGGGTTGAGTTTGAATGAAACGACAAACAGGGGAAACAGACACAGTTGTGATTCTCCCTCAGTCGAGCACACATACCTCCACCGAGGCCCAACGGTCTCCTCAGGGACACCACATTGAAATGATTTACAACCTAGATATTTATTTGGATCTGCACCAAACACCATGTATAGATATCAGTCCCATAAACCATGAATCATATCGTGAGAAGTTAATGAAAACGTTGAAAAGACGTCCCATCTGTCAAAATGAAAGGATTCCTGCCCTGAACTGTAGAATGTTTGGAGTCAAATGTTGATTGGATGCTCTGCAGAGACTCTTAAGCTTCCTGATGATACACAAGCTGCTCTACACATAGGGATGGTCATCGCTAAGAAACTTATTCCTCTGACTTGGAAGTCTGCTTCTCCACCCTGCTTCACACACTGGCTTCACGAAATGTTCTCTGTTGTTCAAATGGAAAAAACTGCGTCACCACAAAGGCAACACACAGAAAAGGTTTGAGAGAACATGGGGACCTGCTTTGGCGCGGTCCAATTTATCTTTAACCCCACAGCAACTCTGACCTACCTGGCTACATTAGTTGATGTAGTAAATTACCCTGTTCACTCATCCATGTTACCTGGCCCTATCTGTGAGATAGGGCTATTGTGAGAACATTCCTGAAAGACCATATATGTAATTGAGTAATCTGGCTGGCAGCTTGTTTTTATTTTATTGTTGATTGTTTTTAGTATATGTTTTTACCCTATGTTTTGTTATTGTTTGTGAATTTGTATTATCTCTTGTCAACACTTTGTTATCTGAAAATTGTAAATAAAGTATTTAAAAAAATAAGAATGAAAGGATTCCTGATCAAGATCTGCATCAAAATGATCCTCGCTCGAGCCGAGCTGCTTCCTCCCACCAAGTTTTGGATAATCTGTTTTGTTATTTCTTTGTTATCTTGTCGATAGGACACGGATGAGTTTAACCTCGATCGTGTCTGTGCCGTTGACACACACATTTACATTTTAGAACATTTGGATACCACATGCAAATAGTTGCTTATTTATACATCTCTGTTAGTTAAAGAACAAACAAAAAAAACATTATCATTCACGTCGAGAGTTGAAATCCAATTTGTACTCATTTCAACTTTACATATTCTTCTCTACCGACTCCTGGAGGGAAATATCTTGTTCTTTAGCTGATTCATGCTGACAAGCCCAAAATCTCACCAGGCCTAATTTGAGCCTATTAACTTCAAGCCAAGGAGGAAATGTCTCCACCCGTCTGATTGTTTGTTTGTTTGTTATTTAGCTGGATTGCAGGCTACTGAAGGTATTTCTATGAAACTCAGGCGGATGGGACACGGGGCAGGAGGGAACCCATTCACCTTTTGGGCGCAGATCCTTCCATGTCTTCATCACTGTCTTTACTATTGTGCAAAAAAGGTGTTTCTCGATTTTCAGATTTTCCAGGGAGTTATTCATGGGCATCTATGGAACTGATACCGCTTTGTGAAATGTGGTGCAGCTTGAGTAAATATACAGGGACTGGTAGAAGTATGTGCTCTATTGAATTCTATTGTGATGTCCCAATTGAGGCGGTTGAACAATGCAGCTCTGGTATCACGTAGATTGCATTGAGTGGTTTGGTACTTAGATGTGGACACCCATATGGACAAACAGAGAATGTAAACAGTGCCACACTTTCAATCCAAACTATTTGTATCAGACAAACCAACCACATTCGGTCTCTGGCAGATTTGAGATCCTCCTCACAACTCGGAGCCACCCTAACATCGAAGAGGCACAGGAAACCAAAGTCTGAGTACTTTCAAACCCTCGCAGTAAAATCTCCCACTTACACAGACTCAAGACTCTAGCCTGGACAAAACAGACGTCAGCAACACTTTCAGATTCTTCACACAAATCAAGGTCATTGAAAGGAACAAGAAAGAATTGAGCTCTTTCACCTGAAAAGGGCTTTTTAATGTCATGATTCATTTTACGAATATTATAGAGAGCATGTTCACATCACTATCAAGCAGCTGAAGAATATCAGACAGGAGTATTTAAATTACCACTCAGCCCTGTGTAATGTATTGTCCCGTAAATGTGAAAGAGAAGTGCTCTAAAAGTTGGTCAAAAAAGAAAAACATGACAAAAGTACCACTTGATAAAAATACATCAGCAGTGTCCTGTCCACATTTGTAGTATTTCTAAAAGTGCTCTCTTTGTAAATCACCACACGTTCTACAGTTGTGGTGTTTGTCGTGTTGTGGCTTCGGTTGCAGGCACGCTGACATTTTGCCTCCAGGACAAAAACCTGCAGATGCTGGGGATGATATTCAAGAGCTGAAACGAAGCCAGCCGCAAATTAAAGTGTCACATCTCAGGGCTTTTTCCACAGAGCTCACACTTACCTGTTTATCAGGTCGAGTACATTCTTACTCAGAATATCAAATGTTTGCCTATGTGGTGACGGTGTCCCTTTGAGTTTGATCTCAGAGGCTCTTCAGGAGATGTTTACTTTCGTGACATGGTTTGTGTTTGAGTGTTCGTCAGGGTACCGGAAAACACACACAGATGAAAGAGGATGAAAGATGGCAGTGATCACAAAGAAAAGGGTCAATATAGTTAAGGTGGAGGCAGGCTATATCTCAAAGAAGAGGTCTACAGGTTCGTAGGAGTGATTTCAACCTCCCGGAGTGTCTCAGGGACTTAAAGATGTGAAAGTTATCCAGTAATTCACAAGCAAAAAGAGATTTTGTCATCTCCATTTGATGTTTTTGTGCTTTTAGTATTTTGAAGAAGCATTAATCCTGAGCAAGGAGATGGGATTTCCAGGTTTACAGTGAACAGAAGAGGAATCACGCTCTCTTTCAGAAGATGTGTTTCTCTTCTTTCAGCGACCTCCTGTCAGTGTGGAAAATATGAAAATGAGCAGATTTGTTTGTTTTTTTAAACTCAGCCTTGAACATTCATAGTTCTTGAAAAGCTCTTTGAATAAATTTACATTTTGAAGTCACACAGCTTCCAGTTACATTCCCAAGCTTCCTCATTGCAAACTAAACTGATATATAAATATTATAAAATGGCCTGTTAGGTCTGTGTTTTGATTATCTGAAGACTGTTTATTGGTTTGATTGGTGTGTTTTGTAGGACCATAGTTAGATCAAATCAAATCAAACTTCCATGAAGTAGAAAAACAAGTTTCAGTTTAATAATCTCATACTGCTTTTATGGTTTATTTAGTCTATGTGTTCTGAACCAATCAGGAATGTTATTCTGAGAAAGCGAGGCAGTGTCCCAGGAAATTGTAGTTTCCTACCAGATGTGAGATGAACTTAAGCACAATATGATCTTTATAAAAATAACACTGAAGGACAAAAACTCCAAGAGGCTACATTACCAGAGTACTATAGGAGTTTCTGTGGATTACAGATGAGTGGCAACATTAGAAAACAATACACGAATTCTATAAATCACTTTTAATCATCACCAAAACACTACATATGGATATTTTAATGACCAAATGAGGAATCAAACATTTCCTGACTGTAAAATCACATTTAAACAACACACAGACATTATACTTGAAGGTAAACTTTTTAATGTGTTTTGAAACATGCTATCTAAATAAAGCATTAGTATTAGTATGAATATTTTAATGAAATAATGAGGAATCAAACAATACAACATTATTCTTAAATCACTTTTAAACCCGGATAAAAACCCTTTGTATGAATATTATAATAACACGATGAAGAATTAAACATAAATACACTTTAACCCCTGATCTCCCAGCTGGAGAAGATTCACCCGCAGCCACTGGTGACGCTCAGGTGGGAGAGATTGGGATACAGAAAAAAAAAAGTGGTCGCGTGCACAGTGAGCCCTGCTGTGATTGGTTCCCGGGGACGTGCGTCGGGAGGTGGAAGCTTATAAGAATCAGGGTGGAGGAGAAGCAGCGGTGTTTGAGTTCTAACGGTCCGAGTCGAACGCTTCACATCCGCCAACATGAACAGAATTATCCTCCAGCTCGTCGCAGTGGGAATCTGCTTCGCCATCGGTGAGTTAGAACTTTTACAATTTAAATTTATACAATTGGAAAATCTGCATTGTTCCGCTTCAATTTAAAACCACACTTGTTGAAACTTCACCCTTAAAACGACAGGTGTGAGAACAGATGTCTCGACATGGAGTTTGATGTGTGTGTGTGTGTGTGTGTTTTTTAAAGTGCCTGGGTGAAGTTGTGGCATTTCTCTTTCCAAAGTTTGAAATCATGAAATTGTTCTAGATTCCACTTTCTTTTCTTTCTTTTTTTAAACTCGTCGTGATGTTTTCTCCTCCTCGAAAAAAAAAATGGATGAGATCCTGTTTGAAACTGTTTGCACATAGCTCATGTTGTCTGCACTGTGTGTGTTCACGCCCGATGTCTGAGGACGAACCCAGGGATGTGATGGGTGGAAATAAAATGTGCTTCAGGATGTTAAGAACAGTGCAAACACACAAAACCAGGGATAAGCTACACCTTCCTGGTTTTACCAACCGGTTTAACTGATAGAAGTTTAACTCATTTGACTGTTTCCTGAGATAATACATTATAAAGCTCTCCCCATAGCATCACATGTTATTTGAATATGGAGTTACAGATCACTGATTTAACAGGTTACCTAAATATCACGGATAAACAATTAATTCAGTTAGTTAAAGTTTAAAAACAGGTCGCTTAATGTCATTGTTAATTGGCTTAAAATGATTGCGGGAGAACAGGTAAACCAGTTTAATAAATATCATGGATAAACAGTTGGTTCAGCTCACTAGAATTACTGGGAAAATATATAATCAGTTAAGCTAAAACTATGAATGCAGTTGAACTAGCTTAAATTTAAGATACTTGAATTCACTTGAGTAGTAGATAGTCAAATTTAAATGTTGGTTATGTTATGTTGAAAAACCAGTCTTAAGTATTGCAACACAAGAAGTGTCAGAATCAGTCAGAGCTTAATTCATTCAGTTAATTAATCTGTCGACAGGAAAGTATTTAATTAATCAACCATTTAAATCTAATACAAAATCTGATTCGATCTTATAATGAGTGATGATTTGATGGTTTTCTCTTCATCATACTGGGACACCATCCTGAATCATTTTTAGATTCTTGAACCGTTTGAATTGATAAAAGAGGAAATTTGAAGCCACAGCCTTGGAAAGGAAAGATGAGACCCCAACAAAAGGCGGAACGAGTTACTGGTTCCCATAGGTGACAAAAGCAGAAGCAGGGCTTTGGTGTGTTTACCCTCTGTGCACATCCCGGGCTCAACTGTAATGCAGTTATTACAGGTTGGGGTGAGGCAGCCTGTTTGTGGCACAAGGATGTTATTTTTCTTTTTTCTTTTTTTCCAGACATTATTAAAAGACTGAATCATGTCCCGACTTGCCAGCCATGACATGATAAATTCCTCACCTCCTAACAGTGGAGGCAGTGCCCAAGTCTCAAATTCCACCCGACAGAGCTCTCTGCAGACTGGGCACACAATAAGGGACATTTGTTCTTCTGCCATTGTGTTTTGGGGCTATTGTGTTGCTTATTTGCCTTCAGGAGCCCCTATGCTCCATTGTTATGGTCTCATGTTTCCGACCACACCCTCTCTGGGAGCTCTTTTCCCGTCCCCGCTGCTTTATTCACTTTAAGGTGTTGACCCGAGCAGAAACTGACCGTTAGCCCACCAGGCCTTTTCTTAAAGTGTTGTTTTTGACAGAACAGTGATTCACAACATGGAGATAATTGAATACTGGGGTTTTACATCTTCCTCTACTCGTGGCCAGAAGGTTTGAATCTGCGTTTGTTGGTCAGGTTGCTCTGGGGCAAAGATTTTTTTTTACTGGTTTCCCCCCAGGCATCAGCCTCCAGAGAAATGGACAATACCCTCCTCTAGGCAGCTGCTTTTTGACCCAGATGTACATTTCTGAAGATCGGTGGATAGAGTTTCTAAAAGAAAGTTGACTAAACAAGAAAATTAAATGGAAGCCTTTTTTTTTATTTTGTGAGCCGTAGTTTGAACTTTGTTTACTGGCAGTTCTTTGATTTTTCGGAAATTGAAATGCCTCAGCCTCAAACAAAATGTAAATTCTTCTCAAACACTTGTTTAAAGTTAATTTTATTGGGGAAAACGAGTTCACAAGAGTAAGACTGAATGTTTCGGATTGTTTGAACAAATAATGTGCATTTGTTTTTGTCATCAAATGGTAAATGACCAGTATATATGACCAGAATATCCACTGGATCAGATTCAAGCTCTTTGGCTATTGCAATGTTTCATTCCAACGGTTTTTAGTGAGTTAACTGAATTATTTCCAAAGACGGTCTCTGTAGTACTTCTCATATTGGGAGTGGTGGGGTGTAACTCTAACGCCCTCTACTGGCAGCTGCCACCACGCCACAAATATTTAATCTGGCTGCTCCTCTGGCAGCCTGGCTACTCCCATCCATGAAGGATGTGAGTAAGAATCTACTTCACATCCAAATGACAACAGAGAATATTTGCACAACGCACCGGACCAACCCGAGCGTGTTTGTCTTCGACTTCTGAGGTTGAAGTTCCAGTCCCGTAATTACCATTACCCAGTGGCAGCTTTGAAGGCTGCATTGTGTACCTCCGTATGACTCTTCATAGACCTGTTTGCGTTTCCATTTCCGAAAGGTCTTCTCCTTTCAACTTTTTTTGTGCAGTGGCATGGTCCTCACATTGGGCATTTAATTGCAGCTCATGTTATTCACCTGTTTCGCTGTGTGGCAGTTCTCTAAAGTGAGCTGAGACATGTAAGAAACAATGTACAACTCTCAACTGGGCTCTGTGATAGTGGTTTCAGCCGGTGGGAGGTTGGATTGAGTCTCTCCTTCCCCCCTTCTCAGCTGTTTGTTAGTCACACATTGATGAGCTCACATTGAATGAATAACAGTGTTGACTAGAACCAACACTTAGATTTAGAGCTTTCCCCTCAGGTGTAAATCTTTATTACTGACTCTGAGGTCTGATTAGACAAAAAAATATGCATATTAAAAATCACATTCATTATCTTGTTTCATTTTAACAGAATTTCGGTTGGTCAGTGTAGTGAAAAACTTGGGGCCTGTTTTCCGTGACCTGTAATTTGAGTGAATGAGCAGTAGGGAGCAGTATAACGCTGAGACTTCACGTAGAAGGTCACCGTGTTCTTGCAGAGCCACACCTGAAAAATTCCATTTCCCTGCTTTCAGAAAAAAACGAGGGTTCTAAAAACAGAACCTAAAATCCTTTTGTTTCAGCTGAATATCCGATCGTTATTCAGTTTGTTATTAATTTTGTGTTTACAATTTTTTTTATTTCTTGACTGGCTTTCCTTTTCTTCTGAGGAGTCGAGTCACACTTACTTGATGGAAAACTCACATATAAATTCAAAAAAACAAAGTTTGTTTTGAAATATAAAAGTTGAAATTGTTTGAAAATAAGGGCCAAGTATTAATAATGAATCACTTAGTTTTTTAAATGGGTCTATTGTGTTTTTTGAGATGAGGCTGTTTGCTGTCTTCTAAACAAACACCAATTTGAAGGGTGTGTTTGATTAACTTGGCCTAAAATCGCGCCCTCCCTCATTACTCACAATGTCCTTTGCATCAGGCAAGGATGATAATATAGAACGATGTAATGGTGATTGCCTCCCTGTACTGTAAAAGTACATAATGATTCAAACGTATTTTTCTACTGTAACAATAGAGGGCGTCTATAATGTTACATAATTTTCCATAGAGTCTTCCCATCTTTTATTCAGAGCCTGTTCTTCACAGAGGTGTGCTGATGTGTAGAAACAACAGATGAACACACCACCAATTATAAACTGAGTCACTTCTGCTGCAGTGAACAAACAGTCACATGTAATTAACGTAATTGGTTTTACTGTTCCCATGTGTCGTCATCTTCAGACGCCATTAGATTCTCCTCAAGTTGGCCTTAAACAGATTAGGAGATAAATGGGCCCCTGGGCACTGACTGAAAACCACGAGGGCGAGACACACAACAGAATTCAGACAATTGTTTGTGTCTCTAGATATTTTGAACCTTTTATTTCTGTGTTTTTTCTTACTTTAATTTCTTTCGATAAGAAATGCTAACTGTTGCTTGCGTGTGTGTGTGTGTGTGTGTGTGTTAACTGGAGCAAGAAGAATTGCTTCTGTAGTGTCCCGTGACTTCATCTTAAGCCACAGTAACCTAAAGACTGACTTTATTCTGTATATTTAATTTCATTTTTCTGTCCAGCTCCTGTCTATACACTTGTTTAATTGGTATAACGTATGTACACTAATTATACTTCTCTGTTTTTTCTCCTCCTCTCCCTCATTTCCTGTTTTGCAGGCCAAGCTCTGCAATGCTACAAATGCACTATAGGCATCGGGACGCTTTGCCTTACCTCTGAAACCAAATGTGCAGCCGGAGAGCATTGCTTCAGTGGCGTTGGGGAGGCAGGTAAGACGCTCAGTAGCTTAAACATTCTCATGGGACAACGTTCATCTTGAAAGGGTTCCATAAAAACTTTAAAAATCAAACCAACTGCATTTTCAAAGACATTGCAGTTGAAATAGTTTTATTTAAAATTACTGGTCTATAAAGCAATTGCAACTATTGCAACGATTCTGAAACCAAGACCATATATTTGGGATTATAATCTTGATTATAAAGTAGTTATTTTAATTTAGTTTTAATCACTGACTACTTGATAACAATCCTAAAAATGCAACTTAATGCAGTCTCTTCATTCCATCCTCTAGTTTATCATTATAGTTAGAGCAGCCTTTAGTTCTGCTGTGTGGTCAGACTCGACTTGTCAGTGACAGTGATTGATGGTCCACCGTAAAAAGGAAATGGAGGATCTACCAAAAACTTTAAAAAATGTGAAGCATGAATGGCTGTGAAGAAAAAAATTCCATGCAGATATGATCATTTATAAAGTATTTGCTATCTCTGTAGTTTTTAAATGCTGAAAGGGGGAGATTTAAAGTTGTTTAATTAATATTATTTCGTCATTCCAACGTAGTTTAACTCTAGCAAACTGAAACGGGAGCAACGAGGTCTTCATCAACTTACCAGTGCATTCCTCTGAGTGTATAGCCTCAGGCAGCCGTGTCAAACACAATGAACAAAGAACACTGACGGTGATTGTGTGTTTGTTGTCGTTCCACAGCCGGCTTCATGGATATAAAGATGAAGGGCTGTCTAGAAGAGGCTAAGTGCAACAAGACCTCGACGACGACCCTTCCCGGTGAATCCAACACCACAATGTACTCCATGATGAAGACGTGCTGCAACACTGACCTCTGCAATGGAGCGCCCGGTCTGCCCGGGGCCTCCGGGCTCAGCCTGGCCCTCGCCACCGTCACGGCTCTGCTCATGGCCCAAATCCTGGTTTGACAGAAGATACAGTGGATACTGGATCACACCGACCACACACACGCATGAACACACACATTTCATATTGTACACACACAAGCATTACAAGGGTTCAATTGAATGCCCACCTCAGACGAGAGCTCTGTGGTTTTGTAACATCAGAGATTGTTTTTCTTCTCTTCACACACTTTGTCTTTGTTGCTTTTCTAGTCAAACTCAGAAAGAAGCGGTGAAAGTGAATTTAATAAATTGTCCAGCTATTCTTTTAATTTGCTGTATTCTGACCCACTGTCATTTCAGAGCCATAATATTCAAACAAATTTATGATTTATAAACAAATTTATGTCAGAGCTTTCATAAACATTTCTATTTCAAGCCATTTCCTTCTTTTTTTTTACTCCAATGGTTCCATTAATGTGTTTTTAACCTGTTCTATTTCAGATATTGGTTTCAAATTTACGCTGCACTTCTCTTTAACTGTGGGGTAGAAGCTTCTGTTGATCTCTAGTTCTGAATGTATATATATATCGGGCGAATGGGATTAAATGTTGTGTTTGAGACACTGCAATGTAAATGAGATTAAACCAATTTTAAATTTGTCAATGCTGATGATTATCTCTGTTTTGATATTGGCTTGATGGATTTCAACAGTTAATTAAAACATCCTGAAATTATCCTGAAACTTTTTGGCCTTAAAAAAGAAGTAAGTTTGTCTGAATGTTTTCTGTGAAGTTGGATATTTAGACAATTCGAAGAATGAAATAAACACCTAGTGGGGTTACAAAAAAACTTCCTGTGTGGTTTTACTGTGATTTCTGGTATGGGATCAGTGCCCTCCTGCAGAAACAACAGGTGGTTCAGGTTCCAGCTCCCCCCCCCCACACCAGAGACGGTGCCGCGGCCCCTGAGTGAACTCATCTGTCCAGATTTGAGGTTTTGGCACCGAACAGGACACTCCGGTGTTATGGATGTATTCTGGAAGCTGGTGAAAGGAAAACTCAGGCAGCAGCCGATGTCTTATGCAAAAGATTTTAATGGAGACTTGATTCATCAAGGAGACCAGCAGGTGGAAAAACATACAAACGCTATCAGTCACATGAGCAATCTCCCTCTACTTGCACCCCCATTATAACAGCACATCCATGAATTGCTGTCACTCTGTCATATGTAGGTGTTCGCTTCCCGTTTGATAGTTAAGCTTAAAGAATGCATTCCCAAATCACACTGTCTTTACGTCTTTGCATTGGTGAAATACGCAAAAGAGTAGAAATTGGTGAAAGTTGAAGTTGGTGCTTCTCTGTCTGTGGCATTTGAGCTAGATATTAAAGTCGGGAAGCGTAAACACTACAATGTACTACTGGTGATAAAAAGCCCCATAAATACATTTAAAAGCCAAAACATTCCCCCCCCCCCGAGGGCTGACAAACTATCTAGTTTCATAAACCAGTATATATATATAAGTCATTAAATATATCACAAACAGCTTTAGTTGCTCTCAGACTCAGAGCAGTGACAACTGCCTCCACACTGGCAACATAGGCAGCTGCCTCCATCATTGAAGCATCAAAGGAAGCTGCCTTGAACAGTGAAACATCAAAGGAAGCTGCTTCCAAACAGTGTGGCACTGAAGATGACTAACTTTGTTCTGCCTCTAAACAGTGGCATTAAAGGCAGCTGGCTTTAAATATTGTGGCACCTGCCTTTTAAATGTCAGTGTCAGTTTCTGTTGACACCTGAAGATCCTCTACGAGCTGCCGCTGCCACGACCTGAGCTTGCCCTTACTGCAGTTTGGAGAGAGTGGAGGAGAAAAAGCGCTATTCTATATCTTTTAAGGCCTGAGTCTAACTTTTCTCATCCTCCAACATGAACAAAATTATTCTCCAGTTCCTTGTACTGGGAATCTGCATCGCCATCGGTGAGTTAAAACTTTAATATTGGGTTTTATACAAGTC
The DNA here is from genome assembly GCF_949316205.1 of Platichthys flesus. Classification (NCBI taxonomy): domain Eukaryota; kingdom Metazoa; phylum Chordata; class Actinopteri; order Pleuronectiformes; family Pleuronectidae; genus Platichthys; species Platichthys flesus. Next base: position 5,025,939 of record NC_084961.1, read on the forward strand.
GAAATTCATTTTATTCCTCTTTAATTAAAAACCCTACTTGTTGAAACTTCGCCCTTAAAATGACATGTGTGAGAGCAGGTGTTTCCTTATCCCCTGAGTGCAGTTATGGTATTTCTCTTTTGAAAGTATGAGATCATGAACTCCTGATGTCTGAGGACAAACCCATGGATGTGATAGTAGGAAATCAAATGTGATTCAGGACGCTTAGCATACCGCAAAAACACAAAACCAGGGATAAGCTTCATCTTCCTGGTTTTACCAACCAGTTCAAGTGAAAATAGTTTAGCTCTCTTGAATGTTTCCTGAGATAATACATTATAAAGCTCTCACCATAGCATCACATGTTATTTTATCACAGAGTTACAGATCATTGATTTAACAGGTTAGCTCAACATCATGGTTAACCAGTTCATTTAGTTTGCGTTACTGTTTACATCCATTGTGCGTTTTCCACTGATAGTTAACAGATAAGTTGACAAGTATTAATTGGTGTTGGTGTGTTAATACAAAAACATTTATACTTCAACTCTTTATTTGGAAAAAGATAAAAATTTTGATGGGAGGAAGTTTGATAATTGGGTGCCTATTTGAACTTGAAGGCAATTAAATCAGAAGATGAAGGGAACTGTAATAGATAGGTTCATTGAGATAGTGTTTGAATGAAAAATAATCAGTAAAAACTGAGTCTAGGGCAACATCTAGATGTTATACCTATTGTAGAAGCAACCACTTCATAGACCTTTCCATGTGAAACATGTCAGAAGCTATGTCCTGTCTTGAAGATGCCCCGTGTGCAAAATTATTGCCTGTTGTAAAACATATGCAGACTTATTGTACTTTTCTGTTTTTTTCTCCTCATCTCCCTCCCTCCTTTCCTGGTGTTTGAAATTAGGCCAAGCTCTGCAATGCTACAAATGCAAAATTGGCGCGTGGGGCATGTGCATAACCACTAAAACCCATTGTGCAGCCGGAGAGCAATGCTTCAGTGGTGCTGGGACGGCAGGTAAGATGCTCAGTAGCTTAATCATTCTCATGGGACAACGTTCATCTTAACAAGTTCCATAGAAACTCTAAAAACCAAACCAGTTGCATTTTCAAAATAAAATACTACAAATGGCAAAAAAATGAAATAGTTGAAATAGTTGGCTAAACAGTTCTTGGGCAAATGTCCTCATGAGCAGATAAATAACCTCAGATGAATCAAAATGATCATCAGCCGAAGCTATAAACACATTCACTGATATGTTGGATTCATCAGGCATTGAAGACTGGCCTCTTTTCATCCTGAGGAATGAATATAAGTGTTTTTGAGATGATGATGTTAAAGTTATGTGAGACATTGCAGTTAAAATATTTTATTTAAAAATATAGGTCTATTAACCAATTGGGGCTGGAAGGATTCTGAAACCAAGACCAAAACCTTCAAAATAAAACAAATGCATAGTGATTTAGAAATGTGCCTTTTTTGTAATCTTAATTCTAAGATTATTTTATCTTAGTCTTAAACACTGTGAAAACTTGATTACATTGATTACATTCCCCAAAATGCAACTTAATGCAGTCTCTTCATTCCACCCTCTAGTTCATCAGTAGGTTAGAGCGGACTTTAGTTCTGCTGTGTGGTCAGACTCAACTTATATTATATTGTCATTCAAACGTAGTTAAGCACCAGCAAACTAAAACAGGAGCAATGAGGTCTTCAACAACTTACCAGTGCATTCCTCTGAGTGTGCAACCTCAGGCAGCCGTGTCAAACAAAATCAACAAAGAACAGTGAAGGTGATTGTGTGTTTGTTGTCGTTCCACAGTCGCCGGCGTCATGGATATAATTCAGAAGGGCTGTCTAGCGAAGGTTGAGTGCAACAAGATCACGGACAAGGGCGCTTTGAACATCGCCAACGCCACTCTCTACACCATAACCAAGACGTGCTGCGACACTGACCTCTGCAATGGAGCGCCCGGTCTGCCCGGGACCTCCGGGCTCAGCCTGGCCCTCGCCACCGTCACGGCTCTGCTCATGGCCCAAATCCTGGTTTGACAGAAGACACAGTGGATACTGGATCACACCAACCACACACACGCATGAACACACACATTTCATATTGTACACACATAATAACTACCAGGGTTAAATTGAATGCCCACCTCAGACATGAGCTCTGTTGTTTGTAACGTCAGAGATTGTTTTTCTTCTCTTCACACACTCTGTCTTTATTGATCTCCGGGTCCTTTTTCATTACACATAAATGCTTCATGTTTGTCATGTTTTTTTTCTATCAAACTCTGAAAGAAGCCGATAAAGTGAATTCAATAAATTGTCATGCTAATCTTTTAATTTGCTTTATTATGACCCACTGTACGGCCATTTCAGCCATAACAATCAAACAAATTTATGATTAATTAACCAATTTATGTTGATGTCAAAGCTTTAATAAACACTTCTATTTCCAGTCATTTGCTTTGTTTTGACTCTATTAATCTGGCAGTGTCAGCGAAAACTATTCTCTTGTGTTTCTGGTTGTATCTTCTTCTTTTTTACTCCGGCGGTTCTATTAATGATTTTTTAACCTGTTCTATTTCAGATATTGGTTTCTGCATTTATGCGCCTGCCAAGGCAGCTCCCAAGTTTGTTTGGAGGCATCTCCCTCTGTTGCCTCACTGTCTATGTTAGTATGAGTTAGTGAACATTTCCTTTCCTGCTAGTGGTCCGGGGCATGGATAGTTGAGATTTATTTATTTGATTCAATATCTGGTCTTTTTCTAAAGTTATGCAAATTTGTTTAATGTATTTTAGTAGAAAATGTCTTTCCTTCACTTGTCTTAAGTCTAGCAGCTTTATGTCTCACAGTAGAGACAATTTCAAGGTGTGTGGTCAGTTGTGCTTTTCATGTCAGGACTGCCAAGGTGATGTAACCAGTTTCTGATGCCAATGGGAATGGTGTGTCGTTCTGTGTAATGACCTTAATCCAGGTATCATTTTTAGATGTTGATAGTCAAGCTGTTATTAAAACGATGTCCAACACAGGAATGTGGGCGGACTTGGCCGTGATGTTAATGAAACATGATGATAAATGACTGAAACTGCTATTTTCTTTTCAATGAGTAACGTAAAAACACAAACATTTACTATGACTGCTCCTCTGTCTGAAATGATGATAGTGAAAGCTTTTATTAATGTATCATTAGCCAATTAATGTTTGTGCGGTGAAAGCTTCAAAGATTTTTTAATATTAAAGTCACTTCATCCCAATCCTTACTACAATACCTTTGTTATCTTTTTGACATGTAAAACCTGCTACTTGTCTGTAATTACAGCGCTGTAGCCTTTTTTTTAAGGTTCTATTAACATTTACCATCAGTGACACAATACGTTATTGCAATAATCAATGCTTTAATGTATTTATTATGATCTGCCCAAATAACTCAAACATAACATTTCCTACCGCCCTCTACTGGCAGCTGCCACCACGCCAAAAATATCTCATCTGGCTGCACCTCTGGCAGCCTGGCTACTCCCATCCATGAAGGATGAGACTGTTGTGAGTAAGAATCTACTTCACATTCAAATGACAACACTTGGGGCCTGTTGTACAGTGACCTGTAGTTTTAGTGAATGAGCAGTAGGGAGCAGTATACGGCTGAGACTGCACATAGAAGGGCACAGTGTGTGTACGGGGCCACACCTGAAAATTCGAATTCCCTGCTTTCATAATGGACTATGGAGCCCCCGCAGTATCAGGTGAAGAAAAGAAAAAATCGGTGGCCTTAATTTAATAATCCATGCTCTCGGTTTAGCTTGTGATGTCTTTCTGCATGCAGAAAGAGGACGTCCCTACAGCGTGGCTTGTCCGCTCAACAGGAAATATGCTGCTACTGCGAAGTAAATTAAACAGCATTAAAGGAGACATATTATGCCCATTTTAGCACAGTTGATATGGTTCCTTGGGGTCTTCATGAAACATATTTTGGTCAGAATACCACAAGGATCATTTATAACAACACGCTTCTTACCCTGTCTAAAACAGCCCTCCTCAGAGTGACCTGTTTTGAGTGCCTGTTCCTTAAAAAGCGAATGAGCCATAGCAAAGAATGGATAAAATATCTAAAGATTATAACATTCACGCAGTCTATTGGACATTATTTTACCTTTTTAACTGTCATTTGACTCACTTCTTTTAAAAGTCCAATTTTCATAAAGTAGTCACTTGTTTTGCACAAATCATCCAACTAGAAACAAATACATTGTGATGTTTTATTCAAACAACACAGATCTGGACTAAAGAAGCAGATGTCTCTTTACATGAGATGACCCTGTTGTAAGCTGTCTTCTTAACAAACACAAATTTGAAGGGTGTGTTTGATTAACTTGCCCTAAAATTTTGGCCGCCCTAATAACTCAAGATGTAAATTGAATCAGGCAAGGATGATAATATAAAATGATGTAGTGAGGTATGCCTCCCTGTCCTGTAAAAGTTCAAGGTAATGATTTAAATGTGTTTTTACTGTAACAATAGAGGGCGCCTATAATCATTACATCATTTTTTTTGACTGCACCTGCTCACGAAGGAGTCTTCCCATCTTTTATTCAGAGCCTGTTCTTCACAGAGGTGTGCTGATTTGTAGAAACAACAGAGATGAACACACCACCAATTATAAGTTGAGTCACTTCTGCTGCAGTGAACAAACAGTCACATGTAATTAAAGTGATTGGTTTTACTGTTCCCATGTGTCTTCATCTTCAGACGCCATTAGATTCTCCTCAAGTTGGCCTTAAACAGATTAGGAGATAAATGGGCCCCTGGGCACTGACTGAAAACCATCAGGGCGAGAAACACAACAGAATTCAGACACTTTCCTTCTCACTGTGGTTCATCTGAGTCTTAGGGGTCATTTTGAGGCCTTGTGGTTGTTTTACATAATTTGATTTACTCTTTTTTGCCTTGCTGTTGGCTTGTTGTGTCTCTAGATATTTTGAACCTATCATGTGCTTCTTGTGTGTCATTTTAATCTCTTTCCACTGTTGCTTGGGAGTGCATGTTTGCTTTGTGCATATGACGCAATGGCAATAAGAATCAAGTTGATCTGGATTTTTACGTTCTTGTCAGCAGCACTAGGTTTGAAATGGATTCGTGAAAGCTGTCAGTCAGCATTCCGGAGCGCTGAGGTCCTGCAAGGTGTGGCACTCTGCTCAAATGCCACGACAGCTTTCAGACGCACACAACTCCTACAGCGGAATATATTATAATGAGACGCACGGTTATATTTTAGTAGGCGGGGTTGAGGACAAATGACGAGAGAAAGTAATGATTATCGAAGAGTCAATCGTACAGTCTCACTGTACTTAGCTGTTACTTGAGCTCGGTTGTAACCGAAACCAGCCGAGCAGGGTGTGTAACTTAAGTGTCAACGGAAAAAAAAGGTGTTATCTAACCAGATTGTGATTTGAAATCGTTTTAGGTCGACTTAGCTATTTAAAGGAGGTCGACCTTTTTAGCTTGTGACCATTTTGTGTCTGTTTAATTTAGTGTATTTTTTGGAGAAGGTCTGTTTTAGTTTTAATTTGAATCGTGTTAGAAGCCTGGAGACGTTAACAAATCCGGGTCGTATAAACTAGTTGTTATTGTTAAACCCTTATATTCAGTGTGATGTATTTGGGGGTTGCCACCAAAAGGACCAGAAGGTTGGGAGCCCTAATGATGATTATTAATTCACTTTTATTGATAAAGCAGTAGCAGTTAAAAAGGGCTTCACAATATGCAAGACTTCAAATCAATAAGCAACCCAAATAAACAACCAAAGAAGAATCCGTAAAGGGTTTCTGCTAGGAGTACAAGGAGAGGCCTTTTCTGACGGCCAGATGTCCTCAGGCAGGTCGTTCCAGAGCCTCAGGGCCCTGAAGGCAAAGGCCCCGTCCCCTACGCTAAGGTCTAAAATATGATCTGGAGCCAGGCCACACACACACACAAACACAAAGCAAACCGGGAGTCGGTGTAAAGAGGCTCAGACAGGTGTGATATGATAAACAGTGGATACGAGCGTTACCTGACTTCTTCCGATGTTGCCAGGAGCCAAAAATGTTCCTTATTTAGTTTTTTGATGTGAAAACTGTCTGATCTGACCTCAAACGTCACGAGTTTGTAAACTTTTTCCAGACAAGTTTTTGTGCGATGACTTCATTGTGTACTTTCAACACAACTTCCACTCATGCGACTGTGACGCTGAAACTGGAGCGACAGGTTTTTTCAAATAGAAGTTTCTATAGAATTCACTGTAGTCACTGCACGTGTCCCCTCCCCAGCGCAGACTGGGAAACTCTACATGTACACCATGAGGCTTGGTGTCACGATGGCAACAGAGAGCAGCTCCTTCTCTTTGAATCTTGAAATCTTTTTTATGTATTTTTTAAATCAATGTGCAGTTGATCACCTAATTCCCAGGGATGGTTTGGGCGTTCTTCTCTAAGGTGATCTTAATCAACAGA